>NC_080798.1:3058219-3730556 GCF_028018385.1 Neofelis nebulosa
ACACTCTTTGGAGGCAGCCTATAGGGAATACTAACGGAGGGTTCACGGGCAGCTGCCCTCCATGAAGGAAGGCAGTGCTGGTGGCATTTGGGGGGCTGTCCTGGAGGCAGCAATGACGAGGGTTACGCAGAAGCGATCCTATGAGAAAGCATTCATGGGGGCCCTGGCAGCAGTTTAAGGGATCGCCACAAATAAGGACGCTTTGGCAGCCGCCCTGCATGGGGGCGTTAATGGGGCAGATGTCTGGAAGGGTCTTATGGGGGAGCAGTGACTGGGGGGACCCCTGGCGAGGGCCCGGCTGGAGAGGCACTGACGGGGACGTTCTGGGGACCAGAGCGGGCCAGGGCGGGACCCCCCGCCCCCGTTGCCCCCGGGTCCCCGGGCCACGCGCCCCGTCACTCACCGGCGCAGGGGTCTCCGCCGGGAGGAGGCCGAGGAGGCGGAGGAGGCGCCGCCGCTCCGGGGAGACCCGAGGGCCCGACCGGAAGTGCCGCCCCCTCCCCCTCCCCGGCAGCCCCGCGCCGCCCGCCTGCCCGCCCGCCCGGAAGCGGAAGTCGCGCCCGTCTCCGAGGCGCCGGCGTGGAGGAGCGGAAAGAGGAGGCGGAGGCGGCGACCGGGAAAGAGAAATGCGCCTGCGCACTGGCTCGGGGACGCGGACGGGGAGAGCCTAGGCCGCTTCCGGTAGGCGAGCTAAGCAACGTGCGCCTGCGCCCTGAGCCCCCGCCTCCTAGGGCACAGCCCACACGCTCCAGACATCCGGTTAAGCCACGCCCCTCGCGTAAATCTGGCGTGTAAGCCCCTCCCCCATTCTGAACCACGCCCATTTTATAGCTTAATTATTTAAGCCCCGCCCACTGCCTTAAAATCCATCCTCCTCGCCCCAGCACCCACGATTTTTCTCCTGTTCTTACCCACCTCCAAGTCCCCAAGAACTCCACCTATCTCCCCTCAGCCCCGCCCACAGCCCCAACACTCTTCTAAGCAGTGCCCCCCAGAGGTTTTTAGGCTGCACCAAGCCCCCTGTGTTAGCCCAGCCCCTTCCTACTAAGCGCCCTTCGTCTCAAGCATTTCCCTTCCTTAGTCCTTATTTAGGTACCCCCTTCTGTCACCTGTGCCTGAATAACAGTCATGCCCTCCTCACAGCACCTTCTCTTCACAGTTACATCCCGTCTGTCCCAACACCTTGCTCTCCTGCAGTTCCCCCTTGAAACGTCTCCTCTCAGATGAACCCTATTCATATGGCCTCTAAATCGTTTCCACCTTCTGCCTGCCAACCCTTAAACCAAGTCAAGCCCTACCCTTGTTCTCAACACCTGCCCCCTAAACCCCGCCCACAATGCTCATCAGCCTCACCCCTTAGCCCCAACCCCGCCCCCTGTTTCCCTAGCCCCGCCCCCTCCTGGCCACACCTCTTATCTACGTAAGCCTTACCAAAGTTGTCAATTCTACTCACAACCCTCAACTCGGTTTTTCCTTAGTGTCAGGACGAAGTGATGGGGCAAAGTAGTGGGGGCAGAATTTCCAAGAATATGGCTGGGATGGGGGATGGGGACCTAGATCACATTTGCACAGAGGTTCAATGTTTTACTTAGAGTGGATATTTACAGGGAGCACTTTGGGGTCTGCTGGAACTGGGAGAGGGGGCAAAGCCTTCCTCCAAGCCAGCCCATAGTGGCAAGCTAACAAGGCACATGACATGGGGTTCTCCCAAATTCGATGCACTCCTATCAGGGTGGCATAGCGACCAGAGGACATTTGAAGGGAGGGCCAGCCCTGGTACCATCACTGAATACACACAGGAAGCCAGTAGGCAGATATTTATTTCCAAGGCCCCTGCCTCCAGGGGCCTGTCAGTCCGGGGGAGGGTGGCAGAAGGCAGCAGGACCCAGGAGTTTAGGTCCTCACCCTCAACCCCCTCCCACAACGGGAAGACCACCAGGTATGAGGGCGTCCCAGCTTTCCTGCCCAGGCTCAGCACCAGCTGAATTCCCAGCTCTAAACCTGGCCTGAGGACAGGTGGCCCAGGGTGTGGGTCAAGCCAGCTCTTTGCCCTCCGGCTCCTCCACCCCCTCTTCAGCCCCTGCCGTAGCCGGAATGCCCTCGTCGTCCCACGGTGGTTCAGGCCCTGGGTCCGGGGAACACAGGGGTGCCCCCATGGCCTCGGGGTGCTTGCGTTTGGCATGGCGCCGGAGCGTGTTGGCCTCCGTGAAGCGCAGCCGGCAGACAGGGCACTGGTAGGGGCGCTCCCCGGAGTGGACACGGTGGTGGTGGGCCAGCTCACCCGCCTCGCGGAAGCGACGAGGGCAGAGTGGGCAGCGGAAGGGCCGCAGGCCGGCATGGATGTTGCAGTGCCGCCGTAGGTGGCTGGACCGCTTGAAGGTCTTGCCGCAATCCTTGCACTCGTGCGGCTTCAGCTCTGAGTGCGAGATGCTGTGGCGTTCCAGGTCGGAGAGGTAGGGGAAGGCCCGCAGGCACACCGGGCAGAAGTGCGGGGCCTTCTTGGGGCCGGAGCCCTCAGGCAAACCAGCCGCTGACCCCTCAGAGACTGTATAGGGCACACCCTGATCATCGATCAACAGGAGGTCGCTGCCACCGCCGCTGCCCACAGGGGCTGTCACCCCCTGTGCCAGCGGGGGCTCCTGCCCTGACTTGGGGGGGCGGCCCCGCTTGCGAGGGAGGGCGGCCTTGAGCGTCCGATTCGAGGAGGTGGCCCCCCCAGGGCGCCGGCCTCGGCGGCCCCGGGGAACAGGAGGAGGTAAGGCCAGAGGTTTCTCTTCCTCCCCGGGCAAAGGCGAAGGCAACGGGTCTGGGCTGGGGGTGTCCATTGAGCAGTGGGGGGCTTGGGTCTGGGCACTGGAGCCGGGCTAAGAGAAGAGAGGGGGCAGCCGTCAGTGCAGGGAGGGTCTGAGTCATCCCTTGTCCCCCAACACCTCGCCCATCCCTTGGTCTGAGTCTCTCAACCTGGGCATGGCCAACATTCACCTGGACAGTTATAGCTACACTGGTGGGTAAAATAGCAAGATAATTCCAACCATTTGGTAAAAAGACACTACCTTTAGCCACACAGGTGTCTCCTAAGCCTCCCTCACCCCCTTCCTAGAAGCTCAGAGTCATCTTGAATCAAAATAAAGGAAAATCTTCATAGGAGGATAGGATAGAGTCCAACTAAGGGTATGGGCCAGTATTGCGATCCTCAAAACAAAGAACCCATCAAACCTGAGCCATGGAGGCCCAGATGTTTTGTCCCGCTTCTGTTTGGCAAAGTGGGAGGAGTGTGGGAGTTCAGGACTGGGAGAAGCCAGGGACTGGTCGTCCCAGGTGGTTTGGCCCCAAGTCGTGGGTGAAGAAATATATGGGAACTGTTAAGGCTCCCAACTCACAGGGTCTGGGTTCAACTCCTGAGTCTATCACTCACTCTCTGTGTGGTCTGGGGCAATTATTTCTCTGAGCCTCCGTTAAGCCTTTTGCAAAATAGGACGAATAGGTCATCTTACTCGCACAGACATGGCATGGGGATAATACACATAAAGTGTTCAGTGCACAGAAGTGCCTAGAAGATATCAGCTAGGCACTCACTGACAGCTAACCCCAACGCCAACTTTCTGAATAATGGTACATCACCCCCATTTTGCAGCTGGGGAAACAGAGGCACAGGAAAGCCAAGTCAGTTGCCCAAGCCCTCTCTGCAAACAAGAGCGAGATCAGGACTCGAACTAGATCTCCAGGACCCCAAAGGCGCAGGGAGTGAGAAGAAATGCACCCAAGGAGACAAGGGGACACCATAGGGTTCCTTACACCTGGGTTAGATCCAGCTCTGCCATTAATTAACAAATGACTTTGCTTCTCTGGGTCAGTTTCCACCTCTGTAAAATGGCTATAGCAAGTTGTCAGTCGGTAATAGTAAGCACTCAGTAAACTACCATCACCACCATGACCTCCATCGACAGAGTATGGGACCATGAGACTAGGGTGTAATTAAGGCGAGAGTGAGGAAGGAAGAGGTGCAGTTAACAGCTGGGGCTGCAGGTGCCACTGGAACAGGCACATACATTGAAGGCCAGAGAGGGGCCACCGCTTTTCCACGATCACATGGTTCGCTCCGGTAGGAAGGCCTGGACTACAACCGGGGTCTCCGGAACAGGGGCCTCGCCCCTTGCCCCTCTGCCACCCCCGTGCAGGCACGCGCCCGGCGGCCCGAGCGCGCGGGGCGGGCCCTGCGGGGGCGGCGGCCAATGAGCGGCGCGCGGGCCGCGGACGGCGAGGGCCTCCAGGAAGGGGGTCTGCGCGCGCGCGCCCGGGCCGACTCCGCGGGGCGCGAGGTCGGCGCGCGCGCAGCGGCGGGCGCGGGCGCAGAAGCAGGTGTGGGGGCGCGCTCCAGGAGCGCGCGGCCCCGGGCCTCCCCTCCCTCCGCTCCCCTCTCCCCGCCCGGACCCCCGCCTCTCGGGTACCTCATTTGCATGTCGCCTGGGCTCGCGAGTGTGCGCGCGCGGGGGCGACGGGGCCGGCGCGTGGGAAGGGGCGGGGGCCAGGGGGCCCTGCCCCTCGGCGGCGCGCTTGGGGACGGCCCCGCCCTCTCCCTCCCCCACTCCCTCTCAGTCGGGCCCGCGCCCGCGGGGAACAAAGAGGACGCGCCGGGTCCTAAGGACCGGTCACGTCCTTGCAGCCAAAACGCGCCTGCGCGCCCGTCGCCTTCGCTGGTCCCGAGCGGGAAATAACCCCACCAACACATTCTGGACCACATAGAAATGTCTTTCCTCCCACAAAGTACCCAGCCGGGTGACCCAATCAAAGGCAGGTACCGCAAGGATGAGGAGCGGGAAAATGGCTGCTTGTTCCCGTAATTAACATGGCGCCTGATAGGCTTCAAAACCCCCTGGAGGGCTGACAACAACGTGGGACCTGCTCTTTCCTCCTAACTCTACCAAAGTCGCCGAACTTTGATTTTTCTTTTCTCCGGACTCAAAGCTACATCCTACACAGGAGGAGTCTAAGGCTGTGAAAAGGGAATCACATCTGCCCTCATCAACGTGAACTCCCGCCAGCACAGACACCGAGGGCAGGAGGCCGCGGCGGGAACCTCAGTTCATACAGACTGTTGCCCTCAGTCTGTATGGCGCCGGGAGTCTCACCCCCCTTAGCTCCGCCCCACTCTGCCCTCACCAAAGATGGCGCCACCCTGGCTTCCCCAACTTCCAGTGCTGGGGAAGGGACGGGAAACAGGGATAAGGGCGGGCGGTGGGGAGGGGGAAGCCAAGGGGGCGGGAGAAAGGAGTGTGGGGGAGCAGGGAGCCGAGGCGGAAGTCGAGGGGCCCCCGGGTGGAAGTGACGCTGCCCCCGCTGCCCAAAATGTCGGCGCCCAGAGGGAGGTGTAAGTAATTAAAGAGAAAAGCCGACTGACTTTCCCGGCCTCCTGGGGCCGCCCCAGGGCTCCAAAACCCCCGCTCCGTGCGAGCGAGGTGGACTCGCCCGGCTGCGGGTCGCGCCTGACCTGCTCCCACCCCGGGCGCCCTGGGCCGCACCTCTTAGGGACAGGGGGGAGGGGCACAAAAGGCCGGTACTCAGGGCCTCGGTCCCAGAGTCGACAGGGGAGGGGGGGGGCCAGTCCTGCAGGCGACTGGGTGGGAAGGAGGCGGGGCTTAGTGGCGACAGGGGCGGAGCAGCTGCGGGGAGGAGCTTCCAGAGGGGCGTGGCTTAGAATGGAAATAGGCTGGGCTTAGTGGAAGAAGCGGGACTATGGGTAGAAAATGGGTGGGGCTCAGCAATGGGTGGGGCTTGATAAGGGGCGTGGCCAAAGAGTGCTAGGAGGGTCCCAGGTCGAAGGGTGGAAGGGACTTACCTGGGCTGAGTTGGGGCGGGGGGGAGAGCGGGAATGGGACTCAGGGCACAGGTGGGCGGAGCTTAGAGTAGAAGGGGAGTAGTTTGTGCAGGAGTGGGCGGAGTGAGGTGATGGGATTTAGGCGTGTAATTAGTCTTAGTGGAAATAACAAGTCTTCATAATGTAAGTGCAATGATTTTGAGGGCTGGGAAGGGGCTCCCCCCGGAAGGCTGAGTGGAGGGGTCTTGGAAAGGACGGGCCCCCCTACAGGCTAGGTGGAGACGACAACCTGTGTGGCGTTCTGGAGGCGCACCTTAGCGGAGAAGAGATGGTAGGATTTAGAGAGCAATCTCAGAGGAACTTGGCAGGCAGTAGTAATCAGAACAGCTTGCCTGTTGAGCCTTTGCTGGGTCCCTGCCTGAGTCAGGGCGCGGCACGCACTGCCACAGTTTTGCTTACGCCTCACCTCCACTGCATGAGGTAGGTACCCCTGTTACTCCCACTGTGCAGATGGACAGACTTTCTGCAGATGGACAGTTGGTTTCTTCAGAGGTTCCAGGACCATTCCTGGTCGCCCTGGAAGGTTGAACCAAGTGCACTTGGCCCCAAATCTTTGTCCCAGTCATTTGCTAGGAATGTGAATCTTTTCCCCGAAGATGACTTTCACTCTCGAAGAAGACTGGGAGGGACTTTCAGAGAGGAAGGGACTTGTCAGAGAATTCAAGAGGCAACTCGAGCTTGAGGAGGAGTGGGTGGGACCTGATTCAGAGTGGCTGGGGCCTAACAGAGTGGGCGGGGCTTAGGGAGAAGTTGGGGGGGGGGGGGTCCAAGTAGAGAAGAGGCTTAAAAACACTCAGGAGTGTATTAGCCACTTGGCACTAATTAGGAAGATTGGCAGATGAGTGAGAGGAGGGTTTGTAGGAGAAGGGGAGGCTTAACGATGGGTGGTCGTGGCTTGGAGGTTGAGTGTAGCTTGGAGGGAAGTGGGAAGGGTTCCCAGGGGACAGATAGCGGGTCCTGAGTCCAAGGAGACTGATAGGAGAGGGCTGATGGGGAGCTGACTGCTTCACCTGCCCTCCATGTCTCCCCTTGCTCCAGAGAGAGCCTCCACTCGCCACTGCCCTCCCACCACGCCACCATGGATGATGCCCCGCTGCCAGTGCCCCCGGTCCCCGCCCCAGCCCCGGCCCCAGCACCTCCCGCTGCTGCTGCTCCCCGGGTCCCATTTCACTGCAGTGAGTGTGGCAAGAGCTTCCGCTACCGCTCGGACCTTCGGCGCCACTTCGCCCGGCACACTGCACTCAAACCCCACGCGTGTCCGCGCTGTGGCAAGGGCTTCAAACACAGCTTCAACCTGGCCAACCACCTGCGTTCGCACACCGGCGAGCGGCCCTACCGCTGCTCTGCCTGCCCTAAAGGGTTCCGAGACTCCACCGGCCTGCTGCACCACCAGGTGAGTCCCGCAGGCTGGGCTCAGGCTGGCCTCCCTGGGCTGGACACACCCTTGGAGCCACAGGGCCCCACTTTGGGCAGCAGACAGCGCTGTGCTTTCTCACTTAGCTTTACAGTTCAACAGGCAGGCACTACCAACCAAGAGGACTGGACGCTCAAAATCTGTCTCTAGTACTCCCAGACTTTTAAATAAACCACAAGGGCCACTATCAGTAAGGCACAGTCTTGTGTAACACACTGGCCACATTTCACGTGCTCAAAAGCCAGGTGTCGCTGGTGGCTGCCATATTGGTCAGTGAAGATACACAACACCTCCATCAGTGCAGAAAGTTCTGTTGGACAGTTCTTGCTCTAGAAGGTTGGACATTTACCTTGAAAAACCACCTCCCATCCCAGGGGATTATGAAAGATCCTCCCCACCTCTTCCTGATATCCACCACCTTAGAGGACATCCATAGGAGGTCGGAACATTTATCAATAATAATTACAATTTCTAGGAATTGAGTAGCTATTTAGCGATGATTTTATCCTATACTCACAACGACCCTGTGAGATGGCACATCTTGTGCCCGTGTCACAGAGGAGAAAAGCAGAGCCTCAGAGATGATGTTACTTGTCTAGTTTTCACTGCAAGTAGAAGGCAGAGGGGGGACTTGAACCCAGGTTTGTTAGTGCTCAGAGCCCTAGTACCTAGCCGTTCTCCCAGGGAGTCCCAGTTTCCTAGGTGGGCTTGGTGAAAATGAGTAAGAGTTAGTCCGAACGAATGGGAGGAAGAGTTCTCCAGCCTAAAGGAACAGCACGTGCAAAGGTCCTGTGAGGGAAGGGGCAGAAAGAATCGCAACATGACCCAAAGCAGAGAAGATGAGGGAGGAGGTCGAAGCTAGGCAAGGCCACTCCGGAGGGCAGGAATCCGCCCTGCAGGCTGGACCCTCGGCTCTGATGCCGCGCTCTCCCTCTCTCCCTCCCAGGTCGTCCACACTGGTGAGAAACCCTACTGCTGCCTGGTCTGCGAGCTGCGCTTCTCCTCTCGCTCCAGCTTGGGCCGCCATCTCAAGCGCCAGCACCGCGGGGTGCTCCCGTCCCCGCTGCAGCCTGGCCCAGGCCTGCCCGCCCTGAGCGCGCCCTGCTCCGTCTGCTGCAACGTGGGCCCCTGCTCGGTGTGCGGGGGTGCGGGAGCTGCTGGCGGAGAGGGCCCAGAGGCGGCGGGCGCGGGCCCGGGCAGCTGGGGGCTGGCGGAGGCCGCAGCCGCGGCCGCCGCCTCACTGCCCCCGTTCGCCTGCGGAGCCTGTGCGCGGCGCTTCGACCAGGGCCGCGAGCTGGCGGCCCACTGGGCGGCGCACACTGATGTGAAGCCCTTCAAGTGCCCGCGCTGCGAGCGCGACTTCAACGCCCCCGCGCTGCTAGAGCGGCACAAGCTGACGCACGACCTGCAGAGCCCCGGCGCGCCCCCTGCGCAGGCCTGGGCCGCGGGGGCGGCCGATGGCGGCGGAGGCGGCGGTCCTGCGGAGGCAGGCAGCGCCCAGCCGGCCTGGGACGGCGGGCTGCTCCTGGGTCACGCCGGGGGCGGCGTGCCTGAGCTCCGGGGGCTGCTCCCCGAGGGCGGCGGGGAGGCCCCAGCGCCCGCGGCCATGGCCGAGGCGCCGGAAGACACCCTGTACCAGTGCGACTGCGGGACCTTCTTCGCGTCAGCTGCCGCGCTGGCCAGCCACCTGGAGGCCCACTCGGGGCCCGCCACCTACGGCTGCGGCCACTGCGGGGCCCTGTACGCGGCCCTGGCGGCCCTAGAAGAGCACCGGCGGGCCAGCCACGGCGAGGGTGGAGGGGCGGAGGCGACGCCCGCGGCCCCGGAGGGGGAGCCGGCGGCCGGGGAGGCCGCGTCCGGCTCGGGCCGGGGCAAGAAGATCTTCGGCTGCTCCGAGTGCGAGAAGCTGTTCCGCTCGCCGCGCGACCTGGAGCGGCACGTGCTGGTGCACACGGGCGAGAAGCCGTTCCCGTGCCTCGAGTGCGGCAAGTTCTTCCGCCACGAGTGCTACCTCAAGCGCCACCGGCTGTTGCACGGCACCGAGCGGCCCTTTCCCTGCCACATTTGCGGCAAGGGCTTCATCACGCTCAGCAACCTCTCTCGGCACCTGAAGCTGCACCGGGGCATGGACTGACGGCCAGGCCACGCCTCCGCCCAACCGCCCCTCCCCGGGGCGGGGCTGGACTTGGGCCCGGCCCGGTCTGGATCCAGATCCACGGGCCCTGGAGCAAGGGGACCCTGGCTGGAGAGACAGGGCCACCAGATGCCCACACAGGGCCCTGAGCTGGAGGGCAGCAAATAAACGGAGAGATTCCTCAGCTCCGGGGTCCAGGACCCCTGAGTGTGAGACCCCTGGAATATACGCTGGGCACCCCCAAGTCAATAGGCAGCCTCCAAGCTGTGGGGACCTAGCAGTGAGAAATGGGTCTCCCAAGTACTTCTCATCTTGAGGGCCCTAATAATGACAGATGGGCACCTTTCCCCTCCCCCAAGGGAAGGCTGCCCCTCTCCCTGAGAGCCATCATTCCCAACGACCTTGATCTGGAGAATGTGGGGAGATCATGACCCCGAATTTCCCTAGATCCCCTCCAAATGCTACCCACCAGTCACTGGTGTCCCCCCCCCCCCCCAAAAAAAAAATGGATATAGCCGGAATCTGCCTTCCCCCGCTCCCACCCCATTTCATTCCTTATGCTGAAAGAGGACCAGGGTAGATGTCCCCTGCCCTCAGCCCCCACTCCCCAATTAGGTCTCCCTCCCCTACTGCAGAATGGATCAACCCTAATGATCTTCCCCACCCCCAACCACTAGAATAGGCTGGTTTGAAATCCCTCCTGCCCAGTAGAATGAACTGATTCAGATACACACCCCTATCCACTGGAATGGGCTGGTCCAGACTGTGGCCTGCCCCCCCCCCCTCCTTAGGTGAATACGGCAGACACTCCTCCCTCGAGTGTGGGCCAGTCCACTTCATTCCCCATCCTGTGAACTCATCTGAATGGGAGGTGGTGGACATTTGGGGTTTTCCTCCCACTCTGCTGTAGCACCTGTCAGTCTTTCCATCTCTGTTGGTTTGTCTGTCTCTGTGTTCCCCTCAACCCCAAGGAGGAAGGGGGTTTGGCTAGGGGGTTCCCCCCTGTGAGCCTCGACCTTGCCCCCTCATCCCACTCCCTAATGTGTCCAGGACCCCAATAAACCTTGTCCTGTCAGTCACTGATGTCTCATTTTCTGATCCTTGGCTCCAGAGAGGTGGGAGTTCTCCCTCCCTGGTTTAGGACAGGCCCCCTAAATAAAGATCTTTCCTCCCTCCCTCCTGACAAATTTTGAGTCGAGAGTGCACAACCATTAAAATCAGAAAGGGTTTAAGTCTCACCAAAAGGGAAGCCAGTCCCTTAAAAACAACATCCATCTCCAATGGGCTAAACATGCCCTTTAGAAACCATCAATCCCATAAGATTTACCCCCTAAAAACCAAACTATCTCCTTAAAGAAAAGTTCTACCCCTAAGCAGAGACCCTATCTCTTAGACTCCACCTCTAGGTGTCCAAATTTGTACCTTGAACGCTTACATCCAATTCCTAGGATAGGATTTGCCCATCAGGGAAGGGGTCAGCCATTCGTATTGTCTTCTGTGCACTAGATTACACTCCTGTACTGAGTGCCTATTCTGTGCCAGGCATTGTAATCCTCTCTGGGGATCCAACAGCAAAGAAAACAACTCCTCATGGGGTTTATATGTTTAGTGTGTGGGCGATAGGGTGGAGAAAAGAGTAATCAAAGAAAGGAGAGTAATTTCCAGATGGTTTTGAGCATCTGAAGGAGATGAGGAGAGGTGTTAAGAAAGTGACTCTGCCATCCCAGTTCGGGTGTCCTGTGGGCTTCTCTACAGAGGTGGCATTTGATCTGAAACCTGAAGGGTGGCGAGAGACCAGCGAGGAGGACGCCTGGATGGGCATGGAGAAGAGGGAGGAACTGAGGTCGAGGGGTCAGGTCACGCAGAGGCTGGTGGGCTCTCCAGGTCATCGAAAGCAAGGTTTTAACGTGGAGGGATGGGATCACTCTTGCACTTTACAAAGTTCCCTCTGGCTGCTGAGTGGAGAAGGAACTCGAGGGGCACAGTGGAAGCAGAAGACTATAGCAGGTCCAGTAGGAGAGATGGGGGGGGGGGGTGGCCAGACCTTAGTGGTGGAGAGAAATGGGTGGGTTCGAGATGAATTCTGTAAGTAGAATGTGAGTGTGTGTGTGTGTGTGTGTGTGTGTGTGTAACTGAAAGGGAGGAATCAAGAGGGTCTGGTTGAGTGGTGGCATTTTGAATTAAGAACAGAAAAGGGGGAGAACACATTTGGGTAGGGGTTTAGGTGAATCAAGAATTCCATTTGAGCTTCTTAAATATAAGATGCCTGGGAGATTGGCATGCTCTAACAAGGCTGAAGATGTGCATATCTCGCGATGCAGCAATCCCACTGCTAGGCACAAGCCCCAGAGAAATCCCTTCACCTGCACTGGGAGACACACAGAAAAACACTCCCAGCAGCACATATGGTCAGCCTCAAACTCTGAACAACTGGAACATCGCTGTGAGGGTCTGAATGTTTGTGTCCCCATCAAAATCGATATGTTGAAATCCTTAAAGCCCAGTGTGACAGTATTTGGAGATGGAGCTATTGGGAGGTGCTTAAATCACGAGGGTGGGGTCCTCATGCATGGGATTAGTGACCACATTCCAAAGGCTCCGGAGTGATTCCCTAGTCCTCTCCACCATGTGAGGGTGCAGCAAGAAGACAGTGGCCATGAGGGCCTAGAAGAGGGCCGTCCCCAGAAGGCAAGCATGCTGGTGCCTTCATCTTGGACCTCTGGCTTCCAGGACTGTGAGCAATAAATTTCTGTTGTTTACGAGCCACCCAGTCTGCGGTATTTTGTTACAGCAGCCAGAACAGAATAAGACATCCATCAACAGTATAGCAGATCAAGAAACAGTGCTATATTATGCTGTGGAATACTATACAGCAATGAAAGGAAAGGAGTGCAGAAACCCACATTTGCACGGATGAAAGTTACAAAGAAACCCAATGCAAGAAGGCAAGAAGAAGCCCATGGAGTACGACTCCATTTATATCACATTCATAAAGCCAGCAAAACTATAATACTGTTTAGGATGTATTGCGGGTCGTGAACCATCTAGAAAAGCGAAGAAAACATTTGCCCATAAAAACTCAGAACAGGGGCGCCTGGGTGGCTCAGTCGGTTAAGCGACCGACTTCGGCTCAGGTCACGATCTCGCGGTCCGTGAGTTCGAGCCCCGCGTCAGGCTCTGTGCTGACAGCTCAGAGCCTGGAGCCTGTTTCAGATTCTGTGTCTCCGTCTCTCTCTGACCCTCCCCCGTCCATGCTCTGTCTCTCTCTGTCTCAAAAATAAACGTTAAAAAAAATTAAAAACAAACAAACAAACAAACAAACAAACAACTCAGAACAGTGGGGTTGGATGCATCACGCCCAATCTTCTGTGGACTCTGGGGTGGGAGCTAACATTCCATGTCTTAATCAGGTGATCCATTGATGATTCTTTGCTAACTGTGCATTTGTATCGTGCTCTTTTAGTCTATGAGTCTCGTATCTCACAAGAAAAAAAAATGTAAAGGAGGCAACCCGGGATCCAGGAACCAGACTCATCCCCTGGGGCAAAAAAAAAAAAAAAAGAAAAAAAGGAGAATCTGTCTTTGAGAAACAAGACCCGCCCCCTTGGATTCAGGCACCGCCCCAGGGACAAGACCCGCCCACTTGGAGACCTGCTCGGTGTCGAGCGCAGAGGGTCTGGAAAGGAGCCAGGGTTGTCATGGAGATGGCCTCCAGCTAAGGATTAATGAAGAGGGACCTGTGGAGGCTCAACTCCTCCCACCTCACCTCGAATCCAATCCTTTCTCTTCTGAGACAACAGCGAAAGGGACTCACCCATTTCCCCCACCCCCCCACCCCAGAGCCTCCCAAGGGCCCAAGGCTGGACCCTGTACCTAACTCCTCTCACTGTGGCCCCATTTCATAGGTGTGCTAACTGAGGCTCCGAAGGAACGAGGGAGGATTTTGCTCTCCAGAGAGCCGATTATTGGGCTGACGCTGACGACTCGCTCGCAGCTGATCCGTCCAGGCGGCCACCTGGACGCTCACCCGAGCTCCTCGTCTCCCCACCCCGCCTCAGGTCTTCTCCCTTCAGGGGGTCCCCCTCTCCTGAAGCCCCAGCCTCGTCCCCTCTTCACTCCTCATCCACATTTCTGTGCGCGGCTTGGTGCTGAAGGGCGAGCATTTCAGCATTTCAGCAAAGCCTGCCCTCAGGGAATTATTTCTACTCCTGCGGAGGGGGAGATGGGCAATCAGTGGGTAATCCACAAGTAGCCTAATGCTACTTTGCTGTAAGTACAGGTTGGAAATTAAGGCAGAGTAAGGACCAGAGGATGACAGGAGGGATCTTTTAGCTAAGGCGGACAGGAGAGGTGTCTCTGAGGACATCTGAAAGAAATGATGGGAGTAAGGGAAACTTCGTGGAAATCTAGGGGAAGGGCATTCCGGTGAGGGAGAACAGCACGTTCAAAGGCCCTGGGGTCCACAGAGAGCAAAGAGGACGGTGTGGCTGGAGCAGAGAGTGAAGCAGGGAGAGAGAGGTGGCAGTCAGCTGAGGGAGGCTCCAGGGGCCAGACCCGTCCAGCCTTACAGGGAGGGGTGAGGAACTCGGGAGGAAGGGATGGGGAGCACGAGAGGTTGTTCAGCGCTGGAGTGACAGCCTGTGATTTCTGGGTGCGGGAGACTGGCCGGGAGGTAGGGAGGCTGGAAGCAGGAGAGCCAGTGAGGAGGCAGTTGCAGTGGGACTGGCCCCCCCGGAGTGCAGCCCCGAGCCAATCAGAGCCAGGTCCCGCCCCCTGCCCGAGAGGCCAGCCCTGCCCAGGCCCCCCTCTCTCACCTGGGCCCGCGCCCCGCCTCCTCCCTGCTCCCAGCCTGGGTCTCCCCTGCATCCGGCCGGGCCTCCACGCGGGTCCCACAGGAATTTCTCTAAAACACTAATCGGATCATGTGACTCTCCAGCTTAAAACCTTTTCAATGGCTTCTCAGTGCGCTAGGAATGCGTCCAGCATTCAGCTTGGACTAAGAGGCTGGACACAGTGGCTCGTGCAGCTCCCGGGCTCTCTCCACCACACTGCCGGCTCTGATGTCCCAATCCAAGGCCCTCAGTCTCCCCCAAGACAAGACCCCTCTCCCCATCCCACCCCACCCCATACATGCTGTTCTCTCTGCTTGACACGTTATTTCTCACCTCTCCATTCCTGAATTTTCCTTCCTTCCTTCCTTTTTTTTTGGGGGGGGGGGGTAAGGAAAAAAACGTTAAGCCTGTAAAATATAGATAATGAAGGCGAAATAGCCACACATACCCCCTCGATACAGACTCGGAAGAATTGAAAGCGGCCATTGAAACAAAAGTATATTCTTGAACGTTCATAACAGCACTATTCACAATAGCAAACAAAAGGTAGAAATAACCCAATGTCCAAGAACAAATGGGCAGACCAACACAATGCAGTCTACCCATACAGTGGAATATTATGCAACCATAAAGAGGAAGGGCACACGGAGACATGCTGCAACATAGATGAGTCTCGAAAACATGCTAAGTGAAAGAAACAAGTCATAAAAGATCACGTATTGTATGACTCAGTCGATATGAAATGTCCACAGTAGGCCAAGCCATGGAGAGACAAAGCTGAACGTTGGTTGCCAGGGGCTGGGAGGAGAAAGGGCATGGAGAGTGACAGCTTCATGGATCTAGATTTCTGTTTGGGGAGATGAAAAATTCTGATACTAGACGGTAGGCATAGTTGATATCTCGATGGTGACATCGAGAATGTATTTAATCCCACTGACATTAATGCCACACCCACCCCTATATACTACCAGTTTTGGGACATTAGAGATATACCTCACTCTCCATAGGCACCTCTAGGATCTGATTGCTTCTCCCTGCTATAAAATACCCCCTACCTGGGGTGCCTGGGTGGCTTAGTCAGTTAAGCGTCTGACTTTGGCTCAGATCACAATCTTGAGGTTTTTTGTTTTTTGTTTTTTTTTTTAACGTTTATTTATTTTTGAGACAGAGAGAGAGACAGAGCATGAACGGGGGAGGGGCAGAGAGAGAGGGAGACACAGAATTGGAAGCAGGCTCCAGGCTCCGAGCCATCAGCCCAGAGCCTGACGCGGGGCTCGAACTCACAGACCGCGAGATCGTGACCTGAGCTGAAGTCGGACGCTTAACCGACTGAGCCACCCAGGCGCCCCCACAATCTCGAGGTTTGTGAATTTGAGCCCCGAGTCAGCCCATTTCAGATTCTCTGTCTCTCTGCCCCTCCCCTGTTCGTTCTCTCTCTCTCTCAAATATAAAAAATAAAACATAGAAGGCACCCCCTAGCCCATATTTGGTAGTTATTATCTCCATGGTATTTTTAGACTTTCACTCATACATATATATCCTTTAGAAAGTAGTATTATTGACCAGATGCTTTTATTTATTTTTTTAATTTTTTTAACATTTATTTATTTTTGAGACAGAGAGAGAGAGAGAGCATGAACAGGGGAGAGTCAGAGAAAGAGGGAGACACAGAATCTGAAACAGGCTCCAGGTTCTGAGCTGTCAGCACAGAGCCTGACGCGGGGCTCGAACCCACAGACCGCGAGATCATGACCTGAGCCGAAGTCGGACACTTAACCGACTGAGCCACCCAGACGCCCCAACCAGATGCTTTTAAAAATCAAGCTGTAGGCCTCTGTTGTCTTCCCCATCTCTTTGTGAGATGCAAAGACTCCTGGAGACTCGCTTAGCTTTGAAATGTTTTAGTGCCTCGCTTTACCATTCTTTAAAATGGGAGAATAACATGACCCACTCCATATGGCAAGGAGACACAACTGGGTTTGTATTTGTAAGGCGCTTACAAGGCTACACTATTATTAATTTTCATTTTATTTAATTTTCATTACCCTCCCCCCTCCCATTTATTTCTTGTACCTTTACTTTCTTGAGTATGGAACACATTCACATGGTTTCAAATTCAAAAAGTACAAAAGGATAGAGTGTAGTAAGTTTCAGTTCTGAGAGTTAGACAAAGTTGCGAGTTTCCTGTCTCCTCCTCCAGTTCTTCCAGATGCAAACCACTGATGAGCAGATAGTTAGAACAGGTTACAGACTGTTTTCCAGCTGCCTTCCCCCCCCCCCCCCCCCCCGCCTTCCCTTCACATTATTACTTGGAGCCTTTCATATTTTTACCTAGTAAGTTTCTTCATTCTGTTGTTGTTGTTGTTGTTGTTGTTGTTATATTCATCTTTTTTATTAATCTGATGATGGTGATGATGACGACGACACACAGCATTCCACTGGGCAGATCAGTCATGACTTCTCGCTCGAATCCTCCACCGATGGGCATTTAGCTCATTTCCAGTCTTCTGCAGTGATATGTAGTACTACACTAATTCCTGATACAGATTTCATTTTGCATGTTTCCAAACAGGTCTGACAGAAAAGATCCTGGAATTGCTCACTTGTTAAGGTTGTTCCAAACTTCACTCGCCCCAGGGCGCCTGGGTGGCTCAGTAGTCGGTTAGGCATCCAACTTTGGCTCAGGTCATGATCTCATGGTTTGTGGGTTCGAGCCCTGCGTCGGGCTCTGTGCTGACAGTTCAGAGCCTGGAGCCTGCTTCAGAATCTGTATCTCCCTCTCTCTGTCTCTCTCTCTCTGTCTCTCTCTCTGCCCCTCCCCCACTCGTGCTCTATCTGTCTCTCTCTCTCAAAAACAAATAAACGTCAAATTCCATTCGCCCCAGCCGTGTACAAGAGGTTCCAGTTCCCACACTCTCGCCAACAATGTTGAGCATGTATTTCACCTTAAACCAACGGTGACTAGCTGCAGGCATACCTCCACCACGTGCCTTTTCTGCTCAGCATCAGGTATTTGAGGTGTCGTGTGGAGGCACACGTCTCTACCCTTTCCATTCGCTCATCCTTCTCATCCCTAACCCTTGACTTTCCTCATGCAAGTTTCCGCTGAAACAGTGTTGCCTCCTGCAAGACCTTGAGGGTTGCTCTCACCCCTGTGTGGGATCAGCTCAGTGCCCTCTCTGTTCTCTGTGTTCCCACCAAACCCTCTTTCCTGCGACAGAGCACATTTTTCCAGGAGGGCAATTGGATCTGTGTCTGACTGCGTCCTCCTTGAGATTCCTGCAGACAGGGTCCAAGGGCCTGTGTCTTTGCCACTGAAGCTCCAGCACCAAGGACAGAGCTAGCCCATAGTAGGTGCTCAGCGGATCTCGGTAGCTTAGGATGGAGTGAGTATGTGTGGCAAGGAATATGCAGAACGGACTTGCAGTAGGTGCTCAGTAAATACTGGTGTCTTAGGAGCGAATGATTATGCACAGGGCTTATCATGGAGGGGTACACTGAGGCCAGGAGAAGGGGAAGTCGCTTGCTCAGGCAGCCAAGTGATGGCTGGAATCGGGTTCTAGTCCAGAGCGCCCCCACTTTCCCTGAAGCCTCTGCCACCGCCTCATTCATCGCGGTCCCCTGGCACCACCCTCTCCCGACACAGTGCCTGGCACAGACAGGACCTGATAAATGTGTATTTGTTGAAGCCATGAATGAATATGTGTGTCTGTTGGGGTGGGGTGGGGAGGGGAGCTGGACCCGGCCCCCCAGGCCCGCAGCCCCCTCCCCGTGCAGGACCCAGGAATCCAAGCCGCCCTCCCTCCCCGCCCCCTGGGTCCCCTCGTCCTCCCGCTTCCGGCTTCCCAGCCAGTCTTTCCTCTTCGGGGCTCCGTGGAAAGACCCGGTTTCCGGGGGGAAGGCTTAGGCAGTGACACCGAGCCCAGCCTCCTCCACCCCCCACCACGCTCGGGCCCTCCCTCCCTCCCTCCCCGCCACCACCGTCCGCGTTTGGCCGGCCGCGGGGAAGGAAGAAAGGAGCGAAGGAGGCGGAGGTAAGAACCCTGCGCCCAGCGATCAGGGCCGAGCCCCAGGCCCTGGGCCCAGAAATCTGTGAAGCCTCGAACTGCGGCCCCAATTCTGCTGATCAGGCCTGCGGGGAACCGCAGGCTGGGCCCAGTGGGGAGATCGTCCCCCCCCCACCTCCTTGGGCACCTAGGGCTCGGGACCCCAGCAGCCTTGGTGGGGGGCAGGCGTCCAGGGGCCTGGCCCCCAGCAGCCTCCTCCCTGGAGCATTCCGGCAGTGGAGCCCCCAGTCCCCTCCTCTCCCTTGTCTTAGGAGCCCAGCCCCCTCCCTCAATCCTCTCTGCCCCTGGGACCCAGGAATCCATACCGCTTCCCACACAGGAGTGGATCCCAGCCACCTCCCAAACCTGGGGTCCCAGGCCCCAGCGCCCACCTCCCTCAGTCCCAGGAGTGTGGCCGCCCAGCCTTCTCCTGGGCTGAGAGGCTGAGGCAGCCCTCCTTACTCCTGGCCTCTCCCAGACCCCGGTCTGGGTACCCACATTCCATTTCCGGGGCCTCCCAGTGTTGAATTCCACCCCCTCCACTCGGGCACCACAGGCTGGCTCCCAGCCCCTCCCAAAACGCTCCAGCCCGGCCCCTGAGGAAGAGCGCTTGGCTCACTGTCTCCCTGTCTCCTCTCCTGTCCGTGTCTCTGGCTTGTTCCCTCTCGCTGTCTCGCTGTCTCTCCCCACCTCCACCCTGCTGAGGTTCTTCTGGTCTCTGTGTCTGCACCCTCTCTCCCCAAACCTCTTTGTTTTCTCCTCATCTCTGTCTCTGCTGGGAGTCCTCACCTCTCTCTCCTGCTGTCTCCCACCATCCTGTCTGACCGCTTCTCCTGCTGTCTGTCTTTCTGTCCCCACCTCTCTGTGTCTCTTCTGTCTTGCTGGCTCTCTCCTTTGCCTGGCTAAACACCTGACCATCTCTGCATCTCCGTCTGGCTCTCTGTCTCTGCTTCCCTGCCCACATCTCCCTTGATCCAACACCCTCCCCACAATGTCTCCTTGTCTCCCCTTTCTCCTTACAGGCATGGATCCGCAGCCCCCTCCACCCGCCCAGGGCAGCCCGCCTCACCGTGGCCGGGGCCGGGGCCGCGGCCGGGGCCGTGGCCGAGGCCGAGGCCGTGGCAGGGGGGGCGCTGGAGCCCCTCGGGCCCCCCTGCCCTGCCCCACCTGCGGCCGCCTCTTCCGCTTCCCCTACTACCTCTCCCGGCACCGGCTGAGCCACTCGGGCCTCCGACCCCACGCCTGCCCCCTGTGCCCCAAGGCCTTCCGCCGGCCTGCGCACCTCTCCCGCCACCTGCGTGGCCACGGGCCCCAACCCCCGCTGCGCTGCGCCGCCTGCCCCCGCACCTTCCCTGAGCCCGCCCAGCTCAGGCGCCACCTGGCCCAGGAGCACGCGGGCGGCGAGGTCGAGCTGGCCATCGAGAGGGCGGCCAAGGAGGCCGCGGAGACCAGCTGGGGCCCACAGGACGCCAGCGCCGAGCAGCCGAGCACCGCGGCGGCGGGGGCCGCCGAGGAGGAGGCAGCGTGGCCCGAGACGTGGCCGGCGGGGGAGCCGGCCACGCTGGCGGCCCCCGCGAGCTCGGAGCCCCGCGAGTCGGAGGAGGAGGAGGCCGAGGCCGGGGCGGCCGAGCTGAGGGCCGAGCTGGCGCTGGCGGCCGGGCGCCAGGAGGAGAAGCAGGTCCTGCTCCAGGCCGACTGGACGCTGCTGTGCCTCCGCTGTCGCGAAGCCTTCGCCACGAAGGGCGAGCTCAAAGCGCACCCGTGTCTGCGCCCCGAGGGGGAGCAGGAGGGGGAAGGGGGCCCCCCGCCCCGCCCCAAGCGCCACCAGTGCTCCATCTGCCTCAAGGCCTTCGCCAGGCCCTGGTCGCTGTCCCGCCACCGGCTGGTCCACTCCACCGACCGCCCCTTCGTGTGCCCGGACTGCGGCCTGGCCTTCCGCCTCGCCTCCTACCTCCGCCAGCACCGCCGCGTCCACGGCGCGCTCAGCCTCCTGGCCCCGCTGCCCCCGGCGGGCAGGAAGGACGACAAGGCCTCGGGCGGACGGAACTCAGGGAAGGGGCCCGAGGGGGGCGAGGGGGCCGAGTGCGGGAGCGCCTCGGAGGGGGGAGAAGGCGGGCAGAACGGAGGCGACGCCGCCCCGGCCCGGCCCCCCGCCGGGGAGCCCCGCTTCTGGTGCCCCGAGTGCGGCAAGGGCTTCCGGCGCCGAGCGCACCTGCGACAGCACGGGGTGACCCACTCAGGGGCGCGCCCGTTCCAGTGCGTGCGCTGCCAGCGGGAGTTCAAGCGCCTGGCTGACCTGGCCCGCCACGCGCAGGTGCACGCGGGGGGCCCGGCCCCGCACCCCTGCCCGCGCTGCCCGCGCCGCTTCTCGCGCGCCTACAGCCTCCTGCGCCACCAACGCTGCCACCGCGCTGAGCTGGAGAGGGCCGCCGCCTTGCAGGCGCTCCAGGCCCAGGCCCCGCCGTCGCCCCCCGCCGCCCCCGCCGCCGCCGCCAGCCGGGCAGGAGGACGAGGAAGGGCTCCCGCTGCCCGTCGCACACATCAAGGAAGAGCCGCCCTCCCCAGGGTCCCCACCCCAGTCGCCGCCACCGGCTCCCCCTGTCTTCCTCAGCGCCTCCTGTTTCGACAGCCAGGACCATTCGGCCTTCCAGATGGAGGAAGAAGAGCTCGACAGCAAGGCTCACCTGCGCGGGTCGGGCGGCCTGGCCTCCTGACCTTCACACCCACTCTCGGCCGCTCCATTTGGCTCCCGGTTTGCCAGACGGAGGAGGGAAGTCCAAGAGCAGGCGCCTCCTCTGTCTCCCCACCCGTCCCCTTCCAGCCCTCAACACTAAGGAGGGGGGGCCCTGGACCGACCCTCCCTCCCCATCGCCCACCCCCAGGCCCCCCGACCCTGGTTAGGAACTGCTTGCGCCAGCAGGCCTCTGAAGGCAGGACTACTCGGAAAAAAGGAGGCGGAGAATATTGGCCAGAGATATGGAGACTGGGGGTGGGGGGGATCCCCTGCCTGGCTGTCCCCCATGATACACACTGGACACCGTCACCTCTTTGGAACTGCCAGACGCTGGGGGTCCCCAGTGAGCAAAGGTCCATCCCTGTCCCTTTGTCTGTCTGTGAATAAATGTGAGTTTGTGAAACAGGAGAGAGTGAGGCTGTCTGTGTGTGGGGGGGGGGGGGCTGCAGGGGGGCGCAGACCCTGAGCTTGGGTTCCAAGCAGGAAGGATCCAGACACTCACATCAGGGACTGGGAGGGAGGGGCTCAGCCAGCAAGAGACTCAGGAGGAGAAATGGGAGTGAGACAACCCAGGTCACCATCCGTCCAGGCATCTTTGGGGAGCCCCAGGCACCCCCCCCTTGTGTAATCTCTGCATGTATTCCTTTTTTATTTTATTTACTTATTTTGAGAGCGACGGAGACAGAACTGGGGGGGGGGAGGGGCAGAGAGAAAGAGGGAGAGAGAGAATCCCAAGCAGTCTCCACACTGCCAGCACAGAGCCCAACAGGGACTCAAACTCAGAAACCGTGAGATCATGACCTGAGCGGAAACCGAGAGTCAGACGTCTAACCGACTGAGCCACCCAGGCGCCCGCTCTTCGTGCGTTCCTTCAGCAAACATCTGGCAGGCACAACGATGGGCCCTGGGGGTGCTGGAGAGAAAACCAGTGCCCCCACTATGAGGAGCTGGGATTCTAGATCTGCACCACCCAATAGAGTTTAGCCACCAGCCGCACATGGCTGTTTCTATTTAGATTTAGAACAAGTAAATACATTTGAAATAAAATAGTTACGAACGGATACAAGCTCAGTTCCTCAGTGTTCAGGAGCCCCGAGTGGCAGGCGGCTGGGTCTGCCCTGTTGGACAGCACAGATCTAGAACATTCTATCATTGCAAGAAGTTGTCTCGGGACAGAGCTGGTCCAGATAATAAACCGATCTGCTGTAGAGCACCAGATATCGTAAGGGTTTCTGAGAAAACCACGTGGCGCTGTGATGAGTGAACATCTCACCCTCTGGTGAGATGACCTTTGACCTGAATGAAGAACCTGGTGGAGGGAACAGCAGGGACAAATGCTGTGAGGTGGGTTGGTGCTGCATGTTTGAGAAACCACAAGGAATTGGGGGTTGGGGGGGAAGTGTCATTTTCTGCAAACTTTCTAATGTTCCCCCCCACACACACACACATACCCATTTGTTTGGGTCTTGAGTAGAGGGGGAAGGGTGTGTCCAAGCCAATCTTCTTTAAACCCCTTCCCTTTCCTTCTGTTGACATCCTGCCTTCCTCTAGCACCTTCAGTGGCTCTCTCTTGCCCTTTGCAAACAATGACATCGTCCACTTAGGCATCTTTATGCCTGTAAGGCCAGGAAAAGAGGGGTGAGATCATCCTGGTTTTCCAGGGCAACAAATGGAGGCTCTGGGAGGGAAGGTCATGCCCTGGTGTGACGGAAACACCAGGCAGGAGCAGGCAGGAGGGAGGGAAGCCAGAAGGATGGAGGTTGAGGGTCTAGGAAGGGAGATAACTGACTCAGAGCTGTGCAGAATTCCCCCCTTGTGAAAGATTTAACACATCTTGGCTGAGCCCTTGGAACAGTGCCTGGCACATAGTAGGCATTCAACAAAGGTCATCTGTTTGATTGTCACTGCACCACCCAGGCCTGGATGCTAGGAGCAGAGTGATGAGTGAGACCACCTGGGCATCAGCCTCATGGAACTGAAGACCAGCAGACGATGTGGACAATAATGAAATATTGGCACAAATAAATTAGGGTTCCCAAATGAGACAGTTCTCCAACAAACTAGATCCTGCAACTAAGCCTCAGGTGTGAGCAGCTGGGGAGCTGGGATGTGCGTTCATGACATCAAAGCTACTTCCCTCCCCAGGAACCTTCAGCGACTCCCTATTACTGCATCCAAACAGGGGCTACCATTTAGCGAGCACCTACAAGGGCCAGACACCTTTTCAGCACAACCACACTGATACAGCTCATTGACGGAGGGGGTTATATAGCCCACTTTACAGAAGAGGCAAACAGGATTAAAGTGAAGTCATTTGTCCTACTTTGGAAATCACCACCATGAATTGAGTCCTTTGTATTCAACGGGGTACTTTGTGGAAAAGGCTGAAAAATAGTGGTTGCCACCAGGGAGGGAAGTCATTGCTGTCGTTGCTTTGTTATTTTCCCAGGCTGGTATAGACACGATCTCGGGAATCCTCACCACTCCATTGGGAATTAGGAAACATCCTTACCCTTTTCTAGGGGCAAAACAACATTCAGAGAGGGGAGTCCCTTGTCCAAAATCTCATAGCTAGGAAATAGCGGGCATGGAATTTGAACCCAGGCTGGACCAGCTCTACACCCTGAACACCCTTAACCAGGCCGACATAACCCTTAGGATCAGCGCCCAGGCACACGATCCCCTCCTTACATGCATCCCGGTCTCCAGGCCCCAAGGCATCATACCCCCACCCCTCCGTGGGTTTGCCTACCACCCTCCTCCTCTCCCCCCATCCCCACTTACTCAGCCTTGAGGATCTGCTGTATTGGAGAGAAACATTCCTAGAAGAAAATACAGAATTTAGGGTGAGAAAAGTTCCCTAAAGCTGAAGCCCAGGTCTCCCACTTTGCAGACGAGAAAACTGATATGTGGGACACGCACAGAAAATGATAGAACACACGCATGGTTACTATTCTTGGGGGGTGAAGTACTGCTGTTCATGAATCAAACCCTGTAGGCTACTCGTTCCTTGCGCTGAGCAGTTTGCACACGTGACCTCAATCACGTGTGTTCATAATCATACAAACACATTTCTTGGGTATTTACCCTACGTCTCATTTAATCTTTACAACACCATCAAAAGGTACACGCTGTTATGGGCTCCAAGTTTTTTCTTTTTAATTTTTTAAATGTTTATTTTTGAGAGAGAGAGAGAGAGACAGAGGACGAGCAGGGGAGGGGCAGAGAGAGAGGGAGACACAGAATCCGAAGCAGGTTCCAGGCTCTGAGCCATCAGCACAGAGCCCTACGCAGGGCTCAAACCCAGGAACTGAGAGATCATGACCTGAGCCAAAGCCAGACACTCTCCAATTTTTTTTTTTCTTAAACAGCTTTATTGAGATATCTTCCCCTCCCTCCCCCACCGCGTAGAATTTGCTCATGTTAAGTGCACAACTCAATGACTTTTAGTAAGTTTACAGGATTGTGCAACTATCACCAAAATCAAATGATAGAGCATATCCAGCATCCCCAAAAGATCTCCTGTGCCTGGTAACAGTCACTTCCCATCCCCACTCCCAGCCCCAGGCAACCATGAATCTACTTTCTGTCTTAACGGATTCGCCTTCCCTGGGCAGTTCCTATCAATGGGTCATACAATAGGTGGCCTCCCATGTCTGGCTTCTTTCACTCAGCATACTGTCTTTACGGTTCGTCCACACTGCACATTTTACCAGTACTTCATTCTCTTTATGGCTGAGTAACGTCCCCTTGCAGGGCATATCGCATTGTGTTCGGCCATTCATCTGCTGATGGACACCTGGGTCGTGTCTGCTCTTCGCCTGTTATGAATAGTCCCACTGTGAACACATGGGACGACCCTTCCTGCGGACATGGGTTTTGTTCTCTTGGGCACACTCCCAGGAGCAGAATTGTTAGGCTGTGTGAAAAGTTCATGATACACTTTTTAAGAAACTGTCAGAACTGTTTCCCAAAGCGGCCACACTACTTACATCCCATCAGGGAGATATGAGGGTTCCCCGTGGGGGCTCCATTATCCGGAGAAGGAAGCTCAGTGAACTGACACGCCCGGGGTCTCTTGGCTGGTAAGGAGCCGATCTGGGTACATCTCCAAGCATTGCAATGACAAAGCCTGTGCTCTTAGCCCTTATACAAAGATTCATTCTTACCCTGTTCATTCGTTCATTCATTCATTCATTCATTCATTCATTCATCCTAAAACTCTTTTTTTAATATTTATTTATTTTGGGGGGAAGAGAGAGAGGGTAGGGAGGGGCATAGAGAGAGGGGGGGAGGGATATGGAGAATCTGAAGCAAACTCGTGCTGTCAGCGCAGAGCCTGACGCGGGGATAAGAACCCTTGAACTGAGGGATCATGACCTGAGCAAAGTCGGATGCTTAACCGACTGAGACACCCCGGTGCCCCCATCTTAAAACTCTTGGCTCTGTGCAAAGTACTGGGCTCTAGGTGGGGAAAACATCAGACAAGGTTACGTTTTGGCAAGAAGCACAGATTGACCAATACAGGTAGGTCACGGATTCAGCGGGTATTTACTGAGCCCCCACTATGTGCTGGGCACTGTCCTAGGTGCTGATCACTCCCTGGTTAATGAAACCGACCCAAATCCCTGCCCACATGGGGCTTCCATGGTAGTGGCAGGAGACAGACACAAAGCCAAACAAAGAAGGTAAACTATACAAAACATCTTAGTGGGCACCTGGGTGGCTCAGTCGGTGAAGAATCCAACTATGGGTTTCAGCTCAGGTCATGATCTGGCAGCTCATGAAATCAAGCCCCACATCAGGCTCTGTGCTGACTGTGCAGAACCTGCTTGGGATTCTCTTCCTCCCTCTCTTGGGCGCTCTCCCTCTCTCTCTCAAAATAAATATATAAACTTTTTTAAAATAAAAAAAACATCTTAGGAGGGACACATGGTGTGGAGCAAGGTGTGGGATGGGGGAGGCATTGGAGCAGGAACTGAAGGAGATGAGTCCCAGGAAGGGGCACAGCTGGTGCAAAGACTCTAGGCAGGAAGGTGACTGATGTGTTCAGGGAGCACAGAGGCCACCAGGAGGGAGAGAGAAGGAGGGAGACAGGGGGAAGAAATCAGGGAGAATCGGGGGGTCCAGATCTGGTAGAGAAACCATGAAGAGTCTGATTTCTACTCCACATGACATGGGAAGAGAGCCCTGGGGGGTGGGGATCATGTGGAGGCTGGCACACCTAAAGTTGACTTCACTTTAGACTTTTAATAGTGGGAAAGAATGTTTTTAATTTTTTTAATGTTTATTTATTTTTGAGAGGGAGAGAGAGAGAGAGAGAGAGAGCATGAGAAGGGAGGGGCAGAGAGAAAGACACACACACACACACATACACAGAATCCAAAGGAGGCTCCAGGCTCTGAGCTGTCCGCACTAGAGCCCGATGTGAGGCTTGAACTGGTGAACCGTGAGATCATGATCTGAGCTGAAGTTGGATGCTTAACTGACTGAGCCACTCAGGTGCCCTTAAAAAAAATTTTTTTTTTTTTAAACTAAACTCTATGCCTATATAGAGCTCAAACTCAGGACCCTGTTATTAAGAGTCAGATGCTTCACTGACAGCCAGCCAGGTGCTCCAACATTTGAAAATCTTAAAACACATAGAAAATGGAAAAAAAAAATTGGGTGCTTGGGCGGCTCAGTCGGTGGAGAGTCTGATTTTTGATTTTGGCTCAGGTCATGATCCCAGGGTCATGGGATCAAGCCCTGTACTGGATTCTGTGCTGAGCATGGAGTCTGCTTAGGATTCTCTCTCCCTCTGCCCCTCTGCCCTGCTCGCTCACACTGTCTCTAAAATAAATAAAATGAAAAAAAAAGTGGAAAGAATTAGAAAGTAAATACATACACTAACCCAAGAGAGTCTACAATGAGCATTTTGCTCTATTTGCTTCATGTCCTATCCATCTATCCTTTCATTTGTCCGTCCAGCAATCTATCCAACATTCATCTTTTTAAAATTTAATACCCTTTCCTTTGGTGAGCAGTTTTACGTTTCCAGAAAAATTGAGTGGAAATTACAGACAGATCCCGTATATCTGCTTTTTTTTTCTTTTTTAAATTTTTTTTCCAACGTTTTTAATTTATTTTTGGGACAGAGAGAGACAGAGCATGAACGGGGGAGGGGCAGAGAGAGAGGGAGACACAGAATCTGAAACAGGCTCCAGGCTCCGAGCCATCAGCCCAGAGCCTGACGCGGGGCTCGAACTCACGGACCGCGAGATCGTGACCTGGCTGAAGTCGGACGCTTAACCGACTGCGCCACCCAGGCGCCCCCCGTATATCTGCTTTTAAAAAACAATCATTTCAGGGGCGCCTGGGTGGCGCAGTCGGTTGAGCGTCCGACTTCAGCCAGGTCACGATCTCACGCTCCGTGAGTTCGAGCCCCGCGTCAGGCTCTGGGCTGACAGCTCAGAGCCTGGAGCCTGTTTCAGATTCTGTGTCTCCCTCTCTCTCTGCCCCTCCCCCGTTCATGCTCTGTCTCTCTCTGTCCCAAAAATAAATTAAAAAACATTAGAAAAAAAAATTAAAAAAAAAAAATAAAAAACAATCATTTCAAAGCAATTTGCAAATATTAGTTCGTATCACCGCCTAAACACTGCGGCGGCATGCATATTGTAACAAGATATCAAATATTTGTTTAAGCGTCTTGTCCTTGGTAAAAATTTAAATACGGTGAAATGCATGCATTTTCCATGTTACCATTTGATAAATGTTGGGGAATACGTACCCCCTGAATGGCACAGACTCCTCTCCTGATTTAACAGATTCCCTCTGGCTTCTGTTTGGCGAATTAACTAGTGAGGAGGGGGGCAAAGGTTCTGTTAAGCCCACCTGGTTTGCGTTTTAAACAAGCTTTCCTTGGGGCACCTGGGTGGCTCAGTCAGTTAAGCTTCCGACTTTGGCTCAGGTCATGATCTCACGGTTTGTGGGTTCGAGCCCCACGTCAGGCTCTGTGCTGACAGCTCGGAGCCTGGAGCCTGCTTCGGATTCTGTGTCTCCCTCTCTCTGACCCTCCCCCCGTTCATGCTCTGTCTCCCATCACTCTTTCTCAAAAAATAAATAAAAAAACATTAAAAATAAATAACCTTTTCTTTTTAGAACAGTTTTCGGTTTCACAGAATTTGCAGTGATAGTACGGGGACTTCCCATGTGTCCCCGAGTCAGGGCCCCCTCGCACTACCCTCTCCCGTTACCACAGCGCAGCTCTCAAAACCCAGGAACCAAAGCCACTAGACTGTCGACCAAACGCGAGGCTCGGATTTAGCTCACTTTCCCTTGATGCCCCTTTTCTGTTCCAGGACCCCACCCGGGGTACCACCTGGCCTCTGTCATGCCTTCTCAAGTCTCCACTGGTCTGTGATCATTTCCCAAACTTGCCTTGGGTTTTGAGGACTTTCACCGCTTTGGGGCGTCCTGGGGAGAAACCCGAAGCCAGCCGGCTAAGTGCTTTTCTCAGCAAGTCCTCTGAGAGGGGGCGGTGTGGGGGGAGGGTGAGCACGTGGATCCACTTGACTGACCACTGATGGTGCCGCCCTGGTCACCTGGCAGACAGGGACGTGTGCTGATTGCCAGGTGTCTTCACTGTAAAGCGACCCCTCCCCCTTTCACTCTGCACAAGTCATGAGGCACAGCCCACATGGAGGGGAGGGGAGGGGAGGGGAGGGAGAAGCATCCAGATACAGTTTTGAAGACTGTTCTGTCTCCTTCCCCTATTTATTTATTTATTTACTTATTTGTATCCATATGCACTCAGGGATGTTTATGCTTACACTCCCATACAATGTTATTTATTTCATATAAATGTATATTATGGTCCCATACAACATTGAGATCCACCTGTATCAATGCCATCAAGAGAGAATAAAGCAGGGCCGCCTGGAGGGGCTCAGTCGATTGAGCTTCCGACTTCGCTCAGGTCATGATCTCATGGCTCATGGCTTCGGGCCCTGCATCCGGTTCCGTTCTGACGGCTCAGAGCCCGGAGCCTGCTTCCGATTCTGTGTCTCCCTCTCTCTCTTTCTCTCTCTCTCTCTCAAAAATAAATAAACATTTAAAAGAGAGAGAGAAAGAATAAGGCGGTGCTGCTGGAGAAGCAGGGGCTTCTGGCTCAAGCTGTGATTTTGGCTCGGTGGTCCTGGAGGGCTTCCGAGGAGGGGCACTTTGAGATGTGGTCCATAGGAGCGAGGGGACCCAGCACATGAGTCGGGAGCAGGGACGCCCTCCCCTTGCAGAGGGGCTCTGAGGCTCCCAGGCTCCAAGCCGCGGACCCACAGGCATCCAGGACCGCGGAGGCTCTGCCTTCCTCCGGGCACCAAGCCCACGGTGGGCGGTTTCCACTGCCTGCTCCCGGCCTCCTGGGGGGCGGTTTGGAATTCAGCCCCAGAGGCCAAGTCCGGGCTCTTCCTGGGCCCCTTATCTCACCACGCCCAGCACTGTGCCTGGCACAGACCTGCGCCACACACATATTTGCTGCCACTCGCCCAGCTTCCCGAGCCCCGGCCGCCCTCCTTTCCCACCGCTGGGGCCGTGCCCAACTTGTGCCCTCCTCCCGACTCAGCTCTGTTGTCTCAAGGAGGTGGGGGGGGGGGGCGGGGGGAAGAGAGGCGCTGCCGGCACCAGACGTGGAGCCAGGGAGAGAGAAGTGACCCGCCCAAGGTCACCGGGAGGGGGGGTGCCAGAGAGAGAAAGCGAGTCCTCCCAGACTGGCCGCCTCCAGACTTCTAGTATCAGGGTAACAATTGTAGCTACTATTTACTATCACGCCCATTCTCCAGTGCACTGGCTGCTCTTTTCCCCGGAACAGCTCTGCAGGCTCGTGGCACCTCTCAGCCTTCCCATCTCGCGGCCTTGGATGGACACTTCTCTTTGCCTGGGATGACTCCCTTGTCTTTCCCTTTATGCTTCCCCTAGGAGGCCCTCCCTACCTCCTCCCGTCTCCACCGATCCCTCATTGTAGGGCAGAATTCTCAGATGGCTCCCAAGATTCCTGCTCACCCCCACCCCGGGGCACACACGCCTCCTCCCCAAGCTCACATAGGTGCTGCTGTGAAGGGGACACTGCACATGGTGTTAAGATTCCAAATCAGACAACGTGAATGCACTTGGAGGGCCTTATGCTCCGTGAAATAAGTCAGGCAGAGCAAGAGAGGTGATGGCACTCATATGTGGGACCTAAAAAACAAAACAAAACAGAACAGGAACAGACTCATGAACACAGAGAAGAAACCGCTGGCTGCCAGGGGGCAGGGCGGCAGAGGGACGGGAGAAATAGATAAAAGGAATAAGAGGTACAAACAGATAAAAGTCACAAGGATGAATGGGGCACCTGGGTGGCTCAGTCAGTTAAGCGTCTGACTTCAGCTCAGGTCATGATCTCATGGTTCATGGGTTTGAGCCCTGCATGGCAGAGCCTGCTTGGGATTCTCTCCCTTCTCTGTGCCCCTCCCCCACTTGCTCTCTCTCTCCTTCAAAATAAACTTAAAAAAGAAAAAAGCTAGAGAGATGATCTTTGGTGGGCCTGGCCTAATCAGCTGACCCCATAAAACGGATGAAGAAAAGATTCAGAGCGTGAGGGGGAATTCAACAAGAGGAAGATGCTCCGTTCCTAGCTTTGAGGGAGGAAGGGACGCCACCCCAGGGAATGCAAGCAGCCTCCAAGAACTGAGAGTGGATTCTGCCCAACAAGCAGCAAGGAAATGAGACTCTCACAGTTTTCCCTGAGCAGAGAACCTAGTCATTGGTGTCTCAGCTTCCTTTTTTAAAAAAATTTTAAAAAGATTTATTTACTTTTGAGAGAGTCGGAGAGCGACCAGGTGAGGTGCAGAGAGAGAGGGAAACATAGAATTTAAAGCAGGCTCCAGGCTCTGAGCGGTCAGCACAGAGCCCAATGCAGGGCTCGAACCCACGAACCACAAGATCATGACCTGAGCCACCCAGGCGCCGCCTGGTGCCTCGGCTTCTGACTCACAGGCGCTAGGAGCCGATGGGGAGGGGGTTGGTTCTTTGAAACTGCTATGTTTGTGGTCATTTGCTACACAGCAGAGACAACAAATGTGATCTGTTTTGTTTCCTTGATGGTACTCACTGTCTAAAGTCGGTCGGTTTCTTTAATTGTTTAATTGTTTCAAATACGTCTATCTGGCTGTAGTAGTTTGCCGGGGCCACTGCAACAAAGCATCGCAAGCCAGGTGGCTTCAAACAACAGAAATGTATCCTCTCTCACAGTTGCCTTTAGAAGTCCAAGAGGGAGCAAGGCTGAGCTCCCTCTGAAACCCGCAGGGAGATCCTTCCTCGCCTCTGCCTGGCTCCTGGTGGTTTGCCAGCCATCTGTGGCTTGTAGACTCATCACTTTTGTACCCACCTGCAGCTCCACGTGCCGGTGGCCTCACATGACCGTCTTCCCACTGTGTTGTGGGGGGAAATCGTGGAGGAAACCGCCCGACTCCTTTATGACCTCCCCTTAACGAACTGCATCCTTGGTGATCCTATTTGCAAATGTGGTCACTTTCCGAGGTACTGGGGGCTCAACCCATGTGTTTTGTTTTGTTTTGTTTGTTTTTTGGTGGGGGGTTTGATCCCCAGCGCCAGCCCTGTCCGCATGTGCAGTCTAGCAGCGTGCAGATCTTGGCTGGGTATCACTGGCTTCCTAGAGCCTAGGGTATCGTCTGGTGCAAAGCAGGCACTTAAGTTTGTTGTTGTTCTTTGGTACATCATCTGACGAACTATTTCTCAGCGACTCTCTCCACATCTTTTGGGTAAGGATAAGGCCACCACCCTCACTGTTCTCTCCTCATTTACTAATTCGTTTGGTTTACAAATTGGCCACCCACCACCCCTCGCTAGAATGTAAAGGTGCCCGTGTGGCTCATCACTGGGTCCCCGGCACCCAGCACCCTGCCTGACACACAGTAGATACACGGCAAACAGCTGTTCGACAAATGACCTGAGGCCGTAACTCACCCCACCGCCACTTTGCAGAGGGGGAAACTGAGGCTTAGAAAGGGGACGTGAGTTGTTCAAGGCCACTCAGTGCCAAACTGGCGGCAGACCTTACTGTCACTTGCCCCCTACCTTCCAATCACATTCCACCAGTGATGCTTTCCGTTGGCTGAGCCTAGCAGAAGCCCACCTGGTCCGGTCAGAAGGGCTCACCTGGACAGAGAGGAGACAGGTGGACGGAGGGGAGGTAGCCAGCACACGCGATCGCCTTCTGTGGGAGAATCTGTCAGGAACCATACACCCACAGGAGGAGTCCTCAAACGTGGGGCTCCCACGTTCACTCAGGTCTTTCACCCCACTCCCCGGAAGGGCGAGCTACATGCCCAGCAGCAGAGCCCGGGGGTGGGGGTGGGGGGCCTGTCTCCCCACATCCTCAACCACTTCCTGTTTTCTGCCTGCCGAGTGGGATCTCCCCTCAGTGGTGGGCCATCGGGGCAGCAGGGGGAGCCGCCCGCCCTGGATGCAGGCAATCAGGGCGCGTCGGATATAAAACCACGGATAAAACTGGGCGCCTGGGTGGCTCAGTCGGTTAAACGTCCGACTTCAGCTCAAGTCACGATCTCACAGTTTGTGAATTCAAGCCCCATGTTGGCCTCTGTGCTGACAGCTCGGTGCCTGGAGCCTGCTTCGGATTCTGTGCCTCCCTCTCTTTCTGCCCCTCCCCCGCTTGCACTCTGTCTCTCTCTCTCAAACAAAAATAAACATTAAAAAAAAAAAAAAAAAACAGGGGTGCCTGGGTGGCTCAGTCGGTTAAACGTCCAACTTCAGCTCAAGTCGCGATCTCACAGTTTGTGAATTCAAGCCCCATGTTGGGCTCTGTGCTGACAGCTCGGAGCCTGGAACCTGCTTCGGATTCTGTGTCTCCTTCTCTCTCTGCCCCTCCCCCACTCACACTCTGTCTCTGTCTCTCTCTCTCTCAAAAATAAATAAACATTAAAAAATTTTTTTTAAAAACAAGAATAAAACCAAACTAAACATTGGGTCCATGTTTCACTTAGGTCATGCCCCAGCAATGGTAAACAGTGTCGGGGATAGAGACCTCTCTGTGCAAAACATCTTTTATCGGTCTAAGTTCTGAACCTTTGCTGCTGATGTTACCATGGAGTTTTAGATATAATATATATTAAATATATATGTATATGTATATAGATACAGAATACATATAGAAATATATATATACTACGTGTATATATTCATAGATATAATTAGCATGTTTTATTTTTTTAATGTTTATTAAAAAAAATTTTTTTTAATGTTTATTTTATTATTTTTGAGACAGAGACAGAGCATGAATGGGGGAGGGGCAGAGAGAGAGGGAGACACAGAATCGGAAGCAGGCTCCAGGCTCTGAGCCGTCAGCCCAGAGCCCGACCTGGGGCTCAAACTCACGGACCGCGAGATCGTGACCTGAGCTGAAGTCGGACGCTTAACCGACTGAGCCACCCAGGCGCCCCTGTCTTAATTGGAATCCCAGATAGGACGGGCCTCTGCTCAGAGGCCTCCTTCTCCCCAGCCCGTCGTCCCATCAGGACTTTTCAGAATCACCTCTGGGCCCCGCTCCGTCACCTCCATGAGAACAGATAACACCTTGTTTCATGATTGCTTACATCCGTGTCCAGGCCACTTTCTAGACTCCTCCCCCGCCCCCGGCAGGGACAGAACCCATCTGCTGGGTTTTGCTCCAGCTCAGTCCCCGGGAAACGCGTGTTGAATTTGAGTGGAAACGAGAACTCAGCAACCTTGACGTGCATCGGTCCCTAGCTCCTGGCCTGCAAACATCTCTACACCCCAGAGCGGCCGGGGGAGGGGGTGGGGGTGACAGGTGGAGTCCAACTGTGCCGTTGACCCCGAGCGAGCGGGACACAGAGCAAGAGATTTAATCTCTGTGAGAGTCTCCCTTCCCTCAACTATAAAACGGAGCTAATAATAGGGCCTACCTTTCCCGACTGCTGTGAGGATTAGCACAGGGGCTGGTAATACACAGAGTTCAGTAAATGCTGCTATAATTATCGTTAATCACGCGGGATTTACGAAGCCATTACAAGTGCACCCCGGCCATCCGTCAGTCTCATTCCACACACATTTCCTGAGGACAGGGCGAGAGAATCCAGCCGGCTCCAGGGGACCGTAAGTGCAACTCTGGTGTCGGGTGCGATAGGGCGGGGCGGCAGATAAGATGCAAATTCCAACTCCAGAAGGGCTCAGAGGCCAGGCTGGGGAGCTTGGACTCGATCCCAAGGGTAATAGGGAGCCATGGGAGGCTAATGAGAAGGAGAGGGACAGTCTCTGGGTATCAGATGTGTTTGGGGTGGTGGGTGAGACCTCCAGGGGGGAGAGACAGGAGGCCAGGAGGAAGGTGGTCCATATGTGGTCCACATAAGTGAGGGACCTTGGCCTGAAGCCCCGTAGACATGGAGAAAGCAATGATTTTTAACCCATGGTCTCTAGACTTCTAGAGAGATCCAGCAGGGTCGGTAATCCTGGATGCTGTCTGCCAAATTGTGCCTCCGTTCTTCCAATAGTAAAAGAAGAAACAAGGCAAAAATAATTTTGATGTTTTATTTCATTTAATTTAGTGTCTCTTTGTTACTGGAGTTACTTGACACAGTTGATTCTCCGTATTCGTGCCAGTTATGGTCTATGAAGTGAATGCTGAATTAGTGAATATGGAACCATTGCCCCCCGGGGTGGGGATACGGGATTAGGTTCCTGGGAGCCCAAGTCATAGTATTTTCGTTAACGGATCAACACGCAAGCTTGTTTTACGTGTGTTCTGTGTAAAGACGCCTCACTTCTAATATATTGTTGATTCGCTAACATTTAAATCCCAGCCACCAGCCCAGGGAACTCATGCCCCCGAACGAAGCTTACCTAACACAGATATTTCTCTGAAAGGCACATCACAGCCTCCTCGAGCTCAGGAGCACCAGACAGCACTACAGCGTTGTGTTTGGGGGCCAGTTTAAACCGCAAAATCAGCCACGAAAGGCACCAGACTGCGGACAATGTGGCACTAACCAGGCTGCAGAAAGGACACTTGTTAACAGGGCGAGAGGTGAGGCAAGAAGGCAGAGGGTCTCCGTGCACCGCCACAGCTGGAAACGTGGGTGTCAGTGGCTCAGATCTTTCGCAGCCCCGCAGACGCCCATCAGAGTGCCAGGACTTGATATGAGGGCTACAGAAAATTTTTAGGGGGCAGGCGAGTTTGCAAACACGAAATCCACGATTGGCGCGATCGACCGTACATCCCAAACATTATCAGGTCATCATGCAATTAATATGAAAACCATCAGGGAGATCGTTTACATTCTCTTTTTGGTGCTAAGTCTTTGAAATCCAAGGTCAATTTGACACTCACAGGAGTTCTCAATTTGGACCAGCCACGTTTCAAGTGCTTAAGAGCCACACGTGGCTGGTGGCTTCTGTGTTGGGCAGTGCAAGTCTCTATGTCTTTCTTCAGATTCTCAAAGGGGCCTGTGAACTCAAAAAAATAACAACAAAAGGTCAATGCCAGATACAACCGCCTTGGAGAGCATGCGGCAGGACCAGAGAAAGTGGGCCCTTGAGCACAAGGCAACGTGTCTGCAAATATTTTTTGCAACCCTGCTTGAAAGAGCACAATATTGGAGGAAAGGTAAAGTGTCCCTCATCGGAAGAACGGGTTCATCAACGAGTGCGTGTTCATACACTAGAATATGCAACATCTTTGCAAGGGAAAGAGCTTGAGCTCCAAGTACCGGTGCAGATGAAACTCACAAACAAAAGCAAGCTGCAGAAGGTCACAGACGTGATACTATTCATGCAACATTTAACAACATGCAAGGAGACCGGCTACAGCAGTTATACGTATATACATATGTAGCAAATGCATTTTTAAGTTTTATTTATTTATTTACTGTGAGAGTGAGGGAGCGAGAGGGAGGAGCGAGGGAGGAGCAGAGAGAGGGAGAGAGGGAATCCCAAGGTGGCTCGGCATTGTTAGCAAGGAGCCTGACCTCATGAGCTGCGAGACCATGACCTGAGCAGAAACCAAGAGTCGGTTGCTTAACCAGCTGAGCCACCCAGGCGCCCACAAATGCATTTTGAAATGAATAACAGGGCACCTAGGACGACTGGGTGGCTCAGTCGGTTACAGTGTCCGACTTTGTTTCCGGGCACGATCTTGCGGTCCATGAGTTCGAGCCCTGAGTCAGGCTCTGTGCTGACAGCTCGGAGCCTGGAGCCTGCTTCGGATTCTGTGTCTCCTTCTCTCTCTGCCCCTCCCCTGCTCGTGCTCTGTCTCTCAAAAATAAATAAACATAAAAAAAATAATAATAATAACAGGGCACCCGAGTGACTCAATCTGTTGAGCATCCGACTCTTGATTTCGGCTTAGGCCATGGTCTCACGGTTAATGGGTTCAAGCCCGATATCGGGCTCTGTACTGACAGTGTGGAGCCTGCTTGGGATTCTTTCTCCCTCTCTCTCTCTCTCTCTCTGCCTCTCTCTCTCTCTCAAAATAAATAAATAAAAACTTAATATATATATTATATATATAAGATATATACTCTATATAATAGATAATGATATGTATAATACATAATATAATTATACACATGGTCATGTATATTACATAGATTATTATATACGATATATGACATATTTAAAATATAGCATGTCAAGTGTTTCTTTAACAATAATGCTCTGGGTAGAATGTGCAATTACTCCCATTTCATTAGGAGGACGCTGAGGTATGGGGGCATTTGGACGCTTGTCGAAGAGTACTCACTCAGCCAGGAGGGACTGAGCCGGGAGGACAGTCACCGGAGGAGCCCTTGGGGACTGGCAGACAGGAGACACAGGAGAGGGCAGGCGGGAGGCCTAGAGGCCAGCTTTGATGAGGGGCGTGTGCCTCGCGGGGCCAGGACTGGAGCCTCCCCCACCCACACCTGCCTCCTCCGGGTCACTCCGGGTGACCCTGTGGGGTGGCGTTGCTAAATGGGGAAGTGCAAAGCTCCCCGGATCATCGGTGAGCCCGTCAGGGGGCTGGGGAGAGCCAGAGCCCTGCACCAGTGTCCCCTCTCACCCCCCTCCCAGGAGACCCAGGAGGAACAGCTGCAGAGTCCTCTCGGCCCCCTGCGTGCACACATCCGGCCCCAAGTCCGGTCCTAGTGGGCAGTGGAGAAGCTCAGCTCTGCTGGGACACCAGGGCTCTGGCTCACTCAAGCTACCTGGGCAGGGAGCGGAGAGCGGCCTGGAGTCCTCAGAACCGCACGGAGTCCTGGCCCAGGCTCTGTCTGCTGGCCAATGGCTCCGCTGCTCCTGGCCTCAGTTTCCCCACCAGTACATTGGAAAGCATCACTGTACCCGTCCAGGGCTTGTAGGGAGGACTCCACAATCTTGAATTAAAAAAAAAAAAAAAAAAAAGGCCAGAGCCTGGCATTTGGCATCTGATAAGCATTGAATAGTCACCACTGTATTTATTCATTTCAGCTTTGGTTTTTGAATAGGTAACATACGCTGTGGGGGAAAAAAAATCCACAGGATGAAAGGCACGGCAATGACAAGTTCCCCCAAAGCTGTGTGTTGACACTGATTACGGACCCAACGGCAGCAGGAATGGGGGACTTGTTTGGACAAACAGGGGGAAAGGGAATAAGACTGCCTCTGAGCTGGTTTTAAGGAATTATTGCTAATGCTATTAGAGGCAATAATAGCATTGCGCTTGACCTGGAAATGATCCTTGCTTTCATAGAGATGTCAACCCCAGTGTTGCAAGAATTTCTTATGACACTTGCGGTGTATTTGGCGACTCTTAGCTCTTTAGGAGGAAAAATGTCTAGCATAACCAGAACTAAAGAGTGAAAGAAATCCCTTTTTTCTCGCTGAGCCACGCGCCCAAGTCCCCTTCCTGTCTCGGCATTTCCCCCCCCCCCCCCCCAACCTCCAACCCTCCATGCATTCTTGGATTTTCTCTCGCTGGAATATTTGAAAGCAAACACCAGCAGCATACCCCTGAACCCAGAAAGATATCCCTAGGCTGTAATTTACTTTAAAATACTTCATTCCCCCCAAAAGAAAAGACAGTGCTGAAGAAAGTGAACATGTAAAGTCTGGTCAGGGTGGCATTCTTTCGACGTTTCTGCATGTTTGCAACTTTTCACAACCAACGCCCCCCCCCAAAAAAAAAAAAATCAAAGAGGGAAGAGTTCTCTCTCTGCCTCTCTCTCTGCCAGCACCGCCCCCCTCCCCCTCCCCCTCCCGGGTTCCCAGGGGCAACGCCGTAGCCAGTTTCTCAGGATCCTTCCAGAGTCTGGGTAACGTTGTTGCTGTGTCTTTATTAATAGCAGGGCTGTAGTAGTAGTGAAACCGAGTTGGGCACACAACAGGGCTGTGAGTCACTCGGACCTGGCTCAGGTCCCACGATCTCCTCCTCCCCCTGTGACCTTGTGTAAGGTGATCCCAGCTCAGAACCTCAGTTTCCTGCTCTGAAAACTGGGGCTAAATGTCCATCCTTTTTTGGATGGCTGGGAGGATCCAGGGTAAAGCCCCACCCCACGCCCTGCACGGAGCCAGGCTCAGAGCAGATGCTGAGGCCAGGAAAGAAGTCCTTTCGCCCGGTGCATCTCTTGGCTATTAGAGCCCCTGGGTCTGAGGGAGGAGGGGCTGGGGGTCTGGATTCCTGGGTCTGAGGGCGGAGGGGCTGGGGGCAGGACTCCTGGGTCTGAGGGAGGAGGGGCTGGGTTCTGGACAACCTGGTCTGAGGGAGGAGGGGCTGGGGGCAGGACTCCTGGGTCTGAGGGAAGAGAAGCCAAGACTCCTAGGTCTGAGGGAGGAGGAGACTAGGGGCCTGGAGTCCTGGGTCTGAGGGAGGAGGGGCTGGGTTCTGGACAACCTGGTCTGAGGGAGGAGGGTCTGGAGTCTGGACTCCTGGGTCTGAAGGAGGAGGGACTGGGGGCCTGGACTCCTGGGTTTGAGGAAGGAGGGTCTGGGTGCCTGGACTCCTGGGTCTGAGGGAGGAGGGGGTTGGGGGGTCTGGACTCCTGGGTCTGAGGGAGGAGGGTCTGGAGTCTGGACTCCTGTGAGGGAGGAGGGGCTGGGGGCCTGGACTCCTGGGTTTGAGGAAGGAGGGTCTGGGTGCCTGGACTCCTGGGTCTGAGGGAGGAGGGGCTGGGAGCCTGGACTCCTGGTCTGAGGGAGGAGGGACTGGGGGCCTGGACTCCTGGTCTGAGGGAGGAGGGACTGGGGGCCTGGACTCCTGGTCTGAGGGAGGAGGAGGCTGAGGGTCTGAACTCCTCCTGGTCTGAGGGAGGAGGGGGCTGGGGACTCAGTATTAAAGAACGGGACTTTGGGAATGGTCTCTCTGGTTCCTGGAGGCCAGACCCCCATCCCATGGAGGAAGACAGAATGCACGGAGCTCTGGATATCCCATCCCAAGTAAGGTATGTGAAGGGGCCTGTCTCCCCTTTTCCCACTGCCCTCAGGCCTGGCCCTTGGGGGTTCACAATACGTTTTGTCCCCTCTGTCCTGGGACCAGAGCCCAGAGTCCAAGCTGGTCTAAGTTTGGAAGGGGGAGGGAGGGGGGCAGCGGGTCAGAGGGGGTGAGGGAGGGGTGTGGGGGGGACAGGATGTCTCTGAGCTGTCACACACACCCCTGTCCCAGGCTCAGAGAAAGGGAGGGACAAAGGCTCTGAGAGAGAGAGTCAGGAACAAAGGCAGGAGGAGTGAGACAGAGAGACACTCGGGAGAGCAGGCCAGAGTGAGGCCGAGCGGGAGAACAGAAAAGTAGAGACAGGGAAGAACGGGGGGCCACGGAGTGTGGACTATCCTGAATGACAGACAGTGGGGACAACAGTGGGGACGAGAGAAGGGACAGGGAGACCCACCCTGAGGCCTGAGAGCCGGGACAGGGAGGGAGGAGAGAGAGACTGAGAAAGATAATCACACAGAAGCAACGATACTGCGAGGTCAGAGAGGGCAAGGAGGTTTGAGAGGGAGAGAGAGGTTGACAGGATAATACAGACGGACACACAGAGACCAGGGCCGACAAGGAGGCAAAAGTCGGGCAGAGGATGTCCCAGAAATCCTGACCAGGCAGGGGGAGATCGAGACAGGCCCTTTGACACGGGCTCTAGATCTCAGCTCTGCTGGGCCTGTGGGGCCGGTGGGGCTCTCTGGACCCAGACAGGAGGTGCTTGCTCAAGGGCCAGCTGACACCAGGGGACCCTGACATGGAGCTAAGGGACCCCGAGAACCATGAGGATGGGGACCCAGAGGTGAGAGCCGGGAGACGAGGGAAAGGCAGACAGAGATGCAGAAAAACAGAGTCGGAGATAGACACGCGGAGGGACAGTGAGCAGACACAGAGAGCAGTGGAAGAGACCGGGAAACAGAAACATCAGAGACCCAGAATGACGCAAACCCAAGGATACACACCAAGACCGAGGCTGCCAGGGAAATAGGCTCAGAAAGAAAGAACAAAGCACTGGATGAGGAGGATGGAGAGAGAATCGGGTGGGGTGGGGGTTGTGTCGGCTGAGGGCGCAGTCCCAACCTGGGCGGGGGGCTCCTGGTGGTTCCCACTGATGGAGGTGGGCAGGGTCTCCGAGACAATCACCCTTAACCCCGCTAGGACGCAAAAACAGGTGGCCCTAAGGCCAGTGAGTCATTATGACTCATCCTCCTCCCCGGGGACAATGACCCTATAACCCTGGCACCCCACATCAGCCCTGGGCTGGGCCTCCAATTTCCCCCACTGCTCTCAGTGGGCCCCAGACTCACCCCCTCCCCACTTCTACTCCTCTCCTACAGGAGGACACAGCTACGGCCCTCCAACGGCTCGTGGAGCTGACAGCCACCAGGGTGACCCCACTGAGAAATCTGCGTGTTCAGTACCGCCTCATCCGAAAGCTTGGCTCTGGCTCCTATGGCCGCATACTCCTTGCCCGGCCTCGCCAAGGAGGTGAGTTGGACCACCAAAGGGCAGACCCTAGAACTTCCCCATAATAGGGTTCTCAGAAGCCACTGAGACAAGGAGCATCCTCAGGAGATGATGGGAGCCCTTCATCTGGATGGGGGTTCTCAGAAAGTTAAGAGCTCTTTGGTCCTCCAATAAACAGAGCTCATCCAAAGAAGGTAAGAGACTTTCCTGAGGCCACGCAGCAAGGCAGGAAGGCAGCTTGGATTGGAACTCAAGTCACCACGTCCCCTACTTTATTCGAGACAAAACTGAGGCTCAGAGAGGGTAAGACCGTTGTGCAAGGCCACACAGAGCAGGAAGAGTCCTCAGGGAAGGTCACCTTCAACCCCTACTTCATACAAGGACAAACTGGAAGCACAGAGAGGTCAGACACTGCCACTCTTGTTTTTGCACATGAAACATCCTAGGCTCAGAGAGGTTAGACAGTTTGCCTAAGGCCCCACAGCAAAGATCAGGGCTCCCTGAGTTCCCTTCTGCACCCATTTCCCCGGCAGGTCCTGCTGTGGCCCTGAAGCTCCTGCGTCGAGACATGGTCCTGAGAACCACCTTTCTGAGAGAGTTCTGTGTGGGCCGCTGTGTCTCATCACACCCAGGCTTACTCCAGACCCTAGCAGGACCCCTGCAGACCCCCCGACACTTTGCCTTTGCCCAGGAGTATGCACCATATGGAGACCTCAGCGGGATGCTGCAGGAACGGGTGAGGCAGGTTGGGGACAAAGGTCGGGACTGCTTATCCCATGTACAACTCTGTCCCTAACCCACTCCTATCACCAATCCTGACACCCAAATCCGTCTTCAAGCTCGCTCTGTCCTAAGCCCCCAGACAACCTCCTTATTTCTAATTGTCAGTGCAATCCCATGCCTAACTCTAACCTTAAGCCACCCAACCACTCAATGCAAGTTTGCACGGGCAGGGGGTTGGATTTGGGGTTGGGGGTGAAGTTAGGGGTGGGATTTTAATTGGGACTGGGGTTGGGAGTGTGGGAGTGGGTGAAGTTGGGTGGGTTGAGTTTATGTTTGATTATAGAATGGTAATGGGTGTGAAAAGTATTGATGGGGTTGCAGAGTGAGACAGGGATGGGTAAGGATAGGTATACAGACTGAGTTGGAGATGGGCTGTACTGAGGTTTCCTCTGGTGAGGAGACCAGGTCAGGACTGAATCCATGAGATTCTGGGGGCACGTGAGTTTGAAGATTAGAGTGAGACCATCTTTAAGAATAGATTTTGGATTTGAGATAGGGTTGGAGATAAACAGATGGAAAAAGAGAAGGGAGGGAGACAGATGAATGGATGGATGGATGGATGGGTGGATGGATGGATGGTTGGAAAGATGCATGGATGAAAAGATGGGTGGGTGGAAAGATCGGTGGGTGGGAGGATGGATGGATTGAAGGATGGATGGGTGGATGGATGGACGGACGGATGGACGGACAGATGGATGGATGGGTGGGTGGGTGGGTGGATGGGTGGATGGATGGATTGAAGGATGGATGGGTGGATGGATGGACGGACGGACGGACGGATGGATGGGTGGGTGGGTGGATGGATGGATTGAAGGATGTATGGGTGGATGGATGGACGGATGGATGGACGGATGGATGGATGGACAGACGGACGGATGGATGGACGGATGGATGGATGGGTGGATGGGTGGATGGTAGATACATGGAAGGAAGCAAGGAAGAATGGATGGATTTTAGTTATTAAATATTTGAATAAATCACTGGATTGCTGACTGGCTGGTGGAAAGGATGTTAAGCAGAAACCCTGCTGTGTAGAATGTTGACTGGATGAGAGGTTGGATGGAGGGATTGCTGACTAGCTGCCCAGCTAGCTTGATAGATAGATTTCTCAATTGACTGATGAAATAAACTGACTTTAGATTGGGGTCTGAGTTAGATACAGGATCTAAATTAGTAGGGACTAAGATTAGGATAAAATATGAGATTTGGGTTCCCATTGGAGATCTGGGAGGTAGGGCTAGAGGAGACAAGAAATGTAAGGAGTGGGTCTGAGTATCATGGTTAGGAGAAACCTTGGTGGAAGCTAAAAGAGCTTCTGGTTCAGTCTGGGGTTCCAGTGACGACATACGTGGGGGTTAGAGTGCAGGGCAACTGCAGATTGTGGCTGAGGATAATCTGGAGAAGGTGTTAGGGGTGCAGTGGAGACACTAGAGGTAGCCACTGGTCTGAGGTTCTGAACTCTTGAACCCCAAGAACCAAAATAAAGAAAGAGCCTGACTTTCATCTCTCCTTGACCCCAGGGCCTCCCAGAGCTGCTGGTGAAGAGGGTGGTGGCCCAGCTAGCCGGAGCCCTAGACTTCCTCCATGGCCGGGGGCTGGTCCATGCGGATGTCAAGCCAGACAACGTGCTGGTCTTTGACCCTGTCTGCAGCCGTGTGGCCCTAGGTGACCTAGGTCTGACCCGGCCCGAGGGCAGTCCAACCCCTGCCCCACCAGGGCCACTGCCCTCCGCCCCACCCGAGCTCTGCCTCTTGCTGCCACCTGACACCCTGCCCTTGCGCCCAGCAGTGGACTCCTGGGGCCTGGGGGTGCTTCTCTTCTGCGCTGCCACTGCCTGTTTCCCTTGGGATGTGGCACTGGCCCCTGACCCCGAGTTCGAGGCCTTTGCTGGCTGGCTGACCACCAGGCCCCAGCCGCCTCAGCCACCCCCCCCTTGGGACCAGTTTGCTCCCCCAGCTCTGGCATTGCTCCAGGGGCTTCTAGACCTGGATCCCGAGACTAGGAGCCCCCCGCTGGCTGTCCTGGACTTCTTGGGGGATGACTGGGGGTTAGAGAGGAACAGAGAGGGGTCTGGGGGCTTGGGGGACATGTCTGGTGGAGATGGGGAGGAGGAGGAAGAGGGGGGAGCAAGCCTGGAAGAGGGGACAGAGGAGGAAGAGGAGGAGGAGGAGGAGGAGGAGGAGCAGGGGGGCAAAGGTGGCAGGAGGATGGGGACAGATGGGGAAGCTCCCTGACCAGGTGACTGAGACAGGTGGCCACAGCCTGGGCCAGAGGCCCCTCCCGCAGCCTCCCTCCCCCAACCCTGGCCACCTGGATGGAGACAGCTGCTCCCGGGAGGATAGGGATGGAACATACTGCATCTCACCCTGCTGAGGGCTGGACTGGGGCGCACAATTTCCCTCTCAGCTGAGGACCCGGGAGCCCGAGACCCAGCCCCTCCTCCCTCAGACCCGGGAGTCTAGGCCCTCAGCCCCTCTTCCTTCTGTCCTGAATGTGTCTTCTTGAAGGAAGGCACTGTTTCTGCAGACGCATTTCTGCAGTGCAGGGACATGCTGGATCCTCATCATGGACTTCTGATGGGGTCACTCATCCCCACCAAGACCCGGTTGACGCTCACTGTCCCTGTCACTAAATCTGGGCTTTCAGGATCTGACTGAAACCTGATGATGGACACCTCATTTCCTTCTCCCATTTCCCGGGGCTCTGAGTGACATATTAGGGAAGTCACTCATTCTTTCTGGACCTAAATACACACACACACACACGCACACACACACACACACACACACACACACACACACTTCCGGCAGCTACTTCTTGCGTCCTCCCCAAGAATGCCGTTGTCACAGCTCAGTGCCTCCAAGAAGTGGACCTCTCCCCAGGCCCTCTCCAGCCTCAGGAACTTTTATCCGGGTGACCTGTGTCTCCCATCTTTTTCGGCCTCACCTCTTGTGCTGTCCAGGATGGACTTTTGTTTTTGTTTTTGTTTTCCGTTTCGACATCCTTTCCGCTCCCACATGGCGAGCGCCCTGCGCCGGCTCCCTACGAGCACAGAGCACCAAGGTGTGTGACTGTCCCAGGCGTGTGGACCTCAGAGCCGTCCATGTGGAGGGCCACAGCTGCTTTGGAAGACCGTGCATTCACCTGGGCCAGACTGGGAGCCGTGTGCCCCACGACGCACACGCAGGCACACGTACCCCTTGCTTATGATGCTTCACACCTGCAGGGCAGGGGCTGCGTGCATCTGGCCCCGGCACCCGGCAGAGTCAGGAACGGGAACTGCTCCCTCCACGGGAATCTGTCCCTCGTGCCTTCTAGACTTAAACACGTGGGTCCACCAAGCACAGTGTGGTGTCCTGGATTGGACCCGGGGACAGCGTAAGGTTGTTGGCGGAGGCGTCTAAGTGATGATTTCTTTGTTTGGACAAATGTGGGGTCGTTGGCTGTGTCAGATATCAACCTGGTGGGGAGCGGCGGACGGCCCGGCAGTTCTCAGCACCATCTTTCAGGCTGTTCTGGAAATCTAAAGTTATTCTGAAATAAAGGTTTATTAAAAAAAAAAAAATGAAGTGAGTCCACAGTGGTCCTCTTGCTGTAAACCTGGCGAGGAGATGTGACATCCCAGGCCCCCCGCCCCTCCTCCCTCAGACCCTGGAGATTCTGCCTACCCCCTCCCTCCAACTTTAAAGTCTTCGGACTCAGAACGCAGACCTCCCCTCCCCTCCCCTCCCCTCCCTTCCCAGTTGCTCCACCACCTGCTTCCCCTCTGCCCCAAGTCTGAGATCATCTCTCACTGCATCGTTCTGGAATCTCGTTGTCTCATCCTTTCCCCAAACAGGACCCCAGTGTCTCATCCCCTGGACACCCCTCACCAAACACTTGTGTCTGACCTGTCAATGGGACATTGATGGGGCAGCTGGGTGGGGTCAAGGCAGGGGCAAGCTAGAGAAATGATGTCATCCTCTACAGTGGCCCGGACTCCTGGGTCTGAGGGAGGGGGCACTGGGGTCCTAGAGTCCTGGGTCTGAGGGAGGAGGATCTGAGGGAGGAGGGGCTGGGGGCCTGAGCTTCTGGGTCTGAGGGAGGAGGGGCTGGTGGCTTGGACTCCTGGATCTGAGGGAGGAGGCGAATGGGAGCCCGGACTCCTGGGTCTGAGGGAGGAGGGGCTGGGGGCCTGGACTCCTGGGTCTGAGGGAGGAGGGGCTGGGGGCCTGGGCCCCTGGGTCTGAGGGAGGAGGGGCTGGGGGGCAGGACTCCTGGGTCTGAGGGAGGAGGGCTGGGGGTCTGGATTCCTGGGTCTGAGGGAGGAGGGGCTGGAGCCTGGACTCCCAGGTCTGAGGGAGGAGGGGGCTGGGGGCCTGGGTCTGGGACACATTTCTGACAGCAGCCAGTTCTAGGAGTCAACACACGATGTCGCTCTGGCCCCAGTGGGGTAGAAGGGGCGGGGCCAGGGGCGGGGCCTACGACCCCCTAGGTGGGGGCGGGGTCTGCTCCCGGGCAGGCCTCTGCTGGCATGGGATCTAGTGCTGGGCACTGACCACAGCAGGCAGCGAAGGGTCGGGCAAGCTTTGGAGAAGGTGAGGCTTGGAGGCCGGAGCCCAGGTCAGGAGGAGGCAAGGGTTAAGCCGCGTGAGGTGGGCAGCACCTGATAGTGAAGCCGGGCAGTTGGCCACAGTCCTAGGTCCCTCAGAGGGCCGGGGCTGAACTTTGAGGCCATAGGGTGGTTGAGTGTTAGGGAAAGAGAGTCTGGGAGTCAAAAGATGTGTGAGACATATAAGGTTCAGGAGAGGGGTGGGCTGGTGGTCCAGACTCCCGGTCTGAGGGAGGAGGAAGCTGGGGGGGGGGGGGGGTGGTTGGTCTGGACTCCTGGGTCTGAGGGAGGAGGTGCTGGAGGGACTGGAGTCCTGGGTCTGAGCGGGGAGGAGGGTGGTGGCCTGGAGTCCTGGGTCTGAGGGAGGAGGTCCTGGGGGCCAGGACTCCTGGTCTGAGGGAGGAGGGACTGGGGGCCAGGACTCCTGGGTCTGAGGGAGGAGGAGTAAGGTCAGAGCTGGACCCCAGGCGTCTCAAGGACTTGGGGACTTCTCCCAAGTGCTTGCTCCCATCCAGGTCCCAGCGTCCCCACGGCCCGGCGTGCGCAGCCGCCCTCCCCAGCCCCTGGAGGCAGAGAACACCTGTTTGCTCTTAGGCGAAAGAGGCTACTCATCCACCCCCAGGGCCCAAGTCTGTTTGCTTTGGAAACAAGGTGGGGGGTGTCTCGAGTTATCTGGTTCATCTTTCACCCTTGGGCCATTGGGTGGCGCAGGGATGTGGGGGCAGGGGCAAGAGATATCTGTGACCTTAGGCTTGACCTCACCCCAACCCGCAACTGGTCTCCCCACTCCTCAGATGCGGCTAATGAAGAGAGAGACTGAATCACAGTGGGAAGTGCCAATGAGCCCCTAGCCCCAGGAGTCTAGACGCCCCCCTAGCCCCCTCCTCCCTCAGGCCCAGGAGGCCAGACTCGCAGCCCCTCGTCCCGTGGGCCCCAGGTCTAGCAGGACCTCGGCCCTGGGTCACTGTCTCTACTCTGCCCTGCAGAGATGCCCGGCAAACAGTCAGATGAGGAACAGGTGGAGACGGGGGCTGCGGAGAACTTGGCCGAGGAGGACCTAGGGGGCCTCACGGCAGAGGAGCTCCGGCAGGGCCAGGAGGCAGCCCTGGAGCTAGAGGACATGATGGCGCTAAGTGCCCAGACCCTGGTCCGAGCCGAGGTGGACGAGCTTTACCAGCAAGTGCGTCCCCTGGGCCAGGGCCGCTTCGGCCGGGTCCTGCTGGTCACCCATCGCCAGAAAGGTACCAGGGCCTGGAGACAGATACTGGAGGGGCAGAGGGTGGCGGACTGGGCCCCGGCAGAAGCAAGCCGAGGCCGGGGAGTCCGTAAACATGAACCAAGCGTTGCCTCTGCCCCTTCCGGGCTGTGTGTTCTTGGGAAGCTCCCTACCCTCTCTGAGCCTCGGCCTCCTCCTTCGGAAATGCGGGTGATGATTCCTTCTCTGGAAAGACTGTGTTTTTCTCTGAGCATATGTCGATGGCTCGAGTTGCCGGTAGAAAGGGGAGCAAGACAGAGTCCCTCCCTCTGGCGCTCACATGTGGCCAGCTTAGCGGTCGCCATGGGGATGATGCGGACTCATGCCGTCTGCCAGGTACTTAGCAAGGCTGGTGCACAGTGGGCCTGCAGGGCACACTGCCCCCACCCCCTGTCTGTTACCTTTCTGCCAGTGTGCACACATCCTCTGTCCTTCCCCTGAAACAGGGACAGTATGGATGGACTCAGAGTCGGTGTCAATTCGGGCTTCCAAGGCTACCTTGGGGGCTCTGCCCTGTCCTGGGTGGTTGCTGCCTGGAAGCCAGAGATCAATCTGAGTCAGCCCTGCCTTCAAGGAGGAGCTCCAGGACGGATAGGGACAGAGACAGTACTGGCGTGCTTGGGCGGCCCAGACAAGGCCCCGCGGACTAGGGCGGCTGAAAACATAGGGATTTGTTTGCTCACACCTGTGGGGGCCGGAAGTCCGAGACCCTGGTGTGGGCAGACTCAGTCTCCTCCGAGGCCTCTCTCCTTGGCTTGCACACGGCCGTCTTCTCCCAGTGTCCTCACATGTGCGTGTCTCTGTCCAGCTTCCTCCTTTTATAGGGACGCCAGTCGCGGTGGACTGTGACCTCATTTTACCTCTTCAAGACCCTATCTTCAAATACAGTTATGTCCTGTGAAACTGGGAGTGAGGACCCCGACGTCAGGATTTGGGGAGGGGGGTGCACGGTTCAGCCCATGACGGAGAGACAGGCAGACAGAGATGCAGACGTGAGTCGTCGCAGAACGTCGAGGCACCGGCAGTAATGGGGACATGGGGGGCGGGCACTGCTTCATTCGACCTTCTGGGTGCCCGCCCCACGCTTGCCTTGAGGCAGTGGGGGCATCAAGGTAGAGACACAGAGCCCCTGAGGGCTCACGGCGCAGAGCGAGCACAGAGGGACGGGTGCCATCAAAATAGAAGGTGGCATGTGCCATGATGGCGGGAATCCAGGGTACTTGCAGACGGTCAGAAAAGGCACCGCTGCATCCGGCTGGGGGGTGGGAAGAGAATGGTCAGCGTTTTAGGTGAGGAGGTGACCTCTCTCCATCACGCATGACCTCCTGATGCAGGAGGTTGGGCCCTCACGGCTGCTGGGGAATCAAAAAATGGAAGTCACCAGAGTTCCTGGCTTCGGGGAACTTCGTTCCAGGAAATGGCTTGCATGGGTGACAACCTCCTTAGGATTCCTCCTTGATCAGATCGATTCCCCAGTGCAGGACGTCTTTTCTCCCACTGCCTTCGACGTGGCTTTTGTGCCCGGGGTTTTGTTGGGATGAGGGGCTTTGCAAACTAGGTCATGTGAGGTTCTGAGTTCGGTCTACGGGGCTCCCCTCCGTCCGCTCTGAGACAGCGGGGCAGAAACTCACCGAATGCCTGCATTATTACGGTCATTACCGCTGGCAGTGTTTTCGTGGCCATCTGGGGTGGGCAGGGTAGGGAGGCAGGGATTGGAAGACACGGCGACGGCATGTGGGGACGAGTCTGGGCTGAGGGGCTGGCAAGGTGACCCTGGGCTCTCACACTCCTTCCACACCTGTCTCTGCTGCCCCCAGGCACTACCCTGGCCCTGAAGGAACTCCCAAAGGCCTCCACGTCTCTCCGTGGCTTCCTGTATGAGTTCTGTGTGGGCCTCTCGCTGGGCACACATTCGGCCATAGTAGCGGCCTATGGCATCGGCATCGAGTCCGCCACCTCCTACAGCTTCCTGACGGAGCCTGTCCTGTGTGGGGACCTCATCACCTTCATCCAGCCCAAGGTGGGTAGGTAGACCCCGAGCAGGCCTCCGAGGGTCCCTCTGGGGCTCAGGAGTGCACTCACCGAATTGGGCTTCACCCAGCCTCACTGTAGCCCCCGAGGCCGCTCATGGAGCCTCCCTGGAGGAGAGAGAACCGACACTATCCCCCACTGAGATTCACCGGCCCTCATGGACTCACCCCAGGCCTCACTCGGTTTCACTGAGCCTCATGGGGGTCACATGAGCCCTCACGGGGTCACACTAGGGCCCCCTGGGCCCATCGGGGTCACACGCTAGGCCTCACCGTGGCAGACTTATCTGAGGTCGTGCATTCTCCGGGGTGTCCCTGGGGCTGGGCGGGGCGGGGCGGAGGGCCTTGACGCCGGTCCCCCGCAGGTGGGCCTCCCGCAGCCGGCCGTACAGCGCTGCGCGGCTCAGCTGGCCTCAGCCCTGGAGCACATCCACTCCCACGGCCTGGTGTACCGGGACGTCAAGCCCGAGAACGTGCTGGTGTGCGACCCTGCCTGCCAGCGGGTCAAACTGACCGACTTCGGCCACACGCGGCCCCGCGGAACCCTGCTGCGCCTGACCGGGCCGCCCATCCCTTACACGGCCCCCGAGCTCTGCTGCCCCCCGCCCCTCCCCGAGGGCCTGCCCATCCAGCCTGCCCTGGACGCCTGGGCGCTGGGGGTCCTGCTCTTCTGCCTCCTCACCGGCTACTTCCCCTGGGACCAGCCCCTGGCAGAGGCCGACCCCTTCTATGACGACTTCCTCATCTGGCAGGCGTCCGGCCAGCCCCAGGACCGTCCTCAGCCCTGGTTCGGCCTGACGCCGGCGGCGGACAGTCTCCTGTGGGGGCTGCTGGATCCTCGCCCCCGCAAGAGGAGCCCCGTGGGCTCCGTCCAGGACTACCTGGGGCGTCCCTGGAGGCAGCGGGAGGGGGAGGCTGAGGAGGTGGACGAGGGGGACGGATAGGAGGACAGAGAGTGAGCGGGCACAGCCTGAGCCCACCTTCCTGCAGAGACTCTCGAAGGGAGCCGGGTGGGCCCCACATCCTGAGGTCTCCTCCGCCTTCACGGGGTGGCTTGTGGCTTCCCTCTCACCTCTTTGCCCCTCTCGGCCTTCCTTTCCTCCTGCGTGGGCATTCCGTGTCCCTCGCGTGGCCTGGGGGGCCTCCGTGTCACCGTCGCCATCTGCCCCGGGGCTTTGGCAAACGCCGTTGCCTTTGCCTGTGGTCTCATGGCTCATTTCCTCACCTCCCGCTCCTCAGTGAAGCCCCCCACCCCCCACCGGGCAGCCGCATGTCTTGACTCTCTGCCCCCCCTTCCCTCTGTGACATACACGTGGGTCTGTGTCCTTCTGGGGGACAGGGGTCCAGCCTGTCCTGGGGGGGGGTCCCCCACGTAGCTGTCACTGTCCTGGCCCATAGCAAGGGGCCGGGGAATGCGTGTTCAATAAACGAACCCGTCTGGTTTGTGTCCCTGTCTTCCTGCCCCGTCTTTCTCTCCTCCCAGGCTGGGCTTCACTTACTCCCGCTGCCTTGTTCTTCTGCCTGCACACCAGGCTGTCGCCCTCTTGATAATGTGTCCTCTCTTCTCTCACCCAACTTCATCTGGCACCTAGGTCTCCATGATGCTGTTGGTCTGTCACCTTGGGAAAGAGAAGGGCAATGCACATGCTGGACCGTGTTGTCAGGAAGAGAGAGAGAGAGAGGGAGGGAGAGACGGAAAGAATGGCAGAAAACGGTCCCGTGTGGCCGTGCTGCATGCCAGAGGCCAGCCGCACGCGTCTGTGAGTGAGCCTGCTTCTGCAAGGACCTGTGTGTGAGCAGAGGCACTGAGTGTCAGAGCCATCCGTGGATAGGAGCCTGAGCTGGCCTGGAGCGTGGCCGTGAATGTCTGAGCCTGTGGGGGGGGGGGGGGGAGGACGGTGAGGGCATGACTGTGTCTCTGTGGATGATGTGATTGTGTTGCGTGTGTCGGAGCATCTGAGCCTGTGTGTGAGGGGACTGGGTGGAAGTTTGCACGCACCTTGCTCCGTGCGTGTGGACGTCGGGCCTGTTTGTGTGTCCGCGAGACCTTGAGTATGTGTGTGTAGAACAGGAGGAAAGTCACCCAGGCGCCACTGCCAGTCACTGGCTGGGCCCCTCTCTCCTTCACACCTTCCCCCCTCCACCCAGGCCCCTTCTTGGCAGCTGCCCTGTTTGCAAACACTCTGTCTTCCTCTCCTCGCCCTCTTTGGCCACCAGCCCAGAGCAAGGCTACAACTCAGAGCTGGATCGTGTGTCACTCTCTCCCAGGCCCTCACCACCCCCTCCAGTGCCCCTGCTGTGGCCTCAAGGCGCTACATGGGCAGGGGGTAGGGTTTGGGGTGACCCCCAAAGCCCTTCAATCTAGGTTCAATCCAGAGGACTAGGGACATGGCCCCTGTCCCAGGCAACCCAGGTGAGCTTACTGGAGTAGGGGACCACTGGAGAGAACCAGACAGGGAGGTAGATAAATGGCGGCGGGGGGGGGGGGGGGGAGGGGGGCATGATCAGGACCTCCTGCCATGTTATCCGTGAATCTGAAATAGCCTGAGCCATCAGGCCAAGAATGTGTCCCAAAGAAGCTGGAGGTGGCTGGGGCAGGGTGGAGCCTGGTAAGAGGGGAGTGGAGATAGGAGGGGCAGGCAGGCCCCCCCACCCCAACGGGGCATGGCAGAGGGTGTTAATTGGTGGCAGCAGCTGAGGATTAACTGGAAGTGATAATCACCCAGTCGGGGGCCCCAGGGCAGGGGAGGAGGACCAAGATTCCCAGGAAAGGCCTGAAAGGGGCAGGGGCAGTGCTAATTAATATTAGTTACTTATTAAATAAAACTTAATACTGATCATAAACCTTAACAGTGAAGAAGCCATGCTCCTCGAGCAGCAGCGCCCCCCCCCCCCCCGCCCACTGCAGACACATCTGCCCGCTTGCTAGGACCCTCCCCATTTCACAGGTAGGAGCCACAGGGGCAGCCAGGGCAGCCAAGGTAGCACCTTGGGGGCAGGGGCAGGGGCGGAGCCAGGAGTCAAACCCAGATTGCATCTTCAGGCTGTCAGCACCAAAAGGGTCCCGCACAGCAGGCTGGGGTTTGTGTGAGCGTGAGTCAGCGTGTGGGAGTGTGTGTGGGTATATGGGTGTGCGTGAGTGTGCATGGGGGCTTGTGTGAGTGTATGCCTGTGGCTGTGAGGCAGACACTCTTTCCTGGGAGGACACGGGCATTGGGGGTCGGGAGTAAATGATGGAGATAGAAATGGGAGGTCACAGGAGCCTCCAGACCCACTGACACGTGTTGATGAGGACGTGGAGAAGTTGGGCCCCCGTGCCATGCTGGCGGGATGTGACACAGTGCAGCCACTGTGGACGACAGTCAGCAGTTCCTCAAAACATTAAACACAGAATTACCACGTGGCCCGGCAATTCCACTCCTAGTATGTGCCCACGGGAAACGAAAACGTGCGTCCACACAGATACTAACAGCAACGTTACTCACAAGAGCCAAAAAGCGGAAACCACCAAAATGTCCATCAACAGATGAGCGGATGAACAAAATGTGGTCCATCCATACTCTGGAACATTACTTGGCCATGAAAAGGGACAAAGGGAGCACTGATACATGCCACAGCGTGGACGGACCTCACAAACACCACGGGAAGAGACAGGCCAGTCATGGAAGATGATCCATCGTAGGATTCCATTGTGGAAATGTCCAGAATAGGCCAATCAACAGAGGAGGAAATACTGGTGGTTGCTGAGGGTGGGGCTGTTAGGGGACAATGGGAAACAGCCACTAAGGGGCACAGCGTTTCTTCTTGGGGGTGGTGATGGTGGTGGACACGTTCTAGAATTAGATCGTGGTATGTGTTGCACAATTCTCTATGTTAAAAGCCACTGAATTGTACACGGAGAAAGGGTGAATTTTATGACATGTAAATTTCATCTCAATGAGATGAAAAACAACAACAACAACAACAACAACAAACAAAACACCACAAAACAGGCTTTTCCCAGGTTCTCATGCCTTGATCGGTTTTCTTTCCTTCTCCGGCCCCTGAATCCCCATTAAAGAGAAAGGAAAAAAGCCCTTCTGTCTTTGCAATAGCTCTGAATTAATCACAAACCAAGCCCTTAAATTCAGGACCCACTTCCTACTCCTCCTCCGATTTACAGAAAAGACAGTTGAGGCCCCGATAGGGAACACCCTACTTTCCAAAGAGCCTGAATTCCATCCCAGCTCTGGCCTGATTCCACAGTCTTTGTTCTTAAAACCCACCCAGCAATTCTAAAGTGTTCCCCGGGCCTGTGGCCACAAAGGACATTCTGCCCCCCACCAGCTGGGGAACCCCAAGCTTGCAAGCTGGGTCATGTGGGTGTCCGGTGCAAAGTGAAAATGTGGAGTTTCTCGTTTAAAAAAAAAAAAAGTATTTCTGTCCCCTCTCTCTCTCTCTGCATGGGGTACTGGCTGGTAGATCCTCACGGGGATGGGACCAGGATCCAGCCACCAGAACCCATTAGGGAAGTGACTTGGCCTGAGCCCAGGCTCATGCTTCACTGTCCCATCCACCTCACTTACAAAACACAAAACGAAAACTCATGAGGAACGTCAGGACAGTTGCCGCAGAGAATCAAACCCCTGCGGCCGCACCCAACCTGCACCCTGCTCGCATGGAGGGGAGGGGGGGTTGCCTCGGGCCAGAGCAGGGCCAGCAGAGAAGCCTCTAGAAACAAGCTCTTTGGGGGCGCCTGGGTGGCTCAGTCGGTTAAGCGTCCGACTTCAGCTCAGGTCACGATCTCGCGGTCCGTGAGTTCGAGCCCCGCATCGGGCTCTGGGTTGATGGCTCAGAGCCTGGATTCCAATTCTGTGTCTCCCTCTCTCTCTGGCCCTCCCCCGTTCATGCTCTGTCTCTCTCTGTCTCAAAAATAAATAAACGTTAAAAAAAAAATTAAAAAAAAAAAAAAAAGAAACAAGCTCTTTGGCAGTAGTCTTCAGCAGTTCAGTGCTCACACAGATATGCAAATGGCCTGGGCCATCCTTCTCACACATGAAGGCTGCCAGCCATGAATCACCTGCCTCCCTGTTACAACCCGGATTCTGATCTGGTGGGTCTGAGGCGGTGCTGGTGAGCCCCATGCCACCAGAGCACGGTTCACACTTGCTGGTGCAAGGGACACAACTCGAGAGTACTGATCCTGCACCCTAGCTGAACTCTTACTAACACCAATCATTTGTGCACTGGATTCTTTGGGGTTTTCTACACGGACTGTCATTATTGCCCACAGGAAAGGATAGATCTGTGTCTCTCTGTCCGCCCTTTGTGTGATTAAGGAAGTCCCCTCTTCTCCGACTCTAAGAGTGTATGTGTGTAAACCGTGAATGGGTGTTGAATTTTATCAAATGTTTTTTCTGCATCAGTTGACCTTGCTAGGCCTCTGCAGCTACTGTTCTGGGCCTGGTGCAAGCTGGCGGGCACAGCAGAGGGCTCAGCCGTCCCGTGGGAGGTGTCCAGGTCAGGGCCAGCAGTAGGTGGAGGCTGGCCATCCACCCTGGCCTTGGGCCCCGGGGCCAGATGTTTGGGCTTAGCTGCCTGGCCAAGCAGGGATAGAGTGACCGGATAATTAAGCACTCGCCTCTTTGGGGCTGGCAGAAGGCAGCAGAGGGTGGAGGGACCTTGGGCCAGAGTCCCCTCCCCAACCTCAGCCCACTGACGGGGGAGCTCGAAGCCTAAAACCCCGTGGGGCCCTCTGGGGGGTGACCCAGAGTTGGGGTGCACCTGCTCCAATCTACAAATGGGAAAGCAGACCTTTTGCCTCCAAGTTGGTGTGCAGTCCTGTGAGCCCCTAACTACCCAGGAGGGAAGGGGAAGGCAGGCAGAGGCCCCCCCTCAGCCCCCTCCTAGTTTGCCAGTCAGCAGTTCTGTAAGTCTGGGGCTTAATGAGACCCAGGGAACAGAATTCTCCGCGTGCTCCTTCGCCTGTTGACGGGGGCAGAGAGTCCATCTATCAGGACCCCCAGACATTATCCCTCCCCACCCCCAACAAGTAACTGGACCCCGCTGGCCTTTGCAGGACTGTGGGGGCGCCAGCTCCATGACCTTCCAACACCTCTGAGCCAGGCTCCCAACCCGGGAGAGGAGGAGGAGGGAACCGTCTCCTGCCTGAGGCCACAGGAGCCGAATCAGAGCTGGATCTCTCAAGACGGTCCCCAGTTTACAAGCCGAGACCGAGAGAGGGGAAGGGGCACACCCAAGGTCACTCAGAGAGGGGCCATCATGGGAGTCCTAACCCGGAACCCCAGGCCAATGTCAAAGCAGGCGAGTATGCATTGTATTATTCTGTTTGAGTTCCTACTCTGCTGTGTGGCCTTAGGCAAAGAGCTTGCCCTCTCTGAGCTTCAGTGTCCTTTTTGAAATGAGGATCGAGTTCCTCCTGCAAAGGGCTGTGGTGAGGATGGAATGTAGTGTGTTAAGAGGGCACACTGGGTCAGGCACACAGAAGTGCATTCAGAAAGGGATCGTGATTATTCTTGTTAACTGAGCACATGATGTGCCGAGCTCTGTCCTAGCCCACACTACCTCATCTAATCCCCACAACCACCACCACCCCAAAGGCAGACACTATGACTATCTCTGTGCACCAGTGAAGAGGTGGAGAAAGTTCCCTTTCAGAGAAAGGAAACAAACCACCAGAGTCCCATTGCCTGGTCACGGTCTCGAGTCCAGGATACTCTGACTTATGAGCAAGAACCCTGGGTCAGACAAGCCTGGGTGCCAGTCATGGCTCCATTATGTATGCCCTGAATGACCCGGGCCCTCGGTGCCCTGATCCGTAAAAAAGGGGATACGTACAATAACAGCTATCCCAGAACGAGCACTTATCAAGAGCCAGGCCCTGTGTTATCCACACTTACATATGCATTAATTTATCATTTAATCGGCACAGCAACCCATAAGGTGTGTCTTTATTATCCCTCCTTCATAGCTGGAAAAACTCACACCTAGAAATTAAGAAACTGGCTCAGTCTCACACGCACAAGGACTCAAACTCAGGCATTCAGGCTCCAAAGCTCACCCTGTCTCTGCTGAGCTGTGGTAACAGTACCCTCCTCAGCAGGTGTTCATGAAGATAAAGTGTCGTTAGGCACATAAAGCCCTGAAAACAGAGCCTGACCTAAAGGAAGTACCCAACAAATATTAGTCATTATTATTATTGTCATGTACTCACTCATTCAAAAGATATTTATGGAGTGTGTACCCTGCATCAGGCTCTAAGAGCCGGGCATACATCTGTGAATAGGACAAAGATTTCTGCCTTCATAGGGCTTCATCAGCTCCCATGGTGGCATCATCTTCATCACCATCATCTCCATCATGATTTTCATCACCATGATCATTACCATCATGCCCATCACCACTATTATTACCATCATCTCCACCATGATCTTCATCACCATCACACCCATGACCACCATCATCATCATCTCCACGATGATCTTCATCACCATCACGCCCATGACCACCATCATCATCATCTCCACCATGACCTTCATCACCGTCACGCCCATGACCACCATCATCATCATCTCCACCATGACCTTCATCACCGTCACGCCCATGACCACCATCATCATCATCTCCACCATGACCTTCATCACCGTCACGCCCATTACCATCATCATCATCTCCACCATGACCTTCATCACCGTCACACCCATGACCACCATCATCATCTCCACCATGACCTTCATCACCGTCACGCCCATGACCACCATCATCATCATCTCCATCATGACCTTCATCACCGTCACGCCCATGACCACCATCATCATCTCCACCATGACCTTCATCACCGTCACGCCCATGACCACCATCATCATCATCTCCACCATGACCTTCATCACCGTCACGCCCATGACCACCATCATCATCTCCACCATGACCTTCATCACCGTCACGCCCATGACCACCATCATCATCATCTCCACCATGACCTTCATCACCACCATGCCCATGACCACCATCATCATCATCTCCACCATGACCTTCATCACCGTCACACCCATGACCACCATCATCATCATCTCCACCATGACCTTCATCACCATCATGCCCATGACCACCATCATCATCATCTCCATCATGATCTTCATCACCACAATCATCACCATCATTCCCATGACCACCACCATCATCATCCTCTCCACCATGATCTTCATCACCATGATCAACATCATGCCCACGACCATGATCACCTTCATCGTCATCATCACTTCCATTGTCATCATCACCACCATGATCATCTCCCACATTACTTCCATCACCATCATCCTTGTGACCACTGTCATTGTCACCATCATGACCATCACCATCATCATTCTCACTACATATAATCACTATGACCATCATGATCATCACCCATCATCACCAACATCCTCATCATAAAATCAGTGCCTTGCATGGTGCCTGTGGCATTCATAAATCAAGGTCACTCTTGTGATTCCATCTCCCTGGGGTTCCCCTAGGTCCCCACAAATGTCATTGATATCTTGTTTTTAATTAGATACTTTGGTTTTCATTTTTTGATTGGGAGCATCTTAAGCCCCTCAAATCCCATATAGGGTCACACATCTCCCCTCAGAGGCCTTTCTTCCTCCTCTGGGGTGGTGGTGGTTGGTGCAGGTGTGCTGGGCGGCCAGGCTCTCTCGGCCAGTCTCTTTACAACCTCACCCAGCTGCCCCAGACCCCTGGTGGCCTCCACCAGCTGAGTCAGCCCCAGTTCCAGAGCTTGGCGCTGCTGCTGGTCCTGCTTCAGGACCTGGGTCAGCCTCTGCAGCTGGCCACTCACATCCCTCACAGCAGCCACTAGCTCTACCAGGGCAGGCGGCTCACAGGCCATGACCTTTACCGGTGGTGCTGGAGTCACACATGGGCCAACGGGGTCTGGGTCCTGCCCAGGGGTTGGCCTTAGGGTGAAATGGTCAGGAGGAGGTTGATCCAAGGGGTGGACCATGGAAGACAGATGGAGGTCAGAGGTCCCTGTGGGGTCAGAGGCTGAGTGTGGGGTCTGGGTGGGTGGTGGAGTTGGTTTGGGGCTCTGGCTTCTTGGTGGTTGGAAATCCTCAGTGGACAGTGTGTCCATGCTTGGGCCTGGAGAAGACCTGGGGTGGATGGACTCTGAGGCTGAAAAAGGCGCTAGGCTGGACATCTGAGAGAGATGAGCGGCTCCCATGGAGGTCAACCAGGGGTGCAGGCTAGGCTTGACTGCTGGCGCTGGAGTGGGAGAGAATTCTGTTCCCAAGGAAGTTAGAATGGATTTGACAGTAACCACAGGGGTTGAGGTAGGGTCAGCAGTCATGGTGGGATGAGTAGAGGTGGTAGAATGAGGGGTCATGGTGGAGTCAGGGGTCGTGGCAGGGTAACTGGTTGTGATAGGGTGGGGGGTTGTAGTGGGTTGAGCAGTGGTAGAATGAGGGGGTGTGGTGGACTGAGGGGTCGTGGTGGGGTATGGGGTTGTGGTAGGGTGAAGGGTTGTGGTGGGGTGAGGGGTTGTGGTAAGGTAAAGGGGTGTGGTGGGTTGAGGGGGTGTGGTGGGTTGGGGGGGTGTGGTGGGTTGAGGGGGTGTGGTGGGTTGAGGGGGTGTAACAGGTTGAGGGGTGGTGGTGGGGTGAGGGGTTGTGGTGGAGCGAGGGGTTGTGGTGGAGCGAGGGGTTGTGGTGGAGTGAGGCGTGGCGGTGGAGTGAGGTGTTGTAGTTGGGGGAAGGGTGGTAGTGGGTTGAGAGGTAGTGGAGGTAGAGGGGTGAGAGGTCAAGGCAGAGTGAGGGGTGGTAGTGGGGTAGAGGCTTGTGGAGGGGTCTGGGGATCTGGAATGATCTGGAACTGAGTTGGGGTATGGAGCTGTGTCCAAGTTTGGGATTGTGACAGATTCTGTAGTCAACTCTGAGGTAGAAAAAAGGTGGGTCACCACTTCTGGTGCAGAGGGGTCAGAGGTCAGCTCTTTGGGCAAGGCGGGTGGTGGGGTAGGTGAGAGATCAGACGGCGATGCTGCAATCACAGTGGCGTCAGGGGTAGACAAAGTGAGGCCAGGGGTTGTCAAGGTGAGGTCAGAGCTCATCCAGGAGGCCAGGTCCGGGCTGGGTGGCAAAGTGTCAGGAGGGTCAGAGGTCACCTTCCGCGTTGAAGCTGCCTCAGGAATGAACCATGGCGCAGGGTTGGAGGTCACGGAGGTCACCGGTGAGCCCGGGGGCTCTGACGAAGCGGAGGGATCTGGGGAAGGGTCAGGTGGCACCGTCCGGGACGATGTGGGGCGCAGCAGCCTCCGCTGGGGCCACAGTTTTCTCTCGGAACCTGGAGGGGGAGGAAAGACAGATGGCCCGAGGTCAGTCCGCCCCACCTACTCCCGCGGCCCGCCACGCCCCTCCAGGGAAGAGCTGACCAATGAGAAGGCGCAAGGCCTCGTGACGTCTTGGGTCGCCGGCAGACTTCAGCCCCCCCCACAGCGCCCCACCTCCCCACCTCCTGCAATGTCTCCAGGCGCCACCTGGCGTCCTCCACTGCGCATGAGGGACGCAACGGAGAGGGCTACCTCAGAAGGCAGGAGGCAGCGAAAATGTGGGGGGGCAGCAAGACGGTGGGAGGACTGGAAGCTTGCAGGGAGATGCGAAAGCGTGGGGGATGTGGAGGCTTACCTGGGGATGCAGGAGGGGCCGCAGGGGTATTTGGGGGAGGGATGTGGGAAATGCCAGAAGGGGCAGAAGTGTGAGGGGGGATGCAGAGCGGTTCCAAAGCGCAATCTCAGTAATCAAGATTTTTATGTCACAGTTGTAAGTAAAATTATCGCAAAAGATCCAAAAAAGAGACTTAAATTTTTGCCTTTAGTTAAATTTTTGATATTTAGTTCACTGTGAATGTTTTGCATTAATTTGTTATTTTAAAAATATAAAGGTATTATCTACCTTGATTGCTGAGTGTTTGGGCAGCCCCTTAAATTTAGGGACTGAGTTAGTGTGAGAAGCCTCGCCCTCTTTTCCTGGCCTAGCTTCCAGGTAAGAACGGATTGTATCCCTTTTTGCAGATGCAGGGAATCAGGCCTGGATGGTGGGTAACCTGCCATAGGTGGCACGGATACAGTTCACAAATTGCAGGGAAAAGATGCGAAGCAAGGTCCTCTGCATTTAGAGTTTAGACCATTAAACATCACTTTCTCAGTGATGGAAATGATAACACGTGGCCACTGAGTACTTGAAATGTGGCTAGTCTGCCCAAGGAAATGGTTTGGATTCATTTACACTTAAAATAGCTGTATTGGTAGCTACCACATTGAATGACACAGCGCTAGAGGATTCCAGTTTTCCTGTAGGATTTTTTAGGTGCATCTTGTTCCTGCCTTGTGTTTACAACGTTGGAGAAGCAGTTAAGTAAAGGGCTTGGCCTCCAGCCAGGCTGCCTGGGCTTACACCCCGGCTCCATCGCTTCCTAATTGGGTGACTGTGGACAAGTCACAAAACTGTCTTGAATCTCGGTTTGTAGATGAGCTGTCATGAGGATTCAGGGAGCTCATGTGTATACAGAGCACTTATCACAATGCCTAGCACATAATAGACACTCTCATGACTATTAATACTGTCATAGGCCTTGATGTCTGTACCTCAATTTCTGTTTTCTGTGAAATGGGCATTAACACCTACATCATAGGGCTCATGTAGATGTTATGAGGGCTAAAGGGGTAATATATATATATATATCAGGTGCCCCTAATTTCACTGAATTGTTTTTATCGAGATATATATATATATATTGCTTAGAATAATAATACCTGACATGCGGCATATTGTTCAGTAAATGTTAGCTGGTTTTAGTTACTATTTCAAGAATCTCAGCTTGCTTAGGTATTGTAGGGGTTCAGATATCTAGAGTGGTATTGATTTTTAATTTTTCAGACCCACGGTGCAGAGAGCTAAGCTAATCATACTCCTGTGTACATTGTCACCAACAGTCCTACAGGGTCTCCTCTTCCTTTTTCTTCTTTTTCCTCCCCGACCTCCATCCCTCTCACTTTCTCCCATAGCTACCTCCTTTAATGTATTTGACATATGTCCTTAAAGGTATGTATGTTCTCACACAATATAGAATCCATATAAGTGCGTATGTTAATACATTAAGTGTACATGTATTTTTGTGTTTGTGCTTTGAGTTTTTGTAAATCACATTCTGCTGGAGCTCTCACTCTGGTTCTGACTTCCTTCCTCCATATCATGTTGTTCGTACCTACCATGAACTGTGTGTGCAGCTAGTCATTCTTTTAGCTATTGCATGGATCCATCGTATGCACCCATTGCATTTCTCGTTACCCACTGTCGGACACTTAACTTGCCTCCAACTCCCTGATACCACACCATTCCAAAGAACACCTTCATATATGTTTCCCTTATAAGCCTATCTAAGAATTTCTCTGAAATACATATCTAGGAGCAGGATTGCTGGGTCATAATGTGCAATCATATTTAATTTCACTAAAATTTTTAAAAGTTTTCTGTATTTAAGCAATCTCTACACCCAACGTGGGGCTTGAACCCACGATCCTGAGATGAAGAGTTGTGCGCTCTTCCAACTGAGCCAGGCAGGTGCCCCTAATTTCGCTGAATTGTTTTTATCGAATCGCTGTATCCAGTGGGGATGTCTGTCTCCTTACGTCCTCACCCACACTTGATATTAGCTACCTTTCCATTTTTTTCCAAGCTTGTCATCATTTTCATTTGAATTTCCTGATTTCTTTTGAGTGTGAATGTTTCTACATAAACTTGTTGGCCATTTGGGCTTCCCCTTCTGTGAATCACCTGTTCATAACTCTTACCCATTTTCTTAGAGCGTTTCCTGTCATTTTCTTACCGATTTGTCAGAGTGAACTGCATAGTATAGGTTAGGGTTTCTCAAATCCGGGCATTGTTGACATTTGGAGCTGGGATTCTTTGTTGTGGGGGACTGTCCTGTGCAGAGTAGGATATGTAACAACATCCCTGGCCTCTACCCATTAGGTTCTAGTAGACTCCCTTCTTTTAGTTGTGACGATCCCAAACATATTCTGATATTGCCAACCATCCCCAGTTGGGACCACTGATGTAGATAATAACCCCTTGTTTCAGGGTGTATTTCTGTTGGGTCTGTGGGGTAAGAGTGGGGTCACCACTGGGGAATGTGCAGTCCATCTCTGCCCCACAACACAAACACCCTGGTCCCTCACCACAGCTACATGCCTCACCTGTGTCTCCACGGATCCTTGGAGCTGGAGAGGGATGGTCTGGGTCTCGGGTGGTGCCAGTGGTAAGAGTGGTGGGTGTCCCCTTGGGCAGAGCCCCTCCTGAAGGTGTATCCCATGTCCGAAAAGACTCATAACCATCCTTGTCACCTTAAGAGATATAGGGAAAACTGAGTCTCACGTCTCTTGATTTTGACCCTCTGTTCATCCCGGAATTCAACTCAGGCCTCATCCTGTGTCACCTGGACCACCACCCCAATCTCCTCCCTGACCCCACAGCCACCCTGGTGACTCAGCTGAGATGCTTTCAACTACCAATAACAGAAACTGGGACTAAACTAGCTTATAAAATAAGAACAGTTATTACTTTGCTTTCCTGAAGTCCCTGCTCTTCCTCATTCTTTATTTTTTTTCCCAGGGGGAAAAAACCCTGTAATATATTTAGTAATGAACTACCAGGAATATTTCCATAATATTTTTCCTAGGTCTCTTAGATAATCTCTACATGACAATTTTATATAACATAGAAATGTATAATATACAGCTGACCCTTGAACACTGTGGGTTTGAAATGTGTAGGTCCACTTATATGTGGATTTTTTCCATAAACACAGTACAGTACTGTAGATGTGTTTTCTCTTCCTTATGATTTTAGTAACTTTTTTCTCTAGCTTACTAAAAATTCAGTGTAATACATATATACATACATATATACATACATACATACATACATACAAAATGTGTGTTGTTTATGTTATTGGTAAGGCTTCCAGTCAACAGTAGGCTATTAGTAGTTAAGTTTTAAGGGAGTCAAAAGTTACATGGAGATTTTCAACTGCGTGGGAGTCGGTGCCCCTAACCCCCATGTTGTTCAATGGTCAGCTGTGTAATATAAAAATATGCCATTTTATAAATGTAAAATATACCATTTTATATAGGGAGACTAGAAAGATTGAAATAAGTCTTCTAGCTTGATCAAAAAAACTTATTTTAACAATAGCTTTGTTGAGATATAATTCATATACCTTAAACTGTACAATTCGGTGGGTTTTAGTGTATTCAAACTGTGCAACCATAAAGTCCACGTTCCTCATATCCCTTCATTAACTGTCCCTGCCCACCTCTCCAGCACCTTCCACACGTTGCTGCTCACACTGGACCCCAAACCTTGAGGTGCTCAGAAGGATGGTGTCTGCCACCCTGGACATGTTTGTCCTGGTCGCCTTGAGCTCTGTGGCTAGCTGTTCCAGGTGCAGAAATCCCTGGCTTTGTCACCTAATACACTGCATGCCAACAGAACAAGGGTCTTCATCCCGATGCCCAGCACTGCAGATACTATACTCATGTCTCCCTGTTAACTGTTCTTAATTAAATACCTTCCCCATGCCTGATAAATACCTTAAGAGGCTAGCTATGAAATCCTACCTGATGGTCATACTCGTTAGGAATTTTATTTTATTTTTTAAATTTTTTAACGTTTTTATTTATTTATTTATTTATTTATTTTAATTTTTTTTTCAACTTTTTTTTTTATTATTTATTTTTGGGACAGAGAGAGACAGAGCATGAACAGGGGAGGGGCAGAGAGAGAGGGAGACACAGAATCGGAAACAGGCTCCAGGCTCCGAGCCATCAGCCCAGAGCCTGACGCGGGGCTCGAACTCACAGACTGTGAGATCGTGACCTGGCTGAAGTCGGACGCTTAACCGACTGCGCCACCCAGGCGCCCCACGTTTTTATTTATTTTTGAGACAGAGAGAGACAGAGCATGAATGGGGGAGGGGCAGAGAGAGTGGGAGACACAGAATCAGAAGCAGGCTCCAGGCTCTGAGCCGTCAGCCCACAGCCCGACGCGGGCCTCGAACTCACAGACTGTGAGATCGTGACCTGAGCCGAAGTCGGACACTTAACCGACTGAGCCACCCAGGCGCCCCATGGAATTTTAAAAAACATTAGCAGCACTATTAATTTAAAAATTAAAAATGGAAAAAAGAGTTTAGAGGGAAAAAAAAAACCCATTAGCTGTGAAGACTTCTTCTCAGGATGCTGGGTTTTAGGAGGGCTCCATTAAGAACACAAATGGAAGCTCTCTTCCTGTTAAAGTGTCAGTCCCCCAACTGCAAGCACACGCATTGGGTCTCTGTGTTCTTGAAATGTGCTCTAAGATATGGCCACCTGCTCATGGTCCATTAGTGTGTGATCGATTTGATTTTTTTTTCATTGAAATATATGCATTTTTAATTGAAAAAAGCAGCATGGCAGAGTTATAGCCCTCATGAGACCCAACCACATCCCTTCCCTGCATCAGGGGGAGCCTCTGCTCAAAGTCCAGCTTATCATTGCCAAACATGTCTTTACAGCTTGGCTACAGAGGAAGTACTCCCCGACGCCATATTGTTTCTCCACACTTCCTACGATTAGTTTAAGACCATGCACATCCACGTATATCCCGTACATGTCCTTGGGCAGCTACTTCTCGGGCGTGTCCCTTCCTAGCTGGGTGAACAAGCCACCAATTTCTCCACGACTCAATTTCCTCACCTGTAAAGTGGGTACCGTGGTGGCATCTACTGAATGGCATGTGATAAGCTTATTCTTGGAATTGAATCCATATATCTCTGGTTCCTTCTTTTTAACCTTTGGATAATGTTTTATTATAGAAATACACATCTGTTGGTTCATCGACGCCCCTGTTGACAGAGGGCTAGGCTGTGGCCAATGTTCCGCGGTTACAAATACAACTGTAGTGAATTTATACTTGTGTCCCTGGGCTCATGAGTGAGAGCTCAACACCTAGTTGTACAATTGCTGTGTGAAAGGCAAATGCATCTCCCTAGTGTCAAACTGCTCTCCTACCCAGGAACAGAGTCTCATGCCCACCTTTATCCCACATCCTTGGTGCTGTCAGACATATTAATTTTTGGCAATCTCATGCGGAGAGGGTGGGTGCATTTAATCCTGCATTCGATCTTGGGTCCTCTCCCCTCTGCACGGCCTCATGCAGCCATAACATACGGCAACAGCCCAAATCCATGAGTCATCCCACCCTCCGAGCTGGGTGTGGGAGGTCCGCTAGGCACAGCTGTCCGTCTGCATAGCCTCATCCATCCCCACGGCTTCAAATTCCATCTGTCGACTTATAGCTTCAGCCCAGGCACACCTCAGAGCTCCAGGATTGCGTATCTAATGTGTCCACTTGAGCGTGTCCAATGCATCCCCAATGGATCTATATTCCCACTGTGGTCCTCTGCATCCAGCCGCAATGTCCCCAGATCCAGTGGAAGGTGGGTTCCCATCCCCTACCTTCCTCTTCTCACACCCTATCTGACCCATCACTCAAATACCTCAGCTCAAAACTCCCACCATACAGCTGACATACATCCACTTCTCCCTCAGTCTCCACCACCACCCCAGTCAAGACCACTGTCACCTCGCCATAGACCTCCGGGTCTCCCTCCATGCACTCTAGCTTCTCCCACCATTTCTCATCTGGCATCCTCAGTGACTGCTTTGAAAATACACATGTGATCATGTCCTTCCAAACTTAAAATTCTCCACCACTGCATGCAGAACAAAACTCAAATTCTAGCCTCCTCTCCTATCACTCTCCCCCTGCCCGGCGCACTCTGCTCCAGCCATGCTGATGTCCTGGCCCTTCTCTTAAGGTCATCATTTACAGGGCACTTTCTCAGTAAGGAATCTCTTGCCCATCCTACTCTAAATTGTAAATCTCAGCCTCCCTTTCCCTTGCTCATCACTGCTACGTTCCCAGGGGTTAGTATTCGTGCCTGACACACAGTGGGCATTTAACAGAAAGTTAATGTCCGTGTCTCCAAATTCTGAGAAGCCTCAAGAAATGTTACTTCAGTGAACTAGGAAGTGAAAATCCAAGCTTTGTGAGTTTCAGCTAGACTTTGTCTAGCTTCGGCTGTATGCCGTCTCCAGACTTACACTGTGGTTTCTCATTCATTCATTCATTCAACCAATCATTCAACAAACATTTAAGTTCCTACTGAGTCTCTACAACACAGATTCTGTGGTAGATAGAATAACGCTCCCCCAGAGATGTCCATGCCCTAATCCCCAGAACCTGTGAATATGTTACCTAATGTGGCAAAAGGGATACTGCAGAATGTGATTAAAGGTCCAGACCTTGAGATGAAGAGATTGTCCTGCATCAGTCCAAGGAGACCCAATCCAATTGGGACAACTCCTTAAAATCAGGACAGAGAAAGATCTGAAGGCAGTTCGGAGAGATGCAACATTGCTGGCTCCCAAGATGGAAGAAGGGGCCAAGAGCCAAGGAATGTGGGCGCCTCTAGAGGCTGGAAAAGGTACAGCAATGGATTCTCCCTAGAGCCTCCAGAAGGAACACATCCCTGCTGACACCTTGGTTTTAGGCCCTAGGAGACCCCTGTTGAACTTCTGGCCTACAGAACTGCAAAATAAGTTTGTGTTGTTTTAAGCCACTAAATGTGTGGTTCTGTGTCAGGGTAGCAATACAAACGGACAGTTAAACACACGACAGAACTAAAAGTCCAATGGAGATGACAATGGCCCAGACTGGCAGTGCAATTTTCTCAACGTCAGCTTTTTTGCTCCTCTGAGAAATCCTTTCCTCCTGGTGTCTGCTGCTGGGGATAATACTACTTCCTCTGTGAGGCTTTTCCCGATTGCTCTGCTAGAAAGAACGACTCCTTCCCCAGGATTGTTCATTTACGGTAAATAAACCTAACAGCCAACGTTCTGTGGTTTTAAACTATTTCACACACATTTTGCTCGTTGGTTTGCGACCGGAGGTCACCCAGCTAGTTCTCATCTTGGTGGAGCCACAACCGGAACCCAAGGAGTTGGACTCCAGAACTCAGCGCTAATTCCCTCAGTAATTCAGTAATCTTTCCCAACCCAATGAGCAAACTGTGCGTGAAATCGTTTCAAATGGATCGCCATGGGGGTTCCTGAGTTCAAGTTCTGAGTCGGAGTTTTTTTTCCCCCACCTGAAACACGAGCGTTAACAACAGGACGCAGGTCTCCCGGTTGTTGGAACCACGCGTGCCCAGCACAGAAAAGGTGAGCTCTCCTGCACTGCTTCCTCAGAGGAAGAAAGTGAGGCTCGAAGAGGTGGACTCCTGTTTTTCGACGTCACCTTGCAGTGAGGACAGGAATCCACGTCTATGCTTGCTCCCACTCCCCAGCTGGCCTCACTGTGAAGACGGTACACGTGACTACCCCGAGCCTCCCCCTGCACAGTTCGCACTTCTCGGTGCTCAAGCAATGCCTTCTCACCCCGCACCCCCCCACTCCCAGGGAAGGGACTCCCCGCCCAGCGTGTGACGGTCTCCACCGCGAGGGGGCGCCACGGGACAGGCAGGGGTCCCGCTCCGGGTTGCAGAGAACAAGAGCTCTAGAACCCTGGCCACAATGCACCGAGGTGCAGCACCTCTAAAACTGGGCTGGACGGGCCCTGGCTCACAACTCGGGTCCCCCACCCTACAGCGCGGCCGCCCCTCGGCCTGCTCCTCCGCTCCCTCTCTCGCTCGCAACAGAAGCCCAGCCTCGCAGACAGGCGGCCGCTCTAGAAGCCCCCCCGCCCCCCAAGCGCCTCACCCGGCTTTTATTACCGCGGGCGGGGGCTGGCCGGCCAATCAGGAGGCGCAGAGCGCCTGTGACGTCACACGGCGTGAGACCGCTGGAGCCAGGCTCTCTCGCCAAGGGCCGCGGAGTGCGCGTGCGTGCTGCGCGCCACAAAAAAGCGGGAAAGGGGGCGAGGGGAGGGGTGGCCCTGAGGGGACGAGTCTCGCAGAAGAGGGGCAGAGGAGCGCGGGGCGACAGGCAGCAGTGGGACCTTCAGGAGATGGGAGGGCACACGGAGAAGCAGAGGGCGAGAGCAGCCCGAGGCGCAGCGGGTGCGGCAGGCTGGACTGGGCGGCAAAGGTGGGGCCGGGGCAGGAGGAGACAGCCGTGAGGAGAAGACGAAGAAGCCACCGTGCGAGGCAAGGAGCACGAGGGTGACAAGGAGCGCGGGGGGGGAAGGTCAGATGGGGAAAGTAGTGACCCGGCCTGAGAAACAGCGGAACCCGAAGAGGACGCGGAGGCGTGGAGTGTGGAAAACAGGAAGGCTGGGAGCGTGCACTGGATGCGAGCACGCGAGAGCCACGGAGAGCAGGAGGCGGACACGCGGAGATGCGGAGACGGAGGGGCGGCGTGCATGGGAGAGCGGGGAGGGCCGAGAGGATGGAGGGGCGCGTGCGCGCGCACGCACGCGGGCCAAGGAGAAACTCGCGAGAGCACCAACACGCACGCGGGGGCGGGCCACAGAGATGCCTGGGAGCGCACTCACCCGCAGGGACGCGGGCCGCAGAGAAACCCGCGACAGCACGCTACGCGCAGGGACGTGGGCCGCGCAGACGCCCACGAAAGCACGCGCACGCACGTACTCGCAAGCGCAAGGGCGCTGGCCCGGGAGGGAGGCGCTGTGAAGCCGGAGAGAGCCGGGCTGAGGCCCACGCCCCCAGGTGTGGCCACAGAGGTGGAAAGGACAGTTCCTGCTGCAGCGAGAGGGGTCGCGGGCCGAGCTGTGGGGCTGAAGGCCGCCCCACTGGCCAAAGGGAGGGGAACCCTCCATTCGGGGCTCCTCACCCCGCCACTGAACCACTCCCTGACCCAGACCAGAGCATGAGGGGAGGACCAAGTGGAGGGCGCTGGGGGGATGACAACGCGGTGACCTGGGCCAGCTGGGGCTGTCGGGGTGGAAGGGCCCAGGCTCAGGTGTCACTGCTGGTTGGCTGGTTTGCGGGAGGACCGTGGGCTCAGACCCTGCGAAGTCTGGTCTGATTCTCGGAGACACATGGTGCCTGGGGTGGGAATGGGGGGGGGGGTCTCCTCTTCAAGCCTCTCCACGAAGAGTTCCAGAGGGAACGTTTTAGGGGCCCTAGGGCCACGGAAAACTTGCCTGGGGAGGCGCACACAGGTCGATGATGGCCCCCTCCGCACCCTGGCGGTGCCCCTCACCTGTGTGTGGAAGACGCCTGGTTGCTGGGGAGGGTCCCGCTGGGCTTTTGGTGGTGCCCCAGGAGAGCGTGTGTCCAGGCACCCCTGCGGCGGTGGTCCCCTTGGCCAGGTCCTCTCCCGAGGTGGGATCCCAGGTCCAGGGGGGATAATCATCCTCATCGGCGTAGCCTTGGGAGAAAGTGGGGCATGGATTGAGCCCTGCCCTGTCTCCAAGGTCCTTGCTGCAGCTCCAAACTACCCTTCCAGAATCTCCTGCAGTGACTCTGGGTCCCCCACCCCATCCCCAGTACCAGTGCAGGTGAGCCCCACGTCTTCCTCGTGGTCACAGTTGTGCTGGCCCCATGCCCCAGCAGGGCAGTCACTCAGCGAGGCCTCGATTCCCTTGCAGCCCATGTCATCCAGCCAGATGGGGCCCGTCCCGGGGCCGTAGTGGGTTTTGCCCACTCGGGGCCGGACCCTTCCACAGCCCAGCTCCCAGCAGGCCACGGTACTGTCCCGCAGGTCCCAGCTGTCATCGCACACTGTCCCCCAGCGCCCAGCATGCCACACTTCCAGCCGGCCAGCACACCGGTTGGGCCCATCAGCCAGACGCACGCGGAACGGGCCTGCTGGTAGAAGGCCCCAAGTCAGGAGGGGTCAAGAGGGGCCAGCCTCACCTCTTGTGTTCCCTCCACTCACCTGATCCCCGAGTGGTGCTCCCAGTGGGGGAGGGGGCTGGGTCTTTGGGTGACTCTGGAGAACCCTGTGCTGGGATCTCAGCTGATGACTCCTTGGGGGTCAGAGGGATTCGCGTTGCGGTGGCCTCAGAGGTCACCTCTCGGGGGCCTTGAGTGGTTGACGTTGCCACGGCCTTAGAGGTCCGTTCTCGGGGGGCCCGGGGAGTCCGTGTTGCAGTGGTATGTGAGGTCATCCCGTGGGGGACCCCAGTGGTCAGCTTTGCAGTAGACTCTGAAACTGGTCTGTGGGAGGCCTCAGTGGTCAGGGTTGTGGTGGTCCGTGAGGTCAGTTCAAGGGGCCTCTGGGTGCTCAGGACCCTGGAATGTTTAGTGGTTGGCATCACGGGGGGCTGAGTGGTCGGTCGCTTTGCATTTTTGGTCACCCACTTCTTAGTACTCTTGGGCATTTTCCCTGGGGCCTTGGTGGTGGTTTTCTCAGGAACGCTGGGGGTCAACCTTGCAGAGGGCTTGGTGGCCAGCTCCCCGGGAAGCCAGGCGTCTGGATCTCTACCCAGGCCAGGGATCCAGCTCCAACTGAAGGGGTCTGAGATAGAGTCCAGGCCAGGGGTCTCTGGAAGGTGCGAGGAGAGGACAGGGAAGATGGCGGACACCATAATGACAAGATTATCTGTCTACACCTCCCCTCTCTGCAATCACCAAGTTTCCATTAATCCCTTCATTATTCATTCATTCATTCACGTGACAAACATTTGTTGAGCATCTTCTGCAATCCAGGCACTGTGCCAGACCCTGGGGATACTGTGGCCAGCCAAACTGACCCCACCCCCTGCCTCCTTGTCTCGTACAGTGATGTGACTGGCCCTCTGTGCCCTTCTCACATCCGACCTGTCGTCCTCCTCTCTCTGGCCACGCATGGCCTCACTTCCTGTGACTTCTCACTGTCCACCTCTCACCAGTCACCAGGGTGGTACCAGATCCGACAGCTCACTCCCCAGCTGAAAACCCTGCCGTGGCTCCCACAGCCTCCAGAGGAGAGGGAAAGGGCGTAGGTGCAGGGGCTCCATTGCTACGGCTGCCACGGTTCTCTCATGTCTCGGATTAGCACTGTGTGCAGGAAAATGTTCACTGTGCCCAGAGGAAGGTTGGGCCCTTTGCCCCCCGGCTCCTGGGGCGACCAGAGAATCGGTACCCACGTTGTGCCGTGGACAGGTGATAGGTGGGCAGGCACAGCTTGTAACCGAGCTCCTATAAAAACCTTGCACACCGAGTCTGGGGAGCATCCCTGCCTGGCAGTACTTCATATGTGCTGTCACATGTCGCATGACTCCCCTGGGAGAGGGTGGCTGGAAGCTCCATGAAGGTCTCTCCTGAACCTGCCCCCTGTGCTGCCTCCCTTGGCTGGGTTTTAAGACAGCTTTTCTGACTTTTGTGAGTCCTTCTAGGAAATTATGGAACCTGAAGTTGGTCTTGGGGACCTCCCAAATGGTAACATGTCACACAGGTTTGCAGTGATCTGTTGGTACATCTTTGCGTCAGTGAGCTGCGAGCTTCCCAAAGGCCGGGACTGTGTTCTTTGCATCCGGAGGCCCCAGCACCTGGCTCAGTGCCTGGCACTCGATAAATGTTGGAAGCGAACGGCGAACACGAAGCCTGATTTTACTGCAGCTGGCCCTCACTCTGGCTTCTGTGCATCTCCCAGTGGCCCTGTCTTCACTTCCTTTCATCTTGGGGAGCGTTCTTGGGAATGGGAGCGGGAGAAAGAATCCCAACTCTGCCACTTCGTTGCCGTGTGACCTTGTGCAAGTTACTTAACCTCTCTGTGCCTCAGCCTCATCGTGTAAATTGAGCATAACATCCACTAACTTGGACCTATTGTGAGGTCACATGTGTGAAAACACCCAGCCCAGGGCCCGGGCTTAGGAGACGGGCATTCAGTAGATGGTAGTTCCCATTCCCTCCTCCAGGAAGCCCTCCAGGAACTAGTGGGTGGCTGGGGCCTCCTTACCAGGGGCCTCCTTACCAGTGCAGGTGACTCCAACATCTTCATTGTGAGCACAGTTGTGCTTCCCCCAGGGCGCAGCGGGGCAGTCAGAGAGCGAAGCCTCAGTCCCCAAGCACCCCACGTCGTCCAGCCAGATGGGGCCGGCCCCCCAGCCAAAGCGGCCAGCGGCAGGGTCCGGCTGCCGAGCTCCGCCACAGCCCAGCTCGCGGCAGACCACCGCAGCGTCCCGGAGGTCCCAGCTGTCGTCACACACCGTCCCCCAACGCCCTGCGTGCCACACCTCCAGCCGGCCCGAACACCTGCTGGGCCCTGCCACCAGACGCAGTTGGGGGGAGCCTAGGATGGAAGAGACCCAAAGGATGGGAGTCAGGAAGCCGTCCAGCTCTCTGTGTCCCTCCACCTGCCTTCCATCCAGCCGCATATTAGTCCTCCGCTGGGCCACCGTCCGCCTTAGGCACAGGGATAGGGTCGGGCACAGTCTCGGTTCCTCAAAAAGTTAAACATAGAATTACTATCCCACTCCCCAGGATATACCCCAGATAAAGTGAAAATGGCTATTCACACAAATGTTCACAGCGGCACTGTTCTTGGAAACAGCCCAAACGTCCGTCACTAGATTGAAGGGACAGCAAAATGAGGTATGTATACACACAGAACGGAATATGATTCCACCTTGAAAAGGAAGGGAACTTGGGGGCACCTGGGGGGCTCAGTCGGTTAAGCTTCCAACTTCGGCTCAGGTCATGAGCTCACTGCTCGTGAGCTCGTTGAGCTCGTTGAGCCCCATGTCAGGCTCTGTGCTGACAGTTCCGAGCCTGGAGGCTGCTTCGGATTCTGTCTTCATTTCTCTGTCCCTCCCTCATTCGCGCGCTCTCTCTCTCAAACATAAAATAAGACAAAACTTTTTTAAAAGGAAGGGAATTCAGACACATGTCACAACATGGATGAAGCTGGAGGGTATTCGCACAAATACTACGAGGTCCCCAGAGGAGTCCAATTCATAGAGACAGAAAGTAGAAGCCAGGGGCTGGGGGACTAAGGAGTCCGTGTTTAATGGGTTGGGGTGTCTGTCTGGATGACAAAAAGGTTCTATAGCTGGATGCTGGCGGCTGCACGACCTTACGAATGTATTTAATGCTACTGAACTGTACACTTACTAGCGACTAAAATGGTCAATTTTATATTATGTATATATTGTACCATAATAAAAAAAAAAAGAGAGAATATGGGCCCTGGAACAAATTGCTTTCATTGGAGTCCTGACTTCCCCATATTTAAAAAAAAATTTTTTTTAACGTTTATTTATTTTTGAGACAGTGACAGAGCATGAACGGGGGAGCGTCAGAGAGAGAGGGAGACACAGAATCTGAAACAGGCTCCAGGCTCCGAGCTGTCAGCACAGAGCCCGATGCGGGGATCAAACTCACGGAGGGCGAGATCATAACCTGAGCTGAAGTCGGACGCTCAACCGACTGAGCCACCCAGGCACCCCTCCCATATTTTTTTAATCACGGGGTTTCATGAGTGACACAGAGACAAGACAGCACCCAGGGCCCGCGTGGCTGGGAGCGTCACCTGGCATAGACACGTAGAGTACTTGGAACAGTACTCGCACACACAAGCCAGCGAGTGCTGAGTGAATGCTCGTTGTTGTTGTCATTCAGCAAAAGGGGAAAGAGGCCTCCAGTAGGAGAACCAATTTTGCCCTCTCTCCGGCCTTTCCCCGCAGAGGCCTTTCTCCTCTTGTTCTCGAGGAGACACCTGCGCCAACCCTGCCTTCTTATTTTCTGTATTTCTCCTGCTGTGATGTCGGGCCTTGCTGACCCGGACAGCCTGTCCCTCGGCGGGTTGGCTGATTCCTAGAGATGCCGCCGGAGCGTGCCTTGTCTGTGCAGGCCAGCCCGTCTGGGGCCCACCCCCACCACTGCCTCCACGCGGCTCTCACGCTCTGGGCCACCGTCCACCTGCCCTCAGCCCCCCAGGGCCAGGTGCCCCACAACCAGGGGCAGCCCCTCCGCCCCACGGCTCCCTGAAGTGATTCCAGCGAGCCGGTCCTGACCCTGCCCACCTGGCCTTGCCCGATCCTTCCCACAGAAACCACAGTCACAGCTCCTGCTGGCCTTTGCCCCTCACTCCCTCTGCCTGCTGGCCGCCCCTGGGGCTTCCCTGGGTGGCCCCTGCCCGTGGGTGGGAGAGAAACCCACTATCTTTCCAATGACGGTCCCGTCTTGATCGGCTGGCTGCACCAACCCTGAACACTACTAACGCCGGTGTTTAAAAAATGACAACTACTGGGGCACCTGGGTGGCTTGTTTGGTTAAGTGTCTGGCTCTTGATTTTGGCTCAGGCCGTGATCTCATGCTTAGTGGGATTGAGCCCTGCGTGGGGCTCTGTGCTGACAGCTCGGAGCCTGGAGCCTGCTTCGGATTCTTTCTCTCCTTCTCTCTCTGCCCCTCTCCCACTAGCTCTCTCTCTCTCAAAAGAAGTAAACATTTAAAAAATCAAAACGAGGGGCGTCTGGGTGACTCAGTCGGTTAAGCCTCCGACTCTCAGCTCAGGTCATGATCCCACGGTTTGGGGGTTCGAGCCCCGCATCAACCTCTGCACAACAGCTGGGAGCCTGCTTGGGACACTTGGTCTCTCTCTCTCTCTCTCTCTGTCTTCCTCTCTCTGCCCCTCCGCTGCTCATGCTCACTCTCTCTCAAAATAAATAAATACACATTTTTTTTTAAAGTTTTTTTTTTTTCCAACGTTTTTTATTTATTTTTGGGACAGAGAGAGAGCATGAACGGGGAAGGGGCAGAGAGAGAGGGAGACACACAGAATTGGAAACAGGCTCCAGGCTCCGAGCCATCAGCCCAGAGCCTGACGCGGGGCTCGAACTCACAGACCGCGAGATCGTGACCTGGCTGAAGTCGGACGCTTAACCGACTGCGCCACCCAGGCGCCCCAAATACACATTTTTTAAAAATGAAAATGACAACTATCATCAAGTGGGTCCCTTTAGCGTTTGTGAGGAGACAACCTCCAAACATTCAGGATGGTGACAGCAACATTCAGGATGGTGACAGCAGAGTATTCAAGCAAGCACAGACCCTTCTGGGTGTGGGGCTCTGTTTTCTCCTCCACCCCTGATGAGAGGGTCTCTGAGCAGGGAGAAAGGGTGCGGGGGGGGGGGGGCACCAAGGGGGAGGAGGCAGAAGGGAAGACCCCGCTTCCTTGGGAGCATTCCAGACTCACCAGCTTCAGGCGTCCAGGCTCCCGTGGGGCAGTGGGGGAGGGGGAGGCAGGCGGAGGGGAGGCGCCCGCGGTCGGTCCGCGAGGCTTGGCTCGCCGTGGGGGGCGGGGGCCCTGACGCCGCGTCGCGGGACGCAGAGTGGTTGCCGTCCGCGGCCGCCACCGGGGCCGTGGGAGGGACATATCCAAGAGGCATCCCTGGGGCGGGGGGGGGGGGGGGGGGGACGATGATCACCACGTGCCGGCCTCCAGCCCAGGACCGCCATTGCAGGACGAGGTTGCACGGATGGGGACAAGATGGGGCGAGGCGGCAGTCAGGACGGAAGGAGAGAGGGGCCCGTGGGGTGTACGCTATGAGACCACGCGAGCCCCCCCCCCCCCCCAGCTTTCCGCACTTCTACTGGTGGCTCTAGCATACCCCCGGCCAGGCGGTCCCTGCTGTCCTCCTCACCGTCACACACGGCCCCGGCGTCCTCCCGGTGGTGACAGTCGTGCTGGCCCCAGGGCCGTGCTGGACACAATCGCAAGGCTGTCTCGTTACCCCGACACCGAAGGTCATCCAGGAGGATGGGGCCAGCCCCCTCCCCAAAGAAGGCGCCTCCGGGGGCAGCCAGCGCGCCGCCACAGCCTAGCTCTCGGCAGGCCACGGAGGCGTCCCGCAGGTCCCAGGCGTCGTCGCACACGGTCCCCCAGCGCCCGCCGTGCCACACCTCCAGGCGGCCGGCACAGCCGTGGGGGCCGTCGGCCAGACGCAGCCGGGGGGCTGGGCCTGGATGTGGGGAGACGGGGAGAACAGAGAGACGGGGAGACTGTGACGGGTGAGCAGGTGTAAGCCCCACGTGCAGGAAACCAGCACAGACACGCGGGTGCCGAGCCATCCGTCGTCCGGGCCGCGGTGACGCTGCGCAGCAGGCACTCCAACTTCAGTTTGCCGGTGAGGAAAAGGCTCCAGGATGGGAAGTCTCTCGCCAAGAGTCCGGCTGTGACCTGCCTGCAATGCCCCTGCCTCCCCGGGGGCAGGCCCTGGTGACATTGGCCCTGGTCCCCTCCATCCACCGCCCTGGCCTGGCCCCCCGCTCCCCGCCTGCCTCAGTCCTGTAAAGCAGGGCTTCTCAAGCTCGGGACCGAGGACATCGGGGGACAGGTCATTCCTTGCTGTGGGCCGTCCTGCGACTGTAGGATGTCCAGCGGCCTCCCGGGGCTCCAGTCCCCAGATGAGAGTAGCATCTACAGCGTGACTGCCGGACTTCGCCCAATGTCCTCTGGGGAGTGGGGGATGGGAAAACCACCCCCCAGCCACCACTGAGAACCACCTGCTACATAGGAACCTCTTCTGGTTTCAGGGTACATTTCTGTTAGGTCTTTCTGGGGTGAGGCCTGGGCCCATTGGGGAGCGTGGAGTCCATCTTTCCATCCCCACCCCAGATGGGCTGGGGGGCAAATCACCCCCAGTCAGTGTTCTAGAGACACGAACCAACCAGAGGGGTCAGACACGCCTGTACTTGCATCTGCTCCTAGGAAACGAGGGGCTCCCCTGTGGGGGCCCCCCAGGAATGAAAGGTGTGGTGGGCACCAAGCTTCCCCAGGCGCCTCATGGGGTTCACTTCTCCCCAGCAACTTAGCCCTCCCTGGAGTCTTAACTTACCTCCCTTCCTCCCCTTCCCTGCCCTCTCCCTCCCTCCTCCCTTCCCACCCCCCACCCCCCCACCCCCGCCTCCTTCCTCCTTTCCCTGCCCTCCCTCCTCCCTGCCCTCCCCCTGGGACATGGAGGGGGAGGGAATGGAGAGGAGTAGGAGGGAAGAGAGAGAGGGAGGAGGGAGGGGAGGGAAGGGAGAGGGGGAGGAAGGAGAGGAAGGAGGGAGGGGGAGGGTAGAGAGTGGGGAGGAGGGAGAAGGGAGGGGAAGGAGGGAAGAGAGAGGGGAAGGAGGGAGGAAAGGGAGAGGGGAGGAGGGAAGAGGGGAGGGAGTGAGGAAGAGGTAGGAGGAGGAGGGCAGGGAGGGGAGGGAAGGGAAGGGAGAGTGGTAGGAGGAAGGAGGGAGGGGGAGGGCAGGGAGGGGAGGGAAGGGCAGGGAGGAGGGAGGGGGAGGGCAGGGAGGAGGGAGGGGGAGGGCAGGGAGGAGGGAGGGGGAGGGCAGGGAGGAGGGAGGGCAGGGGAGGGAGGAGGGAGAGCAGGGAAGGGAGGAGGGAGGGCAGGGCAGGGAGGGGGAGGGGGGAGGGGGAAGGAAGGGAGGAGGGAGGGCAGGGCAGGGAGGGGGAGGGGGGAGGGGGAAGGAAGGGAGGAGGGAGAGGAGGGAAGGGGCAGGAGGAAGGAGAGAGTCGAGGAGAGCTCTATCAAGCAGGTGCGGGCACCGCAGCCTGTGAGTAGGGGCAGATGACGCGGGGGGGGGGGGGCAAGCAGCAGCTTCGGGTAAGCGTCCAGAAGGCGGGGGACATACCCGTGCAGACCAGCCCCGCATCCTCGCTGTGGTCACAGTTGCTCCGACCCCAGGGGCTTCGGGGACAGTCCCGCAGAGCCTGCTCTCCGCCTCCACACCCCACGTCATCCATCCACACGGGCCCTGACCCCGGGCCGAATCTGGCGCCTCCGGGGGCGGCCAGCGCGCCCCCGCAGCCCAGCTCGCGGCAGGCCACGGCGGCGTCGCGCAGGTCCCAGCCGTCGTCGCACACGGTTCCCCAGCGCCCGCCGTGCCACACCTCCAGCCGACCGGAGCACCCGTGGGGGCCCGAGACAAGGCGCAGCCGCTCTGCGGGGGGCAGGGAAGAAGGGAGTGCTGAGTCTTGTTTGGGGGGGGGGGCAGCTTGGGAAAAGCAGATTCAAACAGCCCTCGTTTTCCATCCGGGGCAACCAAGGCCCAGAGGGGGCGGTGGCCTGAGATGCACCTGCCAGCCAGGCCGTGAAGAGGGGTGCCAGGATCTGAGCGGGGTGGGGTGCCTGGGCCTCCTGATCAGGTGGGCAGGTGGGGGCGGGGGACGACAGGGCGCTGGGCCTTGCTAGATCCCGAGGGGTGTAGTGGCGCTGGGGGCCTGCCAGTTACAGGTGAAGAGGAGGGCACCCAGGGGTCGCTGGGCTGGTCCAGATGTGTGGTGGGGCCTTACCGTGTCGGGGGGCTCCGGCTGTCAGCTGAGGGGCCCTGGTGGATTTGGCCTGCTTGGGTGGCCGGGGACCCTTCTTCCTGGAGCTGTTCTGTGGGGTCCCAGCCGGGCGGGGTGCTGGGAGAGACAGCGGGGAGACCTCAGCCGGGAGCCGCTCACCCTCCCGCGGTGGGGCGGGGGCGGGGGGGGGGGGGGGACCAGGCCACGCCGCCCGACAGCCCCAGGAGGTGCAGGAGGATGTGCAGGGGGCTGTGACGGGGGCCCTGCGGGGGACGCGGCTGCTGCCTCCATCTGTCCCCTGGGAGGCGCTAGTGGAAGACCCCTCTCCCTCACATTGGGAAGCGGGGAGAGAGCGTGGCTAGGGTGGGCTCACCGTGTGTCCCTGGAGGCTCCTCCGAGCCAGGGCTCAGCTCCCCAGACAGCCCCGGCCAGGGGTCCCCCTCCAGGATCGAAGGTGGATCGTCCCCGTCCCTGGAGTTGGCACACGCTGACCTGAGGACAGCACAGAAGCTGTGGCCGGGGCGCCCCAGACAGGCAGACCCGGGGAGGAGGGGCAGGCGGCAGTGAGCTGGGAGTCCTGGAGGGGGCGTCTGGGGCTGGGGGTGCCCGGACTTCTAGGTCGCGTCTGTGGGAGCGCCCCCGAAGGAGGGTCAAGGGCCCCTCACCTGCGCAGACTACGCCCGCGTCCTCCTCATGGGAGCAAATGTGGGCCTTCCAGCCGCGATGGGGGCAGAGCCCCAGCTGGCCCTCACTGCCCCGGCAGGCCAGCTCGCTCAGCCACACGGGCCCCGCGCCCTCCCCAAAGAAGGCGCCTCCGGGGGCGGCCAGCGCGCCCCCGCAGCCCAGCTCGCGGCAGGCCACGGCGGCGTCCCGCAGGTCCCAGCCGTCGTCGCACACGGTCCCCCAGCGCCCGCCGTGCCACACCTCCAGGCGGCCGGCACAGCCGTGGGGGCCGTCGGCCAGACGCAGCCTCTCTGGGGGGACAGAGGAAAGGCTGTGACAGTTGGGGGGGCGGGGCCCGGGAAAGGCGGGGTGGGGGGCTGTCTGTCCTGTAGGGTGTGGTGTGAGGCCAGCCGCCCAGCTCCTGAATTCCCAGGAGAACAGTGGCCCCCACAGGAAGTGGGAGGCTGGTCAGCGGTGGTTCTGGGGGGGAGAAGTGCCCGAGGTCATGGGCCCACGCAGGGCAGCCAGGTTTGCAGTGGAGGGTGAGGCTGGGCAGGGGTGGGTTGCAACTGTGCAAGGTCAGGCAGCCGTGCTCAGGGCCACTTACCAACAGCCTGGATCCCCATCAGAGCTGCTGGAAGGGGGGTGGAGGGGTAGGGTAGAGTGAGGGCAGGCCCGAAGGGGTGCTTTCTCCAGTGCAGACCCTTCGTCTTAAATACCCCAACGCATGTGCACACACACACACACACACACACACACACACACACGCACACAGAACGTGCACACCTCTGAACCAAAAACCCCACTACTGCAAGGCAGGACTCTGGGTAGAGGGCTGGGCAAGACTCAGGTCCCTGAGACAGGCGGGGCCCCACAAGCCTCAGGTCAGGGCTGGGAGCCAGGCTTTGTGCTCCCCCCAGGGGCCTGGCTAAGGTCAAATGGTGGGTGACACCCCCCCCTAGGGTCAGGGCCGGTGGGGGAGGAGGGTAGGTCCCTGGGGTCCTAAGAGGGTAGGGCTGGCTGTGCAGAAGGCTGGGTCCCTCGGGGAATCAGGCAAGGAGGACCAGATGTCCCTTATCCCAAGCACCAGAGACAGGGTCCCGGAAGTCTGTCGTTCAAGTGGATGAGCTCAGGGGTCAGAGGTCCCTGAGTCCCCAAGGAGAAGGGGTCACTCACCGATAAGGCAGGCCAAGACCCTCATGTTTGCAGACTCCAAGGCAGGGACGGGGTGAAAGGGGACGCAAGCTGGAGAGGGGAGGAGGCTGCGGCCACCGGAGGGAGGGAAGGAGAGAGGGAGGGCGGGAGCGAGGGGAGCGCCTGCCAGAGGCGCCCTGGACCGGGGAGGAGCAGGCAGGGGCTGGACGCTTTGCCAGAAGGAAGAGAGGCTGCCTGCCGAGGCTGGAGCGGCAGCAGGGGACAGGAGTGGGGGGAGGGAGGGGACTGGCCGGCAGCTGAGGCCTGGCGAGGAGGGGGGTGGCGGCGGGGAGCGAGGGTGTCCAACTGCAAACTCCCACTGGGAGCCGGAGACTCCAGGCCAGGCAACCCGCTGTGCTTAGAGATGCTCAGGAAAGGGACCCGACTGGCGGGGGGGGGGGGGGGGGGGGGGGGGGGGGGAGCACGCACCAGCACCCGCCCATCTGCTCCTCTCTTGTCCAGCAGAGAACACGGGGAGACCAGGAGGGAGCGGACTGGGAGTGGATTCAAACTAGCAGCTGGGCTTGGGGACCCGGTACATCTGGGGCTCATGGTTCAGCAGCAAGAAGGCTTGCAGCCAGACACCAGGAAGGACTTCCTGATTGGAAAAGGAGACAGAAACCCCTGTCTGTCCCCCCTGATGGGGTTCAATGCAAACTCTTTGATCCCCTGTCTGTGGGAGCTGTGGTTGAACTCCAGGGAGCCGGGGGGGGGGGGGGGGGCGGGCAGAAGGACTAGGGGGTCCAGTCTTGGCTGAGGGAGGGGGCCACCACACACACACACACACACACACACACACACACACACACACACACTTGCTCCCCCCGGCCCCCACTCTCTCTGCACCAGGCAGCTGTGAGGCGGAAAAAATTCGGTAATGGGGAGCGTGAGTCAGAGGCTGGCAGGGAGTGGGGCTGCCGTGAGCTCATCGCCGCCCCTTCTCCCCGTCCAGCACCCCCAGCAACAATTAATGTCAACTCAGGGAAAAGCAGAAGCCAGACAGAAGGAGGGGGGTGGTGTGCAGAGACGGACTGGAAAAGGCATCAGAGAGAGCGAGACCAGGCTTTATTAACAATCGGGTGTAAAAATCCAGATGGGTCTGGCCGCTCCTTTCGGCTCACCTTCCCGGGAGGGGACCGCCTCGGGCAGCCCTGCGCCCACCCCGACCCTGCCCAGGCCTCTCTGAGCCGATGACCCTCCCCTGCAGAGGCTCTGTTCATCCCCTGCAGCCATCGCATTCCACCCCGTTCCCAGGAGGGCTGTGTCCCCCATTTGGGGTGCCCCCGCCCCAAGTCTTAACACACAAGAGGCAGGCACGCTCGTCCGGCCCCCTCTCCTCCTCCCCGCACATCTCTCCCAGGCCCGTACCACAAAGGGGGCCGCCTTTGCGGACAGACCGAGATTTCTCAGTGCGCAAAAACCCCCGCACAGGTTGACCTCTCTGAGAAGTTCACGCACTACACACAGACATCAGCCTGCAGCAGAGTGACTTGCCCTCTGCAGGCCTGTTTGTGGGCCCCCAGAGGGCTGGGGGTTCACACAGGGAGGACCTGCACACGGTGAGTGCTCGAGAAGTGATCTCCCTCCCGACTGGCTCCGGTCACAGGTCCTTGCTGAATTCTCTTACAAGCGTGTAACCCATGCAGCCCCAGCTGCCCTCAGCCTGGTAGCCGCACCCCTCCAGCATCCCTGCCACGCCCCAAGCTGCCACAGCCACTGGGACCACGAGCCGGGCCCGGGGCTCCCCCATGCCTCCCGCCCAGGCTCGAGCCCGGGACTCGGCAAAGGCCAGCAGCCGCCTGCCCACACCTCGACGGCGGTGCCAGCGAGAGACAGAGAGGCGGGTGACCCGGGCCCCGTCCCCAGCACTGGAGCCTGGGGCCAGGGCCAGCACCCCACACACGTCACCCGAGCTGCGCACTGCCACCCACGGGCCCCCCAGGCCGCCTGGTGGGGGCAGTGAGCCCCATCGGGCCCGCAGGCCCAGCTTCATGGCCGCCACGGCCAGGAACACGGGCAGGAGAAGGGCCAGGGCGAAGGAGGCCAGGACGAAGCGCAGGCCACTGCTGGCCGCGGCCAGGAGGAGCAGGGCTGGTGGCCGTGTCAGGGCGTGCAAGGCCACGCGGTTCTCTGTGTCCTTCACACCAGCCTGTGGGCAGAAGGAGCAGTCAGAGGAGGGGGGCCCGGTGGCAAGAGACACCAGGGAAAAAGAGAGGGAGTGGACAGTGCCGGGCACTGGAGACAGGGGCCCCCAGATGGGCAAGGGCCCTGCAGCCAAGGAACAGGCAGGGGACAGGACACAATCTGCTCCCGGCACCCGGAGCGAGTGAGTGCATCAGGAGCTGTGGGGGACGCCCAGTTCAGGGGGGCTGCAGGTGTGAGGCTCAGGGAAGGCTGAGGCCTTGAACAGGACAGAGGACAGCCCCAGTTCCGAGTAGGCGCCGGCGGCAGGACCCGGGGAGGGAAGAGATGCGGTCCCAGGCGGGGGCCCCAGGGCTCTGCTCTGCAGAGTGTGGGCAGGAGGACGGGCTCCGCGGGCTGGTGCAGGGCAGACTCAAAGTCTGAGACGAGGAGGCAAGTGTGCCAGGGTCGCCCCACGGCCCTCCAGCTGTGAAAACCTTTCTGACCCTAAGGGTGGGAAGAAGGCACTAGAAAAAGGGACCGAGCCAAGAAGACGCTTAGGAGGAAGAGATCCCTTCCCAGGAGCCCGGGCTGGCTCAGGCAGGTGGCTGAAGACGCCCCAATGCCGCCGCCCGCCCCCCCCCCCCCGCCCCCCACCTCGCGCCTGTTCTCACCTTCAGCATCTCCAGCACCAGGGGTTTCTCATCTTCCCTCATCTCCCGCACGGACAGGTGGCTGGGGGCCATGACAACCCCCAGGCTCCCGCGCCCCCCAAGGGAGCAGGCGTGCACCTGGTGAAAACAAGCAGGTCACTAAAGGGCACCTCTGGTCCCCACCGCGCCCCAGGGAAGGGGACCCGCAGCAGCGTGTCCCAGATCAGGACACTGGGAACGCTCGGGGCCCCCAAGCGAGCGCAGCTCGGGATGCACCCTCCACCCAGCGACCTTTGTCAAGTCTCCCGGCCCCTCGCCCCCGCCCGCCGCGGTGCTCAATCGGTTCCCCCTAAACGCCCGCGGACGTCAGCACCCTGCAAGCCGGGGCTCGCTCCCAGGCTCAGGGACTGCCCTGGGGAGTCAGCGGAACACCGCCCCCCGCCCCAGCCAGGGCATGGACCCCGTTCCCTGCCCCACAGTCGTCCCCGACCCGCGCCGCAGGAGCAGGCCCGCAAGAACCTCTGCAGGTGGCTGCAATCTTCCCACTAGGTGTGGGGGCGGCAGGGTCGGGAAGGGGTCGCCTGCGGAAGTGACGTCAAGCTCGCGCACAGTGGGGGCGGGGCCTGCACTCGGCCTTAGCAACGGTTGCCAAGCGTCCTGGCAGGATTCTGCGCGGGGGGTTGGGGGGGGGCGGGAGGGACCAGAGCTGGACGCGGCGACCCCGCCAGGGGTGGGGTAGGGGGCGGAGACAGGGGCAGCCGCAGGCGGGTCCCGGCGGGCAAGGTACTTACCCGGCCGGCAGAGGAGGAGCGCACGGTCTCTTCCCGACCTTCCCTGGTTGCTAAACAAGCGGAGAGCCGAGCGTGGGGGACAGGGGGCGGGGGAGGGGAGGCGGTGATGGGAGCGGATTAGTTCTCGTTGGCTCCGGGGCCTTCGAGGGAGGGGCCGCATCCTGGGCCCACCAGCTCCCAGAGGACCCGCCCCAGGAACCTCCACCCCAGCCCACCTGGGCTCTCTGGGAGGACCTTCGGGATAAGGACTCCCACCCACCCATTTTTCAGATGAGGGGAGCGGTGGGGTGACTTACAGCGAACAAACAGAACCAGGATTCTAGACTCTAATGCTTCCCCACTATGGTGACCACTGCATCTTTTTACTTTCTTTTTTTTTTTTTTAATTTTTTTTTCAACGCTTTTTTATTTATTTTTGGGACAGAGAGAGACAGAGCATGAACGGGGGAGGGGCAGAGAGAGAGAGGGAGACACAGAATCGGAAACAGGCTCCAGGCTCCGAGCCATCAGCCCAGAGCCTGACGCGGGGCTCGAACTCATGGACCGCGAGATCGTGACCTGGCTGAAGTCGGACACTTCACCGACTGCGCCACCCAGGCGCCCCTTTTTTACTTTCTTTTAATGTTTACTTGAGAGACAGACACAGAGACAGAGCGGAGGAGGGGCAGGGGCAGCGAGAGAGGGAGACACAGAATCTGAAGCAGGCTCCAGGCTCTGAGCTGTGAGCACAGAGCCCGATGCGGGATCGAACTGAACTCACCAACCGTGAGATCATGACCTGAGCCGAAGTCGGACGCCCAACCACTGAGCCACCCAGGCGCCCCCCACTGCATCTTTTTAAAAGGATGAACTGAACCTCACATAGAAGTGGCTGGCCCCAAATCGCAGTCAGTCACCTGGGAGCCAGGAAGCAAAAGCTACAAGACTCTGAGCTCCCAAGCGGTGGCTATGACCACGACATTCCCCCTCATCCCACCCATCGCCAAGAAAACAAAACACAGGGGAGGAGATTCTGGTCTTTATTAGTAAGCCCAGCCTGCAGCTCCCCTCCCCCCAGCCCAGCCCAAGCAGTGAGTCCGGGTCTCTCTGTGTGGGGCAAGAAGAGATACCAGTGGTTCTACTCAAAACGTGTGCACCAGCTGGACTGCGGGCAGAGTCTGGACAATCTGGATGGAGGGGAGGGTCTGCGGGGCCATGCCCCCAGGTGCAGTGCCGGTGGGTACCACTTGTACCATCTGGGAGGCGGGAGCCGTGGAGATGCCCACTGGGACAGAGGCTTGGCCAGGTGGGGGTGGGGCCAGCAGTTGCAGCGTGGCACCGCCTCCCCCACCACTGCTATTCTCCAGCAGTTCAGCGGCGGGAGCACTGCGGATGATGAGCAGTTTCTGTCCCGGCGGACCAGGGGCAGGTGGCTCAGCCAGCCCAGGGGGTAGCGTCTCGACCTCCTGCACACACAGCTGGGTCTGCTCCCCATCTGCCCCGCTCAGCACCAGGACGCTCTGCAAGCCCTCGTCCGTCTGCAGCGTCTCAAAGAGCACATCCTGGACGACACCAGTACCGGCCTCACCGTCACCTGGCTCCCCAGGGCCGGGACCGGCCAGCAAATCCTCGGCCGCACCGCTCTGAACCACCAGCAGATTGGGGGCCTCCGTGGTCACAGCTGCCCCGCTGGGATTGGACAGCTGGCCTGCCACAGGCTGGAGCTGCACCGTGGTCACCTCCTGGGCCGGCTGGAGCTGGACCGTGGTCACCTCCTGGGCCGGCTGGAGCTGGACCGTGGTCACTTCCGGGGCTGGCCGGAGGGGCTGGAGCTGGACCCCGCTCACTTCCTGTGCCCCCGCCTCCCCACCCCCCACATTCTGCAGGACGATGAGGCTCTGCCCTCCCCCGCTGGCCCCTGCGTTGCCCCCTCCCTGAACCCCTAGTCCCCCAGGACCTGGCAGCCATACGACTCCAGGCCCCTGCCCAGATTTCCCAGCTGCCCGTGGGCCCTGCCTGCCACGGCTGCTCCCCGCCGCAGTGCCCGAGGAGGGCAGCAGGATGAGCTTGGCGGGAGCGGGTGGGGGCGGGGGCGCGGGGGGCTGCACGCTGCTGGGGATGAGCTGGAGGCCCTGGGCGGTCTGCACCAGGAGAAACGTCTGGGAGTTGGGGGCTGCCTGACCCGGGGGCGGGGCCGGGGCCGGGCCCCCGGCCACCTCGAGGGAGAGCGTGGCCTGGAGGTGGGGGAGAACGTGGACGTCTTGGGTGGCAGGTGGGGCCGGAGCGGCGGCCGGCGGGGCGGGGGGCTGCGAGCCGGCGGCAGGGGCCGCGGGGGCCGGGGCGTGCGTCCTCAGGTGCCGCTGCAGGTAGGCGGCCATGACAAAGCTGCGGCCGCAGATGGGGCAGGAGAAGGGGCGCTCGGCCGAGTGGGTGCGCTGGTGCAGCAGCAGGTTGGACGAGTGCGTGAAGGTCTTGGGGCAGAGCGGGCAGCGGAAGGGCCGCTCGCCCGTGTGCACGCGCTGGTGCTGCCGCAGGTTGGAGGTCTGCGCGAAGCTCTTGCCGCAGACGCCGCAGGCGTGCGGCCGCTCGCCCGTGTGCACGTGCCGGTGGCGCCGCAGGCACGACGTGTTGCGGAAGGCCTTGCCGCACTCCCCGCAGGCGTACGGCCGCTCGCCCGAGTGCAGCCGCAGGTGGTACTGGTAGTGCGACGACCACTTGAAGGTGAGGCCGCACTGGCCGCAGGTGAAGGCCCGCAGGCCGGTGTGCACGCGCTGGTGGATGGCGAGCAGCGACGAGCGCTTGAAGGCCTTGCCGCACTCGCCGCACTGGTAGGGCCGCTCGCCCGTGTGGTCCCGGAGGTGGTAGCGCAGCCCCGAGGAGCCCTTGAAGGCCTTGCCGCACTCGGCGCATTTGTAGGGCCGCTCGGCACAAGCCGGCGCGGGCGCGGGCGCCGGCGCGGCAGGGGCGGCGGCGGCCGGGGCCAGGGGCTCCTGGGGGCAGGTGACCTCGGCGGCCTCCGCCTGGGGGGGCGGGCGCCCCGCGGCCGCCTCTTCCACGTGGCACTGCTGGTGCGCCAGGAGGCTGGCCAGCTGCGGGAAGGCGCCGTCGCAGCTGCCGCAGCGGAACGCCTGCCCGCCGGCCGCCCCGTGGCTGTGCTGGTGGCGGGAGAGGCCGGCCACCGTCCGGAAGGACTTCCCGCACGGGAGGCAGGCGAAGCCCGGGGCGGCGGCGGCGGCAGGCGGGGGCTGCGGCGGAGGGGCCGGCGGGGACCGCGAGGGCGGCGGGGCAGCGTCCGCCTTGGGCGCCGCGGTGGCCTGCCCGTCCTGGGGCGGCGTCGCCGCCTCGGGCCCCGGGCAGGGCTGGTGCTCCAAGAGCAGCTCCTCGCTGCCGAAGCCCAGCTCGCAGCCATCGCAGCGGTACACCAGCTCCACCGTGGTCTCTGCCGCGGCCAGGAAGAGCTCGGGCACCACGGGCGGGGGCGCGGGGGGCGGGGGCGGCGCGGGCGCGTGCAGGTAGGCGTCGGACACCAAGACCTTGGCGCCGGGCTCGTGCTGCGGCGGGGCGGGGGCGGCGGCGGCCGCCGCCCCGTGGGCGCGCTGGTGCAGCAGCAGGTTGGACGAGTGCGTGAAGGTCTTGGGGCAGAGCGGGCAGCGGAAGGGCCGCTCGCCCGTGTGCACGCGCTGGTGCTGCCGCAGGTTGGTGCTCTGGGTAAAGCTCTTGCCGCAGACGCCGCAGGTGTAGGGCCGCTCGCCCGTGTGCACGTGCCGGTGGCGCCGCAGGCTGGACGAGTTCTTGAAGGCCTTGGGGCAGTCGGGGCACGGGTAGGGCCGCTCGCCCGTGTGCTGCCGCAGGTGGTACTGGTAGTGCGACGACCACTTGAAGGCCAGGCCGCACTGGCCGCAGGTGAAGGCCCGCAGGCCGGTGTGCACGCTGCGGTGGATCTGCAGCAGCGACGAGCGCTTGAAGGCCTTGGGGCAGTCGGGGCACTGGTAGGGCCGCTCGCCCGTGTGGCCCCGCTGGTGGTAGAGCAGGGCCGAGGAGCCCTTGAAGGCCTTGGGGCACTCGGGGCACTTGTAGGGCCGCTCGCCGGTGTGCGTGCGCTGGTGGTGGAGGAGCCGGGACGACCACCGGAACGACTTGCCGCACTCCCCGCACTCGTACTGGGCCGTCGGGGCGGGGGCCGCGGGGCCCGGCTTCTCCGCCGGCCCCTCGGAGGTGGAGGCGGGCGCCATGTCCGCGTGGGAGCCGACCATCACACCTGGTGGGGGACTCGGCGTCAGGGGAAGGCGGGACCCCATCCCACCTCCGCCCCAACACCGGTCCTCTCAACCTGGACGCACACATTCGCCCTGGAAGCGGCAGAGGGTGCGTCCCCGGCCCACGCGTGCCGCAGGACGCCTCCCTCAGGATTAGGGGCCCCCGGTGGCCCAGGGCTGCGCCAAAGCAAGACCTTAGGTGCCAACGCAGAAACTTCTGGCAAACTGGGAGGAGTGCTCACCGGCTACAGCATGCTGGTCATCCCCTCGCCAGGAGGCTGGACAAGTGTGAGAAGGCTGGGCGTGGTCTTTAGGAGGCCAAGCACGTACTTTAGGGCCAAGCTCCTCCCCTCTAAAGACAGACACTGTCCCTGAGGATGGCCTGGGCTCTCTCTACCACCCCGGCTTCTGATGCCTGAGCCCGCTCCCTCTGAGGAGCTCATCGTCCACCCTGCCTCAACGCCAGTTCCCAGCCACTGTAACTAGAGCCCCTTCGAGCATTCCACACTCCACCCCCCACTGCTGCTTGCCTATTTCCTCTCCACATTAATCGAAAATCCCTAGACTCCACCAGATCCATAGCCACGCTGCACCTTCCACACCCATCCACCTCCTCGCTTCCTGCCTGCCTTCGGTCTCCCTTTAAAAAAAAATAAATAAATAAATAAAATAAAATTTTTTTTGTTTTTTGTTTTTTTTAAATAACTTCCACACCCAGCATAGGGCCCGAACTGACAACTCCGAGGCCAAGAGTCACATGCTTTACCACGGAGCCAGCCAGGCACCCCTAGTCCGGGTCTCCCTCTGCACTCATGCCCACGAATCTCCAAGTTCCCGGCACTGCTCATACCTGCATTTTTCTAGTCCATTCACTCCCACCCAACAGGTGGTACTCAGACATGTTTCTGTTCCCCTCAAACCTCTCCTCTCCCCTCCTGCTTTTAGCAGGTGATCCTGCCATTGATTTGGTCACTGAAAACATAAATGCAATCAGAAGAGAATGTCGCCCCATCCCAACCACTGTAGCGGTGATTCTCAAGGAGATCGACTCTCCCACCCCAGGGGACATCTGGCAGAGCCTGCAGACGCTAAGTTGTCACGACTGGAGGGGCCGGTGCTCCTGGCATCTAGCGAGGGGGGCACCAGGGATACTGGTCGACACCCTACAGTGCATGGGACGGCCCAGCACAGCAAAGAATGCTCCAGTCCCAAACGGCAGCAGTGCTGAGGCTGAGAATCCATGCACCACCCTCCCACCTGCCTGCCTCTGGCCCACGGACTCGGACTTCCCACCTACTTTCCTCCTCTCCTGGGCCATTCCCATCTGGGTACCCACAAGCTGCACCTCCCTTAACAACCAACAGGGGCATCTGGGTGGCTCAGTTGGCAAGCACTGACTCTTGATTTTGGCTCAGGTCATGATCTCATGGTCCGTGGGTTTGAGCCCCACGTCAGGCTCTGTGCTGACGGTTCAGAGCCTGCTTGGGATTCTCTCTCTTCCTCTGTCCTCCCCTGCTCACACTTTCTCTCAAAAATAAACTTAAAACCCTTCAGGGGCGCTTGGGTGGTTCAGCTGGTTAAGAGCTGATGATCTCGTGGTTTGTGGGTTTGAACCCCGCACAGGGCTCTATGCTGACAGCTCAGAGCTTGGAGCCTGCTTCAGATTCTGTGTCTCCCTCTCTCCCTGCCCCTCCTCCACTCATGCTCTCTCCCTCTCTCTCTCAAAAACAACCATTAAAAAAATTAAAAATATAAAAAAAAGCCTTCACCCCACTACTGCCTCTAGCTATGGCTTTATTTCTCCCCATCCCCTTTGCAGCAAAGCAACTCAAACGTGCGGTCAATACATGCTCTTTCCCATCTCAAACCCCACCACTCAGACCCTCCACTCCATTCATGGCCTCCCTGGTGCTAAATTCCACGGCCCCTCCTCAATCCCTACGGGGTCCCTCCCTCCTTAAGCCACTCTCCTCGCTTTCGGGCACTGGTTCCTTCTCGTCTCCCTGACTTGTGAATGTGGGAGAGCCCAGGGCTCTGCCGACCCTTGGACTCCTTCTTCATCCACACTCTGTCCCTGGGAGCCCTCACTCACCCTCAGGATCTCCGTCTAAACAGAAGGACTCCAAAATGCAGATCTGACACCTCTCCTCTGAACTCCAAACCCTGCTACAGTTGTCATAGGGACGCCTAGCAGACAACTCACACTTAACATGCCCCAAATCTCTTTTTCTTTTTTGCTCCTGCTTTCTCCCTTCTTCTCCATCCCCGAAAACTCCTCTATTCTTCCTCACCACCCTCTCGTTCTCTCACCGTCTATGACCAATCCGTCAGCCAGTTCCCTTGTTCCAGCAGGGACATATTTGGAACCTGGCCACTTCTCTCCAAGCCCCTCATTGTCACCTTTGTCCAGGGCACCAACGTGTCCCTCCTGGACAGCTGCAACAGTCTCCCAAAACAGATCTCCGTGTTTCCACCCCTCTTCCTTTCCTACCTCTGGTATGTTCCCAACACAGAGGCTGCAGGGAACGTGCCACAAGCTTCTACAGCTCCCATTTCAGAGGAGATACATCTCATACGTGCCCACAGCCTCCTCCCCTCCCTGACCTCCTCTAGCCTCTCCCCCCACGCCATCTAGTCGGCGCCTGGAGCCCCTTCCCGACAGTGTCCTTGCTGACAGGTCGCTTCAGGGAGACATTCCCTGCACTGGACCTACATCTGCAACCCCTTCCAACACTCCCCGTTCTCTTTCCCCTCTTTCTATTGTTCTCTCTAGCACTCAGCACCTTCTAACCTGCTTTTAAGCAGGGTTTCCCAACCTCAGCACTGTTGCGATCCGGGGCTGGACCAGTGTGGAGGGACCAGTCCCGAGCACTGCACAGTGTTTAGCAGCATCCCTAGCCTCTCCCCTCTAAATGTTAGTGGCATCTCAATCACTGTTGCACCCCAGAGCCTAAAATAACGTCTGGCACAGAGTGAGCACACATCTTGAATGTAAAAGGGCTGGGCATCCCCTCTGGACAGGCTATAAAGATTCTCTTAAAAAAAAAAAAAAGATGAGTTAGCATCCTCGGGGCGCCTGGGGGGGCTCAGTCGGTTGAGCGTCCAACTTTGGCTCAGGTCATGATCTTGCGTGAGTTTGTGCCCCATGTGGGGCTCTGTGCTGACAGCTCCGAGTCTGGAGCCTGCTTCAAATTCTCTGTGTTCCTCTCTCTCTGTCCCTCCTCCGCTCACTCTCTGCGTCTCTCTCTCTCAAAAATAAATGTTAAAAAAAAGTTAAAAAAAAAAAAAAAAACCAAGATGAACATCCTCTTTAAAATGTAAGCAAGTCCTTTAAGACACTAATTATCCCAGGAAGCTGCACGTGCCTTTCAGAAGGCCGAGCACGCCTTAGACAGGAGCCATCGGCTCTCTGGAAGAGCTGGACCCATCTAGTCCAATAAAGAGCATCCCCTTCAAAAGGCCGGACCACACCCTTCCATCAGGCCCGACTTCCCCTTTAAGAGGGTGCTCCTAGGGCACACCAATCTCCACCTTTGTTGAGCTAAGCTACTGTCTGGTTGGAAGCCACCGGGACTCAGAGGCTCTTCCTTCAAAGTTTGGGGCACTGCCAGTGCTCCTTCGCGAGATAATCCTTCCTCAGAGAATAAAAAGCGGGAAGCTGCGGGGAACTGCAGAACCTGCCCCGCCCCTCTGAAAAGCAGCCCCTTGCCCTTTAAGAGGGCGGAGCCGGCCTAGTGGACCAAAATCGGAGGTGAAGTAGCGCCCTTCCCTTTAAGGCATCCCTTCCGGTTTCACGCTCCCCATTTCCCCAACGTCTCCGCCCTCGGGTCCCTCCCCCCACCCCCACCCCTCCGGTCTCTCACCTGCGGCCCCGACCCGGGGAATGAGCGGGAGAGACCTAGGGCCTTCCCGCGGGGGCCGACGGGAAGACGGGGCCCCGGCAGCGGCGGGAGAGGAGTGGGGGCGTGGGAGGGGGGCGGGGGCGCGCTCCCTCCCAACAGCCCCCGGCGCGAGGCACCCAACCTTTATCGGCAGCCTCTCGCGCACACAAACCCCGACGTCGCCGTCGGCGCGTCACGACGCCACGTGCGCCGAGGCCCCGCCCCACCCCTCCCGCTAGCCTGCGGCCGTCGCTCGCTCCCCGGCGCAGGCGGCGCACGGCATCGTGGTAGTTGTAGTCTTCCCCGGACCTCGACGGCCCCGTCGTTTCGGCTGTGTCCGAAGTCAGCCCAAGGCCCGGGAAGACCCGCCCGGAGGCGGGGTCTCACGTTCCCCGTGTTTTACTACCGATTCCCTCTCGTCTGTCCTAGAATTGCTCTCCAGCTGCGCGGTTTCCGAACGGGCCTAGCCCATCAAGGGTGTGGTCATTCCTGGCCTGACCGCCACGCCCAGTCCCTGGATCTCTAAAATTTCCCTGCCGGGGAAACAGGCCCGCAGGGCTTCTGTTCACACCCACACCCCCACCCTGCAGAGGTCCCACGTGCACGCAGTTCCCGGGAGTGTGCGGTTGTCCCGGGAAGCTGGACCCTGCTGTGCTTGCTCCTTGGAGGCCTGGGGGCTTAGGGAACCACTGAGTTGTCCCGGATCCCCTCTCCCTCCTTTCCAAGTCACCCCACCACGGCTTCAGCCTTGGTGACTTCTGCATGTCACCCAACAGTCTCTCGGCCTTGACACTAGTGACGCTTGGGCCAGATTGTTCTTTGTTTTGAGGGCCGTCCTGTGCACCGTAGGGTGGTTAGCAGCGCCCCTGTCCCTGACCTCCACCTTCTCTCCAGGGGATACTAGCCCCGTCCAACTAGATCAGGCATCTTATCCAGCCCAGTCCCTCTGAACCCTTCTCCCCCACCTGGCCAGCCAGATGAACCATTCATCCCAGAGGACAGAGCTGGGAGTGGGGACTGCAGGCTTTGAAGGCAGCCCAAACCTACCTGACCCTTCCCAGGGACCTAGGCTATTACTCGTGCCCCAAAGGCCTGTGTGCATGGGGGGTTGTCCCTCTCTATCCCCATCCTAAAGCTGTCAGCCAAAGAAAAGTTGATAAGGGCGACACATACACACACTTCCAGAGAAAGGCAGCCCCACCCTCACTGGTAGTCAAAGGAGAAGAGAAACCCTGGAAGTAAGTGGGGAACCTGGACCTTTCCCTCTTCCTCACACTAGACGCCCCCCCCCCCCCAACCAACCCTGCCAGCCATACTGTGGGTGGTGGGAGGTGTGTCCTGGGCTTCTGGAACAGTCCAGCTCCAAGGTGGTCCAACAAGGACTAGAGTCTTTTTGATCACAGGGTGGGGAAGGGCTCAGACCCCACTCGCTGTGCCCGCACCAATGCTCCTGGTCCCCACATGCTTAAGCCCTCCAACCCACATCCCTTCCCTCTGGAAGGAGAAGGTGTGTGGTGTTGGGCTGAGTGGACACTGGATCGTGGTTTGGGCCATTCAGTCCGTTGCCTTGGTAATGGCGCCACCTGCGCTTAGAGAGGAGAGGATTAGGGGCTGGGGTGGGGGTTGTCCTGGAGCACCGGTCTCCCCCTGACACACAACAGGAGGTATCTGGACCAAAGACAGGATTCCCAGGGCCAAAGACTAAAAGTAAAATATCCATTTTCACCCTAGTGCAGGAAGAGAGCAGAGATGCACTTTAAGCAGGGGGGCTGGGGTGTGGGCAGGAGCCAAGAGGGCTGGCCTGTTTCTCCCACAGACTAAGGATGCTCCTTTTTGACATCTTTTGTGGCTCCCATGGGTGCCCAGCCAGCCCTGCCCGAATGGGCCTCTTTCCAGGGAAGGGGTGTTATCCTCACTTCAATGCGGGGCGGGGGTGAGAGGAGGGGGTGGCAAATAGAGGCCCTCTAAAGTCTCTTGGCCAGACACAGGACCAGGAAGTGATATACATCCTACAGCCAGGAAGTGATTCCTGTAACCCGGAAGTGATTTACTGAGGGTGTCTCCAGCCCCAGAGTCTACCCGCCCCCATCCAAGCCCTATCTGGCAGGTCCCCACATGCCTGGTCATGGCCCAGTGCATGGGAGCCAGAGGAGCCTCCTCGCCCATCCCTGGGGGAACCAGGGCTGACACCAGGTCACACAGTCCCATCTGTACCTAGAAAACAGATTCCGGGGGTGCCTGGGTGGCTCAGTCAGTTAAGCGCCTGACTGCGGGTTTCGGCTCAGGTCATGATCTCACGGTTTGGTGAGTTCCAGCCCCGCACCGGGCTCTGCACTGGCAGTGTGGGGGGGCCCTGCTTGGGAATCTCTGTCTCCCTCTCTCTGCCCCTCCCCCACTTGCGCTGTCCCTGTCTCTCTCAAAATAAATAAATAAACTTAAAAAAATAAAAGTAAAGGGGCGCCTGGGTGGCGCAGTCGGTTAAGCGTCCGACTTCAGCCAGGTCACGATCTCGCAGTCCGTGAGTTCGAGCCCCGCGTCGGGCTCTGGGCTGATGGCTCGGAGCCTGGAGCCTGTTTCCGATTCTGTGTCTCCCTCTCTCTCTGCCCCTCCCCCGTTCATGCTCTGTCTCTCTCTGTCCCAAAAATAAATAAAAAACGTTGAAAAAAAAATTTTTAAAAAAAATAAAAATAAAAATAAAAGTAAAAAGGAAAGAAAACAGATTCATCTGTTTTAAGTACAGAAATGTGGCCAGAGACAGATACACACTAACTGCCCTCCCCAGGAGTGGCCGCCACTTTCCGTGATGATCCCCAATGACCCATGTCCTTGTACACCAAGTGCCTTTTCTTCAGGTGGCCTGCGGACATGATGGATGGCACTCCTGCGATAGGTTATGTGATTTGGCAAAGGTGAAGGGATTTTGGCAAGTGCAATCAAGGCTCCCCATCAGCTGATGTTAATCAAAAAGAAATGTAATGATTAATCTTACATGTCCACCAACTGAACCACAGGATGCCCAGGTATCTGGTGAAACACGATTTCCGGGCGTGTCTGCCAAGGTGTTTCCGGAAGAGATTAGCATTTGCATAAGTAGACTGAGTAAAGCCAACGGCCCTCCCCAGGGTGGGTGGGCATCACCCAATCCACGGGGGTCCTGACTAGAACAAAAGGGCAGAAGGTTGGATTCCCTCTCTACCTGACTGAGCCGGGAACGTTGATCTTTGCCGGCCCTCTGCGCTTCTGGTTCTCAGACCTTCAGACCCACGCTGGGATCCCCACCATGGACTGTCTGGCTCTTAAGACTTGGAACCACACCACCGGCTTTCCTGGGCTCCAGCACACTGATGGCAGATCATGGGACTTCTCAGCCTCCATAATGGCACAAGCCAATACCTTATAGTAAATCTCTTTATATATAAAAAATACATAACATCTCTGTGTGTCTCTGACTGTATGTATAGATAGAATAGATACAGATAGCTGTAGATATAGATATAGATGATGTAGATACAGATATATATGGATCCTATTAGTTTTGCTTCCCCGAAGAACCCTAACACGGGAAGGTTGTTCCGGGTGGGCCTGATATAATCAGGCAAACTTTAAAACTGGGTCGAGAAGTCAGAGATGTGAAACATCAGTGATTTTCCTGCTGGCCTTGAAGCCATCCACCTCCACGAATTCTATAGATGTGAGGAAATGAATACTTCCCTGTGAGCCTAGAAGAGGACCTGAACCCCAGATGAGACTGCAGCCCCCGCCTACATCTGATTGCAGCCTCGCGAGGCCCTGAGCAGAGGACCCAGTGAGCCGTGGTGCCTGGACTCCTGACCCATGCAAACTGGGAGAAAATTAGTGTACACTGTTCCATGCCATGGTATTTGTGGGGGTTTGTTACACAGCATAGATAACTAATACACTTCTGTGTTACTTTGCTAGGGCCACCCTAACAAAGTCCCACAGGCTGGGTGGCTTAAGCAACAGAAATTTATTTTCTTACATTTCCAGAGACTAGAAGTCCAAGATCAAGGTGTGGGCAGGGTTGGTTTCTCCTGAGGCCTCTGTCCTTGGCTTGTAGACATCTGTCTTCTCCTCGTGTCTTCACATGGTCTACCTGCACCTGTCTGTATCCAAATCTCCTCTTCTTATAAGGACACCAGGCAAATTGGATTAGGCTCAGACGTATGACTTCATTTTAACTTAATCACCTCTTTAAAGACCTTATCTCTGGGGCACCTGGATGGCTCAGTTGGTTAAGTGTCCGACTTCGGCTCAGGTCATGATCTCATAGTCTGTGAGTTTGAGCCCCGTGTCCGGCTCTGTGCTGACAGCTCAGAGCCTGGAGCCTGCTTCAGATTCTGTCTCCCTCTCTCCCTGCCCCTCCCCACCTCTCTCTCTCAAAAATAAACATTTTTAAAAAATAAAGACCTTATTTCTGAACACAGTCACATTTTGAGATATGGGGGTTAGGACTTCAACGGACGAATTTGGGGAGTCATAATTTAGCCCATAACATCCCTCTTCTCAGAAGAAAACATGGGAAATAAATATAATAGTGTTGGCCTCTCAGAGTTCTGGGTTGGAAACACCAGGAACCTGCCACCTGTACATTTTCACAATAAATTTTAAGGGAACCAGAGTCCCTCTGGGACTGGGAGATGAGCACAATGGGGGCAAGGACAGACAAGTTTTGCCTGGGCTCCTGGCCTGGCCCTGACATCTCAGCTTCTCGATTCCCCCTCCCCATATTAGAGGGGGGTTTAGGAGTGGGGTCTCCACATTCTAGGTGTAAAGACAGCAAAGGAAGTTTTGGGCAGGGCCCTGAGGTCTCGACGCTACCCCTACATTGAACTCAGCATGGCCCTCGTCACTCTTACCTTCAAAACCCAACTCCTACTTGGCCTACAAAGCCCTTCAGGTCTGGCCCCTGTCCCCTTCTCTGACTTCACCTCCTCCTATCCTTCCCTCTCTCTCACCTCATTCAAGCTTGCTCCTGCCTCAGGGCCTTTGCATGCCCTGTGCCCTTTGCCTGGGAAGCTCCTGGCTGCCCCCTCTTCCGCTCAGGTTGCAGGACAGTTGTCACCTTCTCAGAGAGGGCTTCTCCATCTGAAGCAGGACGCTCCCCCCATCCAGCATCCAACTTACTGTCCAGCACACCCTGAACCGGTCTTTTCTTGTTTGTCGGCATCTCACTCCCAGACTCCTCCAGGGACAGACTGTGCTAGTCTCGCTCACTGCTACATTCTCGGTCTACTGTAGGTGCTCAATAAATGTTTATGAAATAACCCGCCTCTGATTGCAAGGGCTGGGACGAGGGGAAGGGAGCCTGTGTATATATCTTGTAATAGCGGGAAGGGCGGGTCCTCAACAAACATCAGATGAAGCCAGTCCCCACCTGTGGGTGGCTCTTATCCACCACCAGAGAAGAGGAGGGGGGCCCAAGGGTGAGTGAGGGTGAGCCTGCTTCCGCACGGCCTCCCGGCCCTGCCTGGGATGTTGGCGCCCCCTGGTGGCGCGTCCCCAGGCCAGAGCCAGAATGGTCAGTGGCCCTACGTGTGTTCCCGACCCTGCCCGTCGGTGGGACAGGGCTGGCTAGCAGATGTCGCCCTCGGCTCCTAGTGGCATGGGTGCAAGCCCGCTCCTGGAGGTGGGCTAGCAAAGGTCGGGCCCCCGCCACGCAGTGGCGGCCGTCCTTGAGCCTGAGCGCTGACCTCCAATTCTCCAGAGACCCGGGGTCCACTCCCTTAACAGCCCCCTGCCAAGCGACCTTCTGCGTTCCCCGCGGGGCCTGAAAGTAACAGGACGGGAAAGCTTCCAGGCGATTCCACAACACTACATGCGCGTCCAGGCTGTGCGCACACAGGCAAACACACACACACGACTTGCCCAGGCCAAGACAGAGATTGAGGAGGGAGGCCAAGCGGCCGCCCGCTGCTGGCACAGCCTGCCTGCCTGGTGGTCCCCGTCGGAGCCCTGCGCTGACCCCCTGCTGCTGGCCCTGCAGCAGACAGACCTGCCGTGCAAACACACGGTGTGGGGCCCACATTGAGCCACCTCCGGGTCCGGGCTTTGCCACTTAACTCGCAGCGTGAGCTAGGAGAAGTCTCCGGCGCCTCTGGCAGCCGGAAAAGTCACGGGGTTGGGGGTGGGGGTGGGGGGCGATACATTCTCCCTCCGCCGCCTCCAGATGGAACACCTTGATTTCAGCTCGTAAGAGCCGCCTCGGACTTCTGACCTCCAGAAGTGCAAGACAATCAGTGTACGTGGTTATGAGGCACTAGGTGTGTGTGAGTGTGTAGCCACAGGTGACCCGCACGCCCCCCAACGCGAACCTTCCGCGCGGGCCCCTCACAACAAGCGCCGCAGCACCTATCCCCACACCAGCCCAGACCAGGGTCCCCCCCACTCCGGCCAGCACCCTTCCAGAGACAAGAGGACCCCCTTCCCACCCCCACCCCCGCCCCCGCCGGAGCCACCCTCTCCACCCCGCCATGCCCCAGTCTGTTCTCTGCCTCCCCGAATACCAAGGGCCCCCCAGTCCCTCAGTAAAATGCCTGAAGGGAAACCACACACCCATGTTTTGTCTTCCCCTCCCACGGCCACAGCCAGGCTGCGCCAAAAACAGTCCCTAGCGTCACCCACCTGAGCAACCAGCTGGGCCAGCACGTGTATCCTCCCCTCTCCCCTACTCACTAGCCGCTCTGGCGGAAAGTCAGGGTTTGGGGATCAACCCTCTTGCACAGAAGCCAGCCCTTCCGGCTGGCTGGAGGCCTTGGGCACAGGCAAGCCCTGCTCTCTGAGCCTCAGTTTCCCCAGGAGGTTGGGCCCGGGGCACAGAGAGGCAGGGAGGCCCAGGCAGGTGCGTCTGGAGGTAGGTGGGCAGAGTCGGTGTCCAAGCATCGGGCTCCACAGCTGAAGGCTCCCGGCAGCCCTCCCGGGGGTCATCTCCCCCCCCCTCCTTCCCAGCCTGCACCCAAGCCTCCTGCCGCCCCCTCCCCTCCCCTCCAATTAAAGGTCCTCCACGCTAATCGCTGCCGGTTGACTCAGCCCCTGGCCTCGCTTCCCTAACGAGGCTTTTGTCCCCTTAATTGGCTATCTCCAGGCGCCTTTCTCTGCCCCCCACCATGCTGCCCTGTCCCATATCCCAGGTCCAACTATGTGCTAATTGGGCCCCTGGGGGGCACACATAAAGCCCCCCCCCCACCTTCCTATATCAGCCTCCACCCACGGGCTCCTCAAAGCTCAGCATCCAGCCTCCAGGAGGTGGGGATGAGGCACCGGAGGGAGGGCCTGCCCTAATTCTCGGGGCCCTGTCTCCTCCAACCAGAGCGGTGGCCCCCCTCCAGAGTCGGCCTACCCTGCCCAGAGCCCTCTCTCCTCCTGTCTGCCTCCCCAGCCCCGAGCCCCCAGCCCCGGCTGCTCCTCTCTCCTCAGATGTGAAAGCAGCTTTCTGACCAGCAGCAATACTGTGGAAGGGCTATTCCAGATCACCCCAGCCATGCACCCCGGGGCCCCCACAGCCTCTGGGGGCTCTGAGCCCAGCCCTCGGGAGCTGTGTGCCTTCGTGAGTGGGGCAGCCGCCCACGTGCTACGCGCCCTACACCCTCGGAGGACCCGGCCCCCCAAAAGGAGGCCCAACCACAGGAGGTTTCTGCACAACCAGATCTGCAGGTGAGGAGGGGTGGAGGGTGGGAGATGGGCAGAGCGGGAGGGGTCGGGGGTCAGACACCTCAGAGTCGGGGAGACCAGGCTCAGACAGAACAGAGAGAAGGGGACCCCAGGGCTGGACGCAATCAACACTCAGGATGCATTTATTGAGCATAAACTGTGGGCCAGGCCCGAGATCCATTAGCGCAAGGCGGACAAAATTCCTTGCCTTCATAGAGCTTGTGTTCCAGCAGGAAGGTGGCCGGCAAGGGACAGCCACATAATGTCAGTGACACAGTATGACGCTACATGGACCAACCTTGGAAAGCTAATCGATCCCGTGTGAAAGAAGCCAGACACAAAAGGCCACCTGTTGTATGACTCCATTTGTGTGAAATGTCTAGAACAGGCAGAGCCAGAAAGCGGGGTAGCGGGGCCAGAGGAGGCACCTCTGGAGGCAAGTGGGGGTGGTGCGTGATTGGCAGGGGGTTCATGGTTTCTTCCCGGGGTGACGAAAAGTTCTGGAACTAATTAGAGGTGGTAGTTGCACACTGTGAATGTCCTAAATGCCACTGAACTGCACGTGTAAAGGGGTTCAGTTATGTGAATTTCACTTCAATTTTTTAAAATGATATGGCATGTTATAAGGTGATAAGTGCTATGGAGGGCACGCGGGGGTGGGGGAAGGACTGGGTAAGGTGTCAGGGAAGGCTCGGCTGAGAAGGTGCCAACAGAGCCAAGACCTGACTGAAGCCAGAGGATAAGACCTGTGGATGTCTGAGGGAAGAGCATTCCAGGCAAGGGGCAGCAAGTGCAAAGACCCTGAGGCAGGAACATCCCTGGAATGTTTGAGGACCAATGTGGCCAGAATAGGGTGAAAGGGGGACAGGGAGGAGGGAATTAGGTTCTAAAGAAACAGGAGCTCCCCATTTAGCACTTGACCATCCAACTTCTTGGCCTTTGCCCATCCTGTTCGCTTTGTGGGGCAATGTCCTTCGCCATCTCTGGGAGTGTAGATGGGAACCTCAGCTCCTCAGTTCTCTGCTCAAGCCTGTCCCCGCTCTCACACCCCGCTCAGCCCCATCCCACCCTACCCTGTGCTCTCTCCTCACTCTGTGACAGTGACCATTTTTTGAGCACTTTCAGGTGTCAGGTACACCACACTGAGGCTTTGACATATAATATGTCACTTAATGCTCCCAAGAGACCTGCACAGTAGGTTGACTTTGTCCTTACATTGCAGACAAGGAGTCTCATCATGGTGATAGTGATGGTGGTGATAATAATGGTGATGATGGTGGTGATCAACACTCATATGTGCCGGGTGCTTGTTCTAAGTACTTTAGTGGTAACTGGTAATACTCACTCACAATGAATAGGAACTCATTAATCCCCCATAGTAACCCCAGGAAGTAGATGTTATTACAATCCCCATTTCTCAAAGAGGAAACTGAGGCACAGAGAGACGAAGTTACTCGTCCAAGGACCTGCTTTTCTGCAAGTAGGTTGTTCCTCCCAGCCAGCCCAGAATCTTGTCCCAGGAGGTCTTGGGACCAAATTTGAGCAAATAGGTGCCTCGTCCAGCCTAACTCCTGCCTCCACACTGCAAACCCCCTCCCACCAGAATGCCCAGCCCTGACCAGCCCAGAATGTCCACCACCACCACTCTACAAACCCATTATCGAAGAGGAAAACATGCATCTCCCCAAACACGGTCCAGCCCTTCGTCCCAGAGCGAGCCTTCTAACTCCTCCCCAGCCCCCCTTGTCAACCACTTCAAGGACCCCTCCCCATCTGCAGCCCCAACCTGGAGGGCTCCCTGCCCACTCCCAGTCTGGACCCTGTGCTAATGCCTGTCTCTCACCTCCCACGTCCCCCCTCTACCCTCCCCAGCTCAGCTTCCCCACTCCCCAGGGCCAGCTTCTCTCCTATAGCATCCCAGATATTCCCACCCCCACGCCTGGCCCTGCCACATACTCCCCAGAGACCCAGGCCACCCACGAGGCGGCACAGGCAGCTATGGAGTATATTCCCCTGCGCGCCTGGGCTCACCCTGAGAAAATCCAGGTCAGAGGCAAACTACCTTCCACATCTTCCCACCCACGTCCTCCTCCTCCTCCCCCCAGGTCCCCTCAGGCCCTGCCCCCTCAGGAGCCCCCCTCCCACCCTGGACATGGATTTTTGGCTTCTCGTTGTGAAGGATTTCCAGCCCACAGAAACGTCACGACAGTTGTCTGATGCAGCAGACCTGCGGCATCTGGTCTGCATCTGGACCCCAGACCAGCAGCGTCAGCACCTCAGCATGGCGTGGCGATGTGCCAGAAACACAGCTTCTTGGACGCCACCCCGGGGCCTGCAGAACCCAAAGTTCCGGGGCCCAAGGACCTGTGTTCCCGTCAGCCCTCCGGGTGTTAGGCCGGGCACTCAAGTTTGAGAAATGCTGCCACTCACGCACCACTGCTTACACTTTACTGCCGATGACATCTTAGCCTACTTCCTTCACCTATCGTCCTAAAAGAGCTGTAGTAAGTCACAGACGTCATGACTCTTCGGCCCTAAGTGTCATTTACACTTAAGTTTGTTCAAATCAGCTCCCCCTTCTGCCCCTCCCATTCTCTGTCATTTAACCTGACCTGCCCTCTCTGAACTTTCCCCAGGGGCACTCAGAGTAGAACTATCCTCCTTAGCTCCAGAGACAATTCCAGAGTGTCAGCTCTTACTAACTTATTTATAAGCCTATTTTCTTGTGGTAAAATATACACGACGTGAAATTCACCGTTTCGAATATTTTAAAGTGGACGCTTCGTGGGTGTTTCCTACGTTCGTAATGTTTGGCGACCGATTACCTCTGTCTGGTTCCAGAACATTTTCATCACCCCCAAAGGAGATCCCATACCCATTAGTAGTAGGCAGTCACTCTCCACCCCTCCTTCCCCAGAACCTGACAGACACCAATCTGCTTTCTGTCTCTAGGGATTTGCCTATTGTGGACATTTCATGTAAACAGAAACATACAACATCAGACTCATTTTTATTTTTTTTTAATTTTTTTTAACGTTTATTTTTGAGACAGAGAGAGACAGAGCATGAACGGGGGAGGGGCAGAGAGAGAGGGAGACACAGAATCGGAAACAGGCTCCAGGCTCTGAGCCATCAGCCCAGAGCTTGACGCGGGGCTCGAACTCACGGACCGTGAGATCATGACCTGAGCCGAAGTCGGACGCTTAACCGACTGAGCCACCCAAGTGCCCCTAGAAAATATATATATATATTTTTTTAATTTTTTTTTGACATTTATTCATTTTTGAGACAGAGAGAGACAGAGTATGAATGGGGGAGGGTCAGAGAGAGAGGGAGACACAGAATCCGAAACAGGCTCCAGGCTCCGAGCTGTCAGCACAGAGCCCGACGCGGGGCTCAAACTCAGGGACCGCGAGATCGTGACCTGAGCCGAAGTCGGCCGCTCAACCGACTGAGCCACCCAGCCGCCCCCATCAGACTCATTTTTAAATAAAACCTTTGGGGGAGAGGGGGCTGGGTGGCTCAGTCAGTTCAGTGTCCAGCTTCGGCTCAGGTCACCATCTCACGGTTCGTGAGTTGGAGCCCCACGTCGGACTCTGTGCTGACAACTCGGAGCCTGGAGCCTGCTTCGGATTCTGTGTCTCCTTCTCTCTCTGCCCCTCTCCACTTGTGCTCTGTCTCTCAAAAATAAACAAAACTTAAAAAAAAAAAAAGGAAAAAAAAAAAACAACTACAAGAAATGCACACATTGTCATCATAGAGCTTGATGAATGCTCCCAAAAGGAGCCCACTCGTGTAAGCAACACTCAGATCCAGGAACAGGGCACTTCTGGCCCCTGGAGGCCCTCATCGTGTCTCCTTCCCAGAAGCTGCCATCGTGATTTCTCTGTCACTGGGTCACCCCATTTAAAAAAAAAATTAATGTTTAGCTTTGAGAGACAGAAATCGACCTGCCAGAACCGAGCACCACAGGCTGGGCGGCTGAAACAACAGAAATTTACTTTCTCACCCAATCCTAGACCAGGTGCTGGCAGGGTGAGGCCTCTCTCCTTGGTTTGTAGGTGGCCTGTGTCTTCACGTGGTCTTCCCTCTACGGGCCCTAATCTCTCATTGGATGAGAGACTACCCTCAGGGGTCTCCAAATACAGTCACATTCTAAGGTACTGGGGGCTAAAACTTCAACATACGAATTTTAGGGGGACAATACTGAGCCCATCGCTGTCAGATCCATCCGTATAGTTCTTGAGGGATAGGAATGCTGGGTGGGGGAGGCCAGTGCAGTGGCAGCTGTAGTCATCCAGGTGGGAAATGCTGGCGACTTGAACCAAGAATTGGTGGAGATGAGAGGTGGGCAGATTTAAGAGCTCTGCCGGAAGTAGAAGTCACAGGGCATCAGTGTTACAGGTGCACCCCTAGCCCACAGTGCGCCTTTGTGTGAAAAACATTTGTTACAGCATCCTTTCCTTCTGATGTTTTTTACTTTTCTCCCCCTAAGTTTGTTTTTTTGAGAGAGAGAGAGAGCTAGCAGGGGGTGGGGGCGGGGGGGGGGTGGTGGGGGCGGGCAGAGAGAGCGAATCCCAAGCAGGCTCTGAACTGTCAGTACAGAGCCGGAAGCGGGGCTCAAACTCACAAACCGTGAGACCATGCGTGACCGGAGTCGAAATCAAGAGTCAGACGCTTAACCGACGAGCCACCCAGGCGCCCCCGTTTTTCACTTTTATATGTTGGAATGTGGCCATAATAAATGTAAATGACAAAAGACGTGCATTATAGCGGAACTGGACTTGCTGCCTTGTGCAGTACACAAACCCCACAGCCGTTCAGGGCTCCCCTATGAACGGGATTGGAAAAACTGAATTGTCAGACTCAAGAAAATGGACCCAGGGGCGGGGAGACTAGCACAGAGAAAAAAGATGGAGAGGAAGGGAAGAGGGAAACCACTCCCGGGAGGGCAAACAGGAGGCGAATGCTTGACGGCCACACAGCTCATATGTCTGTCTCTCTGCAGGCAGTTTGCCAACATTGAGGCTGCCACCCAGCGCCTGGCCCTGTCTATCCTGTCTCAGAAGGCACCTCCCCAGAGACCGCCACCCCGAAGGCCGCCCCTGCCGCCTCCGTCCCCCTTCCTGGGGGTGGCCTGTGCTGTGGCCCCCACTGAGGAGCCCTGCACCAGCCCCGGCCCAAGTCTCGCCGCCCTGGATGCCTCCACCCTCGACCTCTTTGATGACATTGCACTCACCCCAGAGTGTCCCTCAGTGCCATCTGGTCTATCCCACTGTGCTTGGGGCCAGCCAGACCTGAGGCAGGCCTCACATTTCTATAACTGCCTGCCCCCTACCCCGAATGCACTGGAGGAAGTGGACGGGCTCTGGGCTCCTGAGGGGGACTGGGTGGGCAGGTGGGAGGTGCCTTGTGCCTGTCACTCTCAGGGAACCCCTGAGGGCTGGGGGGGCTGCTCCCCATGATGCCCAACCCACCCACCCCCACCCCGGGACAAATCAGAGGTCCCCTTCATGATAGCTCAGCAAACACCCCCAGGAACCCCTTGTCCCATCCACTCCCCTCCCGGAAGCCCCTGGGAACATGAATCAAGCCCAGACCCCCACCTATGACCACGGCCTCACAGGGCTCCCCGGTGCATGTCCCCCACTTCCGCCTCTGCCAGAGGGGCCCCTTACACTCTCCCACATCCCCAACTTCTCTCTTCTTTTTCCCCAGCCCCATCTTCTCAGTGTCTGCCTCTCCAGTTCCCTCTCACCTTGGCTCATCTCTGCCTAATGTCTGGCCTTGTCTCATTTATTCTCAAATATGTACTGAGCACCTACTACGTGTCAGGCCCCATCTAGGTGCTGAGGATTCGGCAGTGAATAAACTGTTAAATAAACATTTAAGGGGTTTGGGGGGCAGGGCACAGGTAGGGTTGATCGACAATAAATGAATATGCCGGTACCTTTTTAAAATGCAACATAGGGGCACCTGGGTGGCTCGGTCGGTTAAGCGTCCGACTTCGGCTCCGGTCATGATCTCAGGGTCTGTGAGTTCGAGCCCCGCGTCGGGCTCTGTGCTGACAGCTCGGAGCCTGGAGCCTGTTTCCGATTCTGTGTCTCCCTCTCTCTCTCTGCCCCTCCCCTGTTCACGCTCTGTCTCTCTCTGTCTCAAAAATAAATAAACGTCAAAAAAAAATTTTTTTTTTAAATGCAACATAAACTTCCAATTTCAGATTGGAATTAGTGCTGTGAAGAAAATAAAGCAGAGACCTGATGGAGTGGCTGTCTGACATCTGGTGCTCAGGGAAAGTCTTGAATGACAAGAAGGAGCTGGCTGAGAAAAGGTCTGGGGTTCTGGGCACAGGAGACAGAATGTGCAAAGGCCCTGAGGTGGCTGAAGCAGAGTAAGCAGGGGGATCGCGGTAAGAGATGAGGTCACAGAGATCAAAAGGGCCGACATGAATTGGGAGTAGTTTGGATTTCATTCCGAGATTTTTTTCTCAACCCCATTCCCAAGCACAGAGTCTAAATATTACAAACGTCACCCTGGGAGGCAGGTGCAGTACAGATGGGGAAACTGAGACTGAGCGGGGTTGCAAGGACTTAAGTTCCCTTTCTGGTAAAGTGCTTGGGTCTCTTGATAAGCTTCTGACTCTTGACTCAAAGGCCAGCGTTGGAACCCCAGGCCTGCTTCCACCCTGGGCACACCCGTCACTGCCTCTTTCTGGGCCTCAGGGGTCTCCTCTAGACCACAGGAGGGCGACCCACCGCCCCAGCTGGAATTCGCTGTCTCTGCACCCACCGAGCCGCTCTGTCCCGGGCCCGCCATTCACGCCCTTCCCGGCTCCCCATTGGTCGGACGCGCTGCCTTTCCGCCCCCTCCCACCGGCGGACCAATCACGCTCTCAGGATGGACATCTTGCCCGGCACCGCCCCTCCAAGGAGGGCTAAGCAGCTCCGCTTGTAGGTTGGCCGGACTCAGGGTCGGGGCAGAGTTTGGCGAGCGCCGATTGGGCAGCTCGGCCTGGGTGGGCGGGACGCGGACCGCGGGGGCGGGCCACGTGTCGGAACAGTGCAAAACGGTGACCCTGCCTTGGAAAGGGGCGTGAGGACTGGAGCGGCGTGAGTCCCGGCTCGGAGCGGTGAGTGTCCCCCAGGCCTCTCCAGCGGAGGGGCGGGCCAGGCTGGAAACCAGCGCCTTCCGGGTAAGGTCCCCCAGCGCCTCGGGGGCGCTGACCTTCCCGCTTTGCAAGTGGGGAAACTGAGGCTTTGCCAGGACGTCCGGGCCGAGGTGACACAGCCAGGGCGAGGACCCCTGCCGGCCCTACAGAATTGGCTGACCGGGGACTCGAACCTTCCACGGGTCGCGCCCGCCCTTTGTGCATCACTGGCCGAGTTTTGCATCGTCCCTATGGGGTGGGTTAGTTTGACCCCTATTTCTCCGATGACGCAACTGAGGCTCAGACAGCGTGAAGTTTGCCCAGGGTCACACTCAGGGAATCCTGGCTGCAGGGCTGCACGCCCCACCCTCCCCCGCTACTGCCCCTCCTCCTCCGGCCTTTGACTCCCCCCACCTGGAGCTCAGATCTCTCTCTCCCTAACAGCATTTCTAAGTCAGTCTCCAGCCCAGACCTCTCCACCTTCACACGCGCGCATACACACACACACACACACACACACACACACACACACACACACACACACACTCCCCACCCTCCACCCTCAGTATTTCATCTCCCCCAAACCACTTCCCCTTTCCAGGTCCCCAGTTAGTCCCTAGGACCTACCACCCATGGACCGGAAACCTGTAGATCTTCCTCCTTGCCCCTTCCCCCACAGCCAGCGGCACCTGCCCCCTGAATCTCTCTGTCCTGCCTCCTCCTCTCTCTTCTCTCTGCCTAAAGTGGAGCCCAGGCCTCACCTTTGTCCACCTAGACTCCAGCCCCGGTTTTCTCCTCGCCTCCACCCTTTTATCTGATACTTTAAAAACTTTTTATGGAGGTATACTGCATATCCAGGGGGGGGAAAGCCATACATACAAATCACAAATACCTCAAATAACTTTTCACATAGCCAACGCTCTGGTGTAAACAACATCCAAATCCAGAAGTAGAACTCCCCACTGCATCCCAGAAGCCCCCCTGCCTTGTGCCCCTTTCTTTACTGCTGCCCAATGATAACCATTATAACTTTACTAACACAGATTGGTTTTGCTGGGTTCTCAGCTTATCTAAGTATTTTATCGTATATATTACGGACCAGACAACCTATCACACACTGTCCACACTTCAAAAGGAACAGTACTCAGTGAAAATAAGATTTCCTTCATACCCTGTCCCTCAGTGACCCATCCCCCCCACCTGAAGCACCTCCACGTGTACCCACCAGAGACAGCAAATATAGGAGCAGAAAACTCACGTTTTCTCTTCTTTGGGGAGACGAAGAGGGAAGCATTGCTGTGTATACTGTTCCGCTTCTTTTCACTGTTAACATCTCTTGTTACTCAAAGAGCTTCCTTGTAATTTTCCCTGGCTACAAAGAATTCCATAGTACAGCTATACCATTACTTACATAACCAGAACCCTAACCATAGACGTTTACATGTATTTCCATTCCTTTGCTCAGCGGAAAAGTCCCATAATGAATAACCAAAAAGTCTGGTAGGGAATAACCTTGTGTCATTTCATGTGTATGTCTGCAGGGTAAATACTTAGCACGTTTTCTGGGTCACAGGGTTCATGTAACTAGAATTTTGAGAAACCTTGGCCACATGTGTTTCCCTGGGGGTTCTTGCAAAACACACTCCTACCAGCCTGAAAGGGAGATCTTTGTGGCTTCAGACACCCTGCCCTACCTAGGCTTTCAGCCATGATAGCCCTGATCTGACCCTGTCCCTCCTGTCTCCTGAAAAGTTAGAAGGGAAGTGAGGAGAGCAGTGCGGGTGGAGGGAACCACATAGGGGAAGGACTTGACTGGGATGGTTCCAGGCGCCTTGCCTGAGCAGGTTACATTTTAGTCCTGAAGACCTGAGAGCAGCCCTGGAAGGTGGGGGCTAAGACAGGGGAGTAACAGAGTCAACCTTGGGTTTTCCGAAAGATTGTTTTCTCTCTCTCCCTCCACTTCCTCGGGGGAGACTTTTGCAGACTCTGCCAAGATATATCAGGTTCCCTCGAAATCCCAGCACTGATCGCAGTCGTAATTAATGTGATTAATTCATTCAGCGTGGTTTTGTTTTTGCGGGAGTTTCCATTCCTTTTTTTTTTCTTTTTAGACAAAATTCACATAGCATAAAATTCTTCCTTGTAACCACCCATGAGTTTTTACACTGTTTCTGCACTATGTTGCCCATAGAAAACATTTTCTACAGTAGATGTGTTCATTTGAAAGAATCGTCATAAACAGCCTGTGCGCCCACCAGCCAGCCTCCAGACTTCCCCCGTATTAACCATTTCACCTTCCCCTGGGTCTGCAGGGTCTCCCATGTCCCACATAAGTTAACGAGTAAATGAGTGAACACGCCGAGGGCGTGAGACGTGCAGACATAAGCGGGGCCAGAACCCCCAGTTGAGCAGCAACTTGGGGACCCCGGGACTCAAGCCTCCTGGGCACATGGGCTGGGACATGCCGAGACTCTCGGAGGCGGGGCCCAGATGCTGGAGAGGGAGCCGCTCTGACTGGGGGGGGGGGGGGGGTTCTGTCCTCTAGTCCTGCGGGACCGGGGGCAAGTCGTGGACCCCTCGGGTCTCAGTGGCCTCCCCTGTAACAGGGCTGCTGGGCAGGTGATTCCAACAGCCCCGCCCCCCCCTTTTTTCATTGTGCTAAAGTACAAGTCACGAAATTGACCATTTTGACCATTTTTAAGCGTACCATTAAGTGGCAGTTAACAAATATTCGTGATGTTGCAGAACCGTGGCCACCACCTAGTTTGAGAATGTGCTCATCAGCGCAGCAGCAACACCGCACACAGGAGGCAGTCAGCCCTCATTGTCCCCTCCCCAGCCCCCCACCAGTCTGCTCCCTGTCTCTGGATTGGATCCCTGTGGACGTTTCATGCGAATGGGCTCCCACAACGTGTGGCCTCTGGTGACTGGCCTCGCTCGTGGGCGCGGCGATCTTGGGGTTCACCCGTGATGTAGCATGTAGCAGTGTCTCATTCTTTCTGCGGATGAATAACAGTCCCCTGTGCAGGTGCACCGGCCTTTCCTTCTACGACCTGCAGGGATGTGCAGCCTGCATGTTGCATGAGGGTAAACTGAGTTTCAGAGGCTGCGTAGGGGGAGTCAGACTTGAAGAGCCTCACTCAGGACACTGCCACTGCACCTGGACTCTGGTTTTCATCCAGAATCACACCCGCGCCCTGTTACCTGCTGTGGGCCCTCCGGCCTTCACCTCCCTCCTCTGTTCCCCACCCCCACCCCGAAGGGCAGGGTGAGGATCACAGTTGGAGTGTTCCTTGTGGAGGGCAGAGGGTGACCTTGATGTTGCCGTGTATCTTGGAAGGAAAAGGCTTTCCCAGGGACCTTGGGAGAGTGAGGTTGGGAGCACCAGTTGGTCAAGGTCAGAGAAGGCTTCCCAGGGAAAGTGACCTCCCAGCCGAGTAGGACGTATTAAGAAACAAATGGATTCCGGGCCCAGGGATCTGCGGACACGCTGCACATGGGAAGGGGGAGGTTTCCAAAGGACTGTGTGGGACCCTCACGCGTCTGAGTGCACAGACCCTGGGCAGGGAGTCAAAGCCCCTGCCCTGACTGGCCCCTCCCTCTCGCACCTCTGCTCACCCCCAGGACATGGCAGCTGTGAGGCCCAACCTGGGCCGAGTCCTCCCTGGGTCTTCTATCCTCTTCCTGTGTGACATGCAGGAGAAGTTCCGCCATGTCGCCTACTTCCCCCAGATAGTCTCTGTGGCCGCCCGCATGCTCAAGGTACAGCCCCCTCCTCCCTCAGACCCTGGAGTCCTGGCCCCCAGCCCCTCCTCCCTCACACCCAGAAGTCCAGACCCCAGCCCCCTCCTCCCTCAGACCCTGGAGTCCTGGCCCCCAGCCCCTCCTCCCTCAGACCCAGGAGTCCAGACCCCTTAGCTCCTCCTCCCTCAGACCCTGGAGTCCTGGCCCCCAGCCCCTCCTCCCTCACACCCAGAAGTCCTGCCCCCACGGGCCCCTCCGTCAGGCTCAGGCCTTTGTTTCACCTCCCTAGCGCAGGTGGCCAGGCTGCTGGAGGTACCCGCTGTGCTGACGGAGCAGTACCCAGGAGGCCTGGGTCCCACGGTGCCCGAGCTGGGGGCTGAAGGCCTGCGGCCAGTGGCCAAAACTTGCTTCAGCATGGTGCCTGCGGTGCTACAGGAGCTAGACGCGCGGCCCCAGCTGCGCTCCGTGCTCCTCTGCGGCTTTGAGACCCAGGCCTGCATCTTGGTGAGACCCCCAGCCGACCCCTGGGCACCTCCATCCCGGGGCCTCCATCCCTCCCAGGACCCCTCTCTGCCTCATGGTCCCGTGGGGGCCCGAGGACCCTGCTGTAACATGGGGGCCCCCTGCCCTCATCTGAGGCTCCCTCATCCCCGTCCCCCTGCCCAGGCCCCTGCTCTTGTCTGGGGTTGAGGTTGCCCTTGACATGTCTCGCCCCCAGAACACGACCTTGGACCTCCTGGACCGGGGGCTGCAGGTCCATGTGGTGGTGGATGCCTGCTCCTCCCGCAGGTGAGGGGGTCCTGCTGAGGGGTGGGTGCACGTGGGCGCAGGTAGGGTGTCTAGGAGGAGTGGGATCCCTGCCAACCTTGCCGGGCATCTGGGCGTGCGGGCCAAGGCACCAACAACCTCCGTCTCCCGCGCAGCCAGGTGGACAGGCTGGTGGCGCTGGCCCGGATGCGGCAGAGCGGTGCCTTCCTCTCCACCAGTGAGGGACTCATTCTGCAGCTTGTGGGTGACGCCGCCCACCCCCAGTTTAAGGAGGTACTGGCCCCGCACCCTCCACCCCACCCTCCCCGGTCTCCCTTCTCAGCGCCCGCCACGCCACGGGGTGGTTGACAGCCTACATCTGGGAGCACAGCAGGCTGCTGCCTCCTGGCGGCCGAGTTCTAAGTCCCGTCAACACCGTGAAGGGCAAGGGAAGCTGTCGGTGGCCATGAGGGCGGGGGAGAGAGCGAGAACGCAGGGGAGGGGCTGGGAGTGTTGGGGTGCAGAGGAGGGGTTGTGCGGGTGGTGTGGGAGGCCTCCTGGTGAAAGGTGGGTTTAGAGCGAAGTGAGGGTGGGAGGCGGACAGGAACAAACAGTCCGCCAGAAGCCCTGCGTGGGAGCCCCTGACCCCCACCTCCGTCCCTTCCTCCCGTCTCTGGCCCTCAGTTGCGTCCCCCGCAGCCACCACCACCAGGTGGCCTTGCTAGTGCCCGGGTCTGACTAGGTAGCCCCAGCTGAGTCACACTGCTGGCCCTTAGGATGAAGGGACATGCCCCAGCCCTCTGAGGTCCGCCCTTGTGCCTCCTCTTAGGCCAGCTCTGTTGAGTTATTTGTTAAGCACCTACTATGGGCCAACCAATGGGGCAGGTCCTGGGGCAGCAGCCAAAGCCAGGGTGTATTCGGTCCCACGTTGTGGTCAGGCGCTGGAAGGGAGTGTTCAGGGTGTGTGAGAGAGAAGACGGGGCTCACAGCAGGGATGGCCCTTAAGCGGAGGCCTGCAGTGGGAGGGGCAGCGGCCGTCCAGAAAGTGTTCCTGGCCAAAGGAGCAGCTGAGGCAAAGGGCTGCAGGTGGACTAGAACTCGCCCTATTCAAAGAACCAGAGTGGGCCATGCCGAGTGCTCGGTGAGCGTGACAGGGGAGGAGGCAGAGAGGAGCCAGATCCGTGTCTTCCCGGAGTGGAGGGGTTTGCACAAGGGAGCTGGCCAGAGTCAGATCTGCAGGTTGGTCCCGGGTGGCCCATGGATGTGGGCGGGAGACCAGAGTGGAGGCAGTGGGGATACAGATTGTGCTTATATTTCTGGAGGCAAGCAGGGTGGGGCTTGCTGATGGGTGCCATGTGGGGCTTTGGGAGAAGGCAGCCCCAGAGAGGCGGGTTGAGCATCTATGCTCCTGTGGTCTACTGGTTGGGGGAACACTAGCGTGTAAGAGGCACTTGGATCAGAGTCTGGAGTTGAGGGGCAAGGCGTGGGCCGGATTTGGGAGCTGAGGGATGGGAGAGGTGAGACAGGAGCAGGGTATAGACCAGAAGCTCCAGGACAGAGCCTACTGGCAGCAAGCCAGACAAGTGGACCAAGATGGCAGGTGATCATAACCCAGGCGGCTATGGTGGAAGGGAGGCCGAGGAAAAGTTTTGAGAAGAGGGAGTGGTTGGTTTGGCCTGTCGCTGCCAAGAGGGCAAGGCGGATGAAAATGAAGAAGTGCCCTTCCAGATTGTCACACACATGGGGACTCTTGACTCCCTGAACCCTCCTCTTCCCCCTACAGATCCAGAAGATCATCAAGGAGCCCGCGCCAGACAGCGGGCTGCTGGGCCTCTTCCAAGGCCAGAACCCCCTCTTCCGCTGAACTGCTCACCCCGAAGACCACCCTCCTGTCATCTGGACCTCGGTGGAATCACTTTGCCCCCATCCTTGGAATCCCAACAGTGGTGCAGTCCACCGGGAGTGCCACCCCCTCGGGAGGGGAGGTGGAGAGCTACCTTGCCATTGGGCCAGAGCTCCCGGAAATGCAAATGAGACTCGTGGAAGCTGGGCGGCAGTTGGCTGAGCAGAGCTGGGGGCGGGGCTCGGCCCCGGGCCACTTCAAGAGGCGGGAAGGGGAGGGGGAGGGAGTGTCACAGGCTGTGGGACCCGGACTTGCCGAATAAACATTGATGTGGCTGTGGGCCGAACCATTCTTGGATTTGGGGGGTATCCCGGGGGCGAGTGGGGGCTGCGGGTGGGGGGAAGAGGGGTCCCAGCAGGTGGGGAGGGGGAGGTGCCTCTCCCCTGCTCCCAGCCGGCGCGAGGCAAAGGCGAGGCTGGCCCAGCCACATCTGCGCGGACAGGAGCTGCCGGCCGGGTCGCCCGCCCCGCACGCTGCCTGCCGCCCCCCACCGGCGCGCACACGCCCAGCCGGTTGGCTCGCAGACACGCGCTCGCTCTGCCTCCCCGGCCGGCCGCCCGCCGCCGCCCCCGACTCCCCAAGGGTCCCGACTCCGGAAAGTGAGGTGAGCGCGACCGCACCCCGGTGCGGAGGGGGAAACTGAGGCACGGGGACACGGGGACGGGGAGGAAGGAAGAGGCAGGTATGCGGGTGAGTGGATGAATGGCTGGGAAGGACAGACCGCTTCCTCTGAGTGCTTCCTGCTCCCCTAAGACGCAGGAGTCTGGGGATCCACATGGGGGCTCCCAGAATTCTGCAGCCCCCGTGGAGATCTGGGAGTCGGAACTCCGCGGAGCCCCCAGTCAAGGCCCCCCAACCCCTGAGATTCGCAGCCCTTGGCCCCCAGCCCCCGCCTCCAACCTCGGGGACCTAAGAAGGCAACCTCTGAATCCCCCAGAGACCCAGGAGTCGGAGCCCTCACCAGCCCGCCCCCACCGGGGAATCAGAGTCCGCCCCCACCCCTACCCCCACCCCCGCCAATCCTGGAATCCCAGACCCCTCCCAGAAGGCCCCGTCCGCGGAACCCGGCGTCAGAGCGCCCAGCACCCCCTCTCCCCGGGGACCGAGGAGTCCCCTCCTCCCCGCTCCTCCAGGCCCCCCCCCCGGCCCCCGCCTTCCGGATCCAGGTGTCCCCCCTCCTCACCCCCCAGCCTGATGCCTCGCGTCTCGGAGGCCGCGCTCGCGTCGCCATGGCAACAGGAGTCTATTTTGCGCTGGGAACACACAGCTCCCGCTGCAGCGCCCCCCCACCCCGCCCCTCCAACCTGGGCCTGAGTGAGAGTAGGGGGACCGGGGAGAGAGACCGGGGACCGGGGTGAGGTGAGGGTAGGGGACACAGAGACACTCAGAGGGACAGAGATCTGTAGAAAGCAAACCTGGGAAAGAGACATAGAGACAGAGACAGAGTCAGAGAGGCAGAGAGACATGGGGATGGGCGGGGGGGGGCACAGAGACAGGCCGGAGAGAGACAGAGACGATGGGACAAGGGGAAGAAGGGAAGTGTTGGCACACAGAAAACAGACTCCGAGAACGGGACACCGCCGGGGGGGGGGGGGGGCGGGAAACGAACGTGTGACAGAGACTCGGGACACAGGGAAGCGATGAGACCTGGAAAGAGAGACACAGGCTAAGAGGACCATGACCCAGGGCAGATCCGGCTGGAGAGGAGAGGAGAGGCCGCCGGCGGGCCGGTGGGAGGCGGGGTCCGGGAGAAGGGTGGACAGCGGAGATATCCGGAGTCAGAGAGGTGCCAGAGACAGGAAGGTGTAGGGACGGGCCGGCCGCCGGGAGCGTGCCCAGGGAGGGTCCTTGTCTCTGAGTCCTCTCCGCGTGGGCGCCCAGGACTGCGATCCCCGCCCCCCCATCCGGACCCCTCCCCTTCCCCCTCGCTCTGCTCCCCCAGCCCGAGCACCTGGACTTGAACCCACACCCTCTCCCCTCTCCTGCTTTCCACATCCCTACCCCAGATCGACTCCTCACCTCAATCCCAGATATTCCTAGGGGAATATCATGCCCCCCGGACCCTGCGTGCCCCCAGCGTCTCTCTCTCTCTCTCTCTCTCTCTCTCTCTCTCTCTCTCTCTCTCTCTCTCTCTCTCCATACCTGCCGTGCACCCTCAGCCCCCCTCCACCACCACCTCCAAACCCCTCTCCGGCCCCCAGTTCACCAGCTCAGGGCTTCTGACTTCCTGGGTCTCACCCTTCTGTGGGCTTCTGTTCTCTCTCTCTCTCTCTCTCTCTCTCTCTCTCTCTCTCTCTCTGTTTGTTGATCTCAGAACCCCACTTCTCTGAGTCTTTGCCCCTCCTGTGAGTATCTGTCTTCCCCCTCACTGCCCCCCCACTCTGGGTCTCTGTCCTCCTCCCTGGGTCTCTGTCCTCCCGGGGTCTCCCCCTGCTCTCACATCTCTGTGTCCCTCTCCCTGGGTCTTTCTCCTCCTCTCTCTGAGTCTCCCCCAAACCCCCAAGTCTCTCTCCTTGTCCTGCTCCATCTCTCTCGGCTGCTACACATCTCAGAAGGCGACTCACCTGGCCCCCACCCCAGCTGGCAGAATCTGGAGAGGGCACAGGAGCAGGGTGTGGAGTGTGGGGCACAGTGCTGTGAGGGTCCCAGGAGCCTGCTCGGGAAACCCTCCTCAAGTTGGCTCCCCAGATCTCTGTATGTCTCTCGGGTCCTAGGCGGGGGGCTGGGGAAGGGACACAGCCAGACCTCTGGCCCTGAGCTGCTGAGCATGCATGGGGCAGAAAGGGAGGACACTGGGGTGCAGGGAGGAGACTAGGGTGCAGGGAGGGAAGAGATTGGGGTGAGGGCCCCTTTTCTCTTCAGCTGTGGGGGGAGGAAAGTGCCTGCGTGTGTAAGGGGTGCGAGAAGGGCTGGGGGGGGTGGCGGGGGGTGAGTTGTCAAGTGCCTGCTTCCAGACTCCACCGCTGGGTGAGGGTGTGTTTGCAAGTGTGTGTGTGTGTGTGTGTGTGTGTGTGTGTGTGCCCATGAGGTTGCATGACTGTGGGCTGTGATGTGTATGGTCGTGTGTCCATGTAGAGCTGGTTTGGGCAGGTCTCTGGCTGTATTGGGAGCTATGTGTGGTCCCAGGGTGTCACAACTGAGATTGTGTCCTGTGGGTGGAACGGTTGTGTGTCCTCATGGAGCTGTGTATCTGTGTGTTGGGAGGAGGTCTACAGGTGTGCCGCCAGGATGACATTGGGTGTCCTTGTGCGTTGTGTCTGGCACATGGCGTGGGTGTCCTGTGTTCTCCGTCATTGCGTGCATATCATGTTGTGTGTGTGTGTGTGTGTATGTGTGTTGTGTAAGGGAAGAATCAGTCCTCCTGTATCCTTGTGTCTGGACAGGCCACTGTGTCCCTAGGTGTGTGTCCACTTTCCTTCCGGAGGCATAAGACAGGGTAGGAGGTTATGGGTCCCTCCACTAACAGAGGTGGTGTGTGTGTGTGTGTGTGTGTGTGTGTGTGTGTCTGGGTGCATTGCTGGGTTTGAGGGATGTATGCTGTGGCCCCTCCCCCACTCCCCAGAGTTGTCAATGGCCTGGAGTTGTGTCTCCCTGGGTATGTGCATGTGTAAGCAGTTGGAGGAGATAATGGGACTCTGTTAGCAGAGGGAAGAATTGTGTCCGTGGAGCTCAGCCGGAAGCTTGGCACAGAATGGGGACTGAGTGAGCAAACCGCTAGCCCATTTGGTGCCTTTATGCAAATGAGACAAAGGTACCCCCTGGTCCAATGCAGTTCCCCTGCGGCTATGGTTTGGCAGGCAGATGGCACCCTCGTGTGAGTTCTAAAGGGTGCACCTTCCCCCAGATGGATGCAGCCCCATCAGCACGCCTTAAGGAGGAGAGCCTGGCTGGATTCCAGCCTCGCAACCAGAGCTCCTTGTGCAGTGCACAACCTGCCCAACCGTATGTGGCAGCCCTCAATGAATGAAGAAATCCACATCGCTGCATGCATGTGGATTCACTGATAAAAGAGGTGTGTCTGTATGCATGTCAACCCACGTTTGTCTGCATGGAATAAAGGGACCCATGCCCTACAGGTGGCAGTGCCCTGAGCCCTGAGTTCAAAGCCTAGCTCCAATGCTTGGGCACTGTAAGGCTTAGGCAAATGAACCTCAGTGTTTTTGTCTGAAGTGGGGGAGGGGGAGAGAGAGAGAGAAGACCCACCTGTCATACATCTTTCAACATTCATCAATGCCATAGTGCTGTGGACACAACCATGAACAAGAAAGACCAAAAAAAAAGTCTGCCTTTATGCAGTGCATAGTCTATGGGGCCACTGCATGTATAATGCGGCAGGAAGAGATGGCACCCATAACTAGACAGAAAGCAGGTGCAGGGAGCAGAGTGGCTGGAGGTGCTAGTTTAGACAGGGCAGGGAGGGACACTGAGAAGACATGTGAAGGGCGCCTGAAGGAAGGAAGGGGGTGGGTCAGACCGATATCTGCAACAAGGAGGGGGGGGGGGGTGTCCCAGGCCAGAGGAACAACAAATGCACAGGCAGGAAGAAGGGACCCTCTTGGACATGGGACCTGGAAAAGCATGAAGGGACAGGGACAGGGAGAAGGGTTTGCATTTTATTTTGGGTGTGATAGGAAGCCATTGGGCAGTTTCGACAGGGCAACGCTTGACGTCATCTGACCTATGCTGGTGGGTTTTTCGTTTCTTAAAATTGTGGCAAGATACACGTAACGTAAAGTTTACTGTTTTAACCATTAAAAAAAATGTTTATGTGTTTATTTTGAGAGAGAGAGAGACCGTGCATGAGCAAGGGAGGGGCAGAGAGAGACAGAATCCCAAGCAGACTCTGAGATGTCAGTGCAGAGCCCCACTCGGGGCTCGGCCTCATGAACCACGAGATCATGACCTGAGCCGAAATCAAGAGTCAGACTGAGCCACCCAGGCGCCCGATAGTCTTTAAACTATTTTTACGTGTACCATTCAATGATACTTAGGACACCGGGAATGTGCCACCATTGCCACCAATTCAGAACATTTCTATCACCCCAAAGCCCATTCTTCCACTTTCCCCCAGCCCCAGGCAACCGCTAACCAGATTTTCTGGCTTTATAGATCTGACTCCTGTGGACGTTTCGTGTAAGAGCAATCATACCGCATGTGACTGTTTGTGTCTGGCTTTTTTCATGTGCTGTTTTTCGGGTTCACCCGTGATGTAACGTATCAGTGCCCCGTTCCTCGCTAAGGCGGAATAATATTTCATTGTACGCATAGACCGCGTTGTGTGGATCTGTTCCTCTGTTGGTGAATGTCCGGGTGGTCTCCGCTTTGGGGGTGTTACGAATAGTGCTGCTATCAACACTCGCGTGTTAAGTTTTCGTGTGAGCGTACGTTTTCGGTTCTTTGGGCAGATGCATAGGCGTGGAATTGCCAGGTCATGTGATAACTGCTTAACTTTCGAGGAGCCACCAAACAGCTTTGCACGGTGTGAGCTAAGCCACTGCTAAGATGCCTATTAAGCAGGGAGTGGGATATTCTAGCCCAGATTCAAGGGAGGGGCCAGGGCTGGAGCTAAAAGGGAAGTTGAGGCCCCTTGCAGGAGCAGGGCAAGCTGACTGAGGCGTGGGGAGCCTCGGCTCCCATGACCCTCTCCCCAGCCCAGCCCCTACTCCTTTTGGTGATAATGGTATGGTCCCCAAACACACACACCCCCAGTGGAAAGGAGCAGATAAACCTAATACCTAATGATGCTCATTCAACTCGTCCTATCCACCCTCCCATCCTCTTTTTTTTTTTTAATTTATTTTTTTAATGGTTATTTTTGAGAGTGAGAGAGACAGAGCACGAACAGGGGAGGGGCAGAGAGAGAGAGGGAGACACAGAATGTGAAGCAGGCTCCAGGCTCTGAGCCGTCAGCACACAGCCCAACACAGGGCTCAAATTCACAAACCGTGAGATCATGACCTGAGCCAAAGTCAGCCGCTCAACCGACTGAGCTACCCAGGCGCTCCTACCCTCCCATTCTCTCATGCTGCTTTCATTTGGTCATGACTTCCTGCAAAATTTCTTCATATTTGTCCTTAACAGTTTTCAACAAGCGTCACCCTGGTGTACGTCTGTGCGCCCAGCCCTCTCCCGCCCCTGGAATATAAGCCCCGTGAAGGCGGGAACGCTGTGGCTTAGTCACCGCTGCACCCTCAGGGCTCAGGACACACTGTGGAAGCATCTGTCCTGCCGTTCTGCTGCCTAGAAACGGCCCCATCTGGCCCCTCACTCTGCCGTCTCCTCCCTGGCCCTGTTCCTGGCCACCCCCTGAACTAGCGGCTGCAGTGTGCACAGTGCGCGGCACTGCAACAGACCAGGGCATTCTGAGCTCCTTACAAAGATCAACCCGGCTCATCCTTCTAACCACCCCCTGATAACCATCCTTACCCCGATTTCACACATGGGGAGACTGAGGCACATGATCAGCTCTGCCACCCTGCGTCGCCTGCTGTCCTGAGACACTTCAGACCTACAACTGTGTGTGTGCTCCAGAGACAGAGGGAGAGGGTGGAGGAGGGAGGGAGGGAGGGAGAGAGAAGCTTGAGGCCCCTGAATTACCAGACCTAAATAAAGGAGAGAGAGGGGCCTTTGGGGGCGACCGAGGACCAGCCGGGTCTGAGCCAGCACTCCTCAACCAGGGCAGCTGTGACCCCAGGGGACCGCTTGGCACTGCCTGGAGGCATCTTATGTCGTCACCATGCGGAGAATGCGAACTCTCCTGGCACCCAGTGGCACACAGGTGGGGCCCAACGTGAGCGGTGTCAGGCTGAGAAGTCCTGACCACCTGGGTCCACCTGCCTGCTCTGTAAACTCAAGTTCTCAACTCCAATCTCTCTCTCTCTCTCTCTCTCTCTCTCTCTCTCTCTCTCTCTCTCTCTCTCTCTCTCCCCACCCACACCTCTTCCTCTCACCTTCCCCATTTCCCCCCCTCCCATCCCGCCCACCCCACATCTGTGTCCATTGTCTCCCCCATCCGCACTGACCCACCACAACCTCCTCCCCCGCTCTCCACGCCCCCATATCACCCCCCCCTCGCCCTCTTACGCTCCCCCTGCCATCGCTCGCTCGCTCCTCTCCCCGGTTTCTTCTCCCCACATCACATCTTTCCTCTGGGTTTTGCCCATCCTTTACTTCTGTGCGCCCGTCTGACATCTCCGCGGACCTTCCCAATCCCCCCCCCACCCCCCCATCGCTCGCTTTGACCCTACCGGCGTCTGCCCATTATCACGGCCATTCTCCTGCGGCGCGTCCGGGGCGTATTTCCGTTCCGCCCCCTCCCCAAACACCCCTGCGTCCACTGCCCTGGGGGGCTGCTAACTCGGCGCGCGGGCATCTCCCTCTCCACGCATCCTTTCTGTCCCCTGCGGCATGATTCTCGCCATTCTTCTGCCTTCCTCCTCGCGTCCGGCCACCCACCCCCACATGTCTGCACCTCTGGCCATCTCTCTCTCGCCCCCCGCTGCAGCCTCGGTTCTCCACCCGGCCTGGCAGCCCGGTCCGACCTCCTGCGCGCCCCATGCCGTCCCTCCTGCTGCTCGGGACCCTCCTGCTCCTGGCCTCGACCGCCCGCCAGGCCGGGGCGCGCCCGTCCAACACCACAAGCGCCGAGCCCCCGGGCCCGCTGCCCGCCCTGCTGGCGCACCTGCGGCGCCTGACCGGGGCGCTGACGGGCGGCGGGGGCGCTGCGGGCCCGGGCGCCAACGGCACCAGGACCAGCACGGCGAGCGGGACCGGCGCGGCGGCGCGGGCGCCCCCTCCGGCCGAGCTCTGCCACGGCTACTACGATGTCATGGGACAGTACGACGCCACCTTCAACTGCAGCACCGGCTCCTACCGCTTCTGCTGCGGCACCTGCCATTACCGCTTCTGCTGCGAGCACCGCCACATGCGCCTGGCACAGGCGTCCTGCTCCAACTACGACACGCCGCGCTGGGCCACCACGCCGCCGCCGCTGGCCGGGGGCGTCGGGGGTGCCGGGGGTGCGGGCGGGGGGCCCGGGCCCGGCCAGGCCGGGTGGCTGGAAGGGGGCCGGGCGGGGGGCGCAGGGGGGCGCGGGGGCGAGGGCCCCGGGGGCAGCACGGCCTACGTGGTGTGCGGGGTCATCAGCTTCGCCCTGGCCGTGGGCGTCGGCGCCAAAGTGGCCTTCAGCAAGGCGTCCCGTGCGCCCAGGGCGCACCGGGAGATCAACGTGCCCAGGTGTGTGAGCGCTGCGACCCTAGGGCAGGGCGCCTGGGGGCGGGGCCTGGGCTATCAGGGGTGGAGCCATCTGGAGAGGGCAGGGCTACAGGGAACCGGGCTTGCTTAGAGATGCGGGAGGCAGCCACAGCGAGCGCGGGAGCAGATACCCAGGGAGACCGAAGGGGTCCCAAGAATAGGGGCGACAGAACCGGCCCGGCTGCTGAGTGACGGGAGAGGCTCAGGCCTTTATCCACCCAACAAACTTATTTGTTGGGCACCGTTTGTGTGTGGGTCAGAAGCTGGGCATACAGCTGTGGACCAAACCAGGTCCCTGCCCTGCTGGGTGAAGCTGGCTTTCAATCCCAGGTCAGACTGTAATGAGGATTAACTGAGTTGATTCATGTCAAGTCTGGGCACATAGTAAGCCCTCCATAAACGCTGGCTCCCGTTATCATTAAATGTGAGTGGTGGGGAGAGTAAGCAAGTCAAACGGGTATTTGTGGGAAGGGTATTCCAGGCTGAGGGAACAGCACGTATAAACGTCCTGATAGAACTTGCGGGACAGCGACGGAGCCTCTGAGCCTGCGGAGCAGTGGGCGGAAGCAGGTTTATTCTAAGAGTGATGGGGGGGGGGGGTCTGGAGGGCGCGGAGCTCAGGCACGAAGCCATCTGATGGTTCCAGAGGAGTCTCTGGGGACAGCAGGGGACCAGGGTGGAAGCAGGAGGCCCCTTAGGACACTAGCAATGAGCCAGCAATGAGAGGAGGCACTGGGGGCAGCACAGGTGGCAAGTGGTCCGCTAGGGATTTATTTTGGAAGTCCAACATGGCTGAGAGCCATGAAAAGAAAGAGAAGCAGGAGCCAGGGGCGAGTCTCAGGGTTTCGGTCCGCACAACTGGACGGAAGAGGCACACTTTACCGCCAAGGGAAGGCTATTAAAGGAACAGGAGGGAGGCCCCAGGTTCAGGGTGGGGTGGGGGCCCAGGGAGGACGGTGTGGGAAGGACCACAGAAGGGGCTGGGTCCCAACGAATTGGGGAAGGGGCGCTTCGAGCAAGAAATGTGGTCGGAGGAACCTTGGGGCGGGCGGTGCTCAGATGGACATTAGCGATGGGCGTGGCCAAAGACGAGGAGCCCCGCCGAGCTGACCGACTCCCCCAAAGGGGAGAGCAGGGAGGGAAAAGAAGCCCGGGGCCTCCCTCTCCCTGCCCCCACCCCCGTCCCCAGGCCGCTGACCGGCTCTCTGCCACCTTTAGGGCTCTGGTGGACATTCTGAGGCATCAGGCTGGGCCTGGGACCCGCCCGGACCGGGCACGAAGCAGCTCCTTGACCCCGGGGGTCGGGGGCCCCGACAGCATGCCCCCGAGGACGCCCAAGACCCTCTACAACACCGTGAAGCCCTCCAATCTCGGTGAGTGGGACCTGGGAGCCGGGAATGCCGCTGCGGCCTCTGACCACGCCCATCTGCCTTGTAGCCCCGCCCCCCGGGTAGTCCCACCCCCCGGTGCCCAGGCCCCGCCCACGTCCCCAGCCCACCCTCCAGCCTCTTCCTGCTCTGAACCCGACCAGTTCCCGGCAAGGCTGGAGGGACCCTGCTGTGAATCAGGACCCCTCCTTGCCCTCCCGTGAACCCCCTGGGTGGGTACCACGGACGCCACAGTGATTTCAATGTAGACATTCTCGGCCCCTGCACTTGAGAAAGCCAGTGTCAGAGCTCCTAACAGCCACACACACAAGAAAGCACCTAACTATTGAATTAGAATGTCCTGAACACTGCCTGGGTTTGAACCCTGGCTCTGCCGCTGGCTACCTGGGACACACGATTCACCTTTCTGGGCCTCACTTCCCCCGGCCATAAAACAAGCAGCGTCGCGGCGCCCACCGCATAGGGTTACTGCAAAGCTCAAATGAACTAACGACGGAAGGCTTAGAGCAGTGCCTCGCACAGAAAAAAGGTCCATGTAAATATGAGCTGTTCTCATATTTTATGATGAGTTCACCAGGGAGAAGTCCAGGGAGCTGTAACAGGTTAAAAAGAGTCTTGTCTGGTTTGAGGAGGAGGAGGAGGAAGACTTCCCCCAGGATACTGTTTGAGCAGTGGCCTGGAGGGTGAGGGGCCTACCTGGGCCGGGCAATGTCTGAGCCTCTGAAGCATAGTCTGTGAGGCCAGGGAGAGGGTGGGCAGACACCTCAGGAAGGACCTGAGCACCAGGCTGAGCTGAGGAGCCCTGTCTTTGTCCTGATGGCAATGGGAGCCACGGAGGACTTTAGAACAGGGGAGCCACAAAGTCAGAAGTGAGTGGAAGAATATTTCTGGAACTCATGTGAAGGGGGAGAGATGAGAGGAAGAAGGTGCAGGAGGAGGCTGGGTAGTAATGCAGGCTATACAGGACAAGGCCTGAGCTGGGGTCAGAACTGTAGGGAAGAGATGGGTTTGAATCGTAATATAAGGAAGAGACATTTGAGGTGGATCTTGAGGGATGAGTAGTTCTTCAGGCAAAGAAGGGGAGGAAGGAATTCAAGTCAGAGAGAACAGCATAATAGTATCTGCAAAGGCTCTGTGGCAGGACTGAGCTAGGCTCATTCAGGCAAGGCATCAGCTAGGGCCGAGTAAGCCTCAAACACCATTCCCGGCTTAGATTTTGTCCTGTGGATGACAGTCAGCTGTGGGAAGAGACTCCAGCAGCATAGGGGCAGGGGCAGGTGTGGGTGTCAGGAGTACTACCAAGGCGGCGGGGGGGTGGGGGGGGGGAGGTGCTGATCTGGAAGATGGGCTGGCCAAATGGCCAGGAAGCCGATTTGATGATCCAGAAGGGTGAGGAAGGTCAGAGCAGAGATTCAGGAGATAGGAGGGATCAGAGCTGGGAACCCAGTGGACATGAGTGGAAATCCTCCCATGAGACCAGGACAGCAGTGCCAGCTGGGAGTGGGTGATGGCAGTGACACCACTTCCCTTCTTGGTCCCCACAGATAATCTGCACCACAACTACCTGCACCTCAACGTCAACAGCCCCAAGCACCATGCCGCCACGATGGGTAGGGACTGGGGCTGGGTTGGGGGGAGGACAAAGGCTCCTTTCCTTCCCTGCCTGTATTAAGCCTGAGCTGGGTGCCCAGGATAGAGCAGGTGTGAGATCCTGTGAGCCCTGGCCTCCCAGTCCAGCCAGGTGACCAAGCTAGCCTCAGTTTCCCAGTCTCATCTCTCTCCTGCCTGGGCTTGTGGGGAAATGTGTGGAGTGGACGGCCCCTCCAGCCTCCGGCCAGGCACACAGCAGGTGCTGAGCACGTGCCAGTTACCTCTCTTCCTGTGACATGACCTGCTTCCCCAGCATTGAGCCTGTCTCCTGAGGTCGGGGGAGCAAGTATCCCTGAAGGGCCAGAATCCCTGGTTTCCACTCCCTAAAGGGCTGGGGGCTGGAACTGCTGGGTCAAAGGGAGAAGGGGCTGGGAGCCTGGACTCCTGGGTCTGAGGGAGGAGGGGCTGGACTGACCCCTGCCATGCCCCTCTGCCCCAGACTGGCGTGCCGCTCCGCCACCCAGCCCCTCCTTGCACTACTCCACGCTGTCCTGCTCTCGGTCCTTCCACAACCTCTCACATCTGCCCCCGTCCTATGAGGCCGCTGTGAAATCTGAACTCAACCGCTACTCCTCCCTCAAGAGACTGGGTGAGTCCCAGGAAGGGGAGGGCGAAGGTGATGGGGTGGGGCCAGGGTCTGGGTTTAGGAGTGTGGACAGTGGCCCAATAGGCCTCTGACAGTGCTTTTTAAAAATGCATATCCGTGCCCCCCTAAGCTCTATTGTATTCATTAGGACTTGTATTTACAATTAACAGAAATACAACTTAAGCCAAAAACAAAAGGCAACTACATTGGCTTGATACGGGAAAGTCTATGAATCATGAGCTTCAGGTATGGCTGGATCCAGGGGTTCAAAAGCTATCTCCAGGATTCTACATCTCTTCTTTATTTTCAGACAGATTCTTCTTTAGTGGTAGCAAAGACTGACCTGAGAAATTTCAAGATGCTATTCTGCCAGCAGAAAAGGGTCTTTCCCAATGATTCCAGCATTCCCAGGTCTAGATCCCACTGGTCCAAATTGGGTCACACGCTCATCCCTGGACCAATCACTGTGATTCTGGACATTTCTGGGTCAGTGGCAAGAGCCTTCAAACATTTCATTATTTTTAAAAAATTTTTTTTAACATTTATTCATTTTTGAGAGACAGAGCACAAGCAGGGGAGGGGCAGAGAGAGGCAGAGGCACAGACTCCAAAGCGGGCTCCAGGCTCCGAGCTATCAACACAGAGCCTGACACGGGGCCTGAATCCATGACCCATGAGATCATGACCTGAGCCAAAGTTAGACGTTCAACTGAGTCACCCAAGCGCCCCACATTTTATTATTTTTTAAGTTTATTTATTTATTTATTTATGAGAAAGAGAGTGGGGGAGGGGCAGAGAGGGAGAGACAGAATCCCAAGCAGGCTCCGCACTGTTAGTGCAAAGCCCAATGTGGGGCTCAAACCCACAAAGCACGAGATCATGATGCCAGCCGAGATTAAGAGTCAGACGCTTAATTGACTGAGTCACTCAAGCACCCTAAGCCTTCAAACAGTTTAAACTGAGAGCCAGGGGCGCCTGAGTGCCTCACTTGGTTAAGCATCTGACTTCAGCTCAGGTCATGATCTCACGGTTCCTGAGTTCAAGCCCTGAGTCTGGCTTTTGGATCCTCTGTCTCCCTCTCTCTCTGGCCCTCCACCACCCCCTCAAAAATAGACATTAAAAAAAAAAAAGATTTAAACTGAGAGCCACATTAAGAAATGCTTTTTATATCATGACCCCTGAGACACATACAATATGTATAATTTTTAGTTACAGCAAAACTTTGAAACTTGTTATGGACATTTTCAAACATGCCCAGCATTAGAAGACACTGTAAAACGAATCCCCATGTTCCCATCGCTCAACTCAACAATGAGCAACATTTTGTTAATCTAGACTCCCTTCAGCACACTTTTAGCGGATTATTTTAAAACAAACCCCAGGTACTATCACTGCATCCATTAATATTTCAATAACACAAACATAACTGAAATAAAAATTTTAGGAACAGGTTACTTACCCTTATTCCCCTAGTATACCGATGCTTCTTTTTTAATAACTTTTTAAAATGTTTATTTATTTTTTTAAAGTAATCTCTACACCCAGTGTGGGGCTCCAATGCACAACCCCGAGACCAAGAATCAGATGTTTCACGGACTGAGCCAGCCAGGCGTCCCTGTGTGGATGCTTTCTGAAAACTTTCTATTCTAGTTAATTTTAAAATGCCATTCACCCTCTACAAAACTGACTTCATAACGCACGAATAGGTCACATCTCCAAATTTGGGGCGGGGGGCGGGGGGCGGGGGGAAGGAAATTCCCCCCACATCTACTGGCCCACCATCTGTGTCGGGCCTAGGAATGTGCGTTTGGTCACACAGCAAGCCTGATGGTTTTGGCCGACTAAAATTTGAGACTCACTTGGGCGCCTGGGTGCCTTAGTCGGTTGCGCCGACTTCGACTCAGGTCATGATCTCGCGGTCTGTGAGTTCGAGCCCCGCCTGAGGCTCTGTGCTGACAGCTCAGAGCTTGGAGCCTGCTTCAGATTCTGTGTCTCCCTTTCTGCCCCTCTCCAGCTTGCACTCTGTCTCTCTCTCTCTCTTTCAGAAACGAATAAATGTTAAAAAAAATTTTTTTTATTTAAATAAGATCCCTCCACCTATGTCACCTATGTCACCTACCTGTGCCCAGGCTAATAATGACCAGGGCATTCTGGTGATCCCTGGGGTCCTCGTGGGTGTGGGATGTACGGAAGCCAGGGGGCGGGGGCACGTTCTGGACTGGTTGGGGACTTACCTGTATGGCCTTTCCCCCTCTTCCCCCAGCCGAGAAGGATCTGGATGAGGCCTACCTGAAGCGCCGGCACCTGGGGGACATGCCCCGCGGGACGCTGCCCCTGCACACTCTTCGGCGACCTGGCACGGGGGGCGGCTACCGCATGGATGCCTGGGGCGGCCCCGAGGAGCTGGGCCTGGCGCCCGCGCCCAACCCGCGGCGCGTCATGTCCCAGGAGCACCTGCTGGGCGACGCGGGCCGCGCGCGCTACGAATTCACCCTGCCGCGCGCGCGCCTGGTGTCGCAGGAGCACCTGCTCCTCTCGTCGCCCGAGGCCCTGCGCCAGAGCCGGGAGCACCTGCTGTCGCCCCCGCGCAGCCCCGCGCTGCCCCCCGAGCCCGCCGCCCGCGCGGGTCTGGCCGCGTCCCATTCCAACTTGCTGCTGGGACCCGGGGGGCCCCCCACGCCGCTGCACGGGCTGCCCCCGCCGCCCGGCCTGCACCCGCACCACCACCACGGTCTGCACGGCTCGCCGCAGCCCGCCTGGCTGTCGGACGCCGGCGGGGGAGGGGGCACGCTGGCGCGCAGGCCGCCCTTCCAGCGCCAGGGCACGCTGGAGCAGTTGCAGTTCATCCCCGGCCACCACCTGCCGCAGCACCTGCGCACCGCCAGCAAGAACGAGGTGACCGTCTGAGGCCAGGCCCGGGGGCTTGGGGGCTGCGGCCTCGCGGGGGCCCCCATCCCAGCCCGGATCCCTCAACACACTCCAGGGGCCTGGGACCCAGGATCAGCCTGTGGCCAGGGGGCTGCCTCCGAGGACACTGCTTTGGATGAAATCGTCACCGGAGACAAAACCTCCTTCTGGGATGTCACGGTAGATAAGATCCCTCCTCCTATGTCACCGTTTGAGGCAAGGCCTCTTTCCCATGACGTTATCACAGAGGAAGAGCCCTGCCTGTGAGCTCATCACTAGTGAAAATGTCTGTGTTCTGTGATGTCATCACAGGGACAAAACCTCCTCCCCATTAATCCGTCACAGAAGAATAGGCCCGCTCCTGAAGTCAACACTAGCGGCCATGTCTATGTTCCATGAAGTCATCACAGACTTTCTTCCTGGGAGGTCACAGCAGAGGCAATGCCTTACCCTATGACATCATCCCTAGAGACAAAGATTCCTTCCTGTGAATGTCATTGCAGAGACAAGTCTCACCCTTATGATGTCATCTCCGGCACCAAAAGGCCTCTTCTGACATCATCGCCAGGAAAATATTTTCTTCCAGAGAAGATGCCTGTGTCTATGATGTTGTCGCTACAGACAAAGCCATCTTCCTGGGACACATCGCAAACAAAATGCCTTGCCAACTGTGTCCTCGCTATCGATAGGACTGTCCACGACATTGTCACAGGGACTCTGCCTCCTTCCTGTGATGCCATCTCCAGAGAAGGTGCCTTGCCCTATGACATTATCAGAGGGACCGTGCCTCTTCCCGTGATGTCATCACCAGAGGTGACAACCTGCCCCTGGGGCACTCCAGGATGAGGCCCCTTCTGTGGTATCACCACTGGACTCTGCCTGCTCGGAGATGATGCTGTAAGACACCTGCACTGCTCCTGCCCTATCATGAGAAGGCAGGGCACGCCCAGAATCCATGACAACCCCCCCAGGGTCACCAGAGAAAGTGCCCTGAGCTGAGACATCTGAGGGATGTTGTTGCTGCAGAGGCAACGCCACCCGGAGAGAATGGTCTGACTGCAGGTTGTTGGCAGCAGGCCCCCGCTGAGGTTCTGTCCCGGGATTGTGATGACATCACCACGGACACTGCCTGCTCTGGAGGGCCATCATTTGTGATGGTGTCACCCGAGTTTCTGCCTTGTCCTGCCATGACTTCACTCGGTCACTCCTGTCCCTGACAGCAAGGACATGCCCTGCAGGACTTCCACCAGACTCTCCCTCTAAAGGGTGGCTGGGCCTCAGACCCCATCCCTGTGCAGTGATGTCACCTCCTGTGTGACTCCTCAAGGAGGCCACTCTGGCCCACCAGCCTCCCAGAGTCGTGGGACTCACAGTGGCCCGAAAGCTGGCCTCGTCTCTTTCTGCCATAACGAGAGACATCATTGCCTCTGTCAACAAACTCCTGGATTTCTGTTGGGGGTGAGGTGGGATGGGGTCGGTTGGGGTGTGCCCACTGTTGATTTGGCTGATGATATCGTCGGTGCCATAAGACTTCCACCACTCGTGATGGCATTGCACCTGGGGTCAAATGCTAACCATGTCTGATGATGACATCATTTCCCAGGATTCCCTATGACCTACGGTGTCCATCTCCCAGGATCTACCACAACCATTGTATCATCTCCTAGGACCCATCATGACATGTTATGTCATTACCTTCCAGAATCCTCAATGGCTGATGGTAGCATCCTCTACCAGGATCCACTAGCACTGATGATGCCACCATTTCCCGTAGTCCCTGACAACTGTGGTGTCATCACTTCCCAGGACCCATGAAAGCCAATGCTATCATCACCTCCCAGGATCCATTTCAACCATGGGGTTATCACCTCCTGGGATCCATGAGCGCTAATGGAGTCATCACCCCCCAGGATCCATTTCAACCGTGATGTCATAACCTCCCAGGACCGACTCCCACCGTGGTGTCATCACCCCCCAGGACCCATGAGAGCTAATGGGGTCATGACCCCCCAGGATCCACTCCCACCGTGGTGTCATCACCCCCCGGGACCCATGAGAGCTAATGGGGTCATGACGCCCCAGGATCCACTCCCACCGTGGTGTCATCACCCCCCGGGACCCATGAGCGCTAATGGGGTCATGACCCCCCAGGATCCACTCCCACCGTGGTGTCATCACCCCCCGGGACCCATGAGCGCTAATGGGGTCATGACCCCCCAGGATCCACTCCCACCGTGGTGTCATCACCCCCCGGGACCCATGAGAGCTAATGGGGTCATGACCCCCCAGGATCCACTCCCACCGTGGTGTCATCACCCCCCGGGACCCATGAGCGCTAATGGGGTCATGACCCTCCAGGATCCACTCCCACCGTGGTGTCATCACCCCCCGGGACCCATGAGCGCTAATGGGGTCATGACCCCCCAGGATCCACTCCCACCGTGGTGTCGTCACCCCCCGGGACCCATGAGAGCTAATGGGGTCATGACCCCCCGGGACCCACCATAACCATAGCATCATCATCTCCTAGGACCCATGACGCCCAAATATGTCATCGTTTACTAGGATCCATTTCAACCATACACATCGTCATCCTCCAGGATCCATCGTCTTGAGGGCCAAGCACGACAATGGCTGCATTTCAGTTGTGTTCTGGGGTCCCACGGCACCCATAATCGTTCCCGTGAGGGGAACTAGCACAATAACACACCATTTTCCTATTCCCTCAAAAATGGAGTAAGGCGAGGACCCCTCTGATGACATCATCCTTAGTCTGCCCCTTTTTAATGATGTCACTGCCTCTCCCCTGGCTTAAGCTGATGCCTGCATCAACCCCACCACAGACCTGGTCTTGGCCAGACCCCATCACCCCCCTGGTGAGGGCATCCAGGCCCCTCCTGGTAACTCACAGCCCTTCACCCAACCATCTCATCGGTGACAGGGTCAACACAGATACCTTTTATCATCACCAGGGAGTGGGGGGGGGGGGGGGGGCTTTACAGGTCTCAGGTGATATCACTGCCCCTGTTACCTGGACCCCTATCCAAATCAGCACTCCATTGGCTTGGGCCAGACTTGACCCCATGGGCTGGGTGGGCAGCTGTGGCCCCTCTGGGGCCTTCAATCATGTCTTCTGCTGGCCTGATCGTGGAGCAGGCCCATCCTGAGGGCCACAGCCACTGCCAGTGCCATGGTGGGGTGGTGATCTGCATCATCTCAAGACGCCGGAGAGGTAGTGTTCTCCCCCTCCCTCCCCCTCACACACCAGGGAGCCTCCAGGGTTTTTGGGGATTCCTCAACACCCAATGCACAATCTGCCCCAATTCCCTTTGTATATAGCCATGTTGCAGGGGGGCGGCCATTCCCCCACTTTTAAAGGGCTACATACCCCCTCCCCAGCCCCCAAGGCAAGGCGAGGGGGCCTCTTCTCCCTTCTCTGGGCCGTCCCTCTCCCTCTTGTCTCTCCCCCCAATACTGGCACCTCAGCTCATCCCTTCCCGTCAGGAGCCTGGGGCAGAGAACTGGCCCTCAGCTCCCACCACACCGAGGGAACTGGGGCGCCACCCCCATCTACCTGGGCCCCAGTGCCAGTTTTTTGACTCCATGCTTATGGCTGCTCCTCTGGGTTCCTCCAATCCCTCCTAGGGCCTCGCCGCGCCCAGTGCCCCTCAGGCAGACTGTGACTTCCCAAGAAAGGAGCCAGCTTGGGCACCTGCCCCCCCTTGCAGACCCTCTGCTCACCTTCCCCACTGAGCACTCAGCTTTCTCCAGCCCCCAGAATTTGGGGGTTTGGGATCTTTCAGCTTTTGTACTCGCCCCCACACACCTCAACTTGCGCTCTCCTGGCCTGGATTCCAGGAATCTCATTCCCCCTTCCCCGCACTCATTCTGCCACAGGCCGCCTGACCTCGGGGCCTTGACCTCTTATCTCAAATAAGCCATAGTGGGGAGAGGTCTCAAGGGGGTGAGGAAGCAGCCCTGCCCTGCCAGATCACCCTCGATGCTTCCGGAGCCGGGACCTCGCCATTTGAGTCTTCCGCCCCTGATAAATGCGCATGCGCGCGCACTCACACATTTCCCCCACCCCCCACTTCTGGTGGAGGGGGCAAGGGGAGGGGTGCAGAGGGAAGCCAAACAATTCTGGACCAGACAGTGCTGGACAGCTTTTTATCCCTGCCCCTCCCGGGCTCTACACCAGACCCCCCTCCCCCCCAGTTCCTTGGTGAGGACAGCGGTGGAGTGGTAACTTGGTATTTTTTGGAATAAACAGATGTTTCCTGAGCCCCAGTCTCAAGGTTTACTGTCGAGAAGAAATGGGTTTCCACCACTGCGTTTGTGTCACTGGCCGAGGCGGGGGTGGGCATCTAAGAGTCCATAGAGGTGGTCAGGGCTGCCCCCCCCCCCCCAGTCTGTCACCAAGAAAGGAGCTGGGTGTGGGAGGGACCGGTACAGCACCTTGAAAAGTCCTCGGTTTCTTCCAAAGAAAGCCTCTTCCCCCTGTGCATTTAAGCATGTGTTTGCACCTCCTTCTACCTGAGGCCTTTGGCTGAGTCTGGCGCAAGCGGGGTGCTCCGTGCTGTTGGTTTGCTGGGGCCGCTGAACCGAGCAGCTCAGGCAACAGAAATGTGCCACCTCCTGGTTCTGCAGGCTGCAGGTCTGCGAGCAAAGGGTCTCCGTGTTGGTTCCTTCTGAGGCAGAGCAGAACTGGTGCTGTGCCGTTCTCCTAGCTTTTGGTGGCTTGCTGGCAACAGCTGGCACTCTACACACACATCATCTTCCCTCTGTACTTTTCTATCTCTGGGTACAAACTTCCCCATTTTCTAAGGACCACCAGTTATGTTGGAATAGGGCCCATCCTCAGTGACTTCTAAACCCGATCATCTGTAAAGACCCTACTCCCAAAAGAGGTCACCTTCACTGGTCCTGGAGATTAGGAAGGACTTCAATGTCTCTATTCTGGGGGGAGGGGGAGACACAATTCAAGCCATAACAGGGGGTGTTACATGGCACGGTTCCTTCAATTACCAGTTTTTGTGATAACAAGGAAGGATTTTTCCCCCCCGTACATTAAAATATTTGCATAATGAGGACAAGAGCTGACAATAAGCCACACTGGGGAGAGTAGGTGCCTGCAAGGCTTTATGAACTTTAGGACACCTGTCCCCTAGGGGCACCAAAGTGTTTGTTCATGAATCGTAGACTTCCATCTTACATTGAAGGGCTCATTTGCACATCCCTCTGGGGGTGGATTGTGTGTGCGGTTCATTCCCGTATTGACTTTATCTCAAAGATAACCCCTTCCTGGGAAGCCTAATTTCATCTCGAAGATAACACACTTCCTGGGGAGTGTGTGACACTTGATCTCGGGGTTGTGAGTTTGAGCCCCATGTTGGGTGCAGAGATTACTTAAAAATAAAATCCTTTATTAAAAAGGAAAAGAAAATCCCTTCCTCTCTGGTGCATTTGTTTCCCAAATTTTAACATTTATTTATTTTTTGAGAGAGTGTAAGCGAGGGAGGGGCAGACAGAGAGGGAGACACAGAATCCGAAGCAGGCTCCAGGCTCTGAGATGTCAGCACAGAGCCTGACATGGGGCCCAAACTCACAAACCAGGAGATCATGACCTGAGCCGAAGTCAGACACTTAAACAACTGAGCCACCCAGGAGCCCGTTTCCCAAATTTTAGATTTTACTTGATTAGTCAGGGTTCTCCAGAAAACTGGAGCCAATAAGACTGTGTGTGTGTGTGTATTCATTTTAAGGAACTGCTTCCTGTGATTGTGGGGTTGGCAAATCCAAAGTCTGTGAGGCAGGTCAAAGGCTGGAAATTCAGGCAGGCTTTCCATGTTACAGCCTTGACACAAAATTCTTCTTCTCTGAGATACTTTATCTTTGGTCTTATGGCCTTCAACTGATTGAGTGAGGCCCACCCATGTGATCTTGAAGTCAACGGATAGTAGACATTAATCACATCTACAAAATACCTCACAGCAACATCTGGACTGGGGTTTGACCCAGCAAATGGGAATAGTAGGCTGGCAAAGTGGACATGAAATCTAACCATTGCACTGTCCTTGTGGGGAAGTGGTCACTCCTAGCTTGCTGGAGGGACAGTGTGATCTGCTTTGGAGAAAGCCTCATCCCCTTCTGTGTGGTCAACTGTTCAGCACTGGCCAGAGCTCACCTAGTCAGGTTTATTTGTTTGGCTGTAGATTAGTGGGGCAGGAGGGACGCGTGCAGTGCACTCGAATCTTGGTGTTATGCTCCCTCGTTAAATGTGTCACCTGGTGAGCGCAAGGGTTGGCTGCATATTCTTAGAAATCACCTCTTCTCATTGGCGTCTTTGTCTGCAGATAACTGGAGGGGGTGGGGGAGAGGTGACCATGCTGCGCATCCAAGTATGGGTTCCCTGAGCACGCAACAATTCTCCCCGTAGGGACACAGAAGGACAGTACTCCCCTGTCCCCTTGAGATCAGATGTTCCCACGTGATATGCTTGAAGTAGGAACAGAGGTAGGTAGAAGCTTCTGAGAGCCCATGTGCAGACAGATCCCCACACTCTTCCTTTCCCCACTGGCAATGTTTCAGGTGATGCCTACTCTGTGGGCCTGCATCCAAGACACATCAGCCAGGGCCCCAAATAGCGACTTCAGCCAAACCTCGATGGACATGCAGTGTGAGTGGGAAATAAACCCTGTTCCTTTAACAATGGGGGTTTGGGGCTACTTGTTACTGCAGCACAGTGTAGTCCATTCTGGCTGTTACAGGTTGCCTGTGGCGGGGGGGGGGGGGGGGGGGAATGGGTGCCTAGAGGCTTTTCGACATATCCTCTTTTGTGCTTCTGAATTTTTGTGTCAGTGGGGAGCCCGACGCAGGGCTCGAACTCACAAACTGTGAGATCATGACCGGAGCTGAAATCGAGTTGGACGCTCGACCGACGGAGCCAGCCAGGCGCCCCTAAAATCAAATATAAATTTAAATGTAAATGGTGTCAGCTTTTGGGACAGAGAGAGACAGAGCATGAACGGGGGAGGGACAGAGAGAGAGGGAGACACAGAATCGGAAACAGGCTCCAGGCTCCGAGCCATCAGCCCAGAGCCTGACGCGGGGCTCGAACTCACGGACCGTGAGATCGTGACCTGGCTGAAGTCGGACGCTTAACCGACTGCGCCACCCAGGCGCCCCTAAATGGTGTCAGCTTTGACTGGCATTCCCCTCGCTGAGCGTGTGCCCAGGAGGGACTGCAAGATGGGAGGTCCCAGTCTCACTCCTCAGCCCTGCAGAGTGACCACACTGAGTTGCAAGGCCAGGGCTTAAAGGCACGTACTTTTCATTGGACACGGCCTCCGTGTGCCAGTCCAGTCACCTTCTTCACTTGTGTTCCACCCAGAAAAGAACAATCTGATCCACACACACCGTGCTTTGGATGGGCAAGTCAAGGCTATGGTCTGACGTGAGCATTTCTGCCTTCGTAGCCTAACACTTGCTCAGTCTGCAACTCCGCTGTGTCAATAAATACAGCTCCCACGAGACTATTCTTAACCCGTTGACAGGGAGGGCCTGCGAGCTCCTGAAATCTACACCAGATGCCGTGTCCATGTGCCTTCCCCTCTGCCACCATTAACTTTGGGTTCTGAAATAATTTCAAACTTGCTCAACAGCTACCAGAATAAGTCAGAGAACACCTGTACACCCTTCGCCAATTCACCAGTTAACGTTGCAACACACTGCTTCGGGATTCTCTTTCCATATAAACACCTTTTTTTTCTTCTCCAGAGGTACGTGAGGGTGAGTTGCGCACGTCCTACCCTTTTGTCGCGAAGGGGCATTTCTGGAGAACAAGGACGTTCTCTTCCACATCCACAGCACAGGGACCGAAACCAAGCACTTCACGCTGATGAAGCCCATGTTCCGGTTTCACCAACTGTCCCAACCCTGCTTTGGAGCAATTTCTCTGCAGTCCGTGCTGTCTGGGGACGAGCTATTGCATGTGATTGTCATGTCTCTTGAGGCTCCTCTAGTTTGATCAGTCCCTCTGTCTTTTTCACGCCATTGATGCTTTTCAGGAGTCCAGGATGGCTCTTTTGCAGGATGTCCCTGCACCCGGTCCGAGGTCTCCTCATGAATAGGTCCAGGCTGTGCACGTCCGGCAGGAGATTCAGCGGTGACACCGACCTCTTGGCACATCACCATGGGGACAGCCTGTGCTGGCCACCAGCTGGGACTGCTGCTGTTGGCTTGGACCACTTGGCCGGGGCACCGAGGAGGGGCTGTTTCCCCCTCGGTAAACAGGAAGTACCCTGCCTGAGGGCCCTCGGACTTGTTCCTCCTCAAACTTGTACCTGCTGCTTCAAGCCTCCCTGGGTGATTCTCTTGCCTAGAATCTGGGTGATTCTTACTGTGGTGTCTGCCGAATGATAATTTTCTAATTTCACCATTCCTCTGGCATTTATTACTTAGCATTTGCACACGATCATTCCAGGGGAACAGGATTCAGTACCCCCGTCAGACTCTGTGAGACACCACTGATTCCAACAACAAATTCACCAGGACTCTCAATGGCACATGGAAGTGACAGACTCCCGTCCCTACCCACACAACGTTTGGGTTCTTCCCCTTTTCCATTACTGTAAACAATGCTTGGAGGAACATCTTTCACAAACCGCTTGGTGCGTTCGCTTCTTGTTTCCTAGGATGAGCTCCCAGGAGACGAATGTCTGAGTTGCACGGTGGTGTGTTTTACACATTTGCTACTCAAATGCCACGCTGCAGCCTCAGAAGTCCTGCCGGGTCCGTGGATGTGAGAACATCTCTCTGCCTCCGTCCTCGCCGGCACTGATCATTACCCTGCTTGGTCTGTACTGGTTTTACAGCCAGTAAAGGAAGGCCCTGGTGCACGAAAGTGTGTTTTCAGCCAACGTGATGTCTGCACTGCTTTCTAGGGTTTCTAGTGCCTGGAACTAGCCGGCGGAAGAAGCGGGTCATTGCCAGCGTGTCCATTGCCTGATCCATTTCGGGGCATCCTTCCAATCAGTGAAGGTCCCTCCCACCCAGGAGAGCTCGAACTCCTGCTCTTGGGACACAAGGGCACGCGGTGTTGTTAATCAGCTACTGAGTCAACCGCAGACGGCCAAGTGCTTAGAGGTGCGAAGCCCCCCAGGGGCAGAGGACCTGCTGACCACCACAGACGGTGGCCTCAGAAATGAAGATGGGGGTATTTACACGTGGAAAATGCTCAGCCACACCGGGAGGAAAGGAGACAGGGCTGAAGGGGAAAGCACCGTGGTCTGCCCGCGATCGATCATGCATTTTGAAGATCGCCGATATCCAGGCTCATTCCTGAACCAGGACATCGACGTCGGCTGCACCCCTGCCCGGAACGGCTTTCTCCACATTTCCACAAAACTTGCTCCCTCACCGCCGTTAAGCCTCCTTCTCAAGAAAGCCCAGCGTGGCCACCCTGCCTAAACTGCCCTCCCACGCCATTCCCAATGCTCCTTACCCTGCTCTGATTTCACACCATCAACCTTCCTTACGCACTAGCCCGAGACTTTCCCAGTTTTAGCACCGGAAGTCCTGTGTCTTGCGCAAACCAGGACAGCTGAGCACCTGGGTTTTGTGCTTGGCGTTTACTACCTATCTCCCCCTACAACGAAAGCCCCGGGAAGGCAGGGTTTCGTCTCCTGTCCTGCTCTTGGATCTGTCCCAAGCACGTAGAACAGCGCTTGGCAAACGGATGGTGCTCACGAAAGAAAAAGAAAAAAGAAACACCACTTGTTAGGGAGCCTGGGTGGCTCAGACACTCGAGCGTCCCACTTCGGCTCAGGTCATGATCTCACGGTTTGTGAGTTCAAGCCCCATGACGGACTCTGTGCTGACAGCTCAGAGCCTGGAGCCTGCTTCACATTCTGTCTGTCTGTCTGTCTGTCTCTCTCTCTCAATGCCCCTCCTCCACTCGCTTGCGCTCACACGCTCTCTCAAAAATAAATAAACGTTAAAAACAACAACAACAACAACAACAACAACAGTAAAACACTTGTTAAACAGGTGAGGATCCAAACAAGGGCCACTTCTAGGCGCTTCTCCCTCAGGAAAGCTCAGGACACTGCCCAAAGGTAAATGCTCACGTGTGCTCCCTGCAGCTTGTAGCCAAGGACTGGACCTGGAGTAAACGCTCACGGGTCGGAGAGTGCTAGAAAGTGTGGGCGCTCTTCCCCCCAGGGCAGGTGTGTGTGGACGTGCGCACACAGATGTGAGCACAGCCGCTCCGGGACCCCCGGGGTGCTCACAGGGGTAGCCGAGGGGGTGTGCGTGACTGGGGGGGAGGACAAGAGCTGCACCTCCCGTCTTTCCTTCCTGCACCTCAGTAGCCATGCGAGTTCCCCCCCAGAACCTACTTCTCTCATCATGTAATACAAACAAACAGGAGAAATGAAAATCGATCTGTGAGGCTAGAATTCAGGCTGAAGGGACAACCTGGGTTTCAATGCAGAAGACGTTTCTGGGCCGGGGCACCTGGGTGGCTCACTCGGTCTGAGCTTCCGACTTTGGCTCAGGTCATGATCTCGGGGCTTGTGAGTTCGAGCCCTGCACGGGGCTCTCTGCTGTCAGCACAGAGTTAGCTTCGGATCCTCTGTCCGCCTCTCCCTGCCCCTCCCCCGTGCTCTGTCTCTCTCAAAAATAAAACAAACAAACAAAAAAAGAGTAAGCTTCCGGGTCACCAGTATTTAGCAAAGGGAAGGCACCCTATGCCCACCCTTCCCCACCTCTCCCAAACTGACTCAGGGCCATCACTAGGCCACCTCCCGACTAATTCTCCAATCTGTCCTCTTCTCTCCAACTGCCAAGGCCACCGCTTTAGCTTCTTTCCCTGAGCATGAGGCATCTGAATTTTCTCCATCTTGGAGCATGTGCAGGAATTTCATTCTTTCTGTGGCCACAGAACAGCCCATTGTATGGGAGGCACCACAGCTGGTGTGGCCATTCCTCAGCTGATGAACTTCTGGGTTTTTCCACCTTTTGGTCATCGTGAATAATGCCGTTGGCAACACCTAAGTGTGACTTTTTGCGCAAACGTCTGTTTTCAATTATCTGGAGTAATAATCAGAACCATGGGTTCACACGGTAGCTGTATTTACATCTGAGGGATTGCCAGAATGTTTTCCAAACCAGTGGTACCATTTATCATTCCCACCAGCCATGTGTGAGAGTTCTGATCTCTTGGGGCACCTGGGTGGCTTGGTTAGTTAAGTGTCTGACTCTTTTTAAATTTTTTTTTAATGGTTACTTATTTTTGAAAGAGAGACAGAGCGTGAGCAGAGGAGGGGCAGACAGAGAGGGAGTCACAGAATCCACGACAGGCTCCAGGCTCCGAACTGTCAGCACAGAGCCTAACATGGGGCTCGAACCCACGAACCGTGAGATCATGACCTCAGTAGGACACTTAACCAACTGAGCCACTCAGGCATCCTGAGGGTCCAACTCTTGACCTCAACTCAGGTCGTGATCTCACAGTTCAAGGGATCAAGCCCCATGCTGGGCTCTGTGCTGACAGTGCATGGAGCCTGCTTGGGATTCTCTCTCTCCCTCTCTGCCCTCCCCTGTTTGTACTCTCTCTTTCTCTCAAGATTAATAAACATTAAAAAAAAAAAAAAAAAAAGAGTTCCAATTTGTCCACACCCTCTCCAACACTTGCTATAGGCTGACTTTTTTTATAACTGCCACCCTGGTGGTGTAAATTGGGATCCCATTGTGGTTTTAGGTGGCATTTCCCACATGGCTAATGCTGTTGAGCATTTTTGTCACATGCTTACTGGCCACTTACAGATCATTTCCCTGCCACCACAGTCCCTTCTCAGGATCTGCAACGGTCTCCTCCCTGGCAGGGAGGCAGGGCTGTTCATTCTTTTCTCCACCCAGCAGTCAAGTAACCTGCAAACACCCGAGTCAGACCACAGCACTGCTCTGCTCAAAACCCTGCAGTGGCTCCCTACTACCTCAGAGAAAGGGGCAGAGTTCTAACTATGGCTTGGAAGACCCTGCATGAGACCTCCCACCCCAACCGCATCTCCCCCCCCCCCCCCCCCGCACTCCTCCCTACCTTCCAGCCACACTGGCCTCCATGCAGTTCCTCAGATGTTCCAGCTGTTCCCGCTGCTGCCTGGAATGCTCTCTGATAAGCCTATAGCTCACTTCTTGCCTTCCTTCCGACCTGGGTTCAAATGGCACCTGCTTGCCGAGGCCTACCCTGGCCACCTAGCTTAACATTCGCAGGACCTAGTGCCCCAAGCCCCTTCCTGTGCTTCTTTCTTTGTCCACGGTTCTTGTTCCTTCTACATACTCCAAGTCTTATGAATTTATTGGACTGTTTTATGTCTGCCCTGGCCCACTACAGCAAACCCCACTTGGGTAAAGATCTTTGTCTGTTTCCTGAGGTACCCTAAGCACCCAGAATGGTCCCCGGCACACACTAGGTGCTCAGCAAACACCTGCTGAGTGAATGAACACCCCTGACTTGTCAGGCATCCTGCTGGGGGCTGAGGACAGAGTCCCTGATCTCCTGGAGCTCACCTAATCAGCGGTGACAGCAATAAACACGTCCTAAGTGATCAAGAAATGACAAATTTCGACAGACCGGGATCAAAGAGGGTGGAGTATGCCAGCAAGCAAGGCAGTGGAAAGTTCTCCAGGTACAAGGGACCCACGCCCAAATGTTCTCAGGTCAGACAGCTTGGCAGATACCAGGGACCAACAGAAAGGCAGCCCAGGGGGCTTTGGGGAGTGTGCTGTTGGAAGCTTGGGGTCTAGTCAAAATGTAGCGCGGCAGAAGGGTCCTGCGAAGTTTCCAGCAGGGACAGTGCCTGTTGGGATTGGGATTCCAGGGGATGGTAAACAAGGACCTACCCAAGGGCCACTCGGGCCACTACCTGTTCTTGTAAACAAAGCCTAAGCGGAACACGGCCACCCCTTCCTCTTCATGTTGGCGAGGCCACTAAAGCAGGGCTGAGCAGTGGGTTGAGACAGAGACCCACGGTCCACAAAGCTGAAAGCCTTTTGTGAAAAGGTCTGCTGACCTCAATTTCAAGATGACCGTTCACGGGGTAGGCGACCCCTCCCTCTCCCCCACAGCAGGTCCTGTTGACTTTCACCGAATCCCAACCCCTCGACCCACCCCGACTGCCACAAACCTGCTCAGCACGGTCTTCATCCCCACCTCCATGGCTGCCAGCACCTCCTCCTCGGCCTCTCTGTTCTCGACTGGAAGTCAGACGGAGTCGCGCTCGGCTCAGAGCCTCCCGCGGCTCCTCCTTCATCGAAGGAAAGAACACAGTGTTCTGCTCACTGCGGCCTGGACCCAAGACCTGCCTCTTCCCTTTCTCTAAAGGTTCCCCCCACCCCATCACTCCCTGTCTCCCCCGCCCTCCCAGCGCAGGCCCTGATATTCCCTCCTCCGGTCTTTATCACACTCCCACAGCACATTATATATTTGCTTGCCTGCCTGGCACCGCCAGGAGAGCGTCAGCCCCACGCCGCCAGGGGTTTTGCCCCTTGTTACCCTCCGCCTATTCCAAAAGCTTCGTGCGTGCACATCGTGCTTCCACCCGACAGGGTTGCCTCCTGCAATGGAACGAGGGCAGTGCCTGGCGCACAGCTCACAGGAGCTGCATCATGACCGTCACTATCAGCACGGTTGTGTCTTTTGGATGCATCCTTGCAGCAGGGCCAGGCTTGACTACCATACCACCTCGACCTTGTCTCTGCTTGGGGGGGTGGGGGGAACCTGGGCAAGGCCCCTGCTTCTTCCCTCAGTGTCCTTGAGCGCCCCTCGGGTCAGAGTCCCCTGCAACCGGCTGGCTGGTACTGAGGACCAGGTGGGGCTCGCCAGTACGCGGCGGATCCTCCATGGGTGCTGCTTACGACCACAACAGTAGGGTCCCTGCTGCTGGAGCTCGGGCCGCATGCACGAGGGAGGCGGCTCAGGGGTCTTCCCGGGACACGTGGCAGGCAGGGATGGGAGGCCGGGGCCGGCGCCCGGGACACGGCGAGGACAAGGGGACACCATTCCCCGGCGCGGGGCTGCAGGGTGGCGAGGTCCGTCGGGGACACGGGGACACCGCCGCGGGGCTACAGGGTGGAGACCCGAGGACCACTGGCGGGCAGCGCCAGGCCCCGACCTCCTTCCGGCACATCCCGAGGGAGCCCGGCACCCGCTTCCCGCGTGGGGAAACAGAAACCCGACGTCGTGATTGCCACCTGGCCAGAGTCACAGGCCACAGACGGCCAAGCCCTCAAGGCCGTGCAACCTGCTCCTGCCCCGCCCGCGACACACGACACGGGTCACGGGGCAGTGCCCGCACAAAATGGCGCCTCGTAGAAAAATGCAGCCGACTCCCAGCGCCCATCCCTACCGCGGGCTGAGGAGCTGGCGCGGAGGGCCGCGCACACCTAATTTGCATATACAAAACCGACGAACTTCGTTGGCTACGAACGGCTTGGCCCGACCTAGACAAGGTTCCCATTGGTTACTCTCCACTACTTCCCGCCCCCCTGGCACCGCCTTCTCCATCAAGGACTGGCGCTTACGAGCCCCGTGACGCCATTCCACCATTACGTGTCCCCATTGGCCAGGGAGCCTTCCGTCATCCGTTTAAACCCCCCGAGTCCCTCCCTCCCATGCCCCTCCCCGGCTCCGCGGCCGACCGTTACTCGCGTGCGCGATTTCCTGGGCGTCAGGGCACGCGCGCGTACGCCGGGCGGAGGAGGCGTCTCATTCAAACGGCCCAATCAGCGGTCGCGTTGCCTCTCGCTTCCTCTCCTTCTCTACTCTCCCGCCTCAGAGCCCCCATTCTCCGGGGACCCCATTACGACCCCCGTGCGTCCCCATTGGCCGACCTGCCGCGCGCCCCCCTCCCCAACTTCTCCTGCTTCTGCCCGCAGCTTGCGGGAAGGGAGCGAGCGCCCCGAACGCCGAGGACCTTGCGCGGTGACGTCACGGGTCGAGGCGCGGCGCTCCGGGGCCGCGGGGGGGGTGTGGCCTACGGACGGCTACAAAAGGGCGGCGGTGCGCGCGCGACCGGCTCAGTGCGGCTGGGCGCTCGGGGCAGGAGGAGTTCTAGGCGCTCAGCGCGGCGGGCGTCGGAGGCAGCGGGGAGTGGAGCGGAGCTGCCGGGGCCTCCCTAGGGCCGCAGCGGCAGCAGTTGGGCCCCCCGCCCCAGCCGGCGGCCCGCAGAACGCAGGAAGGGGGCCGGGGGGACCCGCCCCCGGCTGGCCACAGTCATGGTGAGCGCGGAGGCCAGGCCCGGGAGGGGCGGTCAGGGGCCCCCCTGGAGGAGGAGGCGGGGTCTCAGGAGCCTCTCGCGGACTCACTGGGGTATCGGGGGGCCCGCCTGGGGTCCCGGGCCTGGGATGGGCCCGCGGGCCCTCCTGGAGGCGGGGCAGGAGCGGAACCTGGGCGGCCCGCAGGTTCCCCAGAGGGGAAGGCCCGGCTGAGTCCCGGAGAGGGCTCTGGGGCTTTGTGGCTCGCCCGTGGGTGTTCCGGGAGCAAGGACGCTCCGCCTCCATCTCCAGGCCCGAGCTGGGGTTTCGAAGATGGTTTCACCAAGGTTAGGTAGGGAGGGGGACCAGGGTAGGCCTCGGGCGTACCCCGAAACACTGGGGACCATGCCTGACTGTGAGCAAGACTTGGGGGCCTCTGGAGAAGGCAGAACCATCCACAAGCCCCTTGGAAGGCCCGTCCCCATTTCTAGTGGGAGGTCAGCTTTGGACGGCCATCTGGAGCATGCTGGGTGGGGGATCTGGGGACTGCGGGATCAACACCAGGGTGGCCACTGCATCCTTAGATCCAGGAAGCCCCGGCTCCGCCAGCTACCCACCCCTTCTCTTCTGTGTCCAGAACTCCAATGTGGAGAACCTGCCCCCCCACATCATTCGCCTGGTGTATAAGGAGGTGACCACGCTGACTGCTGACCCGCCTGATGGCATCAAGGTGTTCCCCAACGAGGAAGACCTCACTGACCTGCAGGTCACCATCGAGGGCCCTGGTGAGTGTGGGCAGGAGGAGTGTGCTTGTGGGTTCCTCTTGAGTACGAGAATGGGTCGGAAAGAAAGACCGTTTCCACGTGATTTCACTTATACGTGGCATCTAGAAAACAAACCGAAAAAGCAGAACGAGAACAATAGGAAGCTCCAGTTACAAGTTGGACTGTGCCGGGTGCTGGGGACGCAGTGGTGGACCAGGGAGCCCTCTGACTTGGCGCTCACGGCTTGCAGGGCCGGACACCACAACCACTGACCGTGTACATGTTTCCTGCAAGGTGGTGAGAGCATCTAACGGGGGCTGTAGCAGGCTTGTCAGGTAGGGGTTCTCTGGGGCCTGGAGGGTGGGCCGGATGACCGCAGACTCCTTGCTGTCATGTCCGGGACCCACGGGACAGAGCAGGGAACTAGCCGGACACGGTGTTGCAAGAGGGAACAGTAATAACCAGGTGATTATGTGTGATCGTTTAACCGTGCAGTGAATTAGTGTGCTGCTTCTACACAGTGACACAAGAGGTTGCGAGAGCGCGTGGTGAAGGACTTGGCCGCGCATGGGACAGTGGGGAGGGTGTCAGGGAAGACTTCTGGGTTATTATCACGCAGTGCTCGATGGTGATAGGCCGGGTTCCAAGGCAGGCGCCGTGGGTACTTTGTAGGGACAGAGAAGAGACTGATGGAGCTTTCAGGGAGCAGAAGAGTCTGTAAGGAGTTGGGAAAGGAAGCCATTGGTGGGTTCAAAGATGTGATCGCTGCAGTGTTCCTTTGACAGGGAGGGGGCAGGGCGGTCAGGAAACTATTAACCGCTGGCTTCGGGAAAGAGGTGACCGTAGAGGCGGGGTCAGGTGCAGGAGGGCGCCTAGGCTACCACTGAGGGATGTGGGGATTGGGGTATGAGGAACAACAGTGGGCACAGAACCGCTCCCGTGTGTGTGTGTGTGTGTGTGTGTGTGTGTGTGTGTGTCATGAGCAAGTGGGTGGACGAGAACCTTTCACTGAGGCAGGCTGGCGGGCAGACCTGGAGTTGACAACAGTCCCATCATTTGCCTGCGGGCCTTCAGAGAAGATCTTCCTGCTTCCTAGAAGATCTGTGGGTGGGAGCATCTGCCCTCGGGAAGGAGAGAGGAGGCATCCGGGGGTGGCTACCAGCACCAGGTCAGGGCCATCACCCTGAGGCAGGGAGCTGAGCCTCACTCCACTCTCACGAAAGCCTCGGTCTTGGGGGGGGGGGGGGTAGGGGGGGTGGCGGCAGGGCACTGGGCTCACAGCCAGACTGGAGACTGGGCGTCCTGACCCGGCCCCCTCCTGTACTCCAGAGGGGACCCCTTACGCCGGAGGCCTGTTCCGCATGAAGCTCCTGCTGGGGAAGGACTTTCCCGCCTCCCCGCCCAAGGGCTACTTCCTGACCAAGATTTTCCACCCCAACGTGGGCGCCAACGGTGAGATCTGCGTCAACGTGCTCAAAAGGGACTGGACAGCGGAGCTGGGCATCCGGCATGTGCTGCTGGTGAGTTCTTGGTGGGGGGCTCCCCCCTCCTGGACATCCCAGTGGCGCCTGGGCTGTGGTGCATTCTTTCTTTTTTAAAATAAAGTCTGAAGTTGTTAGGGGCTTCTGTGTAAAAGTCCAAGTTTCCAGCTGGAAAATTCTGGAAGGCTTGGCAGTGCTTGACCCACTGAGCGTGGTTGTACAGGTTGTGCCGTGCCTGGTGTACCTTTGCTGTGTGTGGAACGCGCAAGGGGTTTGTGTAATGGGACACTTTCCTGATGGAGCAAGTCAGGCATCGGGCTGGGGCGGGGGGTTGGTTTCAAGTTATAATTTACAGTATGAAATTCCTGGACTATACAGTTCATCGTTTACGCGGGAGTCACAGAATTTGTACAGCCGTCACTGCCGTAGCTCAAACTTGTCGTTTCCAGTAGGAGCAACTCTGCTCCACCAGGGACGGTGTGTGGTAGGGGACTCTTACTTGTCGCATCGAGTGGGAAGCCCAGGCGCTCGCTCGTGCTGCTCTGCGGCCTCTGAGAGGGTGATTCGGACTCTGTGTCCACTGAGCCCAGGTGGAGACACCCATCTCCACGGCCACTAAGGCATTTAGGTCACATGCTGCCTTCCCACCCCACTCAAGGCTTACAAAAGGTTTCTGAGGGGCACCTGGCTGGCTCAGTCGGTAGGATTGTGACTCTTAACCTTGGGGTCGTGAGTTCCAGCCCCATGTTGGGCATGGGGGCTACTTCAGAAAACACATTTTTTTGAAAATGGAATTGCTCTGGAGCCCTGGGGCAGATGGTAGGGGTGGGGACGCGGAGTTTCCTGCTGGGCACTTGGGGAGGATGGAGCTCCAAGGTAAACGTACTTTGTCCTCCTCTCGCGGTCGTGTCTGCAGCGGCTGCCAGGGACTCTGGAGGTGAGCTCACAGAGTGACTCTGTGTCCCCGATGATCCCTAGGAGCCTTGGGTCTGGCCCCAGCCGTGAGGGAGCGCCTGCGGGGCCTGTGGGTGTGGGGCCAGAGCTTAGAATTGGGTGTGGTCCTGGGTCCCTGCTCAGCATCAGTGGTGTTTGCCGGGCCATGTGCCTTGCCTGTCACAGCAGCCAGGGGACCACCTGTTCTTGTCCTTGTTTACAGGCCAGAAGGGTCGTGTCCCCTGCTTGAGGCACGGTTAGGGCCCTGCAGGCTCCCTTTCATAGTGGCCAAAAGGGGGGTTGGGACAGACCCCACTGTGGCTGGTCTCGCTCCACCCCTTCACGGAGCCCGTGCACGTCTGGCTTCGGTTTACCCCCCACTTAAAGGGGTGTGGGGATCGGCTCCCTTCCTACACTTCCCTCTGGATGTTCTTCACGGGCCAGGTCCCTTTATTTACACCCTGATGCCTTTCTCGGTCCGGCCCGCCCACCGGCGTCTGGTTCTTCCTTGGTACCTCTGGTGACAGCCCTGGGTTTTTATGTGTCCTGTTTATGTTGAGAGATGAACAGCCCTGGAGTCCCAGCAGGCCCAGGTGTGAGTTCCTAAGTTGTCTCCCTTGCTTCCTGAGTGACCTCGGGCAAGTCCCTTCCCTCTCCAGTCCAGGCCTCGATCACAGGGGACACAGGTGTGAGCTGGGCCAGCGTCTTGTTGGGGGACAGCATCGGGAACAGGGAGCAGCCGGTGTGGAGGCCACGAGGCCCAGGCCCCTGACCTTGGTCCTCTGCCCGCAGACCATCAAGTGCCTGCTGATCCACCCTAACCCCGAGTCTGCCCTCAACGAGGAGGCTGGCCGCCTGCTCCTGGAGAACTACGAGGAGTACGCCGCCCGAGCCCGCCTGCTCACGGAGATCCACGGGGGCGCCAGCGGGCCCAGCAGTGCAGAGGCCGGCCGGGCCCCGGGTGCGGGCGCAGCCCCCTCTGCTGACCCCCTGGCTCCCGGGGGTCCTGGAGGAGCCGATGGCCCCATGGCCAAGAAGCATGCGGGTGAGCGGGACAAGAAGCTGGCAGCCAAGAAAAAGACGGACAAGAAGCGGGCGCTGCGGCGGCTGTAGTGGCTCTTCTCCAGCCCTCCCCACCTCCCCCTTCCCGACACTGACCCCCAACTCTGTCTCTAAGTTATTTAAATTATGGCTGGGGTGGGGGAGGGTGTGGGGGCACCGGGACCTGGATTTGTTTTTCTAAATAAAGTTGGAAAAGCAGCTGCTGTGCCTCACAGACACCCCAGGACCACGGCCTCAGCCACACGGGTCCCCGTTAAGTACCCATGTAGGGCTGCAGCTCGCTCATCCTGTGGCAGTGGGGGAGGACCCCGATTTCCTGTCTAAAGGGGGGGGCCGGGCCTGTTCTTGACAGTTGTTGTCTTCGTTCCTGAGGTAGGTGTGCAGCAGTGTCCCTCCCTTTCTTCCCGAGACAGTCAGGTGACAGGTGGGAGGGAAGCTGCTGGCTTCTCCACACCTGATTCAGCTCAGGGCAACAAAGCCTGTTCCCCAAATCCTAGGCCTAAAACGATGCCCATCCACCTGTCTCTGTTGGTCTGCAGCCCGGGTGCGGTGAGCTGGCCACTGTCCTCTGGTTTCACAGTTGAAGGCATCTGCCCCGTCCACATTCCTATCTCCAGTCTCCAGTCCCGGCAAGGGATCCCTCCTGGTGGGTTTTAGCTATCCTCAGGCTTGTAGGACCCGGTCACCCAGAGGCTGTCCTCAGCTCTTGGAAGCTCAAGTGCCCCACCTAAGGGCCAGGTCCTTCTGAAGGGCTCAGCTGATGGGCAGAAGCCTCCCAGGTGCTCCTGCTTAATTCCAGGTGACTGTGACCTAATCCTAGAAACCAGTCTGTCAAATTGACAGATTCTGCCCCACCACTCCAGGGGAGGGGGGTGGTGCAGGAGGACCTGGGGCAGGTTAGCCTCGTGTACACAGGCAGCTTTTACTGGCCTGGCCCTCTGGACTGCAGGCTGGTGGTCCTAGTCTCAGACTGATGGGGGGTGGGGCAGAGGTAAAGGCTGTAAAGCCCGAGTGGTGGGAGGGTGGGAGGGACCTCGAAGGCAGAGGCCCGGCAGCCAGCTGGCTTCAAATTGGCTTATTGTCCATTAACAAAATTTGTGGTCCCCTGTCGAAAAATGATCATGAAAAGAGAAAGGGAAACATGTCTACATAAAGACTTGTACATGAACTTTCAGAGTTGCTCCCTTTCTGATGGACAAAAAGTGGAAATAATCCAAAGGTTTAACAGATGGACTAAAATTGTGAGTTCATAGAATGGAATACTACTCAGCAAAATACTGATACAAAAACCAGCTTAGATGAATCACAAAAATATTCTCTGCTAAGTGAAGCCCTATACATAAGTGTACAAAATATCTGGTTCCACTTACGGATGAAATTCTAGAACTGGCAATATTGGTCACTAGTGGCTGAGAACAGGTCACTGGCTATCTGCAATCAAGGAAAACATGTACAGGGGCAGGGGCAACCTTCTGGAATGATGAGTATATCCCAGATCTTGATCATATCGGTGGTCACACAGGTGCATAAATTTGTCAAAACTTCAACTAAAAATGGGTGTATTTTTATGTAAACTGTATCAACGAAGCTTATTAAGCCAATAACTTCATTTATCTAGAGTAGAAGATAAGTCAGTGGGGCAGAAGATTTTGCAAGACCTATAACCAAAAAGTACTAATTCAAAGAATGTATAAAGAGCCCCTCCAAATCAATAAGAAAAAACACAAAAGAGAAACTGGTGAAAGCACGTCACAAAAGAGGAAATCCAAAAGCTACTCCTCGCTCGTAGTTGAGAAAATGCAGTGTAAGCCAACAGTGATACCGCTCCACTCCCACGGAACTAATAACGGTCGTTCGTGTCTAACAATACCAAGGTTGTAGAGCCACAGACCCCGTCGTGTGGCCCTGGTGGGAGCAGCAAATGCTAAAACGCACGCGGAAACGTCGAAAGCACGCGTACCTTGTTACTCTGCATTCTTACACACACAGCAGGCTTTAAACAACATCTGTCCTCATTACACGCACTGTAAACGCGGTTGTAGGTTCAAGAAACAATACCATAGGACAAAAAATGAACTACCACTGCTCCCAGCAGCAGGGAAAAATCACAAACGTCATGATCAGCCAGACCAGCAAGTCATAAAAGATTCCCACAATTCGAATGCCTTCGTGCACAATTCCAAAGCAGGCAAAAATAAGTTGTACTGCTGAACATACATACGTAGGTTGTAAAACTGTAAAAGATTGTCTGCATAAAGTTGGGCATTCTGGTTACCTTAAACTGGCAAGAAACCCAGGTGGACTTCTGGGGAGCAGGTAGTCCTGTTTCTTTACTTGGGTGTTGATTATGTGGATGCTTGCTTTATAATTCTTTTCTATATATGTGTGTGTGTGTGTGTGTGTGTGAGTATTGAATCCTGAAATACACTATTTCAGGATTAAAAAAAATTTTTTTTAATGTTTATTTTTGAGAGAGAGAGAGACTGCAAGCAGAGGAGGGGCAGAGAGAGATAGAGACACAGAATCTGAAGCAGGCTCCAGGCTCCGAGCTGTCAGCACAGAGCCCGACACGGGGCTTGAGCCCACGAACTGTGAGATCATGACCTGAGTCAGAGTCAGATGCTCAACCGACTGAGCCACCCAGGCGTCCCTGAGGATTTTTAAAACAAAAAAACTCTTTATGTGTGGATATGGACCAATCTCCAAACTAGATTAAGTTGGGGGGGTGGGGAGCAACATGTGAACAGTGCAAACTATTTTTTTTTTTATTTTGTTTAAAATAGGGTATGTGTTATTTGTTTGCCTATGCATTCAAAGCTTCTGGAAGGTTACTTTAGAACCTGCAAATATTGGGGCGCCTGGGTAGCTCAGTCGTTTGGGCATCCAACTTCAGCTCAGGTCATGATCTCGCAGTTCTCGCGGGTTCGAGCCCCGCGTCAGGCTCTATGCTGACAGTTTGGACGGAGCCTGGAGCCTGCTTCTGATTCTTTGTCTCCCTCTCTCTCTGCCCCTCCCTCACCTTGTGCTCTGTCTCTCTCAAAAATAAATAAATGTAAAAAAAAAAAAAAAATTAAAAAAAAAAGAACCTGCAAATATTAATTGCCTCAAGGAAGCAGAGCTTGGGATACCTTGTGATTGTTACTCTTTCAAAAAACAAAGACTTGATTTTTTTTTTTTTTTTTTTTTTTTTAGATAAAAGTTTCTACAAAGAAACAGATCCCTCTAATTCCTATCTCCCCAACGGCCCCCTTCATCGGGGACAACCAGTGTTACCAGCTGCTTGTATATTTTTCTAGAGAGATTCTACACAAATGCAGGCAGAGTCAAATATATAATCCTGTTAATCCTTTTAATCTCCCACAGCACACAGCGTCCTGCACACCGCATGCCGCTCCTTGCTCTTTCAACGTAACTAGAAGTCTTGGAAGTCTGTCCAAATCAGCACTTCCCTGCTCTTAGGTGCCTAGTGTCCCATCATATAAATGCGCCATGACTTACCACATCCTGTATTGATTGACCAACAACCCACGAGGCTGGAACGAATAATCTTTGGAGGTGGGCCTTGTGGCACACAGGGAGTATGTCCTTACAGCAAATCTTATACATGACGTTACTGGGCCAAAGTGTTACAATTACGTTTGTAATTTGTACAGATATTGCCAAATTGTGCCCCGTGGGGTTTGTCCCAGTTTGTGTTCTGTTAGCAATATAAGGGTGCCCGTTCCCCCATGGCCTCACTAGCACTTTGATTTTGACCCAACATTTGGATTTTTCCCAGTCTGGGAGTTACAGACTATCTTGTTTTTTGTTTTAACAGACTTTACTTTTTAGAACAGTTCGGGACTTACGGAAAAATTATGAAAAGTGTCCCCTATTGCTGCCTCTCTCCCATAAATACTGTACAAAATGTAGATGCTAGGGACACCAGGGTGGGTCAGTCAGTTAAGCGTCCGACTTCAGCTCAGGTCATAATCTCATAGTCTGTGAGACGGAGCCCCGCATTGGTCTGGGAGCTGACAGTGCTGAGCCTGCTTGGGATTCTCTCTCTCCTCTCTGCCCCTCCCCCATGCACAGGCACGTGGGTGCACTCGCTATCTCAAAATCAACAAACCTTAGAAAAGAAAAAATGTGGATGCCAAAACGAAGTTGCTGGTGTTGCTGAAAGCCCAGAGCCAGGGGTGAACACACAGTAAGGGCTAACTCAGCAGGCTGCTCAAACCCCACACGTGCACGGGGCATGCACGTGGGTATTCGTGAAGAGTTTCCAGTAACCTCCACGAACAACACGCAACAAACAGGTTGTGGAGCCAGGGGCTGGGATGCTGGGGCCCCTTTGCCCCTGGATACTTTTCTTCCATTTGCACATCTCCAAACCACGTGCACACGTTAGTTTCATAATGACTTTAAAAGAACAGATGGGGGCGCCTGGGTGGCGCAGTCGGTTAAGCGTCCGACTTCAGCCAGGTCACGATCTCGCGGTCCGTGAGTTCGAGCCCCGCGTCGGGCTCTGGGCTGACGGCTCGGAGCCTGGAGCCTGTTTCCGATTCTGTGTCTCCCTCTCTCTCTGCCCCTCCCCCGTTCCTGCTCTGTCTGTCTCTCTCTGTCCCAAAAATAAATAAAAAACGTTGAAAAAAAATTTTTAAAAGAATAGATGGTTTTATTCCAGCCAAGTGACTACAAGAGAAACAAAGGGAGATCAACAAATTTGCCGGACAGCCTGGATCAGAAATGCTGCAGATGTCCCGACATTCACAAACACACACGGCCGCTCGCATGAACTTGGGAACCACAGGGTATTGGGGTGTATGGATTCGGCACGTGTGCTCACAAGTGCCCTGGAAAACACACATGGTTTCCCGTGCAGAGTTATAAACATGGGAAGGCATCTCCGATTATCTGAGTCCATCCAGTCAAAATAATTTATAATAAACATTCATTCATGCAATTATGATTTGTGGGCATGACATGGCAGGTCTCTTCCTAAGCTTTTTGCACACTGTATCTTCTCAACAGCTTTAGGAAGTAGGATCTGTTGATGTAGACATCACAGATGAGGGAACAAGGTCATAGGGAAGTTTAGTTACTTGCCCAAAGTTGCAGGACCAGGGAGTGCAATGCAAGTATCTGTGTGTGTACGTATGTAATGGATGGATATATACATACATATGCATATATATGCATACGTGTACACACACATATCTCAACGTATCTGATATGCCAGTGCTAATGGAAATATAGTATAATTAAGGCCAGCCTCTCAGCTGAGCCCCCGTGTTGAGTGACCCTGTGACAGCAGCCAAGGGTGTGTCCTACCCTCAACTCAATTCTGCAGACGTTTTGAGCTAGTGCTGGAGACGCAGCAGCAAACAAAACCACAATCTCTGCTTTGTGGACCCCTGAAGAATCAGGCACTTGAAATGCTTCTCTCTCAGAGATGGGGAAACTGAGGCATTGAGCCACCAGGTGACCCACCCACAAAGGCACCCCTCGAGGCAGGTGTCCTGCCCTGATGCAGACAGGGGGGGCTCTGCAGGATGCCTTTGGCCGCAGGGCTCTGGAGCAGAGACAGGGAGCAGGGGTGTTCCAGGACATGGTCTCCAGAACAGTAGAGACCAGGGGTCTCCTGTGTGGGATCCTTGACCTGTGGCATACTGGCTGGCACAGGGTGTGTATGCAGGAAACAGGTCAGGGCAACGACAATGTGACCCCTTCCCAACCTGAGCCTAGGACACCTGCTTTGTCGAATGACCACAGCTGTTGGGAGAAACAGCCACTCCCCATGTGTCTGCATATACACACACAGATTTGCACACAAACACATCCCGCTTCTTGCTGTACTTGCTTCTGGAAGACCAAAAACCCACTGCTACTGAGCACTGGTCTTGTGCAGGCCCTCTTCTCGCCAGCCCACTCAGTTCTGACAGGAGGCACAGAGAGGTCCAGTTACTTGCCCAGAGCCACACAGCTAGTGGTTGACATGTTGGTGGGACCCAGGCAACCAGGTACCATGCCTAGCAGCCATCACCAGCTGTTAAACACCAGGAGGCAAGGGGTGGAAGCCACCAGAAACTACTCTAGCTCCTCGGGATGGGAGAGAAGGAGTGGCCCAGTGAAGGGGTTGAGTGTGGTTCCCAGCCCGAACAGGATGCCTAAGGTCACCCGTAGCTGGTGGCTCCTGCCCACTATGGGGGCTGAGCACTCAGGAGCCACCACTGAGCCCAAGACCAGCAACTCTGGCTTCAGACGGGCGAGGCAGAGATGGACACACTCCTGGCCCCCACGGCCAGGGCTCTGCCCATCCCTCCTGGGACCTTTCACTCCCGTGGGCCTGATGCTTAATCCCCACGAGGGCTGGGAGCTGTCCCAGGACCCGCTTCCGTCAGGAACCATCTGGACACCCTCTAGGAAGGGTCCGCTGTCCAGTCTGAGACCACAAAGCCCTAAAGCGTACGTGCTCTCGTGTTCACAGGCCACACATGCACGAGGCACGAACCAGGACATGAACAGGACATGACAGTGGGCTGACCCTTGGCCCCAATCCCCATCCATGAGATTGAGGCTCCACCAGTCTTTCTTGAAGCTGTGTCCTGTGTCAACAGAGTCTGAGACTGTGAGGACTGTAGTCAACTTTACGTGTTCAGCATCCACTTTCTAATCTGCTGCACTGGACAGTCACCTCTGATGTTCAGAGTAAGAATTTGTACCAGGGGCACCGGGGCGGCTCAGGTCAGGATCCCACAGTTCCGGAGTTCGAGCCCCCCCGTCGGGCTGCTTGGGATGCTCTCACCTCTCTCTACCCCTCCCCTGCTTGCTGTCTCACAAATACACATTAAAAAAAAGAAAAAGGAAGACCCTGTACCAACCCCCAGCCTGAGGAGCAGGAATGCTGGCCTGGACATCGCCAGCAAGACCTGGGCCTGGGCTCCACCAGCCCCCTCCCTGGGCCCTCCGGTCCCCGGACGCTGTGACCTGTATGTTATGGTGAAGAACACCCTGCACAAGCAGGCACACATACACACAGGCGCGGAGCCCCAGGCGAGGTGGCTGACATCTTTATTGCTTGGGAGGGGGAAATAGGTGCTCAGGAGCTCTTGGTGGGGCGGGCGCGCCTCCTCTTCACCATCACCGGCTTCTGGCTGCGCAGGATGGCGCTGGCTCTGCGAATGGCGGCCTAGAGCGACAAGGACCGGGCTCAGCCCACCAGCCCTCCCCCAAGGAGGGGTCGGCAGAGGCCCCGCCTCAGTTCTGGCAGCCCCACTCACCATGCGCAGGTCTGGACGGTACTTGTTCTTGCGGATCATGTGCCGGATGCTGCTGAGGGTGGCCCGGGCGTTCTTGTTGATGGTGGTCCGCACGTAGGAGGTGGCAGGTTTTCGCTGGCCTAGAGGGTGGCAGGGGTCAGCCTGAAAGTCATCTGGATCTTTAGTGGACCTCCCAGGCAATGGTGGTGTGGTCTCACGCCGGACACACAGGTGCCAACGCCATCCACCCATGTACTGCCACAGGCCAGGCCCAGCCAAGCACCCTGACGGGTCTTCTCCCGTATCCCTAACAGTCATCAACTCACTTGACAAAGGAATGCAGAAGCACTGGAAGGAGAACTCTCATCCAAGGTCACAGGCACACAGCAGTTAGGTGAACACAGGCTATCTGCCCATGCCCTGCGGGCACAACCCCCATGCTGGCCAGGCAGCCAGTGCTCTGGACACCAAAGCTCTGGTCTCTTCCTGCCCTACCCCAGGGCCCAGGCTACCCCGTCTGGAACAAGGGTGTGAGACAAGCAGTGAGGCTTGGCTGAGTTGCTGGCAAGCCATGAAGGGGCCAGAGAAGGCCAAGGTGAGGAAGAGCCCTGGGCCAAGCACCTGCCCTCCCGCATGCCTGCACAGGCAGAGCCAGGACTCCCGCTACCCACGATCAAAAGAAAGCACCCCCTTTCTTGTGCCACAAAGCTGCAGGCCTAGGTTTAGGCTCTCAAGTAGAACAGTGGGGTCCTGGGTAGACTCCGGGCTCCAAAAAAAAGATTGTAATAAAAGGGGTCACCCAAGAAACCAAGGACGCTGCACCACACCAGTGATTTTAAACACTGACCTTGACCAAGTTGCTGACCTCAGAGCAGAAACATTACCTCCTCATGTCAGTCCAGTTTGACAGCCCGGGGGAGGCCACCCAACGTGAAAAGAAAGTACAGTTTTCAGGGCCCAGAGCACCAGAACAGGGTTCTCGGGAGTACCGGAACCCTACAAGCTCGTTCCAAGCTCTCTCTTGCTCCGGGTGCTGTGCTCCTCAGAAGGGACAGTAATCCCCCTCTAGTGTGGGCGGGAGTCCCATCAAGAGCCAACAGGCCATGGCCACTGCTGTCACCGAACAGCATGCTGGACCGCAAACCCAAAGAGAAAGCAGCCGTACTCAAGAGCCCAGGGAAATCCTCATTCCGATCGCTTAAACCAACCCCCCTCCCACCTCCCCAAGAACAAACAAAGATAGTTGAGCTGGGATACAGACTCAACCTTTACCAGCCTCTGAAGCTTTGTCCCGTGACCTGCTAAAGACACCTGTCCAGGCCCCAGAGCAGTTTATGGGGGTCACATCACTGCTGCTTCCCATGCAGAACTAGCCTGTCACCTCTTACCTGTTGGCCTGTTTTCCCACCTGTGAAATGGGGACATCTACCTCCCCGACATGCTTCAAGGACTTAACCTGAAAACATCACACGACCATGCGATCCTGCAACTTAGCCCTTAGAACCACCTGGTGTGGATGAGATCCTGCTAGCTTAACAGATGCTCACACAGCTTCCCTCCCGATCTGGGGAATCCTCGATTCCACAGCATTACAGCTGTGGCCCGAGAGGGGTCTGCAGCCCGGAGCCAAGCCAGGGCGAATGCTCACCGGATCTCCGCTTCATCACCACCACCACCCCTTTGCCGTCGGCCGCCGGCTCCACGCCCACAGTCTTGCGGTGAATCAGCCCGTTGTAGCGGAAGGAGTTGCGAGCCTTCAGGTTATTGGGCTCCTGGGAAGGAGAACGCATCGGGGTCGCGAGGAGGGAAGGGGCCCCGCGACCGCGAGGGTGCCCCCCTCAGACCCCGGCGTCCCAGCCCCACTCACGGTGCTGTACGTCTGCTTGTTCCTCTTAATCAGGAAGCTGGAGCAGTTCCGCACGACCATCCATTGCAGGTGGGCGGACATGGCGGCAGCTGCGGGAAAAGGGGCAGGGACAGGTATCAAAGGGAGTCCCGGACCGGCGCCTCAGGGGCAGTGTGAGACTGGGAACCAGGGCGAAGAGGGGTCCCCAGGGGCACACAGCGAACTAGCACTTTGCCAGACGGGGCTGGATGACCGGAGGCGGCGGCCCGAACTCGGGAGGCCGAGACTAACTGCGGGGGACGCAGGGGTGAGAACTCGAGAATTCACAGCGATTTCCAGCGGTGGAGTCGGGGGGCGGGGGCGGACAGCCAAGGACACAAGGGGCGCAGCGATTGAGGCCACGCAAAGGCAGAGACCCAGGGCCGCGGAAAAGTGCTGCGACCACGCGGGCCGACGGAGAGCCCAAACCTCACCTCCGCTCCCTACAGCAGCCGGAGACGGAAAGAGGCAAGCAGGGGGCGGGGCGACGCCTTTAATACCAACACGCATTTCCGCTTCCTCCGTGAGCGCGCACCGCTCCCGCCTGTCCCCGCCTCCTTCCGTCCGCCTCCGAGGCGGCTCGGAAATGTTCGGCCTCTTCCGCCAGCTGGTCTCCTGCCGCTCGAAGACCTTCGGAACTCTTCGGGCAGGGACCCGAGGGCGTGTTCTCGGAGGCGGAGCGCCACCGTTCCGGGGGCCCTTCGTGTGTTTTCGGAATTCCACGGCTGGATTTCCCAGTGGGTCCAGTTCAGAGGCCCCAAGTCCCTTTCCTCAGCGGTTTCTCTCCGGGGTTGCTCACCAGCGCTTGGCACAGTATAGGCGCTCAACAAGCATTTGTTTTATGAATGAACGTGCCAATGCGTGAATCACCTAAGGCCAGCTCCAGCGTCTTCGGATCCTTCCGCTCATCGTAACCTCTCGGCTATTCCCGACGAAGGCACGGAGGCCCGCTCGGCCATTTTCGGAAATCTCAGGAAACGCTCTTCCCCCTGGGTGGTGGCCTTCTCTTATTGGCGCTTGCCCTTTCGGGTCTGTTCGGAAACACTCGATTTCCATTCGGCCACATTCGGAATTCAGTAGCTAATCCCGACAGACCTCTCAGTTTGCCCGCCTCAGGTCCTTTTAAAATAAACTCTTAGGGGCGCCTGGGTGGCTCAGTCAGTTGAGCGTCCGACTTCGGCTCAGGTCATGATCTCACACTCCGTGAGTTGGAGCCCCGCGTCGGGCTCTGTGCTGACAGCTCAGAGCCTGGAGCCTGCTTCAGATTCTGTGTCTCCCTCTCTCTGCCCCTCCCTCGTTCATGCTCTTTCTCTGTCTCAACAATAAGTAAACATAAAAAAAATAAACTCTTAAACCGTTTAGAGTCTAGAGTTTAGAATCTCGAGTTTAGAGTCTAGAGATAAGCTAGACGGAATCTCCTCGCAGACTGCCACCCCAGGAGGGCATAGATTCCCTCTAAAGATCGAGTTCCTTGGAGGAAAAGAGATTTGCGTGGGAAAGCTCTTGGTTCCTTTAGGGGGTCCATACCTGTTGGCCCAGCCTCTTCTCCGTGCCTTGTTGCCTTCCGCCCCCGTTCTCCCGTTCTCCCCTCTCCAGTGTGCCCACTGTCACACCCGTTAAACTTTCTGGAGGTTTATTTTTTGCCTGATGTAGATCTGTGGCTTCAGCCTCACCAGCACGGGGCTTGGCGCTTGCTGGTGGTGATGAGGATCTCAGGGGACCCCAGCTCACTAAAAGGAATGGCAATGGCTTAGGTCGACCCCATTATTAATGGCACCCTGATGTGTGATCATTTCTGGGAATTCCTTGAGGGCAGGAGCCTCGTCTGGTCCCTCTCTATGCTTTTGGGCTTCACCCCGAATGAGTCCTGGCAGTCCAGAGGCACTAGGTAAAACCTCCTGAGCAGACGGGAACCAGGGGATCGGCCTGCTGCCCCCATCAGAGCGCCCAGAGTCTGGAAGGCAGCTGTGCTCACCGCTATAACCACCAGCGTTGCACCAGAGCGCCCAGGATCTAATGGTTGGTGTGCACAGGGCTGCAAGAACCATCCACCTCTAGGTTCATTCCCAGGCGCGGGAGAGGCCCCAGGAGACAGGCAATGAGCGAGAGAAAGCTCCGTAGGGCCCATGTTTCTTCCATTAGGGCACCCTGACTGCTGATTCTTTGCCTCCCGGAACTCGTTGGGGTCCAGGGGCCTTGTCTGATTCTTGTATTTGACGCCTCCTCTCCCCCCACCACCTCCACGCCTGGCCCAGCCGTGGGGCGCTGGTGCGCAGGGGGCCCTGGTGACAGGCACTGAGCAGAAACAACCTCGGGGCTCCCATAGCACCCCACGCTGCCTCTTTAGACAACCCTGATCCTTCATGCTCCTTGGGGGTGAATAAGGCCCCTCCCACCTTTATCTGTGAGCCAGGCTGTCCCCCAGCACAGGCCTCTGAGGGCCGGGACGTGCTCAGAAACCGCGGCCAGGGTTCCCCCAAGCCGGGCCGGTCTGCACCCAGCCAGCTCAGGTGACCAGGAGGGCGCCGGGCACACCTGGCGCCGTCCCCTGACCCCGCCCCGGGCCCGGCCGCACCCCGGAACGCTCTCCGGGGGAGCCAGCTTGGCGGAGCAAGGCCATGGCCGCGGCGCCAGCGGTGGGCGCCCCGCAGGGGCCCCCGCCGGGTGTACCGTCCCCGCCGGCCGCCGCGCCAGGGCCTGCGTCCGGCCTGGGCCGCTGCCGGATGGCGCTGCTGCTGGCCGTGGCGCTGGACGTGGCGGGCATGGCGGCGCTGCTGACCGGCGTGTTCGCGCAGCTGCAGGTGCGCGGCCGCGACTTCGGCGACCTGCTCATCTACTCGGGAGCGCTGCTCGTCTTCCTGAGCCTGCTCGGCTGGATCCTCTGGTACACCGGCAACATTGAGATCTCGCGCCAGGAGCTCGAGCGCGACTACGGCCTGCGGCCCTCGGCGCTCGCCCGCCTCGCGCGCAAGCTCTCCCGCCGTTGGTCCGCCCCGGCCTCTTCCTCCGGCCCGCGCGCCGCGCCCGGCTCCCGGGGAGCGCGCCGTGCCGCCCGCGCGCCCCCGCCGCCCGCCGCCAGCTCCCGCCGCGTGCGCCTGCAGCTCGCCACGCTCGAGGCCGGGCCCGGGGCGGCGGGCGCCGGCACCGAGTGAGCCCGAGGTGAGGGGCGGGGCGGCGAGTGGGGCGGCAGGGAGAGTTGGAGAGAGCTGGAGAGACAGGGGAGAGACAGCAAGAGTGACGGGGGAGGCGGGGAGGGGGAGGTGGAGAGACAGGGGGAGAGCTGGAGAGATAGCAAGGGGGGGGGGAGGTGGAGAGACAGGGGGAGAGCTGGAGAGACGGGAGGTGGCGGGGGGGGGGGGGGGGAGTGCTGGAGAGAGATGGTGGGGATAGAAGTGGAAAGAATGGGAAAGATGGGGGGATGGAGATGGAGGGAGACAATAGGGAGGAAACACAGGGGTCAAGGTTGGAAAGGAGAGTAGCAAGGCCTTGAGGGTGGAGGCTCAGACAGCAAGGCATGACAGTGGACTTGGAAGACACAAGGAGACCCTGCCCCCCAGACGAGGCCCAGGGATGTCTGTTACCTCACCCCCACACTTGGAGACCCTGCTCTGCACCCCAGCCCCCAGCGGCACCAGGTCCCATTTAATCCTCTCTGTGCCATCACTCCTAGTATCATCCCCATCCCAGTAGGGGACGTTGAGGCCCAGAAAGGTGCCGCCTCTTGCCCGAGGGCACACAGCTGGGATTCTTCTGAAAAAGAGGGAAAGAGTAAGAACACCGGGAGGAGTGTGAGATGCAGGGAAGGCTCTACTGCTCTTTCCTTCCCTTTTCTCTCTCCTCTACCTTTTATCTCCTTTCCTAAACACACACTCTCCAGCTTTGCTCAAACACCTGCTATGGCTCCCTGTTGCCCTCTGAGAAAATCCTAGCCACTCACTGCATGTGGGCCCCACAAGTTTCAGCCCCGCATCCCCTGCCTTCTTTGCAGTTATGATGGCACCCCTCTGTGCATGGACACCAGGCTCCCTCATGTCAATTGACCTCTGTTCGTGCTTTCCCTTATAGCAGGAGTGCCCTTGCTGTCTGTACTCCACACAGAAAACTTCCCATGTGTTCATTATGGCCCAACTCAATTTTGCTGCCATTCTTTGGGTCTTCATATTGTCTGAGTTACCCCTGTTATCTCTTATATCTGTCTTGTTGTATCTGTGTGCTGGTACTATCTCTCCCGCTGGACAGGCAACATCTTGACTGTAAGGCTTGGGTCTCTAGTGTCTTCATTCTTAGCATGGCCTAGCAAAAAGTAAACTCGGGAAATCAGAGGTTGATAAGTGGGTAGGTGGATGGTTGGATGGGTTGTTGGATGGGTGGATGGATGGATGGGTGGATGGGTGGGTGGATGGATGGGTTGTTGGGTGGATGTGTGCATAGATGAAGGGGTGGATGGATGGATATGGTTAGATTGATGAACTGGTAGATGGGTGAATGGGTGGTTGGATGGATAGTTTGGGCAGATAGGTAGGTAGATAGATGAGAGAATGAATGGTTGGATCGATGAGTGGACGGCTAGGTAGAACAATGAATGCATGAGTGACTGAATCACTTTCTCAAATGGGTTTCCATAAAAGAGTGAAATCCTGATGTCCTAAGACCTTCTTTGTATGTGAGGAATTAACTTTTCTCCTATGTTTTCAGAATGATACTAGTTATATACCCTTCTTTGTGAGAATTCAGAAAATAGTCACTCCAATCATCTGCTGTGTTCTGTAGTTCAGATGAGGAGACTGGTTTAAGAAAAGATGTATGCGAGGCGCCTGGGTGGCTCAGTTGTTTAAGCGTCTGACTCTTGATCTCTGCTCAGGTCTTGATCTCAGGGTTATGAGTTCAAGCCCTGCTCTGGGCTCCATGTTGGGCTTGGAGCCTACTGAAAGAAAGAAAGAAAGAAAGAAAGAAAGAAAGAAAGAAAGAAAGAAAGAAAGAAAGAAAGAAAGAAAGAAAGAAAGAAAGAAAGAAAGAAAGGAGGGAGGGAGGGAGGGAGGGAGGGAGGGAGGGAGGGAGGGAGGGAGGGAGGGAGGGAGGGAGGAAGGAAGGAAGGAAAGAAAGAAAGAAAGAAAAATAGAAGATGTTTGCATAGCTGAAGCATCGGCTAACACAAAATTTGGCATATAATGCAGAAATACTCACCAGTGGTTAAAATGACCCCTGAAAATCCTTTACCTTGCCCCAAAGTCTAATACATCTGGATGGATCTCCGGCTGGAGCCACCTGCCTGCCAGAAACATGGGCCAAGCTGACTGGAGCGAAGGCCCCTGTTAGAAGGAAGACAGGCCTGTTCAAACACAGGACTCCTTAGTGGGCAGGGTGAAGTGTTTCCAGTGCATGAAGGACAGAGAACTTGAACTGTAACACAGGGACCTGAAGATTCTGGCTCTGGGTCACTCCCTTCTCCCTCTGGAGCCAAAATCCGTTGAGTGGACAGACAGAGCCACTACCGTTCTTTGTTATTTATCCCCTCTTGTTGTTTTCTTTCTCTGTCAATCTCCCTTTTTCTCTGTCCCTGTGTCTCTGTCTCTGTCCCTGTCTCCTGTGCCTCTTTGTCTTGGTCTCTGTGCCCATCTTTCCCTCTACACGTCTCTGTCTCTCCTCTCTCACTTTCCTGTCACTCATTCTCTACCTGGCACCACTGGGCTCCGGTGAGTTAAAGGCCCACAGATGCTGCCTTGAAGGGGGGCCTGGAGGGAGATGAAGGAACAAAGGAGAAGGTGTGTGAGCTCCCTGGGGCTAAAGCAGCAAGAAGGGGCTCCCTTCCCCTGCACCCTCAGGCCGCTGGGTGGGGGGCCCAGCAGATGCATGGATACTGAGAGGGGTCCCGAATAGCCACTAACCCTTCCCTTCCTCCTGCAGACGAACCCATGGCCCCACCTGTTGGCACTGGACCAGGATGTGCAGCTGTGCCCAAAATCATTTGGCCACCAGGATGCCTATCAGTCCTCCCCCAATCTCCCCCCCCCCCATAAATGGCTCTGCCTCCTAGCACTGTGTGTCTGTCTGGGAGAGGGACAGCCCTGGGGCCGGGCCACACCCCCAGAGGAGCTGCCCATGCCCTTGGGGACCTTGTAGCCCGCTTCACACCGACCCCCCACAGAGGGCGGTGGGAGAGTGGGGCCAGGATCTTGAGCACAGATGCCCCCTCCCTCAGTCCACACCTCCCTCAGCGCAGGCCCCTCTGGTGGTTTGGGAGGTCCTCCGAGAAGCACACAGAGGGACAAATTAGACTTGCAAAATATTTATTGGGAGGAAGCATGTATGGAGGGTAGTTGGTGACACCTGAGATTGGGGGGAGGGCTGGTCAGGATGAGTCTTCAACTGTCTGCACTTCCTCGAAAATGTCTGTCTGGCCTGTAGAGAGTCTGAGAGTAAAGTTGTCCACTGGAGACAGCCCGGGTCCAGCAGGGGCCCCTCCCATGCTCAGGCATTGATGGGAAGCCAGGCACATGCTTGGGGACAGGATCCCAAGGGTAGGCAGCAGGCAGAGGCCGACAGTCCGTGATGCTCCCGCAGGAGAGCTGAGGACCACATTTTCATGGCGGCAGGATGCCACCCCAGCCTAGTTCGGGCACCCCTCAGCCCTGCGGCCTCAGCCCAGGCCACCCCCTGCTTACCCGCTGCCCCCCCCCAGCCCAGACCTCCCACGATCACGCACACACACGATCACACACACACTCGAACACACACACACGCTCACTCCCTGCCCCAGAGCTCGACCATCTCCTGCTCCCATGATACTTAGAAAAGGCACCACAGGTCCATATGCTAGATCTGTATTGAGGGGTCCCGCCAGGAGTGCCCCTAATCATCATCCTCTCCCCCTTCCGTCTCTTCACCCCCTTCTGTCGTCCCTTCCCCTTCGGTGGCCCCTGATGTGTCCAGGTTCCCCTCCAGGGGAAGGGAGGCCGGCATGCTGCCCGAGGACCCCTTCTTGTAGCTCAGATTCCCCCGGTCCTTGGACAACAGAGACTCGGTCCTCGACGGGTCACATTTGCCCTTTAAGAAGCCTGGAAGGTTCAGCATATCCCGGCGCTTGGCCCACCTGGCGGGGAGGACGGACACTCAGCCTCGACCTTCCACCTGCCCCTCTGGGGATGGGGTGCCACCCGGAGTCCCAGCCCCACTTGCCAGAACAGGCAGACGCTGCAGATCAGGAAGAGGAGGCCCCCACACGTCCAGCCCAGCGCCCACATGTGCTTCCTCCGCATCATTGCTGAACAGAGGAGGCAGCTTTGAGACCGGGGTGGGCGGGGAGGGGTCTCGGCCACAGCCCCAGGGGACCCTGCTGCCAGGTACTCACCGTCTGGGCGCTGGTGGTAGCAGACCCCGTCCCGGTAGCAGCATCGGAGACGCAGACAGAGATTGGGGTTTTCGATGGCCGCCTGGCCCCCACAGCTCTCCCGGTCCCACACATCTCCCTCACAGCCTTGGGACCAACCACACGTGTCAGCTATGCCACAGAGTCCGCCAGGAGCCTCAGAACACCGCAGTCCCAAAGGCAGGCTCCGGGATTGTCTGCCCGGTGCTTACTCTGCGGGACACGGGAGTCCTGCCCCCAGCGCTGCCTCCCTCAGACCCAGGAGTCCTGACCACCAACCCCCCCCAGGCCCTCCTCCCTCAGACCCAGGAGTCCAGACCCTCAGCCCTCCTCCCTCAGAGCCAGGAGTCCAGACCCCGGCCCTCCTCCCCCAGAGCCAGGAGTCCAGACCCCAGCCCTTCCTCCCCCAGAGCCAGGAGTCCAGACCCTCAGCCCTCCTCCCTCAGACCCAGGAGTCCAGACCCTCAGCCCTCCTCCCTCAGAGCCAGGAGTCCAGACCCCGGCCCTCCTCCCCCAGAGCCAGGAGTCCAGACCCCAGCCCTTCCTCCCCCAGAGCCAGGAGTCCAGACCCTCAGCCCTCCTCCCTCAGACCCAGGAGTCCAGACCCTCAGCCCTCCTCCTCAGAGCCAGGAGTCCAGACCCTCAGCCCTCCTCCCTCAGACCCAGGAGTCCAGACCCTCAGCCCTCCTCCCTCAGAGCCAGGAGTCCAGACCCCCAGTCCCTCCTCCCTCAGACCCACCCAGCTCCTCCTCCCTCAGACCCAGGAGTCCTGCCCCCAGTCCCTCCTCCCTCAAACCCACCCAGCTCCTCTTCCCTCAGACCCAGGAGTCCTGCCCCCAGTCCCTCCTCCCTCAAACCCTCCCAGCTCCTCTTCCCTCAGACCCAGGAGTCCTGCCCCCAGTCCCTCCTCCCTCAGACCCACCCAGCTCCTCTTCCCTCAGACCCAGGAGTCCTGCCCCCAGTCCCTCCTCCCTCAGACCCACCCAGCTCCTCTTCCCTCAGACACAGGAGTCCAGACCCCAGCCCCTCCTCCCCCAGAGCCAGGAGTCCAGACCCCAGCCCCTCCTCCCCCAGACCAGGAGTCCAGGCACCCAGCCCTTCCTACCTCAGACCTAGGATCAGGCCCCTGACCCCTCCTCCTTCAGACCCAGGAGTCCTGACCCCCAGCCCCCTCCTCCCTCAGACCCTGGAGTCCAGACCCTAGCCCCCTCCTCCCTCAGACCCAGGAGTCCTGCTCCCAGCCCCTCCTCCCTCAGACTGGGGATCAGTCCCCCAGTCCCTACTCCCTTTAGACCCAGGAGTCTAGTCTGGCTCCCTGTCCTTGGAGGGCCCGGGTTTCATCCACTGCTCACTCCATGGGTAGAAGAATCCCTGGATTCCATTCCCATCTGTGAAGGAAAATGGTTGGTGTTGGGGCTGCGGTATGAAGGCTGAGGAGGCTCCCTGCTCAGCACTCTGACCCTGTCTTTGGCCCCCTCACCTACTGAGCCCTGCATCAGCAGGAAGAGGCTCAAAGCTGGGATCCCAGAGCCCACCATGTCGCCTCCCTAGACCCCTGGGGCCTCTGTGGGGACAGACCTCGAAGGCCATCACCCCAGCAACCAGCTGGGCCCCGCCCACTGCCCACCCAGCTTTCAAGGTTCTAAGTTCCGTTGCCAAGGAGCCCCCTTGACATGGGGAAGAAGGGAGAGGGGGTCACACTGGCCTGGTCACGCCTGCTTGTTAAGAAGCTGCTTCCTTAGCAACCAGGTGGGAAGGGCCGTGGGGTGGGGGTGGGGGCCTGGGCATGAAAATGAGCCTCCGTGGCAGAAAGAGGAGGCGGTGGTGGTGTAAGGCGTCTGCTCCCTGTGAACCAGGGGACTCCACGGGGTAGGGCCTGGGGGACCTTCCTGCCAGGGAATCCCTCCACTTAGTAACCCGATACCTGCCGGGCAGCTCATAGCCTGGGGTCTTCCCCCTAGCAACCAGGGGCAGGGGCCTGAGGCTCCCTGAGCCCCATTGTTAGGGAGGCCCCCCCCACCAACAACGAGATGGGCTAGGAGGACAAGGGGAAAATGGGGGTTGGTCCGGGGGAGGGGGGCAGAGCACTTGCTCAGGAGTCCCCTTGTCCCAAAGGCACTCCGGGCCTCCCCGTGGAGAAAGTATGGGGCATGTGTAGGGGGCCTTAGGGATGTGAGGGCCCTGAGGGTGGCTTCTCCCTAGGCCTCAGTCCACCTACAAATGGGGAAAGGAGTCCATGTGGAGGTCGTCAAGCTTCCCATTTGGTTCCCCTCAGTAAGGAGGAGGAGCCCAACTGGGGAGCTGGGTTGGGACTGCGATCCTTAGTTCTCTCAGGTGAACTTCCAGTCAGATTTGCAGGGCAGTGAGGAGGGGCCTCCTGAGGCCATATAGCTTTGGGGCCTGGATTTCTGAGTCTGAGAGAGGAGGGGCTGGGGGGCAGGACTCCTGGGTCTGAGGGAGGAGGGGCTGGGGAGCAGGACTCCTGAGTCTGAGGGAGGAAGGGCTGGGGGCCTGGGTCTGAAGGAGGAGGGGCTGGGGGCCTGATTCCTGGGTCTGAGGGAGGAGGGGGCTGGGGGCCAGGACTCCTGGGTCTGATGGAGGAGGGGCTGGGAGTCTAGTCTCTGAGGGAGGAGGGGCTGGGGGTCTGGACTCTTGGGTCTGAGGGAGGAGGTGTTGAGGGCCTGATCCTAGGTCTTAGGGAGGAGAGAGGCTGGGGGCCTGGACTCCTGGGTCTGAAAGAGGAGGGGGCTGGGGGTCTGGACTCCAGGGTCTGAGGGAGGAGGGGGCTGGGGGTCTGGACTCCAGGGTCTGAGGGAGGAGGGGGCTGGGGGGCTGGACTCCTGGGTCTGAGGGAGGAGGGGGCTGGGGGCCTGGGCTCCTGGGTCTGAGGGAGGAGGGAGCTGGGAGTCTGGACTCCTGGGTCTGAGGGAGGAGGAGCTGGGAGTCTGGACTCCTGGGTCTGAGTGGGGAGGAGGAGGCCAGGACTCCTCTGAGGGCAACTGTCCAGAAGCCCAGATCCCATTTCTCTGGAAGCCCTGTGAGGCTGACCCCCTGCCCTGGGCATCTCCTGTAAACATCCTGGTGGGAGCTGAGTGGCCCTGGGCTGCCTCCGTCAGAGATGACACAGGTTAGAGGGGGCTCAGCAGGGGGCCGGGGGTGGGGGGTCATAGGGGTTGTGGAGCTGAGGCCAGCAGCTGATGACCATTTCCTGTGTCAACATCATCTGGACCCACTTCGCAATTCCCGGGATTCCTCAGGGATCAAGGAGGGGGTGGGGGGCGGGGCTGCCAGGGCCCTGGACCGCGACTTGGGACTGGGGGGGCCCCCGCCGTCACGGCCCTCACCGCTAATGACAGGTTTGGGCTGCTTCTGCGGCCCGCCTGCCCCGTCACCCCCCAGAGGCCAGACAGGACCCCCCAGGGACAGACAGACGGACACACACAGCCTCGGACCTGCTGACCTCACACCAGCCAGCCCCACCTCCCCCAGGGGGTCGGCACACTCAAGGACCCCCGGCTCCCCGCTAGTATCCCAGTGGTACCTTCCCCCAAGATTGTGACCCCCCACCAGAGCCTCACACACTGGGTCTCCCCTGATCTCCGAGTTTGTTTCTTCCTGTGTCCCTAGATCCCATTGTTTTACATCATTGTCTGTCACTCTGGGGGTTTGTGCTACAGTTTCTGTTCCTGCTTGTCCTGTCATCTTGTCACCTCCCCAAGGCCTGCCTCTCAGTGTCTGCACCCCACCCCTTCCTTCTTACTGTCCTTGTAGTGGAAATAGCTGGAGCACCCCTCACCCTGGGGAAGACCCAGGAGTCTGGAGAGTTCCCCCTGCCCTCGCCCTCCTGTCCTGCGCCCACCACATCTCCCTCAGCCTCCTGCAGCCCGGAAGGATGAAAGATGGGCAAACATGACCCCAGAGCCCTGGGTGATGGCCAAGGCGACACTGGGGGTGGGGCGGGGGGACTGGCCCCAGCCACGCACCACTGACCTGGCCCCAGACTCCTGACCTTTTCCGTAGCGTATTCTCCAAATTATAAAAGGCAACACTTCTTTCTCTACCTGGAAGCCAGGGTTTGGGGCCTGGATACTGGGCATGGGGTCTGAGGGAGGAGGGGCTGGGGACCAGGACTCCTGGGTCTGAGGGAGGAGGAGATGGAGGTCTAGACTCCTGGGTCTGAAGGAGGAGGGGCTGAGGGCCTGGACTCCTGGGTCTGAGGGAGGAGGGGCTGGGGGTCTGGGCTCCTGGGTCTGAGGGAGGAGGGGCTGGGGACCAGGACTCCTGGGTCTGAGGGAGGAGGAGATGGAGGTCTAGACTCCTGGGTCTGAAGGAGGAGGGGCTGGGGACCAGGACTCCTGGGTCTGAGGGAGGAGGGGCTGGGGGAAGGACTCCTGGGTCTGAGGGAGGAGGGGCTGGGGGTCCAGACCCCTGGGCTGAAGAAGGGGGTCTGGTTCCCTGTAGGTGGAAGGGGCTGCCATTTCGAGATCCCTTTTGTTGCTCCCAGACTGGCCCCGGGCCCAGTCCCTATCCCCTCAGGCCAGTCCATCCCCCAGGCTGGTGGCCTGAGTCACCTTGGCTGGCCCCGCCGGTCTGGGGGGGGGGCTACGTCAGTTCTCCCCTCACTGACGCAGCCTTGGGCCCCCCACGCTGACTCAGCCGGAAACAGGCCCCCTGAGGGGCGGAGACCCAGTGGTCAGAGGCCTGGGTCCCTGCGGGAACGGGGGCTGGGAAGGGCCCCTGGGGGGCCCTGGAAGGGGTGGCCATGACAGACCAAGGGAGAGAGAGCTCTTACCTGAGCAATGAGGTCATGTCCCACCATGGGGGGGCTGTGACCTCACCTCCCTGGGGAGGAGAGCCGTCGTCCCCCCCCCTCCCATGGTGGGGGATGGGAGGGGGAGAACTCTAGCCTCCATTCATCCCCAGAGTCCCCCCTGCCAGCTCAGCACAGAGCCTAGAGGGAGTCTGCTGGGGAACCTTTGGAAAGTCTCGTCACTTTGTCTTCCACTGTCGCTTCTGTCCTGGGTGGTGGTGGGGGGCGGGGGGGAATGCTCCTGGGAATGGAGCTCTGGACCTGTTCCCTCAGGGGCTCTGCCCAAGTGCCTGGCCCTCCTCGGGGTACCATGTCCACGCTGCTGTTCCCCCGTCTGTGTGCGTCTCCCCCTCTGGCGCCAATGCCTCTCTGCACCGCGATCTCTATGCAGATGTCCCCCGTGCCCTGTCCCCAGCTCCTCTCCCTGGCTGAGCCACTCTCTCTGCAGTTCTGTCACCCTCCCTGCCTCCTCTGCTCACGCAACATCTCCACCCTTCTTTCTCTGGGTCTCCCCGCATGTGTTAATAAAAATCAAGAAAGAGAATAACAATGGTTCATATTTCCTGAGAGCTGACTGCGTGCTTTGCATGGGTGAAGTCATTCTTACCCCGGCGTTTGGGGGGTAGGATGGGTACTCGGTCACCCCCATTTCACAGGTGAGGAAACTGAGGCACAGAGGGGTACCGCACCTCCTTTCCATCTCTGCTTCTCTCCCCACCTTCACATCCCTACCTGTCTCCTGGGGAAAGGCTCTGCCCCTCTCTGTCCTCAATGTTCAGCACCTCTGTCTCTGAGCGCGTCTGTCCCCCTGCCTCTGTCTCTTGGGGCCTTTCTGCTCTGTCACCTGCTCCTCTGTTTTCTCTGTATCTCTTCTGCAGCCTGCCTCCCCTCTATGACTGCAACTTTGTCCCTCTTCCTCCTGGGGTCTCTCTGCGACTGCAGTTTATCTCCTTAGTGTCTCCGTCTCTCTATCTCTGCCTTTCAGAGGATCTATCTCTGCCCCAATGTCCCCATCTCTCCAAGTGTCTCTGTCTCCTTGCTTGGGTCTCCAAGCTCCGTCCCCTTCTCTTTCTCCGTTCCTCGTCCCACGGGGTCGCTCTGCCTCCCCATCCTGCGTCTTGTGGCCCCATCCCCACCTCTCTGTGTCCCTCGGTGCCAGTCCTGGTCCTGTGGACCCCCGCCCGCTGCCCGCAGCCGGGCCCCAGCCCTCTGCGCCGTGTGTGTCTGCCCCTGCGGCGGCCGGCCGAGGAGGTGGAGGGAGGGGACGCCAATGACCTCACCAGCCCCTCTCCGACCACCCCCCCCCTTTCTCTTTTCAACTTTTCCAACTTTTCCTTCCGTGCCCTCCTCTGAGCAAGGCAGCGTGAGCCCTGCGAGGCAGCCGGCTCCGTCTGAATGGAAAAGGCAGGCAGGGAGGGTGAGTCAGGATGTGTCAGGCCGCCCTCCCCTGCCGCCTGCCCCCCGCCCGCCCGCCCTGGCCCCCTATATAACCCCCCAGGCATCCACACTCCCTCACTGCCACGGCCCTCGCTGCTCACACGCACATGCCTCCCCTCCCCAGGCCGAGGCCCAGCTGACCCCCAGGGCTCCCCCCCGGCAGCGGACAGGGAAGGGTTAAAGGCCCCCAGCTCCCTGCCCCCTGCCCTGGGGAATCCCTGCCCTGTGGGGACATGAACAGTAAGTTGGTTCAAGTTCATGGGGGGGGGGGGGACAGGAAGGGAGGAGGGAGGGACCGCGGGGAGGAGGGTGGGGAGCAGACAGACACAGCGGAATCGGACAGAGAGAGACAGAGGAGAGCGAGGGAGCCGTGGGGAGGCAGAGACGGAGGACAGGAAAGGAGATTCAGAGAAAGCAGCAGGAGGCCGGGAGCAGAGACGGGCAGAGACAGGAGGACGGATTTGAGACGCGGAGACAGGGCAGCGCGAGAGACATGAAGACATACAGACAGAGACAGACAAATGCCGGGAGGTGACCCCCAAGAGCGCGGGACGCTCTGGGAGTCGGCAGACACCCGGGCATCCCGACAGAAAGGCTCCGGGAGGGAAACTGAGGCAGGGAGCCCGAGGAGGTGAGCGCAAGTCCCGAACGCCGACCCCCCCAGGCAGGGGGAGGAGAGAAAGAGAGACAGTGGTGCAGACAGGAACGGGAGAGCCAGACAGATGCGGACCGACGGACAGACAGCGGCCGGGGAGGGCCCGGGGGGCGGGCTGGGGGTGTGATGCGGGAGCGGGGCGGCCCGGGGGGCGCTGATTGGCTGGCGGGCGCGGGGGTGGGCGGGGCGGCTGGGGGATGGGCTGCCGGGGAACCAGCGGGCCGGAGCCCCCGGGGAGCGCGCCGCCGCCGGGTCCCTGTCCGCCTCCCGCGTCCCCGCTGCGCCCGCGTCTCTGCGTCCCTCCGCCCAGGTGTGCCCCGGGGGCATCCCCGGCACCACGGCCCGGCCTTCCGCGGTCCCCCTGGGCAGGGGTCTGGGCCTCCGGGTTCCTGTCCCGGTCTCCTTGCCCCGCTCTCAGTCCGGCTCGGGCTCCCGAGGCCCGGGGAGGGGGCAGGTTCTGGCCTGTGCCTCCCCCCTCACGCCCCGCCCCGGGGCCCAGATTCCGGCGTCCGGGGGCGGACGGGAGACGCCCGGCCCGTCTACCCGCCCCGGGCCGCGTCTGCTCCGACGGGCGGGGCAGCCAGAGCGGGAGAGGGAGAGGGCAGCCCGCCCCGGGCCTGCGACCTGCCCTGGGCGCGCCACCCCGGGACTCGGGACCCCCAGTCCCTCCTCCCCCCCCCCCCCCCGGACCCACCAGTCCGGTCTGAGCTCTCTCTGCCTCCTCCCGCCCCCAGGTGTTTGCTGCCTGGTCCTGGTCGCTCTGAGCCTGTGGCCGGATAGAGCTGCTGCCCCGGGGCCACCGCCGGGCCCCCCACGGGCCTCCCCAGACCCTCGGGCCGAGCTGGACAGCGCCGTCCTCCTGACCCGCTCTCTCCTGGCGGACACTCGACAGCTTGCTGCGCAGCTGGTGGGAGACCCTGCCGGGGGCTGGGCTGGGACAGGGACCCGGAGTGTGGAGGGCTTCTGGGCTCGCACGGAAACAGCGGGAGGGGGGAGTCTGGGGCCTGTCTGCAGGATGGGGGGATCCTTGGAGCTGGGCAGGGTCCCCCTCAAGGCTTCTTTTTCCCCACAGAGAGACAAATTTCCAGCCGACGGAGACCACAACTTGGACTCTCTTCCCACCTTGGCCATGAGTGCAGGGGCGCTGGGAGCCCTACAGGTAAGGGGAGGGCAAGGGGAAGAGGGGGCAAAGGTGAGAGCTGGGCGGTGGCCAGGGTGCAAGGAGCGCTGGGGGCCAGAGCAGGCGTGTGGCAGGTGTTCCGTGATGCCCCCCATGCCCTGCCTCCTAGCTCCCAGGTGTGCTGACGCGGCTGCGGGCGGACCTGTTCTCCTACCTGCGGCACGTCCAGTGGCTGCGGCGGGCGGGCGGCCCTTCCTTGCGGACCCTGGAGCCGGAGCTGGGCGCCCTGCAGGCTCGGCTGGACAGACTGCTGCGCCGGCTGCAGCTCCTGGTACGACCTCGACCTCGCAGCTCCCAGGCCCCATACCTAGACCTGAAACCTGAGACCCTGGGACCCCAGACTCCAGGCCTGCTCGGAGACCCCCAGCCCCCCTCGAGGCCCCAGACCCTGACCCAAAGCCAGCCTGGGGACCCTGACTCTGCAAACTCCAGACCTCAAGAGCCTAGATCCTGAGATCTCGGGTGAGACGACCCCAGATCCTGAGCTCTGAGTCTCTAAGACCTCAGATGCTGGTTGTGAGCCCTTAAGACCCCCAAACCCTGACCGCCAAAACCTGAGACCCAAGAACCTGAGATCAGAAAACTTTAGTTGCCCGTTCCTGGGCCTGACCACAAAGACCCTGGACCTCAAATTCCAGCTCCCAGTTCTGAGACCCCAGCCCTCACCCACGAGTCCCTGAGCTTGGATCCTAGAGACCCCACATGTAAGACACCAGCCCCAAGATCTTGGACCTGACCCCAGACTTGAGCCTACAGCCCCCAGCGTTCACCTAGCATCAGGATCCCAGCCCTGACTCTATAGACTTCACCCCTCAATCCCCTGAGCTTGGCCCTGGAGTTCCAGCTTTGAGACCTCCACCTTTTGGCCCCAGCCTCCACTTTCTGAACCCAACATGTTGAGAACTCCCCACCCAGAAACCCTACCCTGCAGGTTAAAGACCCTCTGGAAACATGCAGCCTGGACTCCCAGGTTCCAAACGCCCCTTCCCGGGACCCCCACTGCACCCCCACCCATTGCTAACCTTCTGTCTTCTCCCAACAGATGTCCCGCCTGGCCTTACCCCAAGCACCCCCAGACCCACCAGCTCCCCCACTGGCCCCCCCAGCCTCCGCCTGGGGAGGCATCAGGGCAGCCCACGCCATTCTTGGGGGGTTGCACCTGACCCTTGACTGGGCCGTGCGGGGCTTGCTGCTGCTGAAGACTCGGTTGTGACCAGCTACACAGAACCGCCAACGTCCTTCGATGCCACATCTTATTTATTTATTTATTTGGGGACTAGGGGCATGGAGGTCAGGAGATACCCCCCTCTTCTTCTCCCCCTAATTAGAGACGGTCCCTCCAGGAGACCTGGGCAGAAGAGGGGGGGGCATCTGTGCCTTATTTATACTTATTTATTTAAGGGCGTGGGTGGGAGGTGGGTGGGCTTGGGGACCAAAGGGTGAGGGAACTGGAGTCCTGGATTCTTGAATCTCTAAGACGTCTGGCCACAGTGTTTCCCTGTTCCCCACGCCTCTGGGCCTAGGCAGGAGCATATATTATTTATTAAACAATTACTTTTTGTGTTGGGGTGGGGAGGGAAGGGAAAGAGGCCTGGGTTTTTGTACAAAATGCGAGAAACTTTTGTACGATACAGAAGGGGAAATTAAATTTGTCATACACATCCACTTAGAGGTGATTTCTCTGAGGGCTGGGGGCTGGGGTCCCTGGAGTAGAGGGAGGCAGGGACCCTTAGTGGGCAGGACAGCAGAGGGGAGATGGTTGGTCCTCCAGGGCAGGGTCTGAGCCTCATCTGGTGCACAGCACTTCATAGACTCTCAATAAATATTTAATAGAAGGTTCCAGAAGGTCATCCAGTGCCCTAAAGTGCTTGTACATGACAAGGCTGCAAGTTCGTGGTCATTCATTATGGCAGTTCACAACAGCAAATTGGAAGCAACCTAGATGTTCAACAGTGAGGGATGGTTTAATAAATGACACCCATCTGTGTGATGGAAAACTATTAGCCATAAAGGGGGGATGATACAGAGGCGGCTTTAAGACATAGAGAAAGCAGGCTACTAACCACTGCATGATTCCCACTTTGCTTCTCTGGATGGATGGATGGATGGATGGATATATAGATTTTTTTAAGAAGTCCTAGAACACAGGGCACCTGGCTGGCTCAGTCAGTAGAGCATGCGACTCTTGATCTCTGGGCCGTGAGTTCAAGTGCCACGTTGGGCATAGAGCTTACTTTACAATAATAATTTAAAAAAAAAATACTCCTAGAAGAAAATACACCAAAATGTTGACCATGGTCCCCTCAGGGTGGAAGGCAGGGTGGGATTATGGGTGCTTTCATTATTTGTGCTTGTCCGAATTACTCAGAGTTTCTACAGTGACCATGTGTTTTGCATGACCCATTAAAAAAAAAAAATACACACTTTTTAGAAGGACGGAATGCCAGCCAACCCCTTCCCCCAAAACAAGACCTCAGAAGGAGTCAGGAATGACTGCTCACTGAGTGTGTGCTCTGGGCCGTGTCTTAAGTGTGGGGTTTTACTTACATGATCCCCTGAATGCTCCATCATGCCCCACTTTCCAGGTGAGAGAAAGTGAGGCTGGCGGGGGAGGGGACATGGTGTTCAAGGTCACACCTTGAAAGGGACCACTGTGTTTCTGCCAGAGGTCCAGCTCCTTCCAAAGCCCATGCCCCTTTGTTTATAACCAATGTTCAGCAATCACTGCCACAGACACAAATCGGTTATATATGGGGAAACTGAGGCTCAGTGGGGGGTATGAGTCTTCCTCAAGGTCCCTGAAAGGGGACAGTGGTGAGTTGGGGCCATGCTCGGGCCTCCCTTCTTAAGTGGGAAACTCTTTGGTTAATTATCCATTTATAATGTCCAAGACAGATCCTGCCGGGGGCCCTGAGTTTTCAGTAGCTTTGGGTCTGCAGTCGTGGCTTCTGATTCACAGACTCTAGCCCTCGAGACTCTAGGCCACATCCCAGGAGGAGAAGGGAGTCCACGCCCACCCCACCCCCCCCCAAGAGAGTTCCCAGAAAGAGTCCTACAAGTGTCTGATGAGGTCACAAAGGCCCCCCCCCCAAGGCTCCTCCCCCAAGCCAGGGCTGACCACCCTCCACCACAGGGCCATGGCCAAGCCCTGGGGAAGCCCCACCCTCTGGGACCCCTGAGCTGTGGCACCTGCCAAGCCTAAAGGGCCAGGGCGGGTGGGCTGGGGGACACTGGGCAGGCCAAGCACCCAGGTGCCGGGTCCCTGACTCTGTGTCTGGGGTGACCCACCTTTTCTGCAGCCGCTGTGAACCGGCTTCAGAACATCAGGCGCATGGAGCCATTCCAGGGACCCTCAAAATGGGTCCCCACGCTAGGCGAGCTGCAGAAGACCCTCCAGAGGGGCGAGTACCTGCCCCTCCGCCCGCTGCCCATGTTCGAGAGTAACTTTGTTCAGGTCCCCAGCTTCCTGCACCCTGGGGGCGGAGAGGGGCAGGAAGGGATTGAGACACCACCCCCCCCCACCCCCGCCCCGGACTGGGGGGTTCGAACCCAGGCAGGCACTGACTAGGCAGCCGCGGGGGTGGGGAGGCTCAGGTGGTAGGGGGCTTGGGCTGGGGGTGCCAGAAGAGCATTGGAGAAAGGAGTGGTCCCAGCCCCTCTCCCTGGCCCCCCAGGTGACCAATCGAGGGGCCCCTGTGTACGTGCACCACAGAACCAACCGTGTGACCATGGGTGTGGCTGCCTCCCAGCCTGGCCTGGTGTTGCCAGACATCCTGCTGATCGCTCAGCCCCCGGAGGCCAGGGAGTGCTCCAGCCTCGTCCTCACCAGGTGCCTCCATTCCGCGCCCCCCCACCCCGCTCCCCAGGCCTGCCCTATCCCCCCTCGACCACATATGTCCCTCTCCCACCTCTCCCCCTCGTCCCCCACCCCCCCTGCCCTGCCCCATCCTCTGCTCCACCACGTCTGTCTCCTGCCTCCCGCAGGATGCTCCCGCTGGACCTGACCCGCCTCTACGTGCATGACCTGTCCTCCTGGCGCCTGAAACTGCGCCTGGTCACGGGCCGCTGCTACCACCTGGAGCTGGATGCGCCCCGCAACGAGGCCGGCTTCCTGTTTGACCGCTGGATCCGGCTCATCAATCTGCTCCAGGAGCCCGCCACTACCTGGCTCCCCAGGACCCCGCATGGGCCCGCCAGGGACCCGGCCAGCGTCAAACCTCCTGCCTCCACCTGGCGCCTCCAGGTGGGCAGTGCCCCCCCACAGACCCTGGGAGCAGCTGTGGTTTTGGATTTCAGAGCCGGGACCAACAGCTGAAATCCAGAATCCCAAGATTTAGGCTGGGGGTCAGGACTCCTGGGTCTGAGGGAGGAGGGGCTGGGGGCCTGGACTCCTGGGTCTGAGGGAGGAGGCCCGCATTCCAGGATCTGAGGGAGGAGATGGCTGGTGGCCTAGACTCCAGGGTTTGCAGGAGCAGAGGGCAGGACCCCTGGGTCCTGGCGTGGGGACGGGTTGGGGTCCTGGAGTCCTGAGCTGGGTAGGTAATGGGGACGTGGAAACCAGGAGGAGGAACCCGTCCTGACCGACCCCCTCCCCGTCCACAGGACCGGCCCCAGTCCGGACGTTCGGGTGAGCAGCCTCCGTGTCCTCAGACCCTTCCCTACTTGTCAGCCTCTCCTGCCCCAGGCGTGGCCACACCTACCAGCCCTTGAGCTCTCCCCCCTCCCCTGCCCGAGCCTCACGTCCTCCCTGTCAGGGACCCTGACTGGAGGTCCTCCCCTCCTCTGCAGTCATGACTGTGGAGCCCAACTTTCCTTACAAGATACTGACACTTCAGAAACAGAGGAAGGCCAGGGTGAGCAGGTTGGGCAGGCCGGGCTGGGGAGGGGCCGGGCTGGGGGCCCCACGCCTCCTGACTGCCCGCCGTCCCTCCTCCCACCGCCAGACCCTCAAGCGCAAATTCAAGTCTCAGGCCGTGGGCGACTCTGTGCCTCTCATCTGGTCACAGCAGGAGCACGCTGAGCCTAGAAGGAAATCTGCAGAAAAGAAGTAGGCTTGGTTGGGGTCTTGCTGCCCGTGGGAGGCCGAAGGGCGAGGACCCCGGTGTGGAGGCCACCAGAGTCACCCCACATTGCCCCCTACAGGTCCCAACGAAACCCCCACCCTGACACATCTCAGACCCACATCCAGGTTACCGGTGAGCACACCTCGCCCTCCCCGTGTGGACCCCCAACGTTCTGGCCCTTCCCCCGAGAGCTCACTCTGCCTTCTTCCCGCCCAGAGAAGCCCAGCATCACCATCCGTACCGTCTTCAGCATCGTCTCCAACACCATCAACCACACACAGTCCTCTTCCAAGGCAGCTATGTCCCGGGGACCCACTCCTGGTCTGAGGGAGGAGGGGCTGGGGGCCTGGGCTCCTGGGTCTGAGGGAGGAGGGGCTGGGGGCCTGGGCCCCTGGGTCTGAGGGAGGAGGGGCTGGGGGCCTGGGCCCCTGGGTCTGAGGGAGGAGGGGCTGGGGGCCTGGGCCCCTGGGTCTGAGGGAGGAGGGGATGGGGGTCAGGACTCCCGGGTCTGAGGGAGGAGGGCCCTGTGTCCTGGGCTCTGGGAGCCTCCCCTGGCCGTGACCATTCTTCCCCTCTTCTCTCTCCACCTACAGTGTTTCTCTTCTGACTCAGACACGGCCACAGTCCTGGGCGGTTTAATTGAGACCCCCATCCGCTGTGCCTCCGCAGACACCCCTAATATTTCCTTGCTGGAATCCTATGATCCCTTCAACACGTACCTGTGGCAGCAGGACATTGAAAACCTGATGGACCCCGATACCAGCACCTTGTCCTCGTCCTCCTTCTCCCCAGCCACCTACCCTCCCTGCTTCTCCCTCCCAGCCGCTTACTCCTCCTCCCACAGGCGCAAGGAAAAGGCCCAGGCTCTGGGATCCGGGCAGAGGCAGCGGCCTCCACCCTCTCAGAAGACCGCAGCTGCCCGCGTCGCCGCTTGGAAGGTTCCATTCCTCCGTGACCAGTCCAAGAGGGTCTCAGCAATGCATGATCCATCCCAGAAGATGTCGACTGCACCCGGCCCACCCCGGGGGGCCCCAGTGGTACCCGCTGTTACCCAGAAGACCCCAACAGTACATGGCCCCCCTTGGAAGGCCCCACCTGTATCCGTTACTTCCCGGAAGGCCGCAGCCAGTCCTGGCCCGGCCCGGAAGGCCCCACCTGTATCGCCTACTTCCCGGAAGGCTGTATCTTCCTCTGTCCCAGGAAGGAAATCCGTGTTCCTACCTGCCCCATCCCAGAAAGCTCTGACCTCACCTACTCAACAGCAGATGACACTGGACACTGCCACTTTGGGCACGTTGCCCACAGGAGGTCCTAGACGGCGTGTGCTCGAGAGAAGCCAGAGTGAGGGGACGCCAGGACCAATGATGTTTGTGGGCACCCAGGAGATGGACCTGATAGAGACAAGGACCCAGAAAACATCCCAGGACCTGCCTTTTACCACCACCAAGAAGGAGTCGGAGGAGGTCGTGCTCACTAAAGCCCTGAAGATCACCCTGGATGGCTTGAAGGGCAGGGGCAAGTTGGAGGACAAGGTCCACAGAAAGAAGGAGGAGATATCCCTGGACAAGCCTGGCTTAACCTCCCAGACGGTGGGGCAACAGCAGAAGTGGCTCAAGACCCAGGAGGTGGTCATCCAGGGACCCCCAGAGGAGCAAAGCAGGCCGTTCTCGGTGGAGGGGCTCACCCTTGCCAAGCTGATGATCATGGCCAACTCCAAGGAACCGCCCCTGAGGCCCGCAACAGTCAATCCGTCCTCCTGGCTCTCGAACCCCCCGATGCCTGACATGTCAACAGTCAGCCCCAGTGAGGTGCCCTTGCTGCAGGGGACACCAGAGGTGGTTGGAGAGCAGTCCCTGTTTGGCACCTGGGTGAAGGAGAGAATGCATCCGTGGGCTGAAGGGAGCATGTATCGCTGGGTAGAGGCACAGCCCCAGGTTCCAAAAGAGGCTTCCGAAGTGCCTGGCCTCCCCAGGCATGAGGCCAGCAGCCTGATGATGGACAATGTCTCCCCAGAGCCCATCAGTCTGCCTGCATCAAAGTGGGAGGAGGTACCCCCGTGGCCCATCTCACTGACCCCCATCTCAGAGATGAAGGCCAGTGTGTTCCAGCAGCCAAAGAGAGCATCTCTTGAGCCTGAGGGGCAGTCAGACCAGCTGGAGGGGAGGTCAGACCAGCTCAAGAAGACTCCAGACCAGCTGGAGGGGATGCCAGACCAGCTCAAGAGGACTCCAGACCAGCTTGAGGGGATATCGGACCAGCTCCAGAGGATGCCAGACCAGTTTGAGGGGATGCCAGACCAGCTTGAGAGGATAGACCAGCTCAAGAGGATGTCAGACCAGCTCCAGGGGATGTCAGACCAGAGTCCCCTGGCCATAACAAAGTTGTCCTCTGATGTTATCTTACCAACGCTCGTAGAAAATGAGAATATGATGGGCATGGCCCCCGAGGTGGAGGACATAGAGGAACCGGGTGCTTACAGTCCTTCAGCCAGGTATTTGGGGTGACAGCTGACAGGTTCTGTCAACTCCATTAGCTGCAAGATAAAAAGAGGATCATTCCCTTTTTTCACTTTTATTCACGGACTCAGTGTATAGAGAGTGTTGACTTGTGCTAGGCATTGTTCTAAGCACTAGAGATATGGCATTGAGCAATTTGGGGAGGATATGCTCCTGTCATCTTGTGTGTAGAGCCCAGGGATGCTGTTCAATGTCCTACAATGCACAGGATGGCCCACCACAGCAGAGAATGATGCAGAGAAAATATCAGTAGTGCTGAAGTTAGGAGTCCTGACAATTAAAAGCTAAGTTAATTATATTGCACGCTATAAGGTGATAGCTCCATGGGAAAAGAGCAGGGGGGTGGAGGGAATTGGGATGAAGATAGGCAGCATCCTGTATTGGACTTGTTGGTCCAGGAGGGCTTCAGTGAGTTGATGTTATTTGTGTAAAGGCCCGAAGGAGGGGAAGAAGGAAGCCATGCACACATCTGGTGAAAGTATGTTCCCTGCAGAAGAAACAGCCACCGCAAAGGCCCTGAGGCATGAGTGTGTGTGTGATACGTTGGACCAAGAGTGAGTTCCAAGGGACCCCAAGAGTAGGAAATGAAGTCAGAAAAAGTCATGCAAGTGGTGGGAATCACGTGGGACCTTGCAGGCCATTTTAAGGCCTTTGGCTTTGATGCTGAGTGAGCTGGGGGATTTGGGGCAGAATGGCTGGGACTGGTGTATATTTGAAAAGGCTCTCTCTGGCCAAAGCATAGAGAAGGTAAGGGGGGCAAGGATGGGATCTGGGAGAATAGGGAGGAGGCAGTTGCAACGACGCAGGCATGAGACAAGAAGGGAGGTGTTGGAAGTGTGAGAAAGAGGCAGGATGGTTGACCCGACAGATTGGCTCATGGATTGGACACGGCCATGTGGTGTCAAGGGCAAACATACGGTCTGGGGTCTGAGACACTGGGGAGGCGGAGAGGCTGTGAATGCAGCAGGTGGCAGGGAGGGGATCAGGATCGCCTAAGATCCCTGGTGAGGAAGTGGGGCAGGTAGCTGGATATATGAATTGGGAGTGACGGGAAATCATCGGCACATGGATAGTTACCACAAGCCAAGAGACTGGAGGAGGTCACCAGCCAGTGAGCGTCAACAAAGAGGGTGCAAAGTGTTTAGAAAAGGGGAAACCAGGGGCGCCTGGGTGGCTCAGTCAGTTAAGCGTCTGACTTTGGCGCAGGTCGTGATCTCATGGTTCGTGAGTTCGAGCCCCGCGTCGGGCTCTGTGCTGATGGCTCAGAGCCTGGGGCCTGCTTCGGATTCTGTGTCTCCCTCTCTCTCTATCCCTCCCCGACTAGAGCTCTGTTTCTCCCTGTCTGTCAAAAATAAATAAATGTAATTTAAAAAAAAAAAAAAAAGAAAAGGGGAAACCATAGTGAGAGTTGGCAGAATGGTGACAGCCTGGGTGTCAGGGGCAGCTGCGTGTAATGCTGCAGTTAGGTAAAGGAATACGGGACTGAGGCAGGAGCCCTGGGCTTACCAGCAAGGATTTTATTATTTGTTGCATGGTGGGAACAAAGACCCGAATGGGGCAGGCCGACGGGAGCACAGAAAGCAGGGGATCACTTGCCGCAACCCTTGAAAACATGATGCTCAGTGAAAGGAACCAGATGCAGAAGGCCTCATCGTGTGTGATTCCATTTGTGGGAAACTTGCAGACCAGGCAAATAAATCCAAGCGGAATGGTGGTTGCTAGGAGCTGAGAGGAATGGGAGGAATGGGGAGGGATGACTTATTGGGAACAGGGGTCTCCTTTTGGGGTGATGAAATGTTCTGGAGCTAAGTGGAGGTGGTGGTTGCACAGCACTGTGGATGTAATTAGTGTCGTCGAACTGTGCACTTTCAAACGGTTGCAACGGTAAATTTTATGTGATGTGTATTTACCCGCTATATACCCACCCATCCACGTACACGTACTTTCCTATGAACGTGCGTATACAAAGAGGGGACGCAGAGAGGAGGGGTCCAGCAGCTTTTTTCCAAGTAGTTTGCTGGAAGGGGAGGAGGGACATGGCAAGAAGTAGCTGGTGTAGGAAGTGAGCACGAGAGTGCTGAAGAGGAGAGAGAGATTAACATTTGCGTGTTGGTGTGAAGGATCCACAGGCGGGCTCCCCCGCAACTAGGCAGGAGGGAGAGAAACTCGGGAGGGACAGCTGGGACAGGAAGACACTGGTGGGGACCCTTATTCCAGCTCACGCTTCATTTTAGCAGGGATTTACTGAGCCCTCACTATGCTCTTCCTGTGACCTCCAAGACCCCCTCTGGCTTTCTCTCTCTCCGCAGCATACAGAGTTCCCAGAGCCTTCAATAGCGGGATTCGGGGGGAGTCAATCTCAATCGCCAAAGTGTCCAAAGGAGCCCAGCGTGACCAGGTAGCCAGAGACCCTGCGGACCCGCCTTAGTCCTGGTACTGAAGTCCGGGGGCTCGGACACCACCCTTACTCTTTCCTCCTCTTCCCCACAGGCCCCCAGGGTGCTGTGCACCTGTACCGTAAGAAGCAGGGTGCTGAAAAGCCCGGGGGGGGGGGGGGACGCTCCCTCTAGGGTAGAGACCAGAGCTATCTATACGTTTATATACTGGGGGGCGGGGGGCGGGGGAGAGCCCGCGGAGCGGCCCAGCTTCGCAGAGATTAAAAGCCTGAGTCTGAGACTCGGCAAAAATCGTGACTGGGTGCCAGTGTGTGCGCGCGGGGTGGCGTCGGGCTGGAGGTGGGAGGCGGCGGGGGTGGGGGAGGTGGTCCACGCAGACCCTGCCTGGCGGCCCAGAGCGTCCCCTGCAGCGCAGCGGCTCCCATTGGCTGGGGTTCCAGGGGCCCCAGCCAATCCTGCCAGGAGTCGTGGTTTTCCTGGGCTGGGACCCCCGACACTCAGAAGCGAGGGGCACCGCCGGATGGAGCCACAAGCACAGCTGACCCAGTGACACGTTGACATCAGTCTGGTGAGGGCAGGGCGGGTGGGATCAGGGACTGGGCTTTGGGGCGGGGGCCAGGAACTGGGTGCGGGTCTGAGCGAGAGGCGCCTTCAGGCCCCACGGAGCCCCCTGCCCCTGCAGTAGCTGCCGCCTCCCTGGATGTTGGATATTGAGTTCCAGAAGTCCCCCAAGGGGAAATGGACAACACCACCCTTCGACCCGCGCTTCCCCAACCAGAACCAGACCCGCAACTGCTACCAGAACTTCCTGGGTGAGACCTTGCGGGCCAGGTTAGGGGGAGGGAGACAGAAGAGGCGGGAAGGGGTCCGCCCCACCTGAAGACAGGGAGAGGGTCCCGGAACGGCCTTGGTGGCGGTGACTGTTGGGGTGGGAGGGGAGGGGGGGGGGGGGAAAACCATGGTCGGAAGGGGCGGGGCCTCGCCGGGGAGTGGGCGGGGCCTATCTGGAGGGGCCTGGGCCGAGGGTGCGATGGGCGGGGCCTGGCCAGGAGAGGGTGGAACCTGCTCTGGAGGGGCGGGTACCAAATCCTGCAGGGGCGGGGCGAGGGAGGAATAGGCGGGGCCTATCCAGCGTGGGCGGGGCTTTGTCTGGAGGGGAGGAGACCCTGTCCTGGAGGGTGGGATTGAGTCTTGGAGGGGAGGGGCGAGAGGGAGATAGGCGGGGCCTATCCGGTGGGGGGCGGGACCGAGTCTTGGAGGGCCGAGGGAAGGGAGGGATAGGAGGGGCCTACCCAGCAGGGGCGGGGCCTGTCCGGGACGGGGCATGACCTGGTCTAGGGGCCAGGACTGGGCCTGGAGGGGGCGGGGCCTGACCTGGAGGGGCGGGACCGAGTCCTGGAGGGGCTGGGCATGGCCTGGAGGGGGTGGGCCGACCGTGGAGAGGCGGGGTCTGACTGGGAGTGGGCGGGCCTGCTCTGGAGGCCTGGGGACCAAGCCCTGGAGGGGCGGGGCCCGGTCTGCTGGGACTGGGACCGAGGCAACCCCGCGGCCCGCTCCGCCCCACCCCTCAGACTACCACCGCTGCGTCAAGAGAATGAACCGCCGTGGGAAAAGCACGCAGCCCTGCGAGTATTACTTCCGCGTGTTCCACTCGCTGTGCCCCAAGAGCTGGGTGAGCAGGGGGCCGAGGGGGCGTCGGCAGCCGGCCGGGCGAGGGTGGAGGGTCCCGCGGAGCTGAACAAGCGCCCGCCGCCTCCCCTCCCGCCCGCCTCTCCCCAGGTGCAGCGCTGGACCGAGCAGATCCAGGGAGGGACCTTCGCAGGCAAAATCTGACGGCCTGAGTGCGGACGCCCCGAAGGATCAGCGCGCTGACACCCTCCACCCCCCACCGTCCTCGAGTCTCCCCGAGACTCTCTAAGCCACACATAAAGCTATGTTGCTGCTGACGTTTCTTGTTATCTGGCGTGGGGGCTGGAGAAGACCTTTGTCTGTGGCCTGCAGCTAACACTACTGGTTCTGATGGAGGAGGGGGCAGGGGAGGATTCTGCTCCGTCGGGCTGCCATGGAGGGAGGGTAGGCAGGTGTCCAGGGCGGCAGCAACCAAGCCCCGTCCGCCCCTGCCCCACTGCCTCCAGCAGCAGCCGCCACCAGCCCGGGGTCCTCTCTGGGTCTCTGGATGACCACGCGCGCCCACCAGAGTGCCCCTGACTGTCCATCCCCACACTTAGTTGCCCTCCGTCTCCTCCCTCAGGAGCCTCTTCCTCTCTGGCCTGAACGCCTCCCCCACCTCCTTTGGGACTTCCATTCCCAAGTTCTGGGGGGGGGGGGAGTCTACTGTGCACACCCTCCCCCCCGCCAGAGCAGCCTCTTCCTTGTTTCCCCAAAGAACAGGGGCGGCTGCCCCCCCCCCCCAGACTTCTCCATTTCCCCAGGATACTCCAAGCTCCTGTCTGAATAGTTTGCTCCTGCCACATCCGGGCACCGGGCCTGCCCAGGCTCAGAGGCGGCAACGCCAAAATCCATCCTCATTCCAAATGCCCCCGAAAGGTCACCTCTCCAACCACCTGCCCCCCCCCCCCTCCCGGAGGCTGAGGCGTGACCCTTAACAGAGCGCAGAGCCCTGGGCTTCTAGCCCGGACCGAGTCCTGGGCACAGGGAGGACTGGATTCCACTGTGTCTCCCTGAAGCTGTAGGACTCCCGCGACAGCCTGGAGCCAGGCTCTCTCAAGTCATGTCAAGAGGCCAGTTTAATCCGGGGCTCGAAGGTCGCTGTTACTGATCAGAACAACTTGTCGGTGACCCTGAACAAGCTTCTTGACCTGCGTGCACCTCAACTTCCCCAGGAAACAGAGATGGTACAGTTCCGTTACCAGGACAGGTGGGATGATGGGAGGGGCTGAGCGGACTCTGGAGGACTGGCTCCACCCAGCCTCCTGGATGACTGTCCCCAGGCACACCCTCCACGCTGGCCTCATCAAGCCACCCAGGGCGCACCCCAGCCGTCTCATCTCCTGGGATGGCTTCTCCCAGATACCCTGCCCTCCCCCCTCCAATCACAGCCTGAGAGGCAGGGGGGCAGGTGAGTGTGCAGGGCGTGCAGGGAGCGCTGCCCCTGTGGCAGGGAAGCCGACGGTGACACACAGGCAAGGCACCTCTCCGAGTCACCAAATAGGGCTGCCGGCTGTCTGACACTCGGTGAGGTCACCTAGGTAGCATCTGAGCACAGAGCCTGCCACCTGTACAGCCCCAGCCAGCCTCTGGACCTCAGCAGGCCACCCCTGCCTGGAGGGCACTTTCTCTCCCTTGCCCGGCAGCCACTCTCAACTCTCCATTTTCTGTCCCCACCATCAGCCCTCCACCACTTTTTTTAAAGTTTATTTTGGTGGGGGCGGGGAGGGAGAGGGAGAGGGAGAGAGGGAGGGAGGGAGGGGGAGAGAGAGAGAGAGAGAGAGTGAGAGAGAGAGAGAGAGAGAACAAGCAGGGGAGGGGCAGAGAGAATCCCAAGCAGGCTCCACGCTGTCAGTGCAGAGCCCGATGCGGGGCTCAAACTCATGAATGGTGACATCATGACCTGAGCTGAAATCAAGTCAGATGCTCAACCAACTGGGCCACCAAGGCACCCCATCCCTCAACCACTTCTGGAGCATTGTTTATACTCCAGGCCACCAACCCTAAGGATGCCGGAGCTGGAGGCGGGGTCCGGCCTCGTGCACTATGGCTGTCTGGGTCAACAGCACAGCACACCCCCAGGCCTTGAACTCTGAACAGCGCCTCCACTGCTCCCTGAAGCCCCAGTGCCAGCAGCAGGGACCTGCGGCAGCTTCCCAGGTCAGAGGAGGTCCCGTTCCCGCCCCTCTCCCCAGCTCGCATCCCTGCTCTCCTCACCACCTCCTTCCCCCTCCCCCTTTCTTCCCCCAGCGCCATCCCCTCCGTCTCAGGCCACCTCTTGCCCTCTTCCCCTGCCTCTGAGCCCCTTGGCCGGCCGGTTCCTTCCTCCCCATCCGTGGACAGGCTCAGGCTTCCAGGCACTTCCCCATCAGAAACGCTCAGCTGCCCTTCACCCTTTGCTCCGGGAACCCAAACTCTCAAGGAACCCGCTCTCCCTCTCCTCCCCATGGAAGCCACCACAACCCAGCTCACTGTCCCTTGGTCCCCAGTGGGCACGGCTCCAGCCTCCTGTCTCTGGAGCCAGCCTCCTTCTCATCCTGAAGATCCTGCAGCCTGATGAACTCTGAAACGCCTCAAGTCCCAGTTGCACAGATTACCAGCCACGTGGCCCCCAATTCCCCAAGCCGTCTGCACCGTGGTCTTTTCATCCAAAGTCTGCTGATAACCACACCTACACTTCGTGGGGCTGCTGGCGAGAACCATGCTGTGAACCACAGGCTAGTTGTTGGGCCCAGGTCTCTCCGGGTGTGTGTGTGGGGTCTCTGCCTGTGTAAGCAATCCGAGGAAGCGTGTTGGTTCATACTGGTGGCTGACACATCGCACGGTGGGAGTGACTAATCGCACTCCAGGATGGCCAACCCATCACAGGGTCCCGGGGCTCCTGGAGACAACCGGCCAAAGCCGTGTGCATGTAAAAGGGTCAGGAAAGGAGTGGGTCCAGGATTGGGGTGCCCAGCCTGGATGGCACTCTCGGCTCTGCTTCCGGCCCAGCCACCAGAGGCGAAGGAGAAGGCAGAGCATGGACCTTGAGCACGTCAGCTGTGATTATTTCCTGCTTCTTTCAGTTCCTTCTTCCCTTCATCTCCCGGCCAACTTCCCTACGCCCTCGTTCAGGCTGCGCGATGGGGTTCGAGCCCCTGCCTTGACCTGCCAACTCTCATTCTTCCCTCCCCGGGGCCTGTGCTGTCCTGTCGTGGTAGGAGCCATCGACTCAGCGGGGTGGGGGTGGGGGGGGGGGGAGTTCGGGGCAGAACCTGGCAGCAAGGTGGTCACTGTCCTCCGCAGGCTGTTTGTGAAGGGGGTGGGGTGGTCTTGGGAGCGCAGCCGTGAAGACGGACGCCAGGCCACACAAGCCGCGCGACTCCCTCCTCATCACCCTGCCGCCCCAGCCCAGCGCTTCTCCGTGGGGGTGGCGCTGGCCCCCAGGGGGACGTCTGGCAGCCTCTGGAGACATTTCTGTCACAACCGAGGGGGTTGCTACTGGCATCGGGTGGGCAGAGGCTGGCGGGGCAACGCCTCATCCTACAACCCAGAATGAGCAGGCTCCGCGTGGGCCTCCGACCACTTGGGTTCCAGATACTCTGAGGAAGCGGACCAAGGCTCCAAGCCCTCTCCCGAGAAGAGTGCACATGCGCACGTGCAGTTACTACACTTTACAACAGGATCTCTGGAAGTGCTCGTAACCCCCCGCCCCGTGGTTGTCTGTCCATCCATCCCGGAGGAGATTCCGGCTCTGCTGTGCTGCTGGTCTAGACGCCACAGTGGGGCACCTGCACTGGAGTCTGCCCTCCGCGCCCTCCTCGCCTTCCTCCTTTCAAACCAACGGGCTCAGTGGGAGTCAGACAGACAGGCGCTCTGTGAAAGAGAGGGATTCGAGGTAAACACGTCCCGCTCTGCCCTGCCCACCCCCCACCCCCGGCGGCCTCTCCCTGCCCCTCTCGCCCTCCCTTCAGCCCCTGGCCGCTTCTGCCCCTCGTGTGAGGCCTCAGCTCTAGAACAGCGCCAGCCCTCGGAAGCAGGACGCGCTCACCGGTGGGTAGCTGTCCCCACGTCTCAGGCACAGTGGCAGGGAGGAGGTGACCACGAAGGCGATGTGGTGTTCCCTAAGGCCCCAGATCTGGAGCATCATCGCCCTGGTCCCACAGAGCCGGGCCTACCGAGAAGACACGGACGAGGCTATGGGGGCAGCTGGGCCCCACCTGACCGTGGCCAAGTCACCCTACTTGCAGGACCTGTTACCTCATCTGAAGGAGAGGGGAGTCCGCGCACTCTTCACCAGCACCCTTCCAGCGGGGATGGGGTTCTCGCCTCTGTCTTCCGCCATCCTCGGGGCCATCCTATCGACCCTTCGCCCCTCCAAAGCTCCACAAACATCCCCTCGACACATAAACCAAAATGAAAAGCTACAAAGGACGCTGCTTATAACAAGGTTTTAATAAAATAAAAAGTTCAAGTGCTTTCAATCCCCCAACATACCCCGTTCTGGTGTGGGGGAGGGGAGGGACCCCCACACCCCAGTAGCACCAGGGACAGCACCATGAGAAAGATGAGGTCGCGTCCGGCCTCCCTGAGACCCACGGGGTGGTGAGGACGTGTCCCAGACATCCCCCCACCTTGCCCCCCCACCTCAGACAGTCGCAGAGCTGAGCCCAAACCCACTCCCCTCCGCAGGGCAGTCTCTAGGGGGGGGCCGCCCCCAGGTCAGTTCCACTGCCTCCTGAGGCCTGGGCTTCCGGGGAGACACCAAGGGGCGGCCCCCACCCCTTATGGCTTTGCTCCCTGGGCAGGAGGGGGGTAGGGAAGGGAACGGCTCCTGTAGTCCTGAGGTTGGAGTTGGGGATGGGGGTGGGGCAGCAGCGGCCAGGGCACCCAATGGGGCGGGGGCGGCTCAGGGGTCAGCAGTCACAAAGGGTCAGGGGTCAGATCCCTGGGTGTCTCCAAACCGACCCAGCCCCCAGCCCGGTAAGAACTGTGCTGGGGTCCAGGGCCAGCTCCCTCCCAGAGGTCCAAGAGCTCCTTCTAGAGGTCAGTGAGTCCCGGAGAACATGGGGCCGCGGGGGAGGGGGGACTAGGCAGGATCCCTTCCTCTCCTGGCCCGGGGCCTCCCCTCTGGCCCATCATGGCCCGTCACCGTTGACATCCAGGTCAATGGAGCCATGGCTGACCACCAGCCGCAGGCGCTTGGGTGGGGAGAAGGGGGCAAAGGCGAGGGCCTGCTTGGGGATGGGGGTGGGGCCTGGGGTCCCGGCAGGGGCAGGGGTGGGGGCAGCAGGTGGGGGCCGGGCCACCCGGCTCAGGTCCACGCGCACCACGTAAGGCAGCCCATAGCGCCGGGCCCAGTGCCAGTCCTGCTGAGGGGCCCAGTGGGCGCGGGGGGCCGGGCCCAGGGCCACCAGGGCCTCCGCCTGCAGGCAGCATCGGGGGCCACAGCCTCCCCACTGGTGCAAGGAGACTCGGGCAGCACGGAGAAGGGGGGGAGCTGGGGCCCTCCGGGGCTGGGGGCGTCGGCGTCTCCGGGGGCGCACCCGGGGCTGGGGCTGAGGCAGCCACTGGAGCCAGAGGGGCGAGGCGTCAGGGCGGGCGCCGCAGGGCAGGGGGCGTAGGGGCTGGCAGGCAGCTGTGGAGGGGGGAGGGGAGAGAAAGGGGTGGATGTGAGCAGGGTGACTGGCACGGGGCGGGGGGGGGGGGGGATATGGGGTGAGGGGAGGGAGGGCGATGGAGGGACACGGTGGTTGGTGGTCGGGATGGACACAGACTGGCAGGGCAGGGTCCCCACCCCGAGCTTACCACAGAACGGGTCCCGGAGCAGTGGGGACAGGTGGGCACAGGCCCTGGGGCCCAGCCGGCCACCACCCTCCAGGCCCTGCTGCAGCCTCCGCTTGGTCTCCCGGAGCTCGTACTTGTCCAGCAGCCGCGGGGGCGCAGGTTCCCTGGGCCGCAGTCGGAAGGCCCCTTCGCCTCTCCTGTGAGCAGGCGGAAGGAGAGGACAGAAGCGGGTCCTGAGGAGGCTCTTCAGGGGCACTGCAGTGTGCTCCTGCGGGGCCTCCCCACCTCCCTCTGTGTCCTGCCACCTCACCCCTCCTGGTCCCTTCCCACCTCACCCCTCCTGGGTCCCTCCCCCCTCCCCCTTGGTGGGGGCCCTCCCACCTCACCTCTCTCGGGTGCCCTCCCCACCTCACCCCTCCTGGGTCCCTCCCCACCTCACCCCTCACCTCTCACAGGTATAGCATTCACAGTGCTCATTCTTTTCACCAAAGAAGCCTTCGCCATAGAAGCAGGTTACCTCGTCCCCCGGCTCAATGTCCCGGAGTACCTTCACACAGGCTGCGTTCCCATCTGCGGGCACAAACTGGGGGCTGGGCTGCTCAGTGACAGGTCCTGGGGCTGCCTGGCTCCACCCCACCCAGGACGAATGTGATCCCAGGACGGGCAGGGGCCAGGAGCCAGGAGCCCCCAGGAGCTTCCAGGGCCTGCCCTCTGAACACGCTCCCCAACTTCCTGCCCGCATGCTGGCCTCCGCCCTCCCCGCAGGATGATGATCTAACCTGACCCTGGCAGTGTTGGCAGACAGCACCGCCTGCTCCCTCCTGCACCCTTCCTCCACCCCTCCCACAGGCCTCCACCCACTCCCCACTCCCTGGCAGCCTGCACCTTGGCAGCGAGGTCCCAGCTCTGCCGGTCTCGCTGTCTCCCCCCACCCCAGGTGCCTGTCTGCCCTGCGGCCCCAGCCCGGGATCACTGCCCCCTGAGGCCACTCTTGCCTGTGCCTGTTCCTGCCTCGTGCTCCCCCTCTGGGAGGAGTGGACTCCCATCTCTCCCCCCACTCTAGCCTGACACACACCTGGGGGTGGCTCCGGCCACCTGCCCACTTCATCCCAGGCCAACTGGCCGGAGCCTCCATGCACAGGGCCTCACGTCCTTGCCCTCTGTATCCCCCCGACTCCATCTGGAGCCAACCTCTCACTCACTGACACACCGGGTCACACGCCAGCCTCTGGCCCCTCCCTGTCCTGACAAGCCTCCAGCTCTTGAGCTGCCAGGGCCATCTAAAAACCAAACCCCATTATTCACCCAGTGGGAGCACCCGTGGGGCAGACCTGAGCTCCTTTGTGGCACGCGAGGCCAGAGTCACCATGGCGACCATGCCTCCTGGCCCTCCACTAAGATGTGCCTGTCTGGGATGGCCTAGCACGCCTCAGTTTCTCCTCAACACCTTGGAAAGTCCTATTCCTCCTCAAGCGCCTGGCTCTGAACATCTGTGCGGCCTCCTGGTTCTGCACCGCTAGGTAAAAGACCGGTGCCTGGTGCCCGGGCCCTGAGGTGGCTGGCACCCACCTCACCACAGAGCCTCTGTCATGAAGCCTTGCCCCGTTTTCTGTCCTACCCAGCACATTTTCCACCGTCAAATCCATGTAATGGGTCTACAGAGTCACAGAACACAAGAACCACAGGACCCTCGCCACCATCCCCGGAGACACATTCTCACCGTCTGCCACCCGAGAAGAGTAACTCAGGCTGGGGGCTGGGGGAGCCAGGACTCAAACCCAGTTCTAACTCCAGAGCCCTGGTCGCACCTTGGGGCTCCGACAGACAGCGCAATGAGGCCCACACCCAGCAGGATGCACACCCAAGGCCTTACGAGACTCCTCTGCTTTCGGGCAGTCTGTGCTCCACCACAGAGAACACGCAGTGGCTCTCCCTGCAAAGCTGCTTCTCCATCCCGCTCCCTCTGCCTGGAAGTCCTGCCTCCCAGAGTCTCATCCTCTGGGGCTCGCTCTGGCCTTACCCCAGGCTTCTAGGGCTCAGCTCCCCTGTGTCCTGCTATGACAGGTGCACAGCTGTGGGCGGTGGGCTCCAGGCGCGGGGGCACCTTCTGTCTCCCTGTCCACCACACTCCCCCCTCCAAGTGAACTCAGGTTAGAGAGGGAAGAAGGCTGCCAGCAGGTGGCAACCTGAGATCCAGGGAGACTCGCCAGGGCCCCTTCCTCCCTGATCCCTGATTCCTGATCCCCGCAGATGCACACAAGGTTCCGGCCAGGGGCAGGAGGCAGCTGTACCAGGTGGGGAGACTCCGGGCAGTTTCTGGCTAGTCACTGACCCAAATGCCCCTCCCCGGGGCCCCCTTATTTCCCCCCAAGCCCACTCCTCAGTGGGGGTTCCCCAAGTCTCACCTTGCAGTTGGGTTTGCAGTCTGGAACATTGAGGGGAGGGCGGGGGAGAGAAGAAGAGACTCAAGTGAGCAGGGAGGTGAGTGGGCACCACCAGCCCTGGCCCCGCCCTGTCCCGGGCCGGCCCTGGCCCCGGCCGCGGCCCCACCGTGGTTTATGAAGGCGGCGGGGCCCAGCCACAGCTGTGCGCTGCGCTTGCGGGTGGAGTACATGATGCTGAAGTCGTTCTCGCCGGCCCTCAGCAGCCCCTCGTCAGCCTCCCGCAGCTCCGCGATGCAGCCCACCAGCAGTTCCAGCTTCTCGTTCTTCTTCCTGCAGAAAGGCCAGGCCAGGCCAGGCCGCTGTCTGAGCAGCGCCTCCCCAAGCCCCAGCTGGGCCACCAGGGGGCCTCCTGCCTGTGCCACCGTGGTCCGCCTCCCAGATTTCTCAAGTCCACCCTCCCCCCGCACCGCCTCCACACCTGCCTGGAGGGTCTCCTGGCTCCGGGTCCTTGGAATGGGATGGCCCCGTCCCACGTGGACCCAGGCGTCACTCAGGCTCTCCTCTCGTGACCAACTCCCCTTGGGCCCTGCACAGTAGTCCTTCTGCCTGGACTCCCGTGAACTCACCACAAGCTGCCACCCCCCACCCCCACACTTCACCAGACCCTCCAGTGGGTCTGTGCTTAGGCCTGCTTCCCAAGAACACTCAAAGTTCCCTGGTGGCTCCCAAAGCACCAAGCAACTGTGATCAGCACCTGCGGGTTTACTCGGCTACCGCCTGCCTTCTCTCTGCACTGAGATCAGTGGGCAGGGTCCATCTTGCTCACTGGCCTGTCCCTTACCCGGCGGCGCTGGCTACGCAGCAGGGACCCCATCGGCACGAGGGCTGCCACAGTCCTGCGCACAAGGGCAGTGATTTCCTAGCAGCCCCCGGAAGCCTGGGGTCGCATGGGGGTTCTTACCCCCATCGGCTCTGCTGTGGGGGAAGAATGTCTCTGGGACTAGGCCTGGCCTCCTTCGTCTCAGCAGGAAACTGTCTCTTCCCACCCCTGAACAAAGACATCTTCCTGGCCTCAACGCCAGAGGTATCCCCCCTGATCTCCAGGGGTCTCCTCTCCCAGCAGCCTCTGGAGCCCGTAGCTGTGAGTTTGGCCCTCTTACCAAGCTCTGGTAGACACAATCTTGGCTCCATTTGTCTCCATAGAATAGCGTGTACAGGGCAGGATGGTAAAGCCGCTTTCAGGCAGGAAGGCTCGGAGGTAGCGATAGATCTGGGGGAGGTGACGGGGTGGGCGGGGTGAGGAGGTGGGGCAGCCTCGTCCTCAGCCCTCTCTCTCCTGGGTTCTAGTCCTGCTCTGCCACTGACCCGCTGTGTGGCCTTGGGGAACTCACTTCCCCTCTCGGGACCTCAGTTTCTTCATCTGTCAAATGAAGAGGTTGTACTCCATCTCAGAGGGCCCCCCAACTCTCCTAGGATTCTCTGAGCCTCGTCTCAGATGGCCCCAACAGCTAGGAAGTTAGGGAGTCTGGTGAGGGGGTGGGCTTTGCAGAGGGACTGGGGTTCCAGAGGTCTGCCTGCCACAGCGAAGGATCCAGGACAGGCCGAGGTGACAGGGAGGACGTGTGGGCTGAGGGTGGGGGAAGGGAGGGGTGCCCTCACGTGGGTCTTGAGGGCAGCCTCCTGCCGCGGGCCCCGGCTCTGGAAGTAGTGGGCCATCCAGCCTCCCAGCGTCAGGGCCCGGTACGCAGCCTCCAGGTCCCGCTGCTTCAGGAAGGCCTCCAGCGCTGAGCGCAGGTGGTGCTGTCGCCGCAGGGGGGGCACGGGGCTGGGGGAGAGGGCATGCCTGGGTCCCAGGGCCTTGGCCTAATCCATCCGGGCCTTCCCGGGCCCTGCCCCCACCCCCACTTGGGGCTGCAGGGGCCGTGGAGGCAGGGGAGGGGTCCCGGAGCCCTGGGGCCACCCTGTCCCAGGCCGCTCACCTGACGTTCATCTTATGGGTGCGGAAGCCGAGGTAGGGGTCCAGGACAAGGCTGGTGGCAAGGTCGTCATTCTCACACAGCTCTCTGGCTGTCACTCTGTCAGGTCCCATGGTGCCCCGCGGACCATGCTGCCTCTGGCCAAGAGTCGGGGACACAATGCAGGGGCAGGGGCGGCGCCCCGGGAAAGGCCGTTTGTGAGCTGCGCAGGATTTGGCAAGCGTTTCGGTCTCCAGTCTCATCTACAAATCGGGGAGGAAAGCAGTGCTGACTTCACAGGGCTCTGGGTGCAGACAGAATGCAACAAGTACGTGTGACAGTGGAGAAGCCCCCAAAGAAATATCAGTCACTGTCAGTCGGTATCACGCTCTGGAGCAGACACAAATCCCCCAGCCACACACGACCACCCTCTGTGCACACCCACACACTCACGCGCAGATCTCCTCATGCCCCCATACACCACACACACACACACACACACACACACACGCACACACGCACATGCACGCATGTCCCTACTGGCCCGGGGAAGGCTGATTAATTGGCAGTCAGGGATAACCCTAAAGGCTTAGCCCTGAGGAGGCGGGAGTCAGGGGGAACCCATCCCCACCTCCAGCCCTCACCAAGGAAAAATCCAAGACTTCCCACCCCACTGGGACAGACAGTTCCTCCACCCACCCTCACTCTTCCTGGCTTCAGCCTCCACCTCCCTCCCACCCCCCACCCCCATCCCCACTCCCCCAGCAGCCTTTGGGAATCATCAGGAAGCTCTCGGTGAAGCCCCAGGCAGCCTGGAGGGGGGTGAGGGGAGGGAGAGCGGAGGAAGGATCCCAGCACCTGCTCCCTCTCCAAGGATTCCGGGGGAGGGGGGGCTCCAAGGACAAAGCAGGGAAGGGGGGAGAGGAAAGGAATGACACGGAGAGGCAGAACAGGTCCATAAAAAGGGGAGAAAGAAGGGAATCAGCAAAAGGAAAGAAAACAAGACCCCTAACCCGGCCTACGGATGGCCTGCTGGGCATCCGCACCACAGTGTGTCAGGGAGAGTCCATGGGGGACCGCAAGGAAGGGGGAGCTGAAGGGAGATCAGCAGCTAGAGCTGCGGGAAAGGGGGTCTAGAAAAGACAGGAAGGCTGGGGATACATAAAGAGGGGGCGCTGCGAGAGGGCGCTGGGACAGGGCGGAAGCTGCAGGGAGGTATGTGGGTAAAGACAAAACGCAGATTGCACGGAGGGGAGCTGGGGCAAAGAAGGGCCGGGGGTGCCTGCTGGAGACACGGGGCGGCGGGAAGGCCTGGGGATCCAGGGATGACCCCAGGAAAGCCAGGGTGGAGACCTAGAGTCGAGGGCAGGTCCCGAGAAGGTGAAGGGGGGCCGCAGGGTCCAGAACGGGGCTTGGAGAAGCAGAGAAGGGGCAGGTAGGCATTCAGGGAGCAGCGAGCCTGGGTCCAGGGAGGGACCTGGGTAGGCAGTGAGGGGTCCAGAAGCAGGGGCTGAGGTCCGCGGTGGTGGTCCTGGGACAGGGGCCTGGGCACGCAGTGAGATCCAGGGAGGGGAGTGCAGAGCCCGCGGGCTACCCCAGGGGTCCGGTTAGGCCCGGGAGTGCAGGGAGGGGCCTGGGTGAGCAAGCACAGGGAAGGGGCTGGGCGCCGAGAGCAGCCGGGGGCCCGCCAAAGGGCCAGGAGACGTGGGCGCCTGGACATGAGGAGGGGCCGGGCAGGGCGGGGGACGGTCGGGGCTGGGGGCGACCGGGAGCCAAGGCGGCGCGGGGTGGGGGCCGAGAGGGGGCTCAGAGGTCGGGCCCCGCGCCACCCCTCACCCGCTTCTCCTCCTCCTCCTCCTCCTGAGGCACCCGCGCCGCCGCCGCCACCACCTCCCACTGCCTGCTCCGGCTCTCGTCAGACACGGTCGCCGCGCCTCCCGTCTGCCCCGCTGGGTCCGCCCCGCCACGGCCAGGGGGAGCTCCCATTGGCCGAAGCCACCGCCACTCCTGAGGGGCTGTGGCGCTCGCGCCGCTCCCATTGGCGGAGCCCAACTCGGCCCCTCCCCGCCTGCCCCCACCCTCGGCGCCCCCACGAAACCCTGCTCCGCCCGCGCCGCTGCCAAGCGCCGCCAACTGCAGCTAATGGCTCCCGTAGCTGTCCTTCCGCCGCTGCCATGGAGACCGGCCCCGCCCACGGCCCGGAGTCGGCGTCCCCATTGGCCGAAAGCGTCGTGGCTCCCGGCAAAACTCGGGTTTAGGTCAGGTTATTCAGGTCCAAGTGGGGAGGGGGCGGGCTCTGCCCGTGCATAGCCCGCGTGTGACTGGCTGGCCTTGGAATAACTCGTCCTTCAATAGGCGAAGGCGCCCGCCCATCACGGTAGAGTCGAGCCTGGCCTATTCTTTCTCCCGCGAACCCTTCGGGAACAGCGGGAAGAAAGCTGGGGCGGGCGCGCGGGTTCTTCCGTCGACCCCGCCCGGCCTGCGGTTGCCGAGGCAACAAAACTTTATTGACAGCCCGGCCGGGCTACAAAGGGCGCCTCTCTGTCCCTCCCTGCGGGACAACCTTCCTGGCCCCGAATACCCCGTCTAGTTCCGTGAGCACCCACGACGGCTCTGTGGGGGTGAACGGGTCGGAAAGGAGGAGCCTGACAAGTAGGGGCTTTGGAGAAGTCTCCCATGAGGCAACCCCCTCCCCCAGTTGGGATCACCCCCCTGGCTCCAATCCTGGAGGCATACATAATTAGCAATTTATCGTAATTACGCCCAGAATAACAAGCTCCGCACTTGGAGCAGGCGGGCTTTGTTCTTTTTGCTCACTGCTGTGTATCTTGTGCGCTTAGAACAATGCCTGGCACGGAGTAGGTGCTTCAGTAGGTACTGAACGAATGAATGCAGGCATGACCGGCCAGTGAGGATGACGCTGACGGTTTCCGCGTCGCTATGTGATGTCGGGGAGGTGGCCTGCCCTCTCTGTTTATGCCCCAGCCCTGAGGCACCCCCCCCCCCAACACAGGCACACCCCTACCCCTAAGGATGGCCCAAGTTTCAGAGGAGAGAAACAGCAGGCACGCAGAAAGGACTCTAAAAACTCAGCTCTCCGGAAAAGACCTATCAGTATGTTTGAATCTTAGAAGTACAGCTCTTCTTTTCGCGGGTGTCCACCCCAGAGAAACGCTGGCAAATGTGAACGAAAAGATAAGCTCCCAACAGTTGCGCTGGGGGGAGGGGGTACTGGAAACGGCTTACATGTCCATCCCATGAAGAATGGATAACTGGATCGTGGCATTTTCATTCAGGAGAACGCCATGCAGCAGTGGAAGGGAATGAGCGCTCTGTAGCTCAGCCTGACAACCCCAACCCCTTCTGCTAGTTGCAGAAGTCTGTAGAGTCGAATGCAGGAGGTTTAAAAACCCATAAAACAGGGACTGTGTGTGGAGACGTGTTTTAAATGTATATAAATGTGCACGGGCATGAGAAAAGGAGGGGAAAGCCCTATTGGTGACCCCTGCAGGTGGGGCCGATGGACTGCAATCAGGAAAGCTACAGGGGACATTGATATTTGCACTTTTTTTCTTTTTTAAAGCCCAGAGGTGAAACCATGAGTGCACTCTATCACTATCTGTTCTTCTTCTGTGTGTGAAAAACATTTCATAATACAAATAAAAATTTGACTCGCCAATTCCATTCCAGGGTTTTAGTCTAAGGAAATAACTGACAAGCATTACGATATTTATATACAAATATGTTTGTTTCGCCTCGGTGTTGTTTAAAACGCAGAAAGAGGGGCGCCTGGGTGGCTCAGTCGGTTAAGCGTCCGACTTTGGCTCAGGTCACGATCTCAAGGTGCGTGAGTTCGAGCCCCGCATCGGGCTCTGTGCTGACAGCTCAGAGCCTGGAGCCTGCTTCCCAGTCTGTGTCTCCCCTCTCTCTCTCTCTGCTCCTCCCCTTCTCCTGCTCTGTCTCTCTCTGTCTCAAAAATAAATAAAAAACATTAAAAAAAATTTTTTTAATTAAAAAAAATTAAACGCAGAAAGATACGAAAAGCCTTACTGTTTAACAATAGAAGATTGGACCACTTACAGGATATCTGCCAGTGGAATAAGCAACAGTTACTGGGCTGTTGGCACATGCTGGTAACTTTGTAAATAGCCCTGCCAGGGAGGGGCTGTTACTACCCCCATTTTACAGATGAGCAAACTGAGGCTTATAGAGGGGATTTAACTGGCCATCAGACACCAGGGCTTTATTTCTCAACCTCTGGGCTACATTGCCCAGATAGGATCCAGCCGGTTCTCAATGTTTACAATGAATGAATGAAGCACAGATACATGCTACTACATAGACGGACCCTGAAAACAGGCTAGGGGGCGCCTGGGTGGCTTAGTTGGTTAAGCGTCTGAGTTCGAGCCCCACATCTGGCTCTGCGCTGTCTGCTTGGGATTCTCTCCCTCTCTCTGTGCCCCTCCCCTGCTCGTGCTCTCTCTCTCTCTCTCAAAGTAAATAAATAAACTTAAAAAAAAGAAAAAGAAAAAAGAAAACTCACTAGGTAAAAGGAGCCAGACACAAAAATTCACATATGGAAGAATTCCATTTCTAGGAAATATCCAGAAGAGGTAAATCCATAGACACAGAAAGCAGATTCATAATGACTTCCAGGGGCTGGGGGGGGGGGGAATGGGGGAGGGACTAATAATAGCGGTGGGTCTTCCTTTTTGAATGAAGAGGTTCTGGATCCAGAGAATGGTGCTCGTTGCAGAACACCGTGCGTGTACAGAAAGCCATTGACTTGCACACTTCAAAATGGTGGAAATGGTAAATTGGATGTTAAGTGTATTTTACTACCGAAAGAGAGACAGAAACAGAGAAAGAGACAGAGAGAGACAGAGAGAGGGAGAGAAATAATCATCTAGGGAATATTGTAAAAACGTACATTCGAAGTCTCAGCCTCCGGAAGGCCCGGTTGAGTATTTAGTCAAGGTGCCCAAATGCCCGCTGCCCAAAATGTGGCCTATGTACCAGCGTCATCAAGCAAGACCACGTGGGTGCTTGGTGGGAATGAAGAATCTCAGGCCATGGGTGGCTCAGTCGGTTGAGCGTCCGACTTCGGCTCAGGTCACGATCTCGCGGTATGTGAGTTCGAGCCCCGCGTCCGGCTTTGTGCTGACTGCTCAGAGCCTGGAGCCTGTTTCAGATTCTGTGTCTCCCTCTCTCTCTGACCCTCCCCCGTTCGTGCTCTGTCTCTCTCTGTCTCAAAAATAAATAAACGTTAAAAAAAATTAAAAAAAAAAAAGAATCTCAGGCCACATCCCAGAACTCCTAAAGCAGAACCACCCAGACCAGTGACTGGAATGCTCTGGAATGTTTGAGAAGCATGCTTTAGAACACACCTTTGCAGGGGCACCTGGGTGGCTCAGTTGGTTAAACATCTGACTCTTGATTTTGGCTCAGGTCATGATCTCAGAGTGGTGAGTTCGAGCCCCGCATTGGGCTCCGTGCTGACAGTGCAGAGCCTGCTTGGGATTCTGTCTCTCCCTCCCTCTCTCTCTCTCTCCCTCTGCCCTCTCCCATGCTAGCATGCTATCTCTCTCTCTAAAAAACAAAAACAAAAACAGGAAAAAGCAGTAAATTCAGGAAGATCATATTTTGAGGGGCTAGGGATATCTATTTATATGTATATATAAAATAAGTGATTGGGGTGAGAATGTGGAGAAAAGGCAACCCTTGTGCCCGTTGATGGGAATGTAAGTTGGTGCAGCCACTATTGAAAAGAATATGGTGGTTCCTTAAGAAATTAAAAATAGAAGGGCGCCTGGGTGGCTCAGTCGGTTGAATGTCCGACTTCAGCTCAGGTCATGATCTCGAAGTTCGTGGTTTGGGAGGCCTGCATCCGTCCGGCTCTGTGCTGACAGCTCAGAGCCTGGAGCCTGCTTCACATTCTGTGTCTCCCCTCTCTCTGCCTCTCTCCTGCTTGCGCTCTGTCTCTCTGTTCCTCAAAAAAATGAATAAACATTAAAAAATTAAAAACAAATTAGAAATAGAATTACCACGTTGTCCCTCAATCCCACTTCTGGATACATATCCAAAGACAATGGTCACTGTTGCAAAGAGATATCTGCACTCCCATGTTTACTGCAGCATTATTCACCACGGCCAAGACGTGGAAACCACCTAAGTGTCCGTCAAGGGATCAACGACAAAAGAAAACGTAGGGCATATATATATAATGGAATATTATTCAGCTGTGAGGAAGGAGGAAATCCTAACACGGATGACACTGGAAGGCATTATCCTGAATAAGATAACATAGGCACGGAAAAACAAATACTGCACGATCTCATATGTATGTGGAATCTAAAAAAAGTCGGACTCCTAGAAGCAGAGAGTGGAAGGGTGGTCACCGGAGGCAGTGGTGGGGGGAGAGGGTGGAGAAAAGGGGAGAGGTTGGACAAAGTGTACATGAGCTAAATAGGTGACTCAAGTTCACAATACCATAGTGTGTAATTGAAGCTTGCGAAGACAGTAGGTCATAGATCATTAGCCTTCTCACCACACGCACAAAGGGTAACTGTGAGGTGACAGACGTGTTAATTAGCTTGATTGTAGGGATCACTTCACAGTGTGTTCATATGTCAAATAATCATATCGTACACCTTGACTGTATACACTTTTTGTTTGTTAATCATACTTCAATAAAGCTGGAGAAACATAAATGATGGGGGGGGAAGCTGTCTCTCAGTTTTCAAGTATTACTTGTGTAAGAACAAAATGTATAAAATGATAGAATAAATATGAGTATTATATACTGTATGTTACTTCATGAATACCTCTATCAACATATATACATATGTATATGTATATGCACACACACATCTATATCTATCTAATATCATCATCATCCTCCTCCTCAAAATTCTGCAATGAATTCACACCTTGGCAGTCAGCCTCCAAGGTGACCCCCGGGGACCCAATCTCCCCCACTGGAATTCACAGCCTTGAGCTCCTGCTTCCACAGTGAACAGGTCTGAGCTGGTGTAATGGAAAGGGTATTGTGTAAAAATGATGATGTGTCCAAGGCTAGGTCGTCACAGACATTCTGGCTTCCATCCCCGCTATCTCTGAGATTGCTCCTTGGGGAGAACCCAGAGAGGTTATCAAGGCCACCTTGTGGAGAAGACAATGTGGCAAGGAACTGAAGCCTTGTGTCAATAGCCAGGGAAGAACTGAGGCTTCCTGCCAACAGTTTGACAGTCATGTGAGTGAGCCGGCCTGGAAACAATCCTCCTATCTCCAGACGGTGCCCTGTCTACGTCTTGATTACAACCTGAAGAGCCAACCAGCTGAGCTGCTCCTGGATTCTGGACCCACAGAAACTGTGAGATGACAAATCCTTATCGATGTTTTATGCCACTATAGTATATTGATACACACCTAGATTTAAATCCAACATTTAAAAAAAAATTTTTTTTTTACATTTATTTATTTTTGAGAGACAGAGGGAGACAGAGCATGAGCAGGGGAGGGGCAGAGAGAGAGGGAAAGAGGGAGACACAGAATCCGAAGCAGGCTGCAGGCTCTGAGCTGTCAGCACAGAGCCCGATGCGGGGCTGGAACCCACAAACCATGAGATCGTGACCGGAGCTGAAGTTGGATGCTCAACTGACTGAGCCACCCAGGCGCTGCTAAAATCCAACAGTCTCACAATGGCCCCCCATTATTCCTCTCATCTTCATTATCAACTATTCTCTGAATCGCTCACTCTGTTATAATCCCATTGGCCTCCTTGATGGAAGCAAGGCCTTTCCTTGCTGTCCTGTCTGCTAGGAGATCCACCCCCGACAACTGTCTGCAGGGCTCACTCTCTCGCCTGCTTCAGGTGTTTGCTCAAATGTCACCTCCTCAAGGTCACCGTCCCTAATGGTTCTGGCTGGAAGAGCCCAACTACCCCAGTCATTCCCTGACTCTGCTCTATTGCTTTATAGCCCCAGGACCAGCTATATAATAATTTTTGGGTCCCAGAGCAAAATGAAAACGCAGACCCCTTGTTCAAAAATTGCTAAGCGTTTCAGGACAGTCACAATGAAGCACTCAACCCACGTGAGGCCCTGAGCCACTATACAACTCACACGCCTACAAAACGAGCATTGCCTAGCACGTAGTCCTGCCTGACATTATACATCTCTTTGTTTATTTGTTCGTTGTCTTTCTTCCCAACTAGAACATGAGCTCTAGGAGGGCAGGGAACCTTGTTTTGTTCACAGCTGAGTTTTCAATGTCAAGGGCATTGCCTGGCACATCACTGGCATTCGATACAGATTTAATGATTAAGCAAATAAAAACAATGAAAGAAGCCTGTCCCTGAAGGAGAGAGAGTACCTCAGAAGAGGACCCATGGAATGGGAGAACGTTTTTCCAAATCATATATCTGATAAAAGGTTTGTAACCTAGAATATATATAGAATATTTGGCACGCCTGTCTGGCTCAGTTGGTGCAGCATATGACTCTTAATCTCCGGGTCGCGAGTTCAAGCTCCACGTTGGGCGTGGAGCCTACTGAAAAAAAAAAAAAAAAAAAGAAAGAAAGAAAAAGAAAAAAATAATACTTAGAACTCAGGGTGCCTGGCTGGCTCAGTCAGTGAAGCATGCAACTCTTGATCTTGGGGTTGTGAGTTCGAGCCCCGTGTGGGTGTAGCGATTACTTACAAGCAAAAACTTAAAAAAAAAAAAGAAGGAAACAAGAAAAACTTGTACATGGCTGTTTATTACAGCATTATCCATAATAGCCAAAAGGTGGAACTAACTAGATAATATCTAGAACCAACTTGATAATATCTATCAACTCATAAATGAAGAAACAAAATGTGAAAGGAAATTCTGACACACTTTACAACATGGATGAACCTTGAAAACAGTTTCCTAAATGAAATAAGCCAGACACACACACACAAACAAATATTGTATCATTCCACTAATATGAGGTATCTGAAATAGTCAAAGCTGTAGAAACAGGAAATAGAATTTTGGCTGCCAGGGGCTAAGGGAGGGGAAGTGGGGAGTTACTGGTTAATGGGTATAAAGTTTCTGTTTGAGACGACGAAAAAGTCCTGAAGACAGATGGTTGTGATGGTTGCACAACACTGTGAATGTACTTAATACCCCTGAATTGCACACTTAAAATTGTAAAAGGGCAAAATTCATGTTATGTATATTTAACCACAATAAAAAATCTAGAAAAAATCCATGTTTAATGGTGAAACATCGAAAGCTCTTTATTTGAAGTCGAGAACAAGACAGGGATGTCCCCTTATCACTGCATTCTGTGCTGTTCTGAGTAAGGCAAGTAAAAGAAAAAAAAAAGTGTAAGAATTGAAGAGAAAGAAATAAAACTGCCATTAATCACAGATATGATTATGTATCTAGAAGATCCAAAGCTTCCAAAAGAAGCTCCTGATAAAATGTCAGAATTAATGATGGAATCTAGAAAGGTTGCTGGATACAAAACCAATATACAAATATCAACTGTACATTTTTTTACCTGTGGGTTGGAGGTGCCCAAGACCACCCAAAGTTTGGAAATTCACTAGGACTCATGGAGCTCAGCACAGAGTTGTATTCATGGCTAAACTTTATTACAACAATGTAGGATCATGAGGGGGAAAAGTCACAGGCTGAGACTGGAGGAAATCACATGCAGGTTTCCTCATTCTCTCTTCCTCTCATGAGGATCGTACAGAACTCACTCTTTCCCCAAACAAAAGCGCAGCACAATGTGCATGCTGTTTTTGCCCAAGGAAGCCCATCAGAGACTCAGCACCCAAGGTTTTATTAACGACTGATCATGTAGGCACCTTCTGCCTAGCACATACCAAAATTCCAGACTCCCAGAAAGAAAGCGGGAATTCAGCATTAACCACATGGTTTGCACAATCCAGGCACAGTGAGCCACTCAGAATATTTCAGCAACCAAGTCCCCAGACACCAGCCCAAGGCAAACTTGCAAGCAGGATAACTGATTTGGATGGATCTGCTTTGTTAACCATTTTCTGTACAACTAACAAAGTTTTAAAATAAAAATTTAAGTAAATATGACTCACAATATTTATAAATATCCAGCAAGGGGAAATAAATCTAACAAAATATGTGCAAAACCTCTTCCAGAAAACCTGTAAAACCTTATTTAGAGACCTGAAAGAAAATCTAAAACAGGGAGATATATACCATGTTCATGGACTGGGAATGAGTAGGATGGAAGATTTAAGGAGAATGAAGAATGTTTGGGTGGGGCACCTGGGTGGCTCAGTCAGTTGAGTGTCTAACTCTTGATTCCAACTCAGGTCATGGTCTCACGGATCATGAGATCAAGCCTCACGTTGGGCTCTGCACTGACAGCAAGGAGCCTGGCTGGGATTCTCCTCTCCCTCTCTTTCTACTTCTGTCCACCCTTAAAATAAATAAATAGGGGCACCTGGGTGGCTCAGGCAGTTGAGCGTCCAACTTCGGCTCAGGTCATGATCACACGGTCTCTGGGTTTGAGCCCCGTATTGGGTTCTGCGCTGACAGCTCAGAGCCTGGAGCCTGCTTTGGATTCTGTGTCTCCCACTCTCTCTGCCCCTCCCCCACTTATGCTCTGTCTCTGTTCTCCGTCTCTCTCTCTCTCAAAAATAAGTAAACATTGGGGCGCCTGGGTGGCTCAGTTGGTTAAGCGATCGACTTTGGCTCAGGTCATGATCTTGCAGTTTGTGAGTTCCAGCCCCGTGTTGGGCTCTGTGCTGACAGCTCAGAGCCTGGAGCCTAATTCAGATTCTACGTCTCCCCATCTCTCTACCCCTCCCCTGCTCACACTCTGTGTCTCTCTGTCTCTCAATAATAAATAAACATTAAAAAAATTTTTTTAAATAAGGAAACATTTAAAACATTAAATAAATAAGTAAACTAAAGAAAAATGTTTGGGTGTTTTGGTCATTCTTTTTCCACCTTCCTTTCCTCTCCCGATGTGGAGGTGGTGGCGGTGGGAACAAAGAGGTGGGCAGAAGTGACAGTCAACTCAACAGATCTGCATATTTGCTCAATAGCACCGATCTCAACCATGTCAGTGATTGTAACTATCTCCTTATAGCTTTGTTTCCTACAGAGATAAAAACCTCTGGATGAATGGATGCATGGGTGGGTGGATGGATGGGGAGAGAGAGAGAGAGGGAGAGAGACCGAGAGAGAGAGGTGTGTGTGCACGCAGGGGGTTGAATCGATGATGTGGTAAAACAGTGACGCCCCCAAAGACATCTGCAGTTCCCAGAACGCGGGTATTACTTCTTATGGTAAGAGATAGGGCTAAGGTAAGGGTTTTGAAAGGAGGACCTCATCCTGGATTATCCTAGGTTTGTGGGAATATTTTACAGCAGCCACAGAAAGCTACTATAGACAGCTGATTAAGTGGATTGGATCAGTGGGAAAGTGGGTGGTTAAACTGATGGATGGATTGTAGAATAAATGGGAAGAGGGAATTGAGAGAATGGCTCAAAGAATGAAAGAACATATAGTTGGGGGGTTATGCCTGGGTGGCTCAGTCGGTTAAGCGTCTGACTGTTGGTTGCGGCTCAGGTCATGATCTCACAGTTCATGGGTTTGAAGCTTGGGCTCACAGAACCTCGGGCTCTGTGGTGATGGTGTGGAGCCTGCTTGGGGTTCTCTCTCCCTCTCTCTCTGCCCCTCCCCCTCCCCCCTCAACATAAATAAATACACTTTGAAAAGAAAAAAAAAAGAACACAGAGCCGGATGAATGGAGAGCTGAATGGATGGATGGAGCTTGGAGAGCTGGAAGAATATCTAAACAGATGTATTTGGACAGATAGGCAGGTGGGTGGGTGGGAGGGTGAATACCTAGTTGGATAAATGCATAAAGGCAAGAACGTATGCACAGATGAACAGACGGGGCAGGTGGAAGTTTGGATGGGTATCTGAGGAGGGAGCCTGGCATGTGGGAAAGAACAACATTTTAGAGTCAGACAGACCTATGGTCTGGCCCCAGCTCCTTCAGTCTGTTGCTCAGCGACATCGGGTAAGTGTGGTAGCCGAGGTGGCTCTCCCTAGAAGAAAGATCTTGGTCAACTGTGAAGAGTGCCTTGGGAGGACAGCCCCCAGCTGCCCTAAGTCACTATTTTGTTTGGATCCAGGTCGTGTTCTCTTCTGGCAGCCCCCACCCACGACTAATCATCAGGGGTGGGGTTGGGATGGGGGGAAGGAGGGTACTAGGGCCTGGCCACTCCCACCCAATGCAGGCTCCTCTAGTGTGATCTTTTTCTTTTTTAATTGAGCTAAAATTCACACACCACGACATTCACCGCTTCAACCATCGTTGTAAAGAGTATAATTCAGTGGCATTTAGTACACACTGTTTTGCAACCGTGTCTTCTCTATGCGGTTTCACATGTTTATCGCCCCAAAAAGAAGTGATTAAGCAATCACTCCCCATTTGCCCCTCCCTCCAGCCCCTGGTAACCACCAACCTACTTTCTGTTTCTAGGGATCTGGGAGGAGAAATCCTTGCCCCTCCCCTCCCCTGTTGGCTGGCTGAGATTTCTCAGAGCTGAACGGCCTGAAGCTCTTTCTACCCTCACCTTCCTTCCCCCTCATCTTCCACAGGGGGCCTACCAACTTCCCAGCTCTGTTCCCTGCCCCCTTTATCTTTTGCTGGCATTGTCCCCAATAAATCCCTTGTATTGCCAGCACCATCACAACACTTGCTTCTCGAAGGACCCATCATTCAGCAAGATGTTCTGAGCTCCAGGCATCTATGAATGTGAAGCAGTGAACTGTGAAGCAGTCCAGCTTCTCAGAAATCCTGAACGTGGGGCGCCTGGGTGGCTCAGTTGGTTGAGCGTCCGACCTCGGCTCAGGTCATGATCTCATCGTTTGTGAGTTCGAGCCCCATGTCGGGCTCTGTGCTGACAGCTCGGAGCCTGGAGCCTGCTTCAGATTCTGTGTCTCCCTCTCTCTCTGCCCCTCCCCTGCTCACGCTCTGTCTCTGTCTCTCTCAAAAATAAATAAACATTAAAAAAAATTAAAAAATAAAAAAGAAATACTGAACGCAACTCGGAGGACCCGACAACATTAACGCCTAATTGTAGACAGCACTGTGGCAGAAGGGGACTCTCACAGACTCACTCCTGAACCCTCACAAGCATGTGACCAGGGCACCATTATGATCCTTGCTTTGACAGATGAGGTCTCTTGCTCTGGCAGCTTCCCCAGTCTAGGAAAAAACAATCCTCAGCACCAACTAGAAGCAGTTTCCTAAACTCGAAAGTGCAATGTCATTCTCACCCAGAGGAAGGCCACGTGCAGCCTTTTCCCCTCAGCCAAGCCTGGTTAGCACTCATTTCCGGAAGGATCCAGAATAGTCCAGGACCCCCAGCCTGCAAGTGGACAGTGGGAGGGGCCTATTTGCAAGTTGAACGTAGCCCACCGGACTTGAGGTGCCCCACTCCTGTCCACTCAGCAGATGTCCTGAAGATGTCACACAGCCACCATGGGGACACCAGTAAGCCCGGCTTCTGTGCCAGTCCAGAGAGGTGCAGAGAGGTGGGTACTGGGGCCCAGAGTGGGGAAAAGTGTTGACTTGGGTCACCTGGAGGTTAGCATCTTGGAGAGACGAGTGGGAATCAGGCACAGGCAGGGCTGGGGCATGGAGTGGGGACAGAGAGTTACCAGCAGAGTGGACACCAGGTAGCATTTGGTCCTCCCTCCCCTGTGCTCCTTCAGCAAAGCGTCCACTAGGGCGCACGTCACCTGCACACAGGGAGCCCCTTGAGGGCAGGGGCTGGATCGGATTCATTCCTGAGAGCCCAGGGACTTCAGGGGAATGTTCACTGAGTAAATGAGAGAGTGAACAAAGGATTCAGGAGGAAGATACTGAGTCAGTGGTTGGAACAGCCACCACTCCCCCCAGAGGAGGGGACCAGCAGGAGAGGCACTTGGGGCCTGGGGCAGGGTGGGACCTTGTTAGTTTCATGCCTCCAGTTTTTCTCTGCTTGTGCACTGCGGTCTCTCTAGTGTCCGGAACAGCGGCTGGCACACAGTGGGTCCTCGATCAATATTTGCTCAATGGCAAACACACACACACACACACACACACACACACACACACAAAACCAGCAACCACCAACCGCCCCCCCCCCCAGGAACTCTGATCCCCCTCCTGCCATGGGCAGCTATGCTACACCCCCAGGAGAAGCAGCCCCGCACCCAGCAGTAACCAGAGCAAAGGCTGACCACGCCTCTTTTTTCCTCTCTGATCCGCACACAAACTCTCAGATAAAGGCAATGCTGACCTCAGCTGCCTCTTAGAAACACAAACCTGTCAGATGCTGTTCTGAGCACCTTAAGCGGCCTGACACGCAGATCCAGCCCCCCAGGACTCTGAAGTCAGCACTCTCATGATCCCCATTTCACAGATGAGGAGGCCAAGGTGCGGAGAGACAGGCCATTTGCCCAGGTCAAGTCGACAGCAAGAAGCAGAGGCAGGGATACAAACTCAGTGGTAAACAAACATTTAACCTAATACGTTTTAAAAAAAATTTTTTTTCAACGTTTTTTATTTATTTTTGGGACAGAGAGAGACAGAGCATGAACGGGGAAGGGGCAGAGAGAGAGGGAGACACAGAATCGGAAACAGGCTCCAGGCTCCGAGCCATCAGCCCAGAGCCTGACGCGGGGCTCGAACTCACGGACTGCGAGATCGTGACCTGGTTGAAGTCGGACGCTCAACCGACTGCGCCACCCAGGCGCCCCTAACCTAATACGTTTTAAAGACCTGGTTGGCTTTATCAGGTGGCTGATGAATGGAGCAGCGTCCCATCTAGCAAGTAGAGGGGAGCTCCGGCTCCGGGAAAGGAAAGGTTTTTTGTTTTGTTTTTGTTTTTTTTTTAATTTTTTTTTTTAACGTTTATTTATTCTTGAGACAGAGAGAGACAGAGCATGAATGGGGGAGGGTCAGAGAGAGGGAGACACAGAATCTGAAACAGGCTCCAGGCTCCGAGCTGTCAGCACAGAGCCCGACGCGGGGCTCGAACTCACGGACCGCGAGATCGTGACCCGAGCCGAAGTCAGCTGCTTAACCGACTGAGCCACCCAGGCGCCCCACGGAAAGGTTTTTAAAGGTAGCTAGAGAGTGGAAACAAAAATTATTGGGGCGCCTGGGTGGCGCAGTCGGTTAAGCGTCCGACTTCAGCCAGGTCACGATCTCGCGGTCCGTGAGTTCGAGCCCCGCGTCGGGCTCTGGGCTGACGGCTCGGAGCCTGGAGCCTGTTTCCGATTCTGTGTCTCCCTCTCTCTCTGCCCCTCCCCCGTTCATGCTCTGTCTCTCTCTGTCCCAAAAATAAATAAAAAACGTTGAAAAAAGATTAAAAAAAAATTATTAACAAAGAATGCATCATTTTAGGCAAGGTTGTCCTCCTAAGGGGGATCAAAGAGTCTATCAGTAAATTTCCTAGGGCTAACCAGGAAATTCCAGGTTGACTAGTTAAATGTTACCGCCTGGGGTGGGGGGGGGTGGGCAGGGAGGCTAAGCCTGCACCTGGGTTGGGTATTGAGCCTTGGTTTGTTGACTTCGGCCCTTTACATAAGTGACTCCATTTTGGGCCTGCGTTTTTGTTTGTTTGTTTGTTTGTTTGATGTTTTAATGTTTATTTATTTTTAAGAGAGAGAGAGAGCGAGCATGAGCGGGGAAGGGGCAGAGAGGGAGACACAGAATCGGAACCAGGCTCTGCGCTGTCAGCCCACGGCCCGACGCAGGGCTCGAACCCAAGAACCACGAGATCATGACCTGAGCCGAAGTCGGACGCTCAACCGACTGAGCCACCCAGGCGCCCTTAACATGTCTACATCTTAATCTCCAGGACACGTGACTACGGTACCTTACACGCAAAAAGGACTTTGCGCACGTGATTCAGTTAAGGGCTTTGAGGTGAGATTATCCTGGATTATGTGGATGAGCCCAATGCAGTCATGGGGTCGTCAGAGTCGGAGAAGGGGACGTGATGACAGAGCAGATGTTGGAACGAGGCGCTCTGCAGATGGAGAAAGGGGCCACAAGCCAAGGGGTGTAGCTGCCTATGGAGGCTGGAAAAGGCAGGAAAATGGACTCTCCCCTGGAGCCTCCAGAGGAACCAGCTGCACTGATGTCTTCTGACCTCCAGACCTGTGAGCTACCAAATTTGTGTTGTCCTGAGCCCCTAAATTTGTGGCGCTTTGTGACAGCAGACATTGGAAGCTCATACAGGCAGTCAGCTCTTAAGGGGGCAGAGATGGGATTCGAACTCAAGTCTGGCCGAGTTGAACGCTCCGGGCTGTCTCTTGGAAGTGCGAAGCTTGGAATTATTCCAGATTTTTCCCCCCTGAGGGTCACGGGGCAGTGCCTGGCACTCAGGTGTGTCAATGGTTTTTATTATTACACCTCCTTCCTGTCTGCACGGTGTCCGTTCCTTCATTTGCTCTGCTCAAGAACCTTCCATGGCTCCCCATTACCCTCAGGATAATGTCCAGGCCCTTTATGGCAATGGAGAACTTTGGGGCCTGGCTCATGTCTCCTAGTGGGTCTACACTGTACAACCCAGCAGACAAAGGCACTCGACCCTCATGGGCTAGGTCTCAGGGGCCACCTGGACTCTACTGAGAAAGCCTTCCTGAAGCTTGAAAACTTGCACACAGCCTCCTTCTACGTATAGCTTGTGAGAATCTCCTGACCTTCCTTCACAGCCAGAACACTCTGGACACCATTTCTAGTCAGCACCCCCTCCTCCAGGGGCCACCGTACCCTGTGTTACCTTCATTATCGTACCTGTATCCTCCTTTTCGGGTCCCAGTGTGCCTGCCCTCCAGCCGGAAAAGCCACTGTGGCCAGGGGCGCACTCTCCATGGGTTGATGGCTTCTGGCCTCAAGGAATGTTCTGTCTGTCTCATCTGTGCTCTGGAGGAAGCCGACAGCCTGAAGTTCCAGCGGCTGGGGTCCTGGAAACACAACAGTACCAGCAAGAAAAGGTGGGTCTCAGACTCTTAAGTCCACAAAGACGCAGGGTCAGTGGAATACTATTTGGCCACAGAAAGGGATGCGGCGTTGACGTGTGCTACAACGTGGACAAAACTCAAAAAACACAGGAAATGTCCAGAATTGACAAATCCATAGGGACAGAAAGCCATTTGGTTGTGGCCAGGGGCTGAGGACAGGAGGTGATGGCGAGGGCCTACGCTTGATGCGTGGAGAGTTTTCTTCCGGGATGGTGAAAAAGTTCTGGAACTAGATAGAAGGGGGGGTTGCACAACCTTGGGAATGTACCAAACGTGACTGAATGGTTCACTGTAAGATGGTTAATTTTATGTTTTGTGAATTTTGCCTCAAATTGAACAAAAAGAGGTGGGGTGCTGAGGGAGAAGAGAGCTGGAACTTCTGGGTCTGAGGGAGGAGGGGTCGGGGATCTGGAGTCCTGGGTCTGAGGGAGGAGGGGCTGGGGCCTGGGCTCCTGGGTCTGAGGGAGGAGGGGGCTGGAGGCCTGGACTCCTGGGTCTGAGGGAGGAGGGGCTGGGGGCAGGACTCCTAGGTCTGAGGGAGGAGGGCCTGGGGGCCTGATCCTAGGTCTGAGGGAGGAGGGGCTGGGGGCCTGATCCTAGGTCTGAGGGAGGAGGGGCTGGGGGCAGGACTCCTGGGTCTGAGGGATAAAGGGCTGGGGGCCTAGATTCCTGGGTCTGAGGGAGGAGGGGCTGGGGGCCTGGACTCCTGGGTCTGAGGGAGGAGGGGCTGGGGGCCTGGACTCCTGGGTCTGAGGGAGGAAGGGCCGGCTTTCTGGATTCCTGGGTCTGAGGGAGGAGGGGCTGGGGGGCCTGGACTCCTGGTCTGAGGAAGGAGGAGGCTGAGAGTCTAGACTCCTGGTCTGAGGGAGGAGGGGCACGGGGTCTGGACTCCTGGGTCTGAGGGAGGAGTGGCCGGGGGTCTGGATTTCTGGGTCTGAGGGAGGAGGGGCCGGGGGTCTGGACTCCTGGGTCTGAGGGAGGAGGGGCTGGGCGCCTGGACTCCTGGGTCTGAGGGAGGAAGGGTATGGGGGCCAGGACTCCAGGGTCTGAGGGAGGAGGGGCTGGGGTTCAGGATTCTGGGTCTGAGGGAGGAGGGGCCGGGGGTCTGGACTCCTGGGTCTGAGGGAGGAGGGGCTGGGGGCCTGGACTCCTGGGTCTGAGGGAGGAGGGGCTGGGGCATGCACTCCTGGGTCTGAGGGAGGAGGTCTTAGAGGACCATGACTTCTGGGTCTGAGGAAGGAGGGGGCTAAGGGCCTGGACCCCTGGGTCTGGGGCAGGGGCTGGGGGCCAGGACTCCTGGGTCTGAGGGAGGAGGGGCTGGGGGCAGGACTCCTGGGTCTGAGGGAGGAGGGGCTGGGGTTCTGGATTCCTGGGTCTGAGGGAGGAGGGGCTGAGAGTCTAGACTCCTGGTCTGAGGGAGGAGGGGCTGAGGGGTCTGGACTCCTGGGTCTGAGGGAAGAGGGGCTGAGGGGTCTGGACTCCTGGGTCTGAGGGAGGAGGAGGGTGGGGGTCTGGACTCCTGGGTCTAAGGGAGGAGGGCCTGGAGACCTAGATTCCTGGGTCCACAGGAAGCAGGAGGAGGCCGGGCCCAAAGGTCTGATCACCAAGAAGGAAGGAAACCAGAAATCTGAGGGTTGCCATGTGGGAGACACAACAGAATGGTCTGGGCAGAGGAAGCAATTGCTTTCGGGGAAGGCTCATCGGATGAGATGTCAACACCAAGGTCTCCCTTCCCACCCACCCTGAGCCTGCCCACCGGGGAATTCCAGCAGCTGTCCAGAGGAAGGGAGAGGGGAAGGCAAGTGAGGGCGAGGAGGCCAGGTCAGCAAGGCCCTACATCCAGCAGCATAAGGACAGAAACTACTCCCAGCACAGAGTCTGACCCGTGGGCCTGGATTCTGAAGTCCTAGAGGAGGTAAGACCTAAAGGTGGGACCCCAGAGGCTAGAAACAAGTGCATGTGTTCTGAATCTTTTTTTTTTTTTTAATGTTTATTTTTTGAAAGAGAACACGGGCAGGGGAGGGGCAGAGGGAGAGAGAGAGAAAGAGACAGACAGAGGACCTGAAGTGGCCTCTGAGCTGTGGGCACAGAGCCCGATGTGGGGCTCGAACTCACAAACTGTGAGCTCATGACCTGAGCTGAAGTCCGACTCTTAACCGACTGAGCCGCCCAAGTGCCCCTACAAGTGCATGTATTCTAGAAGGGACTGGGGGCCTGCACGACTGGGTCTTTGAGGGAGGAAGGGTGGGGAGCGCTGCAGGCTCAGATTGTGGGTCCTGGGAAGGACAAGGGCTGGGCTCTTGGACGGTGAACTGCTGAAAGCTGGAGGAAGGAAGTTGGGGGCCTCTCGAAGCTAACTAAGGTGGTGCCTGCTAGGTTCTGCGTGGGGAAGTGGCAGTTTGGGGGTGAGGTCCCGGAGAAAGTGGTGGTGAGACCGTCAGACTCCTGACCTGACACTGTCCTGCAGCCTCCCAGGCTGGACTTTGGCTCTGCCACAGCACCACCCAGCTCCACGCCCATCCCCTGCTCCCTTTTCAACCTCTCCCACAGCCCCCAGGCCCAGGACTCGGGAGTGCCAGAGGGAGGAGGTTCAGGACAGGTGAGCGTTCGGGGGAAGCCATGAGGCCAGGCCGGTGGAGGGCTGGCTGGGAGAGGTTGGGAAGCTGGGCTGGGGGAGGCCAGCCTGGAAAAACTGGGAGGTCCGGATGGAAAGACAGTTGTTAAAAGAGGGAAAACGCCTCAGGCTGAGAGCTGGCCTCAGCAGCCCGGACCCTCACCGACTGTTTCTGCCTGGGAGCCAATGGGGGCCTCAGAGCCAGGAGGCCACCTTCTGATGCATCTGGACCCTTAGGGCAGGTTCCTCACCGGAGAAAGAGAAAGAGAAAGAGAGAGGTTCGTGGCTCTCTACTTGCCCTGCAGAGCCCGGCATGTGGGGCTACCTGTCCCTGCTGCCTGCTTTCCTGGCCGTCTGGGCTATCACTGGAGTCTGGACTGTGTGAGTGTTAGAGGCAGGATGACCCCTGGGTCTGTGGGAGGAGGGGGCTGAGGGGTCTGGACTCCTGGGTCTGAGGGAGGAGGGGGCTGGACTCCTGGTCTGAAGGAGGAGGGGCGGGGGGCGGGGGGGGGCATCTGGACTCCTGGGTCTGAGGGAGGAGGGGCTGGGAGCAGGATCCCAGGGGTGTGAGGGAGGAGGGCGCTGGGGTCTGGACTCCTGGGTGCGAGGGGAGGGAGCTAGAAGTCCCTGTTTCTGTGGGTAACAGAAAGAAAAGGTGTCGTTAAAACCACCTTGATGTGTCCCTGTACTTCAGTTTTGCCCTTGCAGTGGCCAACAGGGCTGTGAACCTCACCGAGGGTTTCCCCTATATCAGGTACTTATGGCGCTGGCGGGGTGGGGGTGGGGGGCTCCGCGGGAGAAGAGGAGGGGGCCCGCGTCCCAGGAGCCCCAGGATGATCCTTCATTTTCCCCAGCCTCTGTGGATCTTACCCCCCTCAGAGCTGCATCTTCAGCCAGCTGCTCAACATGGGAGCTGCTATGGGTAAATATTCTAGCCCTTTCTGTTCGGGCGAGCTCCTCCCAGCCAAGGGGGGGGCGGCAGGCCCCAGCCCCAGCTTCAACCCAGTAGTCCAAGCCCACACGCGCTCCCCCAGATATGGGGGTTAGCCCCCCCCCCCCCCCCCCCCCTAGATAGCCGGTCTCTCCGCACCCCCTGCCCTAGGAGTCCGGGTCCGGGGCTCCCGCCCACTTCCCTCTCCTCCCAGCTGCCTGGATCTGCATTATCCGTTACCACCAGCTCCGGGACTTGGGGGTCGGAAAGTGGCTTAACCTGCTGATCCTGTGGACTGGACTCCTGTGTGCCCTGGGCACCTCCGTGGTGGGCAATTTCCAGGTGAGCCCGGCAGGAGGTTCTGACAGTCCAAGTCTGGGACTACAGCTCCCAGCATCCCCCGGGGCCGCTGGCTTCTCGTTGCGGGGGCTCGTCCGCGCATGGCCTTCTGGGACTTGTATTTCTCTTGTGGCCATCGGGTCGGGGTGGAGGGAGGGGTGAGCTCCTCGGCTCTCAGAATAGAGCTCCGCGTGGGAGGCTCTTGGCTTCGTTATTTCACTGAACTCTAGAAGGCTGGGGTAATTGATTGCCATCCCCTGCCCCTGTCCCCTTTTAATGATATAATTACTCGGAGCCACTCATTCTTAGGGTTGCCACAGAGTTGGAGTGTTGGCTCGATGCGGGGCGCTAGGCTTTTATGGTGTGTGTCTTCATCCATCTCCACAAGAGCCCTACGTACACCTTTTTTTGGTCAAATCCAACAGAGTTGGTTTTTGTTGTTGTTGTTGTTTTAATCAGCTGGTCCCTGGAGGTCGGAAATGAACCAGGGGCGCCTGGGTGGCTCCGTTGGTTAAGCCTCTGACTTCAGCTCAGGTCATGATCTCCGGGTTCACAAGTTGGAGCTCCTGCCCTGGGGCTCTGTGCTGACAGCTCAGAGTCTGGAGCCTGCTTCTGTTTCTGTGTCTCTCTCTTTCTCTGCCCCTCCCCCACTCGTTCTCTCTCTCTCTCTCTCTCTCTCTCTCAAAAATAAAAACATTAAAGAAAAGAAAAGAAATGAACCCAGATTCAGACTCTAGAACCCGCATTCTTCACTGTGAAGTTCAGCAGATAATTGTAGAACAAATAAATGGACAATGGGTTGGAGAAAGCCTATTGATTTGTTTTACATTGTTATTTAATTTTACTGGTTTTTAAAAAAAATTTTTTTTAATGTTTATTTATTTTTGAGACAGAGAGAGACAGAGCATGAACGGGGGAGGGGCAGAGAGAGAGGTAGACACAGAATCGGAAGCAGGCTCCAGGCTCTGAGCCATCAGCCCAGAGCCCGACGCGGGGCTCGAACTCACGGACCATGAGATCGTGACCTGAGCTGAAGTCGGACGCTTAACCGACTGAGCCACCCAGGTGCCCCTAATTTAACTGTTTTGTCTTGGATTCCAAACCTCTCCAACCTAAAGAAACCACACGGTGTTCAGATAAGAGGTTGCCTCCTTGGGCTTCTTAATAAAAATTCCCAATCACCTCTGCATAGCATTCATTCACTCATTCATTTATTCCTGGGTTCCTCAACTTTAACTTTTTAAAAATACTATATTGCTCTCCTAAGAAGTCTTTTTTAAAGCTTATTTATTTTGAGGGAGGGTGACAGCAAGTGGGGAGGGGCAGAGAGAGGGAGAGAGAGACAGAATCCCAGGCAGGCTTCCTCACTGTCAGTGCAGAGCCTGACCTGGGGCTTGAACTCACAAACCATGAGATCATGGCCGGAGCCTGAAGTCAGACGTGGGGCTTGAACTCACGAACCATGAGATCGTGGCCGGAGCCTGAAGTCATATGTGGGGCTTGAACTCATGAACCAGGAGCACATGACCTGAGCTGAAGTCAGACATTTAACTGACTGAGCCACCCAGGCGCACCTCGCCTAAGGGACCTTTTAAAGACATTTCCCCTTGGCTAATGCTTTCTCTTATTAAGTCTTTAGTATTTAGAATATATTAAATAACATACCATATATCTGCAAGCCACAAACCACTGTAATAGTTGAGAATTTTTCATTCTCCAGAAGCAAATTGTTACCCCCCCGAGTGGCCATATTAGGCTCCCTGACCCTGGTTAAAAATGAAAGATATGCTTCACTAATATTTACTGAGTGTCTGCGATGTGTCAGGCACTGTTTTAGGGACCAAGGCCACAGCAGTGGGCAACAAATTTAAGTGCCTGTCCTCCTCTAGCTGACAATGGCCAACACTCTTTCTTTTATCCTTTTCTTTCATGTTTATTTATATTTGAGAGACAGAGAGAGAGAGAGAGAGAGAGAGCAGGGGAGGAGCAGAGAGAGGGAGACACAGAATCCCAAGCAGGCTCCAGGCTCTGAGCTGTCAGCACAGAGCCCGACGTGGGGCTCGAACTCGTGAACTGTGAGATCATGACCTGAGCGGAAGTCGGATGCTTGGCTGACGGAGCCGCCCAGGTGCCTGGGTGTGGCAGTTTTCCCTCACAGCCTACTGGGTGGATCGAGGACCCCTCCCCTCACGTATGTAGCTTCCTCTCCCCTCTTGTCCCTTTTCTCCCAGCAAAAGAACCAGCTGCCCACGCACCTGACAGGGGCCTTCTTTGCCTTCTTCGTGGGCAACCTGTACTTCTGGATGCAGCATTTACTCTTCTGGTGGATGAAGAGCCTGCCCCAGCCTGGGCCTCCCTGGATCGGGCCACTCCGCCTGGGCCTCTGCAGCCTTTGCACCATCCTCATGGTGACCAGTATCCTTACTGGGGTCGGTGGCAGGGCTGGGGGTTTGTCCGTTGGGCTGGGTGTGCAACGTGTGGTGCACAGTGCCCTGTCCTGTCTGGGCCTCCGTCTCCTCGGGATTTTTTTTTGTTTTGTTTTTGTTTTTTTAATGTTTGTTTATTTTTGAGAGAGAGAAAGGGAGACAGAGCACAAGCAGGGGAGGGGCAGGGAGGAGGGGGTTAACAGGGTCCGAAGCAGGCTCCGTGCTAACAGCACGGAGTGAGCAGGGATCTGTTTGGGGAGCCTGCCCTGTGCCGTGCATCATGTTGGCTAAGACTGGAAACTGAGGTTCAGAGAGGGGGAGTGTCTTGGCCAAGACCGGTCATGAAGTTCAGTGGCAGAGCTCCAGCAGGCTCTCAAGAGCAGCCCGGGTCTCTTCCCAGCTCCACATCCGGTGATGTCATATTAGCAGCTCCAACTGGCCTTGGTGGGAGTATTTGCCACACAGAAATTGGCCAATGCTGTAAATCGTGGCCGGTTGTTAACCATTTACCAACATACCTGGCACCCGGTGAAGACTCTACCCAGCCCCGTGCTGAGTCACCTGAGCCCAGATGCCTTCCGCCAGCACGGCTGCCTCTGGGTGACTCAGGTGACTCTGGGCACTTCAGTCCCCATATATTAAGATGGACTTGTTTTGATCATAGTAACGGTGGTTATTGATAGGCAAACTGCTCTGAGAGAGGGGAGGCTGCAAATTCACCCTTAGGGACTGATCTCCTTGGGGAGGGTGGAATGGAGGCCAGAAGACTGCTGACGTTCGTTCGTTCCTTCGTTGGAAGAGGCTGGAGGGAAACCAGCTGACATCCTGTGTGGTCTGACTTAGGGACAATTGGGCTGCTAATCAGTTTGGCTGCAGGGTCCTTTTTCTTTTTTTTTTTTTTTTTTTAATTTTTTTTTTTCAACGTTTTTTATTTATTTTTGGGACAGAGAGAGACAGAGCATGAATGGGGGAGGGGCAGAGAGAGAGGGAGACACAGAATCGGAAACAGGCTCCAGGCTCCGAGCCATCGGCCCAGAGCCTGACGCGGGGCTCGAACTCACGGACCGCGAGATCGTGACCTGGCTGAAGTCGGACGCTTAACCGACTGCGCCACCCAGGCGCCCCTGCAGGGTCCTTTTTCTGTGGGGCTGGGAGATGGACCATAAAGATGGCCAGCGAGGTGTGATAAGGGCTGGGTGTCTGCAAGGATAGGTCCGAGAACTGACAGATTCTGAACTGGTCTTGCAGAAGGAGCTACTTTGGGCAACACTGCAGGTGCATGTAGAGGGTGGAGAGAGACCAGCTCACGGATGAGGCTGCTGGCGGGGGGAGATGAGGATCTCCAGTGCTACTGTGAGGCTTGAAAGGCTTGGGTTTCTGCCCAGGGGCAATAGGGAGCCATGGGGAGCTGATGAGCAGGGGAGAAACAAGGCCAGTTCTGGGGGTAACCACCCTGTGTTCTGGTGCTCCCACCTCTCCTTTGCTCTAAGATTCATGGGGTCAGGGGTGATGTCAGCCTTGTTCAGGGTCTAAAAATCCTTCAGTGAACGGAATAATGTCTAAACCGATCTAGGGGCAGTGAGAGAGTGCTAGCTTATGTGAGAAGCAAGAAAGTTGTTGCAGGGAGTTGGGTGAGGGGGTGTCCCAGAAAGCGAGACGCCTCTCTGCTAGGCTGAGCTCGGAGTGTGCTTGGGCTGGCAGAAGAAGGTTTTCAGGGGGCGCCTGGCTGGCTCAGTCAGTGGAGCATGTGCCTCTTGCTCTTAGGGTTGTGAGTTCGAGCCCCACACTGGGTATAGAGTTTACTTGGGAGGAAAGAAGGGAAGAAGGGAGGGAGGGAGGGAGGGAAGAAGAAAAAAAGGTTTTTAGGAGCAGGGGACTAAGAAGCTGGAGACAGGACAGGACAGCCCAGGACAGAGGTGGGCAAGACCAACAGCACAAGCCTTGGGGTGACCAGCTGGCCATGAGGAGGGGGAGGGGAGGGGCAGGGGCGAGGGTGATTCCCCAGGGTCCGCTAGGCATGTGAGTGGGTGGCAGGGCTGTCACCAGGTGGGGACACCAGGAAGAGGAAGAAGATATTTCAGGGGGTGACTGGGAGGGGCCCTAGGGCTGTGGGTGGTTGGGGAAGAAAGTCGCCAACGTAGCCTGATGCTGGCACCCGGGGTTGGGGGGATCTTTAGCAAACGCTGCCTATTTGAAGGGAGAAGCAACTGGGAGCTGCTTGTCTGGCTGGGCAGGTGGGGAGATGGTGAGGGTGGAGCCTTAATGGCGTCAGCAAAGGCCAAGGATAAGAGAAACTTTGTTCTGCAATGTCGGAAATGCGACAGGAGCGGGAGGAATCTACGGGCCACAGCCCGAGATAGACACAGAGGTCGGCGGGCATTCACTGCGAGTCTGTCGCGGGAGGGTGCGGGGTCCTCTCTGCTCGGCGTGGCCCTTGACCCCAGCGTGAAGTGGTCATCCTCCACTCCTGGCTGCTGCGCTCGGCCTCCGCCGCCTGCGAGTGGGCCGTGGCCATGCTGCTGTTCACGCTCTTTGGCCTGTTTGCTGTGGACTTCTCCGGCCTGGACGGCTGCACCCTGACTCTCCGGCCGGGCTCCAGCCTCAGCTCCCCACCCGCCTCCCCACTCTCCCTGCAGATCCCCCTGTGAACGGCAGTCCGCTCGGTGTGGTCTGACCCCGGTGCTGCGATCGATCGCGGCCACCCGGGAAGTGAGAGGCCAAGGCCAGCCAGCCATCCCTGCTCAAGGCTATTTATTATTATTATTATTAATTTTTTTTTTTTTTTTTTTTTTTTTTTGCCGCCGGCGGAATCAGAGACACGGACGCAGGCAGGGTCACGCGAAACCAGAATTCCTTCCGGAGAGCAAATCCGTACAGAAGGTTGTTGAGGGAAGGGGAGAACCGGGGAAGGGGGGGCCCGGGAAGGAGGAGTTGGGGAACACAGGGACAGATGGCCCTCTCCGTCCGGATCTGCTAAGCCACCCCAACCAGCCCCCGTCCCTCCCCCACCCCGCCCCGCAGAGAGATTGATCAATAAATAAAATAATAAATTAATCAATAAATAAAATAGAAACAGCTCCCCCCCCTCAGTCCCCCCTAGAACCACCCCCCATTGGGCACGGCCCCCTGAGCCCCATCCCTGCGGGGCAAGGCCGGGTTTGTTGTATCTCTCCCCTCCCTACATACTCCTTGGGCCCTATTTACAGATTCACAGTTGGGGGGCAGGGAAGGGGGGTGGAGGGGGCTCCCCTCCTTCCCCGGCCCCCTGGGGTCAGGGCAGAGGAGTCCCGTTGGTGGCCAGGAGCTTCTTGTCCTTAGCGGGGCCTCGGCGGGGAGAGCCGCTCAGCTCTGGGTCTGGGCGGCCAGGTGGGGGCTGCAGGCTTCTGGGTGAGGTACCAGCAGGCCGAGTCTGGGCCCCGTTCTTCTCGTCTGTGAAGGAGGAAGCAGTCTGGCCTCAGTACCCTCACGGCTGCCAACCCCCAAGGAACATGCTCCGGCAGCCGCACGGGGCTGGAAGCCTGGGGAGACGGTTGCCGGGAGGACACATCTGCAGCCGGACCTGGCGATCTCAGGAAGGCAGGTCACACATCCTGGGCCCCTCCAAGCTGTGTGACTGTGGGAACTGGGCCAAATGAGTCCCGGTGAGAGCCGGCGGCCCACCCTCAGGAGGCGTCCTCACAGACTCTGGCTAGGACGCTATTCGCTAAGGGACAGCCTGTCGCAGCAGCAGCAGCAGCTCAGATTTGGGGATGACAGCCAGAGGTCCCCTTTCCTTCCTCCCAACCCTGGTTGTTAGGGAGGACGCTCCTTGGCAATAGGGCCCGGGGGAGCCTACATGGGCCATTTGGGGGTCTGAACAAACCCGGATGGTAGATTCCCCTTCTCCAGAACACACTTCCAGAACTTCTGTCAGCAGAAAGTTCCACTACGCCCGACAATGAGACTACTCATCCTCTTGGGGACCCCTGGAGGTGCCCTCCCTAGCAACGAGGCCTTCTCGGTCAGGATGGCCAGGTTCCCTGGATGGAGCTCGCACAAACCGGAGCCCTGGGGGGCACTCGTTCAGCAGGGGGTCTCCCCTCCAGCCCACAGGATCAAAGAGGGAGACATTGCAGCCCCCACCCCCCCACACCTGCCAGGGCCTGCACGGAGGGCTGGTCGTGAGTACTCAGCAGCTGTGCCTGGATGGTCTCCACAACTCGCTTGAACCGACGGCTGGGACCTGGAAGGGGTATGGAGACAGACTGACTTGGGGACCGACCGGGACAAGGAAGGCCCTCCCACCCTGTGAAACCCAGCAAAGGACTCCTCTCGGTCTCAACTTCCCCGCCCTGTGTTGGGCATAAAACTAAACTTCGGTCTGCAAAGGGGACTAAGAAAGGTCTGAGTTGAAATAATGATGGGTGCCGTTTTCCACTTAAATAGGTCCTGTTCCTTGTTAGTTTCAAGGTGAGGTCATGTAGAGCCAGAAATGCAAGAAAAGAAACGGGAAGTAAAATAAAATCTTAAAATCGAGGAAGTCCTGCGTATTAGTCTTTAAGGGAAAGGAAAAACAACGCGCCGTCATTCATTTCGGTGATGACACCGCAGTGCTCTGGGGAAGCCTGGTTTAGAAACCCCGAGAGCAAGCTCATCTCCCAGCTGTGACACACTAAGACAGCTCACAAGGCTGGGAAACAGGAGCAGCCCTGGTCATTCAAACTCTTGGTTAGCAGGACTCAGGAACCAAGCTGAACCGGAAGCAAGGCACCTCTGTGGTTTTCGTCTCCTGCGCCAACTCCTGATTAGTGATGGTGGCCTGAAGTTTCTCAGGCTGCACCTGAGCTCAGCGGGAAGAAGTGCAGTGGTCGATTGCTGAGGTCTGCTCTAGGTGCAGCAGTGACATTTGACAACGGGCGGGCCATGTCTTTGCCCTTCTGCTGTACTGTCTTAAGGAAGTAGGAAGGGGGCTCTGAACTTCAAGGTCAAGGGCTCGGTTGAGCCCAGCTCTGTCATAGTCTGTAGTGTGACTCTGTCAAGTCTGTTTACCTCTAGAGGACTCAGTTTTCTCCTCTGTAAGATGGGTGATTACTAACACCACAAAGGCTGCTGGGAAGCTTCAATGAAATAGTGCAAGGAAAGTATTTGGAACATCATAAATATCCACTAAATGTCAACGAGGAAAGGGGGAAGGAGAGGAGGTAGGGGTCGGAACGAGCAGGGGGCTCACACAGTCAGTCAGCACTAGCTGAGCCCCACCTCCTCCTCCTCGCTCTTGCTGCCCTTGTGGGCCACTATCCTATCTCAGCTGTCTTGAGGATCCCAACACCAGGCTGGAGGCAGTGTAGCTGAGGGAAACTTACCGGAGATGAGAGTAAAGGTGACAGAGTAGATGCCACCACCACCGCTGCCATCCCTTCGTGGGGAAGGCTCCGGGCCCTCTGAGGAGCTGATGTCTACCTGGAATCGGACGGGCTTCTGGAAGACGGATGGGCCGCCACTGGCCTTGTACTCGGCCCTGAAGCTGGTCTGTGACAGCACACTGTGACTCAGGCTGGGGATCTGAGGCAGGAGGGGGACAAAAAGAGGGGGTGATTCCAGTGACCTGATTCCAGGGAATGGAGAGCCAACCCTACAACTACTTCTGCCCAAGGAACTACAAGTTCCATCAGCCACTGGGGCAAAGAATAACAGAAAAGCCATTGGGAGCCCCCACTGCCTGCTGGGACTTGTAGTTTTCTTGTCCAACTATAGGCAGGGCATAAGGGGAATAGCTGAGCAACTGGATCCCCACATAACAGGACCCTCATATCTAGGTGTCAGCCCCAGGCTCCAGAACCACATGACACAAACATTTCCTCCACAAGCACTGCCACATCTATCTCAAAACCTTTAAGTCCCACTAGCTCCTAGAGCAAAGCACCCCGGGAACACAGTAAACCCCTCCCACCTCCCTGCCCCTACAGTGACCAAACCCAACTCTGAATGCAAAGCTACAGAGCCCATGAGCCTTAGGAGGAAGCCAGGCTAGAGCTGGGGTGGGGCGGGGGGGGGATCTCCCAAGGGCTTCTGGGATTTGGAGTCCTATGCTGCCCAGGACACACGAAGACCCAGGGCCCTCACCGACAGGAAGGCGTGAACAATGTCCGCTTTGATGCTGCTGAGAGGTTTGTCCTTTAGCACAAGGAATATTTGTTCTTCTTTGTCCAAGGAGATGAAATTCCCAAACCAGGAGCGTTTTGCCAACCTGAGTGAAAGGGGATGGTTGGAGGCGGGTCAGGAGGGGGCTAAGGGATTAAATCCCTCCCTCCTTCCTCTCCCTTCCCCGTCAGACTCACTCTGGAGAAGACTCTGGAGTCAAACTGGACATCTCCTCAGCAGTGGGGACTGGGGGATAGGGAGGGGAGAGTATGGTCAGCACTTGTCCGTCATCCTGGTGTCCAGCACGCAGGCTAGCAATCACCTCCAACCAGAGGTTCCAGACCCCAGCGCCCGCGCACTCACCTCCCAGTAGGTAAACCCCAAATGGCATGCTGACTGATGGTCCTTCCAGGGATGCTGTCCCACCCGTTAGACCACGCCCCCCGAGGGTGGAACTTGCTTGCCATGAGCCAATGGGAAGATGAGCCAGAGCAAGGAAGGGGCGTGTCCTTCAGGGAGGCCCCTCCTCCAGAGATGGATGCCACACCCCCTCTTCCCAACACCTGAATCTTTCCTCCCAAACCCATCTTCTCTTCTCCTAGGACGTGAGAATCCAGGCCCCTACCTCTCTCCTCATATTAGGACTCAGGAATCCGTGCCCCCAGCCCCTGCACCCCCAGGGACCCCGTACCCTGCATCTTGCGCCGGTGAAAGCGAGGGGAGCCCAGGAAGCTGTTGCGGATGGAGTTGAGACGACTCCTCCAGGCGGCTCCCCCGACACCACCACCGGGGCTTGGGGGTGGCGTTGTTCCCGGCGTCCCGGTGGGGCTGGCCCGGGGTGTGTGCAGGGGCGAATGCAAGGGGGTTCCCCCAGAGGAGCGCGGGGAGCCTGGGGGGCCAGGCAGGGGTGTGGAGCGGGCACTCGGGGGCGGGGGCTGCTCCCCGGCGCCCCCACCCCTGGGGCCTCGAGAAGGCAGCGTCTGCGTTTTGGAAGTCGGGGAGCCCCCACCCCGAGCCTCATCTCCAGCCCCGGGCTCAGGCGAGAAGGAAAAGACAGGACTCTGCGAAAGAGTGGAGATGGGTGAGATGGCAGACTACAACTCCCAGGAGGCTCTTGGAGCCTCAGTCTCACATGCTCACAGAGGTGGACACCGATGCACGCTGGAACTTGTAGTCCATTATTTCCGTCTCCCAAACCACATTGTTAAGGGGACAGGGACTTTTTCTATCATGCTCACTGCTCTAAGACCCAGCACAGTGACTGGTCACGGTAGGGACTCACTTAGCTTTTGTTAAATGAATAAATGAACCTCTGACACACTAAAAACCCAATCCTATTGGAGGTGAAATGCCCAATGTACTAAAATAAAATACTTAATGCAGCCTTAGGTTTTGGTCCTTTTAGGGACAAAAAGGCAATGCCCCAAGACTTCATGGGAATTGTAGTTCTGCCAATCTTTGCTCCAGTGTTTTCGCCCCCTTATCCCTTGAGTAATCGGGGACCTGGCCTTACCCTTGGGCTGCTCAGAGGGCTGGAGGACAGACCGGTGGAGGCTCCACTGACACTACGAGACCTGTTTCCAGGAGACATTTTTTTTTTTTTTAAATCAGTTGTGTGGGTTTCATAAGGCTCAGATGTCCTCTCCCTTCCACACTCCTTTCAGATGAGGACATGAGGCCCAGAGAGGGGAGATGATTTGTCCCAACGACACAGCACGGTCGAGGGGCAGCTGGGCTAGAACCCTGAACTCCCACCACCCCTCACCCGCCACGACTGTGATCCGCTGGAGGGGCGGGGGCTCCCACCTCTGACTGTGCTGGGCCATCTCCAGGGCCCGCCGGGTAGGCACTGGGGAGCCACCGCCCCCAGCATCCGTGATGCTCAGTACTTCCATGGACTTCCGCTCTGGCCGCCGCTTCCCGTGACGGCTCAACATAGGGGAATCCACACGTTTCCGAGGTGGGTCTGAGGGCGGAGAGAGTTTCAACCTGATCAAAAGACATGTTCGCCCAGCTGCACAAGGCACTCATGCAGATGGGGAAACGGAGGCCCAGAGTGGAGAGTTGTGACAAGGTCACAGGGCAAGTCAGGGGGTCTAAACCCAGAAGCTAAGGGCTTGCAGCCCCTTCCTCCCACCGGAATCCGGGGTCTGGATTCCCAGCCCTGCCTGCTCACCAACATCATTCCTGGGAGGCAGGTCCTGATCTTCACAGCTGGGATAGCGCTCCTTCCGATCCAAAAGCAGATAATAGATCATCTTTTCTTGGTTCTCCCTGGCACGCAAGGGGCGTGAGGGGGTAGGAGGAGAATTGGGATCAGAGGTCGGGTCTCCAAGGTCTCACCCCCTCCCCACAGCTGGGGCTCGGTACACCCAACATCTCTGCCCATGCTTCCATCTTCCTAGGTAGCAGCACGGTTAGTTCCTCTGTGTCGGTGTACATCCTACCCTCACCTTAGTCAGCAATGATAACCGTAGTAGTAACAATAATAATATCGAAGCACTTACTATTTGCAAGCACTACCCACGTGAGGCACTAAGTCTGCGTCAGCACCTGTTGATACTTTTCAGCATCTTTTTTTCCGCTGGCCCTACCGCCCCCTCCTGGTTCCTCGGGGAATAGCTCCACGTGGGACCTTTAAGCCCTGCCCTGTCTAGCGGCCCTGACGCCCGCCCCAGGGAGTCTGCGCGGGTGCGAGGCACAGCTGCGCTCCCTGCTGGCCGTCCGGGGCGCTGCAGCAGCTCGCCGGAGGTGGGCAGGTGGCGCGGGTGTTCGAGGGCGAGGGGGCCTTACTCCTCGCTGCGCAGTTCGCGGTGCAGCCGCTCGCGGTCCCTGAAGCAGCCCAGCGAAGCCATGCTCTCCAGGACGTCGGGGTCCAGCTCTCCGTTTGATGGCAGGCTCCGCATGGCCACCCGGCGGCCTGGGGCTGGCTCCAGACAGGGGTCCGGCTCGTGTTTCCCGCCCCTGGGAGACGGAGAAACGTTACAGGGGGCCGGGCATCCGTGATCGAGCCCACTCCACCCTCTCCTGGGAACCCAGAAATCCGAGTCTCCGGCCCCTCCTCCTTGAGGAACCTTGGCATCCCACCCCCTAGCTGGTGCTTGACATTTGCCCTCCTCCCCACGTCCTCCCGGAACCAGGCACCCAGTTCCCCATACTCACAGGTACCAGGGATGTTTCTGAATTTGCTCCAGCTGTGAAGAGGGTGGGTCGTAGAAAAGCACCAGTGAGGTCGAAAGTTGATGACGTGGCATTGGGGGTCCCTGACGATGCCCCCTCCTCTCCACCGGGGTCAGGATGACTTTGGTCTCCCCTAGTGGCAACTGAGTGCCTTGACCCACAACTACTGCCTGGGGCATGCATCCTTCCCGCGGTGGGGGACCTTCCCAGCTTGGAGCGGCAGGTTGGGCAGACCCTGGCTCATTCCACGACCCAACCCAACCCAACCCCCCCCCCCCCCCCCCCCCCCCCCCCCCCCGGGCCAAGCTGACAGGCAGGTCCTGGAAAGCCATCTTTATGGGCCCCCTAGGGATTCTGTCCTCATGACCCACCATCCCCCCCCTGCCCCCTCAACTCACACTCAGCCTTTTCTCAGGCTCCACTTCGATCATCCCTCTCAGGAGGCTCTGGCAGTCTGGAGGAATGAAGTGGGGCATGTGGAAGACGCCCCTTTTCACCTTCTCCAGCAGCTGGCGGAGATTGTCGTCATCAAAGGGCAGAGCCCCCTGAGTGAGAAATGACAGGACCCCTTACGGAGCTTACCATGTACCAGGTAAGAGCCTAAGTGCTCCACACACGGACATATTTAGTCCTTACCACAGGCCTCGGGAAGTAGGAAACTGTTAGTACCCCACTTTACAGGTGGGGAGGCTGAGGCACGGAGTGGTCCAGCAACTCGCCTGGGGCCTCTGAGCTGGTAATGGACAGTCAGGCTCCAGTGCTTAAGAGGCTGGGGTTGCATCTTAAGAACAGGTTTCTCCCCAGACCAGTTTCAGATGCGGTCACACTCATTCATTCACTCAACAAAAGGTGAGCATCCATTATGGGTCAGGGATCTAGTAACTGACAAAATGAGCCCTCGCTCTCTGGGACCGTGAGATGCCGGCGAGTGGACGCGCATTAGCTGCGATGTCATTCGTGATGGATTCAGCACCTGATGGTGCCCCTGCTGCCGCCTGGGTTCCGATCTGGCCACTAGGGCTGGAGCAGGACAAAACCAGATTCCTGTCCTCACGGAGCTTTGTGTAGACGGTAATTAACAGGCAACGGTTGTTGAATGCGTGGTGGGCGAGGCAAACAACACATGGACGGGAACGTGGGTGATGAGGACACAGAACAAGCAGGCAGCACGGGACGTGAGCTGGGTGTAGCCAGGGAGTCGAGGAAGGAGTCGTGGGGGAGGTGACGCTGGACCGAGACTCACAGGGGGTGACAGTGCTGTCCCTGGTGTCAGAGGCCTCTGGACAGAGAATGCCGGGTGTTGGGGTTGGGGAGACTGGGAGAGGGTGCCCCTGAATGCTGGTCTAGGGCCAGGAAGCCTGGATGTGACTCTGCTTGTCGGTCTTGTTCGATGTGTTTCTTGTTTGCCTGGTACCTGGACCCTCAACTTCCCAGCATCCAGAACAGTGAGAAGTGCATGTTTGTTGTTTAAGCTGCACGGTCTACTTTTGTTAGAGCAGCCCAAGCGAAGACAGACCTCTTGTTATATATATATATACACACACACACACACACACACACACATATATATGTATATATATATATGTCTATATTAATATATATTTATATAAAATATATATATATAAATACATGTGTATAATATATAAATATATAAGGGTGCCTGGGCGGCTCAGTCAGCTGCATATCCAACTTCGGCTCAGGTCATGATCTCACGGGTTTGTGGGTCCAAGCCCCACATCAGGCTTTGTGTGTGTGTGTGTGTGTATATATATATATATATATATATATATATATATATATGGCGTATAGATAGAACTCATGGGCAACAGCATTATAACTCACACTTGAATGAAGCGTATCTAACGCATACATTTTCCTTGATGAGGGACAAAACAGCCTTCTTGCCTTTAGGAACGCAAGATAGCACTTCAACACTACCCTGAGGACCATTTAAAATCCCCAAGAAAAGGGCACCTGGCTGGCTCAGTCAGAGGAGTATGTGGCCCTTGATCTTGGGTTGTGGGTTCGAGTCCCACACTGGGTGTGGAGATTATTTAAAAAAAAAAAATAACATAGGGGCGCCTGAGTGGCTTGGTCATCTCACTCTTGATTTTGGCTCAGGTCGTGATCTCACGGTTCGTGAGTTCAAGCCCTGAGTTGGGCTCTGCGCTGACAGCACAGAGCCTGCTTGGGATTCTCTCTGTCTCTCTCTCAAAATAAACAAACTTAAAAAAATAATAATATAAAATAAAATCACCAATAAAAAGCACAAAAAAGCAAATATATTGCACTCAATAAACCACAAAAAGCACAGTTGCTTACGAGATGAGCTGAAATAAGGAAATAAATAAATACATAAAAAGCAGAGGGTGGGTTGCCTCGCGTGTGGTGGGGACTCCAATTTTTCTCTGCTCTGTGCACATCTGAGAATGACCTCAAAAGCACCCAGAGTGTTGATTTTGAGGTCATGGGTAAACTGCGGTGAGTGGGCAACTTTGCAATACAGAATCCGTAAGTCATGAATCATCTGTAATAATAATAGTAATGAAGTATGAGTATCAGTAACTATCGAACACCGCCTAGAACGCTGAGCATACGACACGCTATCGAAACCCTTGCAATTCCAGGTACCCTAACCGTCGCCACTGGGCGGGTGAGGAAAGGGGCCTGGAGAGGGACGGTGATTTGCTTGCTCAAGGTGACGGAGCGGGGGTTTGAACTCAGCTGGATGGGCTCCCGCACTGCCAGCTGCAGAGGGGCTGGGGCCTGTAGTGTTGGAGCCTGCCTCTCGGGCGCCTCTCCAGCTTCCCCGGGGGGCCCTGGGCCCCGGAGCGCCCACTCGGCCTCGTTCCCCTCAGTGTCACGGAGCCTCCCTGGTCACATAGGCTAGTGCTTATGACACCAAACGCTGATCCCAGACCTGCCACTTCTCAGCAGTGTGGGCCGGTCACTTCTCTCCGGGGCTGTTGGGAGAGGTCCGGAGGATAATGTGCCTGTAACAGCGCCTCGCATGGAGTGCACCACTAATTCGTCCACACCACACGTGTTCCTGAGGGCCGACCGTGTGCCAACTCAGGTCCCACTCGCGAGCCCACGAAATAAGACACACAAAGACAAAAGCCCTGACTTCTGGGAGCTGATGATCTAGAAGGGAAGGGAGACGCCCCCTCAAGGAACCGAACGACTAAATGCACGATGGCAACCGAGAGTCGCCGGGAAGCCCAGAGCCTACCCTGAGGGATCCGACCTCGTGGGGCGTGGGGGACAGGGGAGGCTTCCTGGAGAAGTGGCAGTTGAATTGAAGCAAAAAGAAAGTCTAAGGGGGCGCCTGGGTGGCTCGGTCGGTTAAGCAGCCAACTTCGGCTCAGGTCATGATCAAGAGGTTCGTGAGTTCGAGTCCCGTGTTGAACACCGGATTGGAGGTGTGGAGCCTACTTGGGATTCTCTCTCTCCCTCTCTCTCCTCTCTCTCTCTCAAAATAAATAAACAGCACCACCACAAAAGTCTAGGTGTAACCTAGCTGAGCAACAGGACTGGTAGGGATGGGAGAGTGTTCTGGGCAGAGAAGCGCAGGTGTGGAGGCGAGGCGGGAAGAGCCAGGCTGACTGTACGAGTTACTGTCATATTGCAGTGCCCTAGCACAGCCACCGTCCCGAGCCGTCCAAGGGCTCCCGGCTGCCCTGTCCTTTTCTGGGACACCTGGATTAGCTCACCATTGTGTGACTGAATGGTTAGCTCTGGGCACAGAGGGGGGTGCTCCAGGATCTTGGTCTGTTGGCTAATACCTCCCACCTTCCTGATCTCAGTGAAATAGTTGGTACCCCTGAGGGGAGGACGGAACTTGAATGTTCTGGGCTCTAGGTTGTCCTAGAAATGGGGCAGGAGAGGTGAGGGGCACCTTACCACAAGCAGGGCAAAGAGAATGACTCCACAGCTCCACATGTCCGCTCGGCGGCCGTCATACTTCTCCCCCTGCAAAGGAGGACCAGCTGTGACATCGTCTCTCCACCACGTTCCTTCCACTCCTCCCGCCTCTCCACCCGCTCACTCACCTTAATCACCTCCGGACACGCATAGTGGGGGGACCTGAGGGAGAGAGGCAGTGTGAGCCTCTGGCCGGCTTCTCACCCCCTCCCTGGGACTACAGGGGCCAGGCCCCCACTCACCCACAGCTGGTCTCCAGGAGGCTGTCCCCCACCTGCAGGGACGCCATGCCAAAGTCCGCAATGCGGATGTTGTTTTTCTCATCCAAAAGCAGGTTCTCGGGCTTCAGGTCTCTGTGGCTGAGACAGGCAGGCAGGTGGCGCTCAGATCTCTGCCCTCCTCCTGGGGGCCGAGGCCCAGTTCGCTATCTCTCAGAGGGGGAGACTTCTGCAAAGTCTTATGGACAATTTCAAACACGCTCCAAAGTAGTGAGAAGATACAAGGAAGCCCCATGCACCTGCCCGCTGCCCTCCCCCCCCATTATCAGGGCAAATCTTCTCTCGCCTATACCCCTACGTACTGTTTCCTTCCTCCGCTGGATTTTTTTTTTAAGTTTATTTTGTTTATTTTTGAGGGGGGGGAGGGGGAGGGGCAGAGAGAGAGGGAGAGAGAGAGAATCCCAAGCTGTCAGTGCACAGCCCGATGCAGGGCTCAGTCCCACGAACTGTGAGATCATGACCTGAGCCGACATTAAGAGTCGGACGCTCGTCCAGCTGAGCCACCCAGGCGCCCCTTCACTGGAGACGCCAGACAGCATATCATTTTATCCGCAAATGCTTGACTATGTATGAAGTGAGATATTTTGAGGTAAGAAGAGTTAACGTTGAGCTATTGAAATACTTCCGTGCTGAATAATAAAAACATTGCCACCCCAAGCCAGTCACTGGTCCCTCGTGAGACACCTGCCCTCTCCCCTGGAGCAAAATCCTTCAAGTTTTAAGAGCTAATGTCTGGGAGGAGATGGGGCCCGAGGACTCTAGAGTTTCGGTCAGAAGCGGTCAGCTCAGTAACTGGGTCATACTTGTTCAGTATGTTGACTATTGCCCCCTAGAGGCCAGTGTTTTTAATGTCAGGGTTTCGACAGGGTCCGGTCGATAGGGAGGTGTTGACAATTTAAACAGGCTGCCTTTTCATTTCCAAGCTCTACCCCCAACTCTGAGCCCCTCCACCCTGATACCCACCCCAACGCCAATCCCCACCCCAGAGAGGGAGGTGTGCAAACAAAAGAGGCTGAAAGACAACGGAAGGCATCCATTTGCACCTCAATGAATCATTAAAATGTTGCATATTTAATATCCTGTTTTGAAAGCAGAAGAGAGGACAGGACGATCTTTTCACATGGACATTCACAAGCCAAAGCACGAACCTCAACCCTTACTTCAAGTCATAGACAAAAATTAATTTGACATGGATCCCAGGACTAAATGCAAGAGCTATAACTATATAACTTCTCGAAGAAAATGTAGGAGGAAGCCTTAGGGACCTTGAGCTGGGCAAAGATTTATAGATAGGACAGAACAAGCATAAACTGTAAAAAAAAAAAAAATGACAAAATTGGATTTACCAGAATTTAAAGCTTTTGCTTTTCACAAGACATTGCTATAAAAACGCAAAAGAGGGGAACCTGGCTGACTCAGTCGGAAGAGCGAGCACGTGGCTCTTGATCTCAGGGTCATGAGTTCGAGCCCCAAGCTGGGTGCAGAGATTACTTCGTTAAATAAAAAAAAAAACCTTAAAAATATATTAATAATGCAAAATCATGTCACAGACTGAGAAAATAATACTCAAAAAATATACAGTTGATAACAGATTTGTCCTTAGGGGTGTCTCAGCTCAGGTCACGATCTCATGGTTGGTAAGATCAAGGCTCGAGTCGGGCTCTGTGCTGACAGTGTGGAGCCTACTTGGGATATTCTCTTTCTCTCTTTCTCTTTCTCTCTCTCTCTCTCTCTCTCTCTCCCCTCTCTGCCCCTCCCCCTCTCATACTCACGCACCTTCTCTCTCAAAATAAATGCATAAATAAACGTTTACAAAAAAAGATCTGTCCTTAGAATAAATAATTCTTAAGAGTTATTCCTAGAGCTACCTCTCGTTCCTAGAATAACGGAGTCTTACAACTCAATAATCAAAAGATAACTCAAAAGAAATGGGCAAAGGGTCTGAACAGACATTTTTCCCAAGGAACATAAACAAATGGCCAATAAGCACATGAACAGATGTGCTACATCATTAGTCATGAGGGAACTGCAAATCAAAACCACAATGAGATACCACTCCATATCCACTAGCATACGGCTATAACCAAAAAGTCAAACAGTAATGGGCCGCCTGGGTGACTCAGTCGGTTAAGCATCCAGCTCTGGGTTTCAGCTCAGGTCACAGTCTCATGGTTCGGTCTCACGGTTTGTGGGATCGAGCCCTGGGTCGGGGTCTGCACTGACAGTGTGGAGCCTGCTTGCGATTCTCTCCTCTCTTCCTCTCTCTCTCTCTCCCCCTCTCTGCCCCTCCGCTGCTTGTGCTCTCTCTCTCTCTCTCAAAATAAATAAGCTTAAAAAAAAAAGTCAAATAGTAGCAAATGTTGGCAAGGAGGTACAGAGACTGGAACCATCATGGACTGCTGGTGGGGCGGAGGGTGTGTTAAAGGGCGCAGCCGCTTTGGAAAATCATCTGGTACTTCCTCAAAAGGCCAAGCAGAGTTCCCATATGACCAGACAGTTCAACCCCCGGGTATGGACCTGAGAACCGAAAACACGGGTACACACAAAACTAGCACGTGAATATTCACATGTCCCTATTACTTATAATGGCCAAAAAGGAGAAACAGGGGCGCCTGGGTGGCTCAGTCGGTTTAGTGTCCGACTTCGGCTCAGATCATGATCTCATGGTTTGTGGGTTCGAGTCCTGCGTCGGGCTCTGTGCTGACAGCTCAGAGCCTGGCGCCTACTTCCTTTTCTGTGTCTCCCCCTCTCTCTCTGCCCCTCCCCTGCTCATGCCCTGTCTCTCTCTCTCTCGAAAATAATCAACATTTAAAAATGGAGAAACAACTAAAGTGTCCATCAACTGTCAAATGGATAAACAAGATAAGGCATATCCACGTGATGGAATATTTATCAGCCACAAAAAGGAACGAAGTACTGACATGCTACAACATGGACGAACCCCGAAAACATTTTGCTCCGTGAAAGAAACCAGACACAGAGGGCCACATGCAGTATGAGTCCGTCTGTACGATATGTCCAGAATGCGCCAATCCGTGGAGACACAAAGCAGACTGGTGGTTGTCAGAGGCTGCGGGCAGGGGCGGTGGATGGGTGACGGCTTAATGGGTACGAGGTGATGATGTTGGGGGTGATGAAAATGTTCCAAAATTACATAGCAGCAACGCACAGCACTGACTATACTACAAACCACCGAATGTGTACTTTAAAGGGGCGAATTTTATGATACGTGAGTTATAGCTCAGTTTTTTTTAAAGGGATAAAGATTTATGTCGGGGCCGCACCACACTGGCTTCCCCTCAGCTGCCATGTGCTTCCAGGGCCTGCCTCGTGGGCAGTGCTCCTCCCGGCCTCCCCTCACGCTGCCCCCTCACCAGATGGAGTAGCTATGGCAGAAGTCCAGCGCCGATACTATCTGGCGGAAGAACTTCCGGGCCTCCTTGGGTGTCAGTCTCCCCTTCTTTACCAGGTAGTCAAACAGCTCACCTCCAGAGACGTGCTCTAGAACCAGGTACCTGGGGGACGTGGAGGGGGCAGAGGGCTGGAAGGGGCATGTGGAGGGCCAAAGAGCCTGGTCTTCCTCTTTCAAAAGCCCTTGGACCCCAGCACAAGACCTCAATCCCACTGGCCCCTGACAGCAGAGAACCCCAATTCCCATGAGTCCCTGGGAGGGGAGAGACTCCAATTCCCATGAGTCTCCGGGAGGGGGTGGGACTCCAATTCCCATAAGTCCCCGGGAGGGGGGGGAGAGATTCCAATTCCCATGAGTTCTTGGGAGGGGGAGAGACTCCAATTCCCATGAGTCCCTGGGAGGAGGAGACTCCAATTCCCATGAGTCCCCGGGGGGAGGAGGAGACTCCAGTTTCAATGAGCCCCTGGGCAAAAGAGACTCCAATACCCCTCAGCCTTTGGGAATCCAAAACTCAATTCCAGAATCCTATGCCAACTTTAGAAGTATAGTACTTTGACTCCTAGTTATTTCAGGAGATAAGGCAACCCTGTTAGCACCTGGAGGACAGAAACACCCCAATTCTCCCAAGACCCTGGGAAATAGACACCTCCCTCCCTCACTCCCATTAGCTTCTGGAAAGCCAAGTCTCTCATTCTTATAAGCCTCTGGGATGAAGAAACTCGAATTCTCAATAATGCCTGGCAATAAATGATTGTAGTGTGCACCAATCTAAGTCAAAGTCTGTGAGGTAAAAGACTACAACTCCCATAAGCTCTAAAGGGGTTTAAAACTCCCAACTCCCATAAGCCTCTGAGACATAGACTCCTAATTCCCATCAGCAACTGGATCCTTAAGACTCCAAATCCCATCAGGCTCCAGGAGGTTAAAACTCTGATTCCCATCAACCACTGGAAACAAAGGCTCAATTTCTTGGAAGGCTGATAATCCTCTGTGAAGCCCAAACTCCCATGGGCCCCCCCCCTCCCTACCTAGGTGGTGGGGTGGGAGTGACATCTCCACCAGCTGGTGACAAAGCACCTCCCTGCTGCCACACCTGGGGAAGCCTGAAGATTACAATTCCCATGAGCACGTGGGGCCCAGCAGCATACTGCCTGGGGAAACCAGCCCCAGCATCTGATGGGTATTGGAGACAGTTCACCCTGAGGACTGCATGGTGGGGGCGGGGGTCTGTCCCCTCTCCCGCTGCCCAGCCCAGCTGTCCCTTGGGTCACCAGAGTCCAGACAAAGGCCTATTGTCTGTACCCTGGACAGCTGGACTCCACTCCCATGTTCCTGGGGGGTAATCAACTTTGAGATACAGACTAGGAAATCGTAAGACAGCCGTTGTTGGGGTGTCCATCGTAGCACCCAGAGTTATGTGCGGGGAAGGGGGGGTTCCAATGCTCCAGAGTGGGGGTTTAGGAAGAGGCAGGATTCACTGAGCCTTAGGCTTTGTTAAGCCCTGTTGCCTCAGCAGATGGAACTGGGGTGGGGAGCTGCTCTTAACAAGGTGGATCTCCTTGAGGACATCCAGGTTATCTAGTAGAGAGTGTTCCCTGTAGTGCAGGGTGGGGGGGTACAGGGGCTGGGGAAGAAGGGGCAGGATGGGCCTCTGTCCCCCCACTCAGGATGGCTCACGCTTAACTGTCCTGTTGCTGAGGCACATTTGGTCCTTAGCGTCAGGCCAGGTCAGGCCAGTCAGCCTGGGAACAGGAGGATTATGTGCGAGCATGCGTGTGTGTGTGTGTGTGTGTGTGTGTTCTGTGCAGTAGGGAAGGGACTGACTGGGCCTTCAGAGGCCCAGCCAGGAGAGCTTAAGTTTCCACAGGCCTCTTCAGGCCTTCTTTCCAGAAAGGTCCCACCCTAGGAACTTGGAGTGGGGGGTGCATAGGGGGGCTGGGTGTCTATAAATACCTACAAATATTTCTTGTTCTCGTAGACATCATGCAGCTTGAGGACGTGTGGGTGTTCAATGAGCTTCAGGATGGCGATCTCCCTCTCCACCTGGGGGACGGCAGGGTGGTCAGCATGGCCTCCCTCCCTCCCCTCAGCCCCAAAGGGACGCCCTCCCTCAGCACACACACACCTTCATCAGCACCGACTCGGACAGCTTCTCTCGGTTCACGATCTTGATGGCAACCTTCTGGCCCGTGATGCAGTGGACCCCGAGTTTAACCAGCCCTGGGGAAGTAGGATTGAAAATGTGGAGTGTGTTCAGAGAGCACTCTCACCGCTTCTGGCTCCTCAGTCCTCCTTGCCACCCCCTTTCCTCCTCCTTTTCCTGCTGGCTGCAGTGGCCTGAATCACCCTGACCTGAGTCCCTGAGGGCTCTGACAGCTGTCATTCCCACAAAACGCACTCTTCTTCATGCTGCCCATAGACATTGACATTCTGTTCTGTCCATTCTTCTTCTTGTTTTTTTTCCCCCTTAAGTCATCTCTACACCCAACGTGGGGCTCGAACTCACAACCCCGAGACCAAGAGTCGCATGCCCCACTGACTGAGCCAGCCAGGTGCCCCTGTTTTGTCCCCTTTGGTTGTCCACCACCTCCACAGCTGACCCCGGTTCTCACCCCATTCTCTGTCCTTCTGATGTGCCCCCTGAAGTCTGTCTCTCCACAGAATCTCTCCTCACTGTGTCTCCATAGCTTTGTCTCCCCTGCTGCCTCCTTCAACCTCTCTCTCCCTCTAAACCCATCTTTTCCTTGAATTCTCTGCCCTTCAATCATCTGGAGACTCCAGGTCTCCCAGGGAATATATTTTCACGTTTGCCCCCTTCCCAGACCATTCTCCTCCACCTCCTTCCAAACCTGACCTTTTCTTAATCCTCTTTTTGGGTCTGCTTCTAATAGCAGCTGTAGCTGGGAGCATACAAGAGTATGCCCACTCCCCAGGGGTAAGCCCCAAAGCCACAGACCCTGGAGTCTGGGTCCCCAGCCCCTCCTCCCTCAGACCCACCCAGCCCCTCCTCCCTCAGACCCAGGAGTCCAGACCCCCAGCCTCTCCTCCCTCAGACCCACCCAGCTCCTCCTCCCTCAGACCCAGGAGTCCTGCCCCAGCCCCCTCCTACCTCAGATCCAGGAGTCCAGACCCCTAGCCCCTCCTCCCTCAGACCCAGGAGTCCAGAGCCCCAGTCCCTCCTCCCTCAGACCCAGGAGTCCTGGCCGCCAGCCCCCTCCTCCCTCAGACCCAGCAGTCCAGACCCCCAGCTCCCTCCTCCCTCAGACCAGGAGTCCTGGCCCCCAGCCCCCTCCTCCCTCAGACCCAGCAGTCCAGACCCCCAGTCCCTCCTCCCTCAGACCCAGGAGTCCAGGCCCCCAGCCTCTCCTCCCTCAGACCCACCCAGCTCCTCCTCCCTCAGACCCAGGAGTCCTGCCTCAGCCCCCTCCTCCCTCAGACCCAGGAGTCCAGACCCCCAGCCCTCCTCCCTCAGACCCAGGAGTCCTGCCCCCAGCCCCTCCTCCCTCAAACCCTCCCAGCTCCTCTTCCCTCGGACCCAGGAGTCCTGCCCCCAGCCCCTCCTCCCTCAAACCCACCCAGCTCCTCTTCCCTCGGACCCAGGAGTCCTGCCCCTAGCCCCTCCTCCCTCAGACCCAGGAGTCCAGGCCCCCAGCCCCTCCTCCCTCAGACCCAGCAGTCTAAGACCATGTCCCCTTCCTCTCCCATAACTCAGGAATTCAGGTCAGTGACACCTTCACACTCTTACCACTAGGCTCTTGGGGTCTGAGCCTCTACTTCCCTCATGCCCCGGCCCTCAGCTTCACAGAGACCCTGGGCCCACCAATGCCTGGGACACAGGTGTGCAGCTCCTGCCTCACAACCCCCTACCCTCCACCTGGCAAGAAAGAGGCTACAGCTGGGGCCAGTGTTTAGCAACAGCAAAGGATGCCCTCCCCCCCCCCCCCCGCCCCCCCATTCCACAACCACTCCTGGGAGCCATGCTCTTGGATCCACCTTTCTACCTCTCCATCCTGTTGCCCACACTGAGCCGGCATGCCAGAGAAGGGGGAGAAGGCTGCAGGCCCCATCACCCTAGCCTCACTGCTGGTCACCCAGACAGCCTGCCAGGAGAGCGTGAGGCCCTCCGGATCCAGAGCGGTGCAGAGGGAAGCGGCTGTCCAGGGCGCACCCCCATCCCGCGGCCGGACTGCAGCAAGGACCTCGGCTCCCGTTGCTGGCTGGTCCGCTGCTGCAGGCCGGCCTCCCTTCCCCACCTGGAGCCCCTCCAACCTCTGCCCACCATGAGGTGGGAGCCTTAGGGCCCCGCACCTCACCGCCCCCCCCCCCCCCCCGAGTCCAAGCCCCCAGCCCCCTCCATCCTGGGGACCCAGCAGACTGGAGCCCAAGTGCCCTCTCTGTGAGGGACCCTCACAGAGGGCGATCAGCCCCTGCCCTTTGAATACCCAGGAGTCCCGCCCTCTGCCCCCCAGCTGTTCTGCCCCCGCCCTAGGTGTCCCCTCCCCTGGCTCACCTGTCTGTCCTTTGCCCAGCGTCTTCTCCAGCCGATAGGGGCCCACATATTGGGCGTGCTGGGGTGGGTGTGGGTGTGGGTGCGGGAGGTGGTAGGCGGGGGAGCCCCCGCCCCCCTCCTTGGCCCCGGACGACATGGTGCCCTTGGTCCCGGCCCGACCGGCCCCCCGGCCGCCCCCCCGGCGGCAGGTCGCCCCGTCCCTCCGGTGGGGGCCGGCGACAGCTCCGTCCCGGCCCCCCCGGCTGCTCCCCACCTCTCCGGGGGTCCCCAGGGGGCTGGGCTGGGCCCCCCCAATCGGCGGGCCGCGGAGCTGGGGGAGGGGGGGCTGGCCCGGGGGGGTCAGGCCCCGGGAGTCAGCATGGCCCGGGGGGGGCTGAGCGGCCCCCCCCTCCCCAGCCCGTCCCTGGCCGGCCCCCCCCTTCCTGCGCCTCCCCCCGCCGGGGGGGTCTGAGGTGCGGGCCGGCGGATGCTGCAGGCCGAGGTCCCCCCCGCCCCCCCACGCGCCCTCTCTCCTCCGCCTCCTCCTCCTCTCCGCCTCCCCCCGCCACCTCGTCCTTTCTCTCCGGCACGCTGACATCACCATCCGGGGACTCCGGGCCCTTCCCCAAAGTTAACCCTTTCGGAGGGGGGAGGGGGAGCGGGGGCAGGGGGCGGGCCTGGGAGCCGGAGGGACGGAGAGGAGGGATGCAGGGATGCAGGAGGGGAGAGGGTGGAGGCCAGGCGAGGGAGAGACGTGCGGAGCAAAGAGACCGGGGCCGAGACGGGGCTACACAAAAGGAGATGAAGTCGGGCACAGAGGCAGACGGCGAGAGAGATGCGGACCAGCAGACCGGCTGGCGCGAGGCAGGGACAGGGGCAGAGCCGGGGGAGTCCGACGCGGAGAGGCAGAGACTGGGGGAAAAGAGGGAGAGAGTCGGCCGGGGAGACGGAGACAGATGTGCAGAAACGCAGATGTGATGGAGAAGGGGAGAGGGGATGAGGGGGAGAGACAGCGACACAGAACCAGGGAGAGGCACAGGTGAGGGGAAGAGACAGGGAGGTGAGGGGGAGAAATAGGGAGGAACAGAGAGACAGAGACAGAGGGAGGGGAGGATGTAGAGGCAAGGCCCAGGGAGAAGAAGGGCAGCCAGAAAGATGAAGGGTCAGAGCGCAGGAGGGAAGTGGGAGAGACAGGTGGACGGGGATGAGGCGGCAGGTAAAAGAACAGACAGGTGGAGGGACAGAGACCGAGACGAAGAAAGACTGGGCTATGGAGAGGGACAAAGAAGGAGAGAGCTGGAAACCGGAAAAGAACCGTGGGGTCCCTACAGGGGGGAGGGCTACGTGCTGGGGAAGACGGGGGGCACAGAAAGAGGGAGACAAGCAGAGAGAGGGAAAGAATTTGGGGGTTGCCGAACCAGGCCCCCAAGCCTGCCCACCCAGGCCTCCTTCTCCCTCTAGTATCAGGGCCCCATATCCACCCACAGCCCAGGTGCACCTTCTCAGATTTTCTTGGTTCCATTCCCCCTTTTAGGATCCTCAGTACTCCACAAAGAAACTTCCAGAACCCCCTCAGGTCCCTGTGTATGTTTTGAGACCCCTGAATATTCTTTGTGCCCACCATAGGGTCCCCTCAGTCTTCATGTGGGCCTCCATACAATTCTACATGCCCACTATAGGACATCCACGGATCTGTGCTCAGGTAGATCTCCACATAATCCAGGACTCCTGTATCAGGTACCCAAAGGTGTTAGACACCCGTTTAGTCCCCAAGTCCCCTATAAAGTGGACCCAAAAGCTTCTAGTCTCCTAGACAACTGCCTTCATTCTGTAAACCTTTAACACCAAATCTGAATGCTGGCCCTGTCCACATGGTGAGGGGACACCAGGGAACCACACCAACAAAGATCTTTGCCCCGTGGAGCTTCCACGGCAGTGGACACAGCAGGTGATAAACAAGATAAGCGAAGTGTATGTTTTGACAGTCAAGTCTCTGGAGACAAGTGCCGAGGAGCAGATGAGGGATGCAGGAAGTGTTTGTTGGGTGGAGTAGGATTTTTTAAGCGGTGCCAAGAAAGACTTCTCCAGTGAGGGAACACTGAAGGAAAATGAAGGTCAGAGCTGTGTGGACAAAGTAACTTCCACGCAGGGGACAGCAAGTGCAAAGGCCCTACGGTGCATGGTGGGAACCTCGAAGGGTCAGTGTGGCTGGAGGAGCAAGAGAGGGGGAGAGACAGAAAATGAGGTGAGGAGGCAGATCATATAGGACCCTATTAGAAGCAGGGTGACCATATGCCTGGTATTCTGTAATTATCGTCATCACCATCATTATTTGGTATTCTGTAATTATTTTTTTTTTAAGATTTTTTTTTTCAACGTTTTTTATTTATTTTTGGGACAGAGAGAGACAGAGCATGAACGGGGGAGGGGCAGAGAGAGAGGGAGACACAGAATCGAAACAGGCTCCAGGCTCCGAGCCGTCAGCCCAGAGCCTGACGCGGGGCTCGAACTCACAGACCGCGAGATCGCGACCTGGCTGAAGTCGGACGCTTAACCGACTGCGCCACCCAGGCGCCCCGGTATTCTGTAATTATTAATGAGGTCTGTTTGCACTCTGAAGTCTCGCTATGCATTGAAAATTGTATGATCACCCTACTCATAAGGTCATCATAAGGACTATGGCTTTTGTAGGGTACCTGGGGAGTTTTCCTGTAGGCCAGCATTATATTATACGTATATTAACATACACAGCGTTATGTATAATTACACGTTGTATTTACATAGGTTGTATGGTACCATGCATAATAACGTATTGTAAATAATATAAATCAACTTGTACATGGGTATATCTAAGGATGGTAGGCTGAATAACAGCCCCCAGAGGTGCCCACATCCTAATTTCCCAGAACCTGGGCCTATGTCACCTTATGTAGCAAAAGAGACTTTGCAGATGTGACTGAGTTGAAGATCTGGAGATGGGCAGATGATCCTGGTTATCTGGGTGGGCCCTGTAGGTGATCGCAAGGATCCTTATGAAAGGGTGGCAGGGGACGGTCAGAGTCGGAGGAGATGGGACCAAGACAGCAGAAGCCAATGTGATGTAGCCACAATCCAAGGAATGTGGGTGGTCTCTGGAAGACAGAAAAGGCAGGCAGCAGATTTTCTCCTAGACCTTCGAGAAGGAACACAGTCCTGCTGCTACCTTGATTCTAACTGAGTAAGAACCATTTTGGACTTCAGACCACCAGAACTGTAAGATAATAAATCTGTGTTGTGTTAAGCCACCAAATTTTTCGTAATTTATTTTTTAAATGTTTATTTGTTTATTTTTTTGAGAGAGAGAAAGAGCGTGAGTGGGGGAGGGGCAGAAAGAAAGGGAGAGAGAGAATCCCAAGCAGACTCCATCACTGTCGGCGCAGAGCCCTATGCAGGGCTTGACGCAGGGACCCCCGAAGGGCTCCATCACACGAATTGAAGAGTCCATGCTTAACCGACTGAGGCACCCAGGCGCTTCTTTCATAATTTGTTAAAGGCAGCAATAGAAAGACATACAATAGCGTACAGGGCGTGAGGGTAGGGGTAGGAGCCCAGACCCCGATAGCTATTTTGCTCAGTGCTACAGACACCGCCCGCGGGTGTCCAGGGCTTTTACGTTGTCTCTCCAATTCTGTCCCAAATACAACCTCGCACACTCCTGGCGCAGCAGGATGTGCAATCCGTGTGCGACTGTGGCCGCCACCTGAGCTGAGTACAACCTTCTCCTAGCGGGCAGGGCGGGGCCCCTAATGGAAGACTAGAACCAGGGGTTAAGCCCAGCTCGAGGCAAATAGCTCTACAGACCAGGCGTATCCCCAGACCCGGGCCCCACACATGGCGCACAGAACTGGCAAGCCTCCCGAACCACCTAGTCCGAGCATTTTGCTTTGGCTGCGGCCTTCAGGAATCCCCCGGTCCTGTGCACCCGGCAGGACCCAGGGAAGATTCCAAGAGGCAGAGGCTGGGTGATAATAGGTGTCCGCAGGCGCTGCAGCGGGAACGAGGGAGCCCCCTTTGACGACTGGGGAAACTGAGGCCAGGAGCGGGGTGGAATGGGCCAAAGGCTGCTTACATCAAATATTAGGGGTGAGAACCTAGGGCTCCAGTAAAAGATGCAGCAGGTGTCCAGGTGCAGGGGAAAAGGCCCTAGGCTGAGGGACCTGCCCAACCTGCAAGTAGGGGGTGGGGCCTAACGGGGAGAGGCCAGCTCACCGGCACGCGGCGGGGCTCAGGGGAGGGGTGGAGTCAAGCTGGGAGAGGCCGAAAGCCCCAGAACAGGGGCGGAGCGTGAGGTGGCAGGGCGGGGCGAGAACCTTGGTGTGGGCGGAGCTACACTGTGGGCGGGGCGAAGCCACGGCAGGGGTGGAGCTTGCAAGGAGGACTAGGGGACGCGGATCCTAAGGGGCGAGATCTGGGTCGGGGCGGAGCTTAGGCTGAGAATGAAGCGGGGGGCGGGGCCGGCCGCCTTATCCGGCCAGGTGGGCAGGGCTTAAGAGCCGGGAAAGCCTCCTGGATCAAGGTTGGGAGGGTGCGCCGGGAACTTCCGGGCGAGTTTGGCGCATTTCCGGTCAAGATGGCGGCGCCCAGCAGAGTCAGGTGCGGGCGACTCTGTCTTTAGTAGCGGCGGCGACTCACAGCCCGGGGAGGTGAGTCTTGGGTTAGGGAGGTCCGTCTCGCTCTGGCTCCTCTCTTTGGAGAGGAAGGAGAGGGGATTTGTTGCTAAGGCGTCCAAAGGGGGGGCTTGTTGCCAAGGAGGCAGGGCAGTGGGGTTGCTAAGAGACGGGAACGCACTTAGGGGCGATGGGGGAGGGGGTTGCTAGTTGGAGTGGGTGGGGCCTGTTGTGAGGGAGGAAGGAGGGGCGTGTGACTTTGGGGAAGGGTCCTGTGGGTCTGCCGGAAGGAAATAGGGCTGTGGCTATGGTGGGTGCGGGCAGAGTGGTTTGGGGTCATGAGCGGGCGCCCAGCTCCCCTAAAACGCCGCCTTCTCAGCAGATCCCCAGGAGTCGACCCGACGGGACGCCAGAGCTACCTCAGCGGTGACCACCCGCTCTCCCAGACACATTCTTCCCTTCACAAACAGCTCATGGCGGACCAAGGCTCTGGGGGCAGCCGCCTCCCCCTGGCGCTGCCCCCGGCCTCCCAGGGTTGCTCCTCGGGGGGCGGTGGCTCCTCGGCGGGGAACTCGAGCCATCCTCCGCCCCCGCGAAACCTCCAAGGCCTTCTGCAGATGGCTATCACGGCGGGCTCTCAGGAACCAGAGCCCCCTCCAGAGCCCATGAGTGAAGAGGTAAAGGGTGGGGATCCCGGAAGTGGGGAGAGGGGGTAGGTGTGACAGAAATCTCTCGGGAAGTGCGTCCTGGACAGGGGCGGGAGTCCAGGTGTGAGGGCATAGCGGGCTGTGTGTGTGCCAGGTGGGGTTACAGTAGACTGAAGGTCAGATCTCAGAAGTGCCTGCGAGGGCAGATCCCTGGATCCCAGCATCCCGTCGAGGTGCAGAGTTGCACAGTAGCTTTGTGGTGAGAAGGGAAAGGGAGCCGGGCAGACCTGGTTTCGGCAGTATCCAGCTGTGTGACCTTGGGTATGGCACTTCACCTCTCTGAGCAGCAGGTTCTTTATTTGCAAGTTGATGATGACGCTAAGAATAACAGCACTTCATAGGGTATTTCTGAGGTTCCCGTTTAAGTAGGGGTCCACACAGCGCTGGGCAGTGTTCCTGAAGACAGCAGGCTGTTCTCATCAAGAGTGCAGGCTCTGGGGACAGGCACTTAGGTTTGGCGTTAGGCTTTGTGGGTGGCCGACACTGTGACCTTGGGCAAGACACAGCCTTTCTGGGCCTCGGTTTTCTCATCTGTGAAGTGGGGATAGCGATACTCACCTGGGAGGGTTGTCTTGGAGATTAGTTAGCAATGCTGGTTATATGTGATGTTTAGTGGCCGATGGTGATTATAGTATACAAAATATTGTGCTAATCCAGTGATGTCATTGAACGTTTAGGACAATGAGGTAGGAATAGGCACAGAAGGATTAACATCTTGCCCAAATTCATCCAGGACTTGTGACTACAGAGCCCGCATATGAGCACTAACAGACCTGCTGGGGGAAAAAAAAAAAAAAAAAACAAGAAATCAGTGGCCAGCTCTCAGCTGTCATCTTACTTGACCTAACAGGCAACATTTGATTCCTACCCATCTCCTTGATCTCTTTCTCCATTTGTTTTCTAGAACAACACTGTCCTGGTTTTATCCTTACTCACTGGCTCTCCTTCCCTCTCCTCTGCTGGTTCTTCCTCATTCTCCAGCCTCTGAATGAATGCGTACCCCAGGGCTCTCCTCTTACCTACCTGTGCTCACTTCCTTTGTGAGCTCATGTTGTGTTGAGACTTCCCCCTGACCACTCTCAAATTTATATCTCTAGACCGGTGGTTCTGATATTATCTCTCTGCGGACGTTTGACAACCAGCAGAGACATGTTTAGTTGTTCAACTCGGGGCAGGGGGTGGGCTGCTGGCATCTAGTAGGTAGAGACCAGGGCAGCTGCTTGCCGCTCAACATCGTCCAGTGTACCCACCCCCAACAGAACCATCCCGCTCAGAGTGTCAGTAGAGCCAGGTTGAGAAAGCCAGGTCTAGGCTGGACCTCCTCTCTGAGCTCCAGCATTTCGCCTTGGGTGTGTAATGGATCTCTCAAGCTGAACACGTCGAAAAATGAGCTCTGATCTCCACTCCTCATGTTCCATACCCGCTTCCCCTCCCGTTTTCCCCATCTCCTTCTAGTTGCTCAGGACAGAGACCTAGGAGTGCCTTCTTTCCCACCCCGTTGCCACTCTCTCCGTAAATCTCGTGTCTAGAAAGTTGTGAATAGAAAAGACGCTCAACGGAAACCTGTTGATTGAAGGAGCAGTCAGCTCCCGCATGTTGGCCGTTATTAGCAACAACTGTTGGGCGTGAACGAATTACTGACAGAGGGTTGCTTCTTTCCCCACCCTCCTGCCCGGTCTCGCGCCCCAGAGGCGTCAGTGGCTGCAGGAGGCCATGTCCGCCGCCTTCCGGGGCCAGCGGGAGGAGGTGGAACAGATGAAGAACTGCCTCCGAGTGCTGTCCCAGCCTACACCCTCCTTGGCTGGGGAGGCCGAACTGGCCGCTGACCAGCAGGAGCGTGAGGGGGCCCTGGAGCTGCTGGCTGACCTGTGTGAGAACATGGACAATGCTGCAGGTACGCCCCGGGCTGCCCCCCCCCCCCCCCCAGGGTCCTGCCCCTTCTCCCTGGTCTCCCCTCTGTCTCTTCCCTCCTCTGCAGCCCCAGGTCCCTCTGTGTCTCAGCCCCTGTCCTTCCTTTCGGGGATCACACTGTCAGCCTCTCCCCCAGCCTCCCGGCCTCCAGCCTCTCCCTCTCTAGTCTGGTCCCAGATGTGACTGCCCTGCCTCTTCCTGCCTGGTCCCCTTGTCATCAGGAGGGGACCTTCTCTCACCCCACCAGCCCGGCGGCACGTCTGCCTCCCCGATATCCTCCCAAACTGGTCATTTCTCCCTGGTCTCTTGCGTGTGCACTGTCACTCCCCAGAACATGAGTGAGGAGGTGGTTCGGGGCAGGACGGTCAGAGAGGGTCTCCCCGAGGGGTGCCGTTTGGCCAGAGACCTGAAGCGGTGGAGTGAGTTATGAGATTAGCTCTGGAAAAAGCTAATGGGGTATGGCCAGTGCAAAGGCCCTGAGGTGGGAACGTACCTGGGACGTGCAGGAACAGCAGTAGGGCCAACAGGCCAGAATGGAGTGAGGGAAGGGCGGGAGGTGGGAGGGGGCGCTGGGTGTGGAGGGCCTTGCAGGCCAGAGTCGGTGCTGGGGTTTTGTTCTAAATGCCGAGGAGCTGGTAGAAGGAGGACATTCTACTTTCAGTCGCAGGGGCATAATATAGTCATTGAGGGTGTGGATTTGTCTTTTCTGGCCGTTTCACGTCAATGGAATCATAGAATATGTGGCCTCCGAGTGGACGTTTTCAAGGGTTTTCCATGTGGGAGCCTGTAACTGGAACTTTATTCCTCTCTGGAACAACCTGTTGTGTGGATAGGTCACGGGTTTGCTTTTCCATTCATCAGTTAATGGACATTGGGGTCATTTCCCCCATTGCTTATTGAGAATACTGCCCTCGTGAACATTGGTGCAAGTGTCTGTTTGAGTCTGTGCTTTCCGTGGTTTTGGGTCTTTATGTAGGAGTGGTCATATGACAACGCTGCGTTTAACTTCTCGAGGAACCACCAAGCTCGCCGATACCACTTTATTTACAAGAACAGGTGCTGGGCCGTAGTTTGCCAAGCTCTGGTCTAGTATGAGGTTCTCCCACAGGGAGATTGGGGGTCAGTACCGGAATTGGGTGGGCTGCAGCCTGGGACCCTAAGCCCCCAAATGCTGACATTTTTTTTTTTTTCTGTTTTTACTTTTATTTGCATATATTTCATGCAGAATTTACTCCCGGGCCATAAGTTTTTGTTTCTTCACTTTCTTCTGGGATATCTTTTTCTTCTGTGCAACCTCCTCTTCTGGTTTAGGAACAATCTGCTCTTTTTCAGTAAGGATCATCTCAATGTGGCAGGGAGAGCTCATGCATGGGCTAATCCGACCATGAGCCCTGTAAGTTCTACGCCGCATTTTGGGGGCTTTGTTCACCTGGATGTGCTCAACAACCAGAGAATCTACATCTAAACCCTTACGTTCAGCATTGCTCTCTGCATTTGTAAGCACGTGCAGTAAAAATTCGGCACTCTTTTTGGGCCACCGACCCTGTGTCCAGCCCCACTGTTTGGCCTGGGCACACCTACCAACTCCACCATTGTAGCGTTGGAATGGCACACATTGCTTCTGCAAAGTGACATCTTTCAGATACTTGGTGGCCTTTCGGATATGCATACCGATACTTGGTGGCCTTTCGGATATGCATTCTTGATGGCCTGGGCAGTTTCCCGTGTGTTCTTAGAGTGAACACGAAGATTTGAACCTCTTGATTTGCATGATTTTGTCGGGTTTTCCGGGTCAAGTGAATAGCGAACCATTTTCAGAGATCACCTCAGGCCGCTTACGGGAAGAGAAACGCTGACATTTTTGAGACCTCAGAGGGATGCCTGGTTGGGTGCCTGGAGAAAGCCCGCACTTGAGGCAGGCTCCCCTGGGAGGCAGCCTCACCCTCCAGCCTCACCTGGCGTATTAACTTGTGAGGGTGGCAGTAACAAAGCACCACAGAATGGGAGGCTTGAACAGACTTGTGTCGCCTCACACCTCTGGAGACTGGAAGTCTGAGATCCAGGTGTGGGCAGGGTCAGTTTCTCCTGGGCTCGGGTCTCCTTGGTTTGCAGGTGGCTGCCTTCTCCCCGTGTCCACACGTGATCTTCCCTGCGTGCATGTCTGTGTCCTGATCTCTTATAAGGACACCGATCGTACCAGATTAGCACCCACCCTGATGACCTCACTCTACCTGGGTGATTTCTTAAAAGGCCCTGTTTCCCCATACGTTACATCCTTAGACACTCGGGGCTTCAGCATACGAATGTTGGGGGGGAGGGCACAGCTCGGCCCCTAGCACCCGAACTCTCGTCTCCCCTCTCTCTGGCACAGACTTCTGCCAGCTGTCAGGCATGCACCTGCTGGTGGGCCGGTACCTGGAGGCAGGGCCCGCGGGGCTGCGGTGGCGGGCGGCACAGCTCATCGGCACCTGCAGCCAGAACGTGGCGGCCATCCAGGAGCAGGTGCTAGGCCTGGGCGCCCTGCGCAAATTGCTGCGGCTTCTCGACCGGGACTCCTCTGACTTGGTGCGCGTGAAAGCCCTGTTCGCCATCTCCTGTGAGTGTCGGGGGTGCTGCGGGGAGGCACACAGATCCTGCTGGGATCTGCCTGGGGGCAGGTGGAGGGGGACCTGAATGTTCAGTTATGCCCATTACCCGTTGAGACTCCGTGCTGGGTGCCAGGACTGGGTGGTGAGCTTGCCAACCCCCTGTCACTCAGAGAGCCAGACCCTAGTGCCACGGGAATGCTGCTCAACACGTCAGAGTCGTCAGTCTCTGTTGCCCTTCTTTGTCGTGAGGAGGGGGCCGTCCTTGCCTGAGAGGGTGGCCTCCACCCATTAGAGATACCAGTGGCTCTCACTCACGCTCTCTCCTGGGGAACAGGTGCCTGGATGGGGCTGATGCCGACACCTGTGGGGCACTCTCTGTGCCAGGCCCCATGCCAAGCCTGGGCGAGCATTAGCTTGCTTAGCCCGCACACACACCGTCGGAGGTAGGGAGACTGAATCCGCGTCAAGGACAGACCAGGTCAGGTAGCCTAAGTGACAACCCGGGCGCCCTGCAAGGACGTGCAGGTGCGTGGTGGGAGCCCAGGCAGTGCTCTCCACCATGCGCTGGGCCCCTGTCTATGTGTGCGCCATGCTGGGGGCCCCCATTTGACGGTTTCTTTCTGTCTTTTTTTTTTTTTTTTTTGAATAAGCTTCGTTGGGATGAAATTCACAGGCTATACAATTCATCCTTTTGTTTATTTTTAAAACAGTTTTAATGTTTATTTATTTTTGAGAGACAGAAAGAGCGAGGGAGGCAGAGGATGAGAAGCAGGCTCTGAGCTGTCAAGCGCAGAGGCTGACTTGGGGCTCGAACCTGTGAACTGTGAGATCATGACCTGAGCCGAAGTCAGATGCTTAACTGACCGAGCCACCCAGAAACCCCATCATCCCTTTGAAGTGTACAGTTTAGTGTATTCTCAAGGCTGTGCAACCGTCACCGCTGTCGAACTCCAGAACATTTCCATCGCTCCCAAGAGAAGCCCCACGCCTGTTAGCGGCCCCTCCATGCCCCCTTTCCTCCGGCCCCTGGCAGCCACCCACAGCCTGCTTACTGCACACATAGATTTGCCTGCCCCGGACATGTGGCTCTCCGAACCCCACAGTTTAGGGATTTTTTTAAGTTGTAGAAACCCCCGCACAAACTTAAAAAGCACAAGCAGGGGGAGGGGCAGAAAGAGAGAGAGAATCCCAAGCAGCCTCCACACTGTCAGCGCAGAGCCCAACTTGGGGCTAAAACTGATGAATTGTGAGATCATGACCTGAGCCGTAATCAGGAGTCAGACACTTAACCGACTGAGCCACCCAGGCGCCTCGAGGGATTTTCATGGAGGCTTTCTCATGTAGGCGTGATGGATCATTGATTTCACTTCCAGTCCCTTTCTCCTTTCTGGAGGATGGGAGGTGGGGCTGGAAGTTCCAACTTTCTAATCATGGGTTGGTCTTTCTGGTAAGTAAACCCCATCCAGTAGTCCACCCAGAGTCACCTCATTAGAACAAAAGATGCTCCTATCACCCAGAAACTTCCAAGGGTTTTGAGACGTTGGTGTCAGGAAAGGGGGCAGAGACCAAGTATGTATTTAGTATGTCACAGTGGTCCCGGGAGAAGAACAGGGAGGCTAGGAAGGAAGGGATTGCGGCAAGGGTGCGGGAAAGAGTCCTGGAGGAGGTGGCATCTGGAAAGTCACCTGCAAAACTGGGGAGACAGATGGACAGGCAGACCTTGGGTGGCTTGGCCACAGAGGGTGGACAGAGAGACTCAGTTCCCCAGAGGTCCCGAGAGCCAGAGCGGGATGGGGAAGAGGTAGGTCAGTGCTGTCTTCTAATAGCTTGCGTTAATCATGTCTCAGTAAAAAAAAATGCCTAAAAAAAGTATAATGCTTATGAAGCGTGGGTCCCTAGAAGTTGATGTTGATGGTGGTGACGGTGGTGAGGATTCTGGTGATGGTGGTGACCGTGACCTCGAGGTTCCTCCCCCCGCTTGTCTCCCCCCAGGCCTGGTCCGGGAGCAGGAGGCTGGGCTTCTGCAGTTCCTGCGCCTGGACGGCTTCTCCGTGTTGATGCGGGCCATGCAGCAGCAGGTGCAGAAGCTCAAGGTCAAGTCGGCGTTCCTGCTGCAGAACCTGCTGGTGGGCCACCCCGAACACAAAGGTGGGGCAGCAGGGCGGGGGCCCCAGGGACGGTCCCAAAGGGAGGGCGGGCGGTGTGTGGGGGGGAAGGGTGTGGACTGCCCCTCTGACCCCCAAGACCCTTCCCCCAGGGACCCTGTGCTCCATGGGGATGGTCCAGCAGCTGGTGGCCCTGATCCGGACAGAACACAGCCCCTTCCATGAGCATGTGCTTGGAGCCCTGTGCAGGTATGCTGGGGCCTCCGAGAGGGCGAGGCCTGTGCCAGGCACCACCCCTCCCCCCCACACCTCCCAGGCTGGCACCACTGGGCTCCCGCCCACCAGCCTCTTCCCTGATGGGATTCGGGAGCTTGGGCCTTTCCCACAGAGGGGGCAGGCATCATTGTGCTGGCCCTCCCTGAGCAGTAGTTTCCTCACTTGTAGGGCTGACACGGCAGCCTGGGAGGAGGGGCAGAGGCTTACCCTGCTCCCCCCACACACGGTACTGGCAGATTAGTGTCTGCACGAGAGGACACGGGGAGCAGCCCGTCATGCAGGTGGCGGCTCCCGTGTGCCGAGCGGGCTCCAGGCCAGGCTCTGTGCCAGGTGCCTTATTTTGTACCGGTCTCATCGTAGTCCCTGGGGTGGCGTGGGGACGGCGTGAGATCTGCATCCAGATGGGGAAACTGAGGCCCAGCGTGGGGAACTGTCTTGCCCGGGCTCCTGTGGGAGCAGCGTGGGGGCGGGCCTGTGTAGAGCGGGGTCCCAAGGATTGCTCTCCTGTCCCCGCAGCCTGGTGACAGACTTCCCCCAGGGCGTGCGGGAATGCCGGGAGCCCGAGCTGGGCCTGGAGGAGCTGCTCCGCCACCGCATCCAGCTGCTACAGCAGCACGAGGAGTACCAGGTACGGCCCGCGGGCGTGGCTGTGGCACCTGCTGCGTCCTTCCTGTGTCTCTCGCCGCGTGCCTCGTGCTCTGAGCTAGCGCTGCTGCACGGGCGAATGGGAGCCCGGGGTGCCGTAAGGGGTTAGTTAGCAGTCACTTGTTTATAGCCAAGTCGTATAGTTATTTACATCCTGTCAGAGTTTTAACAATTAATATTTATTAGATTGCTAAATAACAAGTCTGATAAGTAGCAGCCAATGAGATAATTGAATAAGAAACGAGATAAGTAACTCGTGTATTTAATTAGGTAATAAGTAACAAGTGATAACTCAGATAATTAATCAGGAACAAATAAGTGATAAAGAGCAACTAATTAAATATTCGTACAGTTGTTTAATTATTTAAGTGATTTAGCTGATAATTAAACGTGTCACACTCCAGGGACAACTGTTCGACTGAGTCCGTTCCTCTGTGACACTGTCGAGAGTTCACAGAGGTGCTGGGAGTGAGGAGCAGGGATGACCAGGAGAGGCACAGTGTCCACTCCTAGGGGCTTGCCCCGACCTCATCACAGGGATGCGTGGAAACATGTGCCCACAGATCGTGGGGTCCACGGAGCCCCAACCCGGCCTGGGCTCATTTCCAGCTGGGGAGTGCTTTAGTTGTTGCATTCGATCCCTGAGCCGCCTGCGTGGCAGGTGATACCACGGCCTACTGGTGAGGACCCTCCTGGTGAGACAGGTCACCTGTGAACTGACCAGCACTCCTTTTGCCTTTTTTTGTTGTTGTTCCAAAAAAAAAAAAGTCTGTTAGCTCTATTTGGTTTTAATTTTTCTTTTAACATTTATTTTTGAGAGGAGACAGAGCACAAGCAGGGGAGGGGCAGAGGGAGAGAGGGAGACACAGACTCAGAAGCCGGCTCCAGGCTCTGACCTGTCAGCACAGAGTCCGATGAGGGTCTCGAACTCACGAGCCGTGAGGTCATGACCTGAGCTGAAGTCGGATGCTCAACCGACTGACCCACCCAAGCGCCCCGCTTAACAGTTCTATTGAGGTATAAGTGTCATGTAATAAACTCCACTTATTTGAAGTGTGCAACGTGAGAAGCTTAGACATATGGATACACCTGTGGAAACCTTCATTCTTCCTTGCCTCCCTTTGTCGGGGGCAGCTCAGCCATGTGCCAGGCCCTGATCTGGGCGCTGGGGGTTTGGGGAGGAGCAAAAGGGTACAGCCTTCGCTCTCACGGGGGCTCAGGGGTGATAAACATGCAGACACGCAGAAATAAATACTTAGAAGTACATGTATACCTTGTGTGTGCGTGTATATGTGCATGCATAATACATGCAGTGTTTGTATAGTGTAATTTAACACGGATAGTATGACATCAGGAGGTTACAAGTACATTGACGGAAAAAACGTGAGGGGGCAGAGAAGACGGGGCAGTGATGCGTTAGATCTGGTGCCATATCAGTTTCCTACGGCTGCTCTAACAGTACCACAGACTGGGTGGCTTAACGCAGGGAGGTATGCTCTCGCAGTTCTGGGGACTAGAAGTCTGAAGGCAAGGTGTCGGCAGGGCCGTGCTCCCTCTGAAGGTTCTAGGGGAATAATCCTTCCGCTTCCAGCTGCTAGTAGTTGCTGGCAATCTTTGGCTTGTGGATGTGCCGGTCCGGTTTCTGCCTCCATTTTCACATGGGCCTTCTCCTGTGTCTGTGTGTCTGTCTTGGAAATCTTTCCAGATACTCAGAGGTCTGCTTTAATTTCAGCATAATTGAGTGACACAGTTGGCATGATATCCCGTAAGGTGATTCTGTCATGACTTAGTCCTCTTTTGTAGGTAAATTTAAGAGTTAAATTTCATGAATGCTTTCTTGCAAAAAGGTCCTGTAGTCATGTGGTTCAAAAGTGAAGCTGCATAGGAGGGTGAGCAGTGAAAAGTCTCCCCGCTGCCCTTGTCTTTAACCACCCAGTGCCTCCCCCAGTTCTGTGTGTGCCCTTCCTCAGATGGTCTATGCACACAAGCCAATGTGCGTGTAAATTCTCCTCTTCCTGTGCCCCTTTTGTGCACAACCAACCTGTCCTGACCACTCTTCTGTTCCCTGCCTCATTCCCTTTCATAACGTCTCAGGGAGGGGTGCAGGAGGAGTGTGTCATGTGTTGGCGGCCCTGGCTTTTTCCTGTTTCCTTTGAGAGCTGCAAGGTAGGTCGCTTCTTCCGCACCATGACCCCTGTTAACGGACATGCTGGTTGTTGCTACCACTCTGCTAAAGGAATAACCTTTTTACCTGTTACTTAATATGCATGAATATGGCTATAGGACAATTTCCAGAGAGGGAATAGCGGCCAGGTTAAGGTAGGTTAAAGTGAAGGTACAGAGTTAGGGGCCGTTTTGTTAGCTATTGCCAAATTGCTCTCTATAAGGATGGAACCAGTTGATGAGGACGCCCAAGGGTCCCTTAAGCCATTTGGTCTTTTTCTAAGCCGATTGGGGAAAAGTAGTATTCCAGACTGGTTTACATTTGCGTTTCTGCAGTGAGTAACGTCAGACAGCTTTCCTTTCTCGTGAACTGCTCATTCGTATCCTGTGCCCATTCGTCTACAGGGTGGTGGTTTTTATGATCGATTTATTTTAAAGCTCTTGAAGTATTAAATATGTTAGCCTTTTCAGACGAGTTGCAAATATTTTTCACCCCAAACTGTTGTTTTTCTTTCATTTTTGTTTCTGGCATCTTTTTGCCAAGCAGAACCCTTTCAGGTTCATACAGTCCAGTCTTTCAGTGGTGTTTATACCTGTGGAAGGGGTTTTAGTTTTAAGTGGTGATTAGTAGGGGTCGGTCGTACCTGGGAGTTAGGGCACAAGGAGCTGAGGGGAGGACTCACCAGTGGGGTTTGATGGAGGCTGCGCGGCCCCTGGTTCTAGGTCAGTAGTCCGGGCACAGGGGAGAATGATGGATCCCGCTGGCATGGATCTCCGCTGAGATCTGAGGACCCTGGGAGGCTTCTGGGTCAGGCAGTGCGGAGGGCAGAGACCCCGAAGCAGGAGTGGGCCTCTGCACTCAGGACTCCGCCTCTTGTCCCCCCACCCCCACCCCCACCCCCATCCAGGAGGAGCTGGAGTTCTGTGAAAAGCTGCTACAGACCTGTTTCTCCAGCCCGACGGATGACAGCATGGATCGGTGAAACCTGGTGGCTTATCGCCTGTCTCCGTGGAGCCCCAGGCCTCCTGCCTCCCAAGAGAGAGCAGGGCCTTACTGGTGCATGGCCAGGGTGTGCCAGCCGGTCTCTGCTCAGCCCCCTGCAGGGGCACCGCGGAAGGCTCTGGCTCCCTGGATCTCACCTCTTGTGCTCTCACGCCCTTCCTCCTTGTGTCCATACTGTTCTAATAAAGGTGTTTCTCTTCCTCCAGCTCATTCACTGCAGCCTTTGTCACCTCCCCTAGAGGATAGTTGGGGGGTGGGGCACGATCTTACGGGACCGAGGGAGCCACGGAGGAGGAGAGGGAAGCGGGAGGAACCTGGAAAGAAAAGTGCTGCTCCCTAAAATCCAGAGCCATCGTCTCTCATCTTCTCAGGCCCTCTTGAGAGGGAGTGTGGTGGACACCCGCCCTCCCTTTTGACCATCCAGCGTCGCCAATTTCTCCATCAGAAGAATCCCCCACGTTTGATGTCCAAAGGGCCTGCCCGGAGGCGGGAACCATGTTACTTCCCAGCATCCCGTGCAAAGGCATGTCACGTGACGTCAGCCCCACCAATTAGAGCCCACCGCGCGGCCTCTGGGCGCGGGAGATGGGGGGAAAGCGGGAGCAGGTGCACCGCGGCCAGCCCGAAGCTCTCTACTTGCCCAGGGCTTGGGCATGGGCCTTGCTCCCGGCTGCAAAGCACTGAGAGATCCCCAGTCTTATCAAATATTGGGGCCGGAGACAGGTCTCACCCCCTTTCATAAATTCCTTGTCAGCTCAACCAAGTCTGGTCGTGTGTAACCAAGGCTCGTGACCAGTGCCATTTTTCAGAAGAGGAATGTGAGCCCAGGGTGTTGATGCGTGGGCAAATTCACACAGCTAGGTTTCAGACCCGGGCTGGCTTCAAAGCTGTGCTCCTCCTGTACTCTGGTCTCCTAGCTCCATTTCGTACACGCTAATTCCTCTCGTGTGGCATTTACTCGTACTCTTGGGATTTGGGATGGGCCAATTAATTCACCCTTCTTCCCAAGTTCAGGATAAATTGAAAGGTAGCTACAGAATCCAAGAATTGGAGCTCAAGTATCACGTTTATTACCATTATGGCCAATCAGAGAAAGTAGCTTTAGTCTTGCTGCTACTCCCCCCAGCGTGAGACATGCTTGCCTGTCTGGTCACAGGCAGCACTGGACGAGCAGAGGCCTCCCCTTGGGTGCCGCAGGCCGCACTGGGCAAGCTGGCTCTAAGAGAGGGAGGGCTGGCGTGAGCCACGATGCCCATCCAATCTGGCAAATTGTTCCTCAGCCCCTAAAGGGGTTGGAGAGGCCAGAGGAGACACACTAAGCAATAGAAGTACCTCCGTGTGGAAATGTGAACAATGGGGAATGAGCGTTGTCACCAGACACTTTAAGCGCCTTCCAATTTTTTACGCATAACAGCATCGCCAACCTGTGAGTCCTGATAGGGGGGAGACGCAGATTTTGGTCTTTAAAGCTGCTGCAGCTTCCCAGGTTCTTCCAGACTGACCATGTCAACTTCTCAGGTTTCTTTTGCTGGTTGAAAAGGACTACCCCTCGTCTCTCAGTTCCTGAGCTTATGTGTTAAAATAACATGGCAACTGTGCAAACATGGAACAAAGCAAGCAAAATGCTGAGTAAAAGACAAAAGAATGTGACTGAAGAAAAGATGACTGAGGAACAGAAGGAAATGCATCACAACTGCTTCAAGCTGAGTTACAATAGGAACCTGGGTCCATTTTAAAACACCCCCCCCCCCCAAAACAAAAACAAATCCCCAGGCACCTGGGTGGCTCAGACTTTGGCTCAGATCGTGATCTCACAGCTGGTTCATTCAAGCCCCATGTCAGGCTCTGTGCTGACAGCTCAGAACCTGGAGCCCGGATCAGATTCTGTCTCCCCCACCTCTCTGCCCATCCTCCATTCTTTCGCTCTCTCAAAAATAAATGTTTCAAAAAATTGAAGAAACAACAAAAAACAAATCCCCAATGATGAAAAGGTTAAGATTGGCAAAACTAAGGAAACAAATAGAGGACTATGGTGGATTGTTCAGGAAATATTTACTCCCTCCCATTCCACCTCCATAAGAGAAGTACACTTCCCCACTCTGTTGGTGTGTGGAATTTATGTGCCTGCTCCCCATAACTTTGGGCTTGATTGTGTGACTTGCTTTGACTAATGGATGGTGGCAGATATGAGGCAACCTGAGACTTGAAATGTGCTAACAGATGGGCTTGACCTGGGCTGCTTCTCCCTTTCCTTGTGAGATGGTGCCCTGGGTAGCCCATGGTGCCAGAATACGAGAGACATGGGAAACAGAACCAACTTTGCCAAGCTTCACATTGGCCAGCTCCAAGCTGTGAAAATGATAGATGCATGCTGCTGAGGTTGTGATTGTTACACAGCAGCAGATAACTGATACAAGGGCCAAAAATTAGCTCATGCAGCAAATCCACTGGAAATAGCAAGGACCAGAAGAAGAGACATATGATAATAAGCAAATACAGGTGGAAATGAGAAAGATTAAAGCAAGTACAGAGGAGCTAACAAATGTGAAAGGCAAATGCATAACTGGCATCCTTGAAATGGGGAACAAACAACAAGAACAGGAAAATGTACTAAACATACGATTCAATGTGTCTGAAATAAAAAAAAGTAAATCTGCAGGTTAAAAAAATGAAAGGAATCCGTACACGCACGCACTCGTCTGATCCTTACAGTGGGCCTGTAACATGAGCAAGGGCCTGTAACAAATTGGGGAAACAGAGGCAACAGTAAAGACAAGGCCTGGGCAAAAACCTAAGGCGAGACCTAAGTCAGCTTTACGCACAGAAAAGGCGTCGAGAACCGCGCGAGGCAGACGCGCGCGGGGCCCTGGTTGGAGAGAAAACCGGGTGCGGATTACCCAGGACTTGGACCCTGGAGCGAAAGCAGGAAATAATTGGAGGAGACGGAATGGATTTCCACAAGGAGCGAGTGGGAAGAGAAATCCTGGAGCAGGATTTGCTCTGGACTTTGGAACGGAGTCGTAGACAAACGCTATCCGCGTGCGGTGGCGCCTGCGCGTTGGGTTGTCTGGGTTTATTCAGGGAGAGACCGTTGGCCCAAACCAACGCAAGCGCATCCGCAGCCATGTTCTGGCAGGGCCGGAGGGGCGTGGTTGTGCCCCGCGCGCAAACGCACTGCCCGGGCCCGGGCGCGCGGCCTTCGCGCACCCGGACGGCGGCGGGTGGGCGGGGCTTCCTGCGTGCCCCTGCGCTAGGGGATTGTGGGATAGTGGCGGACGGAGCCGGGCGTCGGAGGCCCCGAGCCGACTGCAGAGTCCGAAGACGCGGTCTGTTTGAGGAAGGGGGCGCCGAAGGAAGTGGGCCTCGGCTTCCGTCGGCCGCTGCTCAGCCCTGCGGCCTGTTCGGACTGTGGAGGACAACGTCTTCCCTGACCGGCCTTTGCTTTCCCGCGCGCCGCCGGGCCGGGCCAGCCGGGACCACTTCCCCGCTGAGGGCCTTTGCCGGCCTCGCGGCCGCACCGACCTCTCCGCGGCCCCGGTCGCCGGCGAGCCCCGGACGCCCGCCTCCGTCCGCTGCCGGCCGGCGCTGACCCCCGGACTCTGGAGCTCGGCGCGCGGGGAGCCCCCTAGGCCCGAAGGCGCTAGCGCGAGCCCCCGCCGCCCCCCGCCCCCTCATACCGGGCCCCTGAGGCGGGGCCGGAGCCGCCGGCGGCGGGGCGGGGGGGGCGCCCCGATGAGCCCCGAGTGCGAGGAACCGCCGCCCCCCCGCGCAGGTGAGCGGGCCCCCGGGTTCCCGGAGGGTCTCTCAGCCCCCCAGGTCTCGGACACCCCCCCCCCCCCCCGGCCAAGTTCCCTAGTCTCTCCTCTCGGCCTCCCGCCGGCCAGCTCACCTCCTCGATCTCCCTCCGATTCCCCACTCGCTTCCAACTTCCCCTCCTCGGACTCAGCCCCACTCTCCTGGGACATCTCCATCTTTTCCTCCTCAGCCCCTTTCCCTGGAACACCCCCTTCCTGTCCTTAGACTCCCCGCCTCTGACCCTGCCCCGGGCTCAGGCCCACTAGACCAGCAAGGCTCTCCCTGCTCCCTGCCCGGCTTAGCGTGTGAGGAGGGCTCTGGAAGCAGCCTGCGGAGCCAGCCAGGCCTGCTGAAGGCAGGCGGCAGAGGCAGGGACCAGCCCCAGGCCCTGCCCTGGGGAGACAAAGGCCCTGCCGGACAGTCACAATTAGGGGTGTTGTGATGGAGGTGGCTCAGGGCCTGCAGGCCGCAGAGGAGGGGCTCGGGAGCCAGGCTCGGTGGCTGTGGCGTTCTCTGTCTGGGAGGAACGAGTAGGGGGTTGACAGATGGAGAGTGGGAAGAAGGGCCTTCCGGGTGGAGGGAGCAGCACGTGCAAGCCTGTGAAGGTGGGAACCGGGGAGTGGTCTGCAGAAGTGTCGGGAGCGGGCGGGTGGAGGGCCTTGGTGCCGCTCCCTGTCCAGCCCCTCGAATGTGATCTCCTGGTTAGGGTCTTTCTTGCTCGCTCTTTTACACACCTGAGCCTGGGCTGAGGCCACAGACGTTACCGTTCACTCCGGCCCCAGAGGCAAGATGTTTCTGGAAAGGAAGATGTGTTAGGTGTGGTACGGGGTTCGGAGTGGTAAAGAAACTTCAGTGGTGTGTAAAATGGTGCTGATGTCAGTGTTCTTCTCACTCGGCGGCTCTGGAGATTCAGTGGGGATTCAGTGGGCCATTTCGGGAAGCCTGGACCCTCACGCAAGGCACAGGAAGTGCTCCAGGATCAGTAGCTTTTAGGAGTATTATTACTAGGTTTGGGATTACGTGTTGCAGTGGCTCTCAACTTGGGGCGCTTGTGTCCTCCAGGGGACATTTGGCAATGGCAGGAGGTGCCGATTGTTATGAGGAAGGTACTACTGGTGGGTGGAGGCCAGGGATGCTGCTGGACGTTGTACAGTGCACGGGACAGCCCCTGCGACAGAGTATTTTCCAGCCCCAGATATCAGCAGTGCTGCGGTGCAGAAACCCTGCTCTCTAGCTTGGGTGTTGTGTACAGTTTTGCCTTATCTGCCCTGTTGGTACTCGTGGGTGGCTGTGTGTTCTGAGTTGTGTATTTTGATTTATTTTAGTATTTTCAGTGATTTTTGTTGGTTCATCTACAGTTTCTCTGCATCAGAGGAGAGCCCTCTGGTTCCCGCCTACCCCGATCACCAGCACTTTTTCAGGGTCTACGGGAAGTGACTTCAACAGGTCACGCTCCCCCTCTGGACTTGAGGTGTTTTTTTAATAAGTATTTCTAGCTGTGGGCCTGGCCTTATGCTAAGTCCCAGTAAGTTGGCGTCTTGCAGAGGGAGGCAGGTGACTGAACAGGCAGATCCTGTCACAGAGCGCTCGGATGCTGTCACAGGGTGACCACGGAAGCTGTGGAAGTGTGGAGCAGGCCCCTAACGAAGTCAGGGGAGGCTTCTTGGAGGAAGTGGTGTCTGTGCTGAAGCCTGAAGGACCCAGGAGGAGCTAGTCAGGCCCAAAGAGCTAGAGGGAAGGCAGAGGGAGCAGCCAGCCAGGGCAGAGGCAAGGGTGCCCACGAGCAGCCAGGTGTGGCGGGAGTGTTGAGCACCATGCGGGTTGCAGCAAGAGATGAGGTGAGAGAGGCCAGGGAGCTTTGGTGAAAACGAGAGGCCTTCCGGGCGCCCCTGGCTCACCAGCTCTCTAGGGCAGGCTCAGCACGTGGGGGGTGGGGACACGCCCTCCTTTCCAGGCCAAGCATGGTTTTCTCTTTGAACACCCGCTTTATAGATCTTCCCGTGGGAGGTGTGATCTTATGGTAACCGTGAGGTGTCTCCCGAGGGAGGAGATGGAGTCCAAGGCCACAGGGATTATATTTGGAGAGGCAGGATTGGAACCCAGGCTGTTCTGACTTTGGATCTCCCTGGAACACTGACTCTGCTCCTCTTCGTGTTCCAAGGGCTATTTCAAAATCTGATAGCCGTTTTCCTTGTTTCCTTTGAACCCATAACTGATCCAAGTGACAGTCCTGAATGTGAGCTTTCAGGTCCCTCCTTAGTCGTTGGCCAGGGGTCTGCAATCTTCTAATTCCTAATTATTCCATCTCCCGGGGTTGGACCCAAGTGGCCACCTCCCCTGGGAGAATGTGATCTGGGGTGTCCCCCTAACTGGGGACCCCTCCCAGGCTTTCCCAAGCCATGGACAAGTCCCAGCTTATTGTCCTCTGTGGCTGTGGCCAGGTCCCTCCTTCCCTGGCTTCAGTGGCCCCTTGTCCCAAATGGGCATCCTGCTGCCTACCTTGCTAGGTCTGTGCTGGGTTCTGCATCCTACTCAGAGGTCGTGGTGTCGCCGTTACTGTTGTCCTATCCTCGGAATCGAAGTCCCCTACCCCCTTTCCAGACTTGGCAGAGAGCTGACAGTTGGGGAGACTTGAGGGAGGTGGTCTCATAGCCCTTGGACCTGCTGAGCGCTCAAGGGGCTGAGGCCGGCCTTTCAGTCATGGGTTCTCTCCCCTGCTAGAGCTCGTGTCTCATCTCAGCAGCCTGTGGCCCTGTGATGGCTGAGGGCGGCGGTGCCTGCAGGCCAGAGACGGCCTCTGCCAGCGCTAGACCCTCCCCTGAGCCCCTGGGCCACTCAGGTGGCCACCCCAGATGCGCTTGCTTGCAGGGGCTTCATGGCCAGGGCAGGCGAGGAAGGGGTGGAAGGTAGAGGATCGGGCCCCGGGCTCCCTGGCACCGACAGAGATGGTGGAGGCAGATCGGCGGTGCAGTGGGGCCGTCGCTCTGGGCCCTGCAGTCAGGCCCTGTCTGAGGAGCCTGGGCAGGGCAGGGGCGGGCGGGGTGGGCAGGCTCCTGGGAGGGCAGCTGCTGTCACAGGCCTAAGAACAACACAGCAGAGCAAGAGACCCGCGGCGATGGTGCCAAGCTGGCAGAGAGAGAGAGGTGGTTTTCTTTTTTAATGGCTTCCTTTCTCATTTACAGTTTCCCCTTCTTCCGTTTGCAGCCAGTCATGGTTTTCAAACGGTTGCTAAAAACCAGTGGTAGTCACTTCCGTTTTCTTGAAGTTTGCTAAGAGTTGCATAGGGTGGGGGTGGTGGGGTGCGAGGCGCCTGCCAGAGTATTTGAATGACCTGGGTCGCTCAGGCAGGTGTGCGGAGAGTCTATCTCTGGGTTTTCTGGTTTTGAAGCTATCACCCCTGGGTTACTGTCCAGCTCCTTCCGTCCCGCTGGGAGTGTCTGGGCTTCGGCGGGGTCAGGGATCTACAGGAAGGGGCCACCAGCTGCCAAGCACTGCCATGTCAGGACCACCTGCCTGAGCTGGCCGTTCTCACAGGACTCTTCCTGAGGGCTGTGAATGCATTTCACAGATGAGGAGATGAGGCTCCAGGATACCAGGTGCCTGGCCCAGGCTTACCCCATTAGAGTGAGAATGGAACCCCTCCCCCCCCTCCGGCCCATCCGATTCCCAGGGCTTCCAGCAAGTTCTGTTAAGTGGGAAGATGGGGTTGGCCATCAGGACTTGAGGTTGGAGTGAATTGAGAGTGTGTGTGTGTGTGTGTGTGTGTGTGTGTGTGTCCGTCCGTCCCTGTTGTCCTGTTCTCCTGTATCTCCATCTCTGTTCTGTGTGGAGCTTGAGACGTGATGCTTGTAGGCACCAGCCGCCATTCACTTGCGTGTGATCCTTGCAGCCTCTCTGATTTTTGGAGGAACGACCTTAGGTTCTGAGAGTTTAAGGGGCCACCTGGGTTCTGAGGCCCCTGGAGTTCATTCCCCATACTACCCGGCACCTTCCTGTCTTACGGTGGGCAGGCCCTCCCCTGCCCACCCCTCCCCACCTCTCCCCCCTCCCCCCGCCCGCCCCTCCCCACCTTACACCAGCTCTCTGGAAAGCAGCTTGGGGAAGGAAACCCTAGCTGCTGTCCACAATCAACCCGTGGGAGAGGTTGGGGATGATGCCCTGATCCTGTGCCCTCTAACTAGGTGCTTTGGAAGTGGGTGGGCCTCAGCTTTGACAATTTCCGCCAGTAGACAGGATAGGGGGGCTGTCTGAGTCTTGGTGGCCACGGCCCTGTCCCTGTGGGCCCCTGTTCCCATGTCTGTCAAATGGGAATATTCACTCTCTTGTCTTGATGTGGAGCCCAGGTGCCCATGCTGGTGTGTAGGTTTTCAGGGGATGTTGTCTGGGCCCCATCCCTGCCCTGCCCCTCAGCTGTGGGGGGTCCCACTTAGCTCAGGGATGTTGGGGTTGTGGAAGGGGGAACCTGTGCTTGCTTTCTGTGCTTCAGCTTCTCTGGCTGCTGGCGTCTGGTTAGCTCTGGGTGACTTGGACACAGAGTGAGGCCTGGCCCCGGCCCTGTCACCACAGGCTTGAGCAACTTTGGTTTTGTTTTTGGTAGTGGTTTTCGTTGAGATACAATTTATACGTCATGTGGTTCATTTATTTAAAGTGCACAAGTCAGTGGTTTCTAGTATATTCAGAGTTGTGCAGACATCACCGTAGTAGGTTTTTTTCATTGAGGTGTAACGGACAAAATTGTGTACATTCAATTTCAGAACTTTTGGGGTTTTTTTTTAGATATGCTTTTCCCAAAAGGAAATCTCATATCCATTAGTAGGCTCTCCCACCCCCACGCCCAGTCTCCCCCAGCTCCTGAAAGCCACTAATCTGCTTTCTGTCTATGGGTTTGCTTCTTGTGGACGTTTCACGTTAAGTGGCGTCCTACAACACGCAGTCCTTGGTGACTGGCTTCATTCCCTGGGCTTAGGGGGTCTTTTGAACTCTCTGGTCTCCCCCTCACGTGAGTCTCCAGTGGAGAAGGAGGTGGTGTGCTTGCCACATTGAGCTCCTTGCCTCTCACAGCCTGGTTGGTGGCTGCCCTTCAAGGGGGTCCTGGCCCCAGGTTTGCCCAGGTCAGTGCCTTGGGGCTGGTGAGTCACCTGTGCCAGCCCTTAGTTTTCTGGCCTGTAGCACAAGGCCTGTCACAGACTTGTTACCCAAAGAGAGAGGACGTCCATGAAGCGTAGAAGGGTTTCTTGAGAAGGTCTAGGATCTCAGCAAATGGAGGGAATTGCCTGCATGCAAAGGAGAGTCGCTGAGTACTTTAGAGTGTGGGGGGTGATGTTCAATGTTTTCCCCGTCACACAGCCCGGGGGTGCACACTCAGCACCAGCTCAGCCCCCCTCCCCTCCCCACCCCCACCTGTGACTGTGGTTTAACGGGGGGGGGGGGGGGGCGGGGGGAGGACATGGGAGGAGCGATGCCCTGGCAGATATGTCACCTGCTGCCTCAGAGGGGGCAGGGGCCTTATGCACGTGGGGGGTTGCAGACGGGGGTATCTTTCTGCTGCTATTTTGAACATAATCGAATCGCATACCAGGTGCTGTGCAGGGTGCTGCCCCTGGGCGCTCACAGCAGCCTAACGAGGAAGGCTCTGCCTGTGCTGCCCGTCATCTGGTCAGGGCACAGGGCACGTGCACCGTGTGACAGCACACTGTCGTGCAGACCGGGGTGCACATTCCAGAGCTGGTGGATGGAGGGGGTGCCAAAGCACTGCTTCCACCCTCTCGGGGCGTAGACGCTTGGCAGGAGACCCCAAGGATGAGAAGGAGCCGGTTACTGGGACATCCCAGGCCGGCGAGGCAGCAAGAGCAGAGTTGCTAAGAAGATCCCAGGCCAAGTGTGCTCTGCACACAGAAAAGCCGGTGTGTCCAGTGCAGGTGAGGAACGCGGTGTGAGGGCGGCTGGAGGAGCCAGCTCACACAAGCCTGCAGCCGGGGCAAAATTTGGACGTATCTGAGAGCGGAGGGAAGCTCTCAGGCTCCTGAGCAGACAGGACGTGGTCAGGTTCCATCTTAGCAAGACGGTCCTGGATGCCTGTGGAACAGAATGGAGAGAGGTGACGGGGCCTGGTCGGGGGGAGGGTTCTGCAGGTTAGAGAAGCGCCCCCAGTGGCTGAGTGATGGGCAGGTGTGCAGGCTGTGCCTCCCTGAATTCAGAGGTATCTCCTGAGTAAGCGCTCGACTTGGAGCTGAGTGTCCCGCCCAGCCCCCGAGGACCGGGAAGGGGCTGGCCGGCAGAGTCTGGGTGAGCTGGCCCTGCCCAAACCTGGGCCTGAGCCTGCCCGTTCCTCTGCAAGTGAACAGGACAAGGCCCCCCGCCCGGAGACTTTACCTTCCGGGAGCTTGGGTGGACAGTCACCTTTGTGCACCTCAGCATCCTCGCCTGTAAAATGGGGCCATCCATACCTTCTTGGGGGGCAGTCATGAGAGTAGGGGGAGATAAAGGCCAGACGGTCCTGAAAGCTGTCAGTACACAGCTGATGTGGGACATCAGTCTGGCATGTTAGGGAAGGCCCCCCCCCCCCCCCCCCCCCCCCGCCCATTCCTGTGATGCCGGGAGGCCTAGATGTCCAGCATGGTGCTGGGGCAGTGATGTCCTGCAGGGACCTCTTCAGGAGGGCCAGCCGCAGGCTGGGGGAGGCACACCCCTAAATGGCAGCTGCAGGATGCCCTGTGAGGAGCCAGGCTGTAGCTTCCTTGGGGAGGCGCCGTGTAGGTGTGAGAGAGCCGGTGTGTGCCAGTGCTGTGGGAGTGGAGGTCCAAGGGGAGGCTGGGCTTGGCCCGAGCGGGCTGGGAGGCTGGCAGGGGCCCCTGGGGTCTCAAATGGCGAGACCCAGGGAGCCCTTTCGGGCTTCTGGCCGCGAGCGAACACCAGGCACTCAAGTTTGTGTTTTAGAAAAGTGGCCAGCGTGGAGTGGAGGGTGGAGGGCTAACGGGAGAGTCCCTGTGTGCTGTGGGACGGGACCTCTGGGCCTGTGGGAGGGCCCCCCGCCACCCTGGCAGGGACCTGGTGCCTGCTGCCGTCTCGTATGGTGGTGTCTACTCCACTCCACCTGCCGCCGTCCTGAGCCAGGGCCGAGGAATCGCCAGGGCCCCAGATCTGGGATCATTGCAAATTTAGAGCCACTTGTTCCTGGGCATGGCGGGAGGGCACGGCGGGTGGGGAGGATGCTTGGAGGTGAGTAGTCTCCCGCAGAGGCTGGGAGGGAGGGCTGGGTGCGGGGGGGGGGGGGGGGGGCGGTGTCTCGAAGGGACCAAAGCCATGCGTGTGCCACTCTGCCCTGGCTTTGAGTCCTGGCTGCTTCCCGAGGGAGTCAGAGCCACTTTGTGCTCTGGGCCTGGGCTCCATTCCATGGTGGGTGGTGTGGGGCAGAGAAGGTGAGGGAGGGCCTCACAGTCCATCCTCGGTGGCCTCTGCTTTAGGTGGTCTTCACAGGCAGGTGACAAATGTGAGCTCTGGTCAGCACCTGTGTGGTGCTGGGGAGCCCCCAACTTTCCTGGGCATGAGTTGCCTGTCTTGCAGTGGGGTGGCGACGTGTCCTCAGAGGGGGGCCACGGGTGCTCTGCGTGGGGGACTAGTGGCCTGGGAGCTTGGTGGCAAGTGCAGGGCAGGCCTAGCAGGAGGTCTGGACTGGGAGCCATAGGCCTTTGTAGAGGCCTGGTTGAGTCCACGTGCATAGTGGGCTCAGACCCCCAGGCACCCAGGGAGTGCTCCCAGTGAAGTGCTCCTGGTGGTGCCTAACTACCTGTGCTGGGGTGGGTCGGGGGTGGGACGCAGCCTTGTCCTCCTCCCCACTGAGTCAGTTACCCTGTCCTGGTTCCTTTGGGCCCCAGTCAGCGGCTCTTCTGGGAGGGCCCCCTCCCCCGCTTTTCCTCTTCCTTGTCCTAGGCCCTGGGGGGGGGGGGGGTTGGGTGTGTTTGTGTGTGTGTATGTAGAATCCAGGCAACAGCCACAGCCTGGAGACATCTCAGACTTCCCTCTGCCGCCGCCCCACGCCCTGCACGTGGCCTGGTGATTTGCTGGGCTGGCCAGCAGCCCCATGCTGGCGACCATGGGGCATTTGAATTTGTTCAAATACAGATTGAAGCGAGTCTGATGCCAGAGGCTCCAGGATGAGCACTGCTCCCACCCGTACTCTCAGGGTCCCTGCCCAGATTTGGGACCGTGGACACAGGCCCTGGACGGGGACAGGATCGCAGGGGCTCTGCACAGCCTCAGGGCTCTTCTTTGCAGGCCACGTGTGTGCACCCCCAGCCCCTCTCCTCCCCCCCCCCCCCCACCTCCGCCCCCAGACTTCACCCGCGACTGGGGGCGGAGGGCTGGTCAGGGCTATTGGCCTCAGGTGTGCACTACCCTCTGGACTAGAGGGTGCCCCTGTCAGGCTGCCATGGTCATCCAGCAATAGGTGGCTGAGGTGGAGGGAGTGGGGCGTGGCGGGGCAGAGCGGCAGAGGCGGGTGTGTGACAGGCCCCGCCCCCAGGGCGCCATGTTTTGGAAGTTTGACCTGCACACGAGCTCACACCTCGACGCGCTGCTGGAGCGGGAGGACCTAAGCCTGCCCGAGCTCCTGGATGAAGAGGACGTGCTGCAGGAGTGCAAGGTCGTCAACCGCAAGCTGCTGGACTTCTTGCTGCAGCCGCCGCACCTGCAGGCCATGGTGGCCTGGGTCACCCAGGAGCCACCCGCCAGCGGGGAGGAGCGGCTACGCTACAAGTGAGCCCCACCCCGTCCGTCCCGGCCACTGCCCTACTTGGGCCCCGTGCAGGCGGGGGTCCGGGAAGCAGGGGTGAAGGCGGATGTCAGAGGTCACCTGGGGGTGGGCCTGGGAGAAGGGCGGTGGGGGTCGGGTCCAAGCTCAGGTTGACTGTAGCCTTGGGGGCAGTGGGGAGCCACGAGTGGGTTCTGACAGGAGGGCATGGGAAGGCAAGGATAGCCCCGCCAGCTTCCCTGACATTTGCCACCCTTTTTGGACGTGAACCCCCCAGGTACCCGAGCGTGGCCTGCGAGATCCTGACCTCAGACGTGCCCCAGATCAACGACGCGCTGGGTGCCGACGAGTCCCTCCTGAACCGGCTCTACGGCTTCCTGCAGAGCAGCGGCAGCCTCAACCCACTGCTCGCCAGCTTCTTCAGCAAGGTCATGGGCATCCTTATCAACCGCAAGACAGACCAGGTACCGCCGCACCAGGGCCAGGGCGGCGGGCAGGCGGGCAGGTGCGCGGGCCCTGCTGGGTCGGGCCGAGTGACGAGCCTGACGAGCGCTGCCCCTCTGGCCCCCAGCTCGTGTCCTTCCTGCGGAAGAAGGACGACTTCGTGGACCTGCTGCTGCAGCACATCGGCACCTCGGCCATCATGGACCTCCTGCTGCGTCTCCTCACCTGTGTGGAGCGGCCGCAGCTGAGGCAGGACGTGGTCAACGTGAGTGTGGGGGCGGGGCCTGCTGGGAGGGGGTGGGGCCTGCCGGAGGTGGGCGGGGCCGGTGAGCCGAGCGCCCCTCCTTCTCACCCCCCAGTGGCTCAATGAGGAGAAGATCGTGCAGCGGCTCATTGATCAGATCCACCCGTCAAAGGATGACAATGTGAGTGTCCCCTACTCGCCTGCTGTTCGTACCTGTGGCCCGGCCTCTTCCCTCAGATCTGCTCTTCACACCGGCTTTGCCCCCTCCCCTCCCTTCCTAAGAGGTGAACTGGTGAAGAAGGGAAGCTTTAGAACCTGGTGTGTGCATGCCCTTGAGGCTCTCGCTGAGAGTAAGAGAGGGGCCAGACCCACACGGACGGGGTCTGGTGAACCAGGACCTTGCCCAGCATTTGATGGGTCGCAGCCTGGCGAGGGGCCTCGGGCTCTAGGCCCCCTCACTGCCAGCCTCGCCCCCCACCCCCAGCCCCTCCCCTGCTGACTGTGACCTGGCAGATAGACCCTACTTGTGCTTCAGAGAATCTGTACAGAGGTTCCGCATCCTCACTGCAGCTCACGGGGCCTCGCCATATCTTCCGGAGCTGCTGGCTTACAGAGCCGAGGCCCACGGGCTTGGGGAGTTAGCCCTGGACATCTAGCCAGTATCCGTCCCTGTAGGGTGAGGGCTGTGCAGGCCTTGTGGCACAGGGGCTCTGAAGAGTGAGCGGCCCGTGGCCCGGGTGGGTCTGGGGTCTGCACAGGTGGGCCCTGGCAGCTGCTCAGTAGGTTATGCTCAAGAGTTGTGTTCATGTTTCTCTCTTGGCTTTTCTTTGTAACAGCTTTGTTGAGATATAGGTTACGTGCCATGTGGATCACCTATTTAGAACACAATTCAGTGGTCTCTAGTGTGTTTACAAAATTGTGTGATTGTTGCCACGTTGTTTTAGAATACTTTTTCATTACCCCAGAAAGGAAATGCTGTGCCCATTAGCTGTCACTCCATTGCCTTGCGGTCCTCCAGCCCCTAGCAGCCACCAGTCTGCTTTCTGTCTCTGGGTTTGCTTTTCCTGGACTCACTGTACGAATGGAATCACGAAATACATGGTTTTCATGACTGGCCTCTTTGCTCACCTGTGTTGTGGCATGTCAGTGCTCCGTCCCTTCCTGAGGCTGAGGAATGTTCTGGCATGCAGACACCTCACCGGTATTTATCCACTCACCAACGCTGGACATCTATCTGGTCGTTCCCTCCTTTGGCTATAGCAGATGGGGTGTCACCTTCTCCAGGAAGCTTTCCTGGGTTTCCCGCTTCTTCGTCGTCTGTCCTGTCCCAGCATTTGGTGTCTTCATTTTTTTCCCTCGGCATTTGTTTCCCCATGTCTGTGTTTCCCCATGTCTGTGTTCCTACAGGCCAGCTGGTCAGCTCACGAGGGCCCAGCAGCTGGGCTGGTGTCCTCAGCTCTCTGTTTGCCTCCCCAGCAACATTCCAATGCGTCCCAGTCCCTGTGCGACATCATCCGCCTGAGCCGGGAGCAGATGATCCAGGTCCAGGACAGCCCAGAGCCTGATCAGCTGTTGGCCACCCTGGAGAAGTGGGTTTGCGGGGCAGTTCCCAGGCCCAGGGAGGGAAACTGTCCAGAGCCCTGCACCCTGACCCCGCCCTGTCCCCTGCCCCAGGCAGGAGACGATCGAGCAGCTCCTAAGCAACATGCTGGAGGGAGAGCAGAGCCAGTCTGTCATCGTGAGCGGGATCCAGGTGCTGCTGACCCTGCTGGAGCCCAGAAGGCCAAGGTGAGGGGGGCCAGCCCCCCAGGTGGCTGAGCCATCCCTCAGAGCCCTGCCTTCGCATCTAGAGGCGAAAGTCATGGGGACATGGCCTCTACAAGGGCTGGCCCCTTCTTGGTGGTCACTTAGGGTCCCGGGAAGAGAGTCCTCTGCTCATATCTGAGGCCAAATAAACCGCCTGTTGCTTGGAGGTAGCTGTCTGAATCCAGGGCCCTTCAGGTGGTTGCCTGAGACAGTGGGGCCTGTCCTGCACAGTCCCTGAGCACCCGCCCCTGGTCCTTGCCCTACCCTTCCCAGGGAAGCAGTTTTTCACTCCCAGAAGTGCCACACCTGTGCATATCCATGCACACAGGTCCTCTGTCCTGTCCCCTACCACAGGTCTGAGTCTGTGACCGTGAACAACTTCTTTAGCAGTGTGGACGGGCAGCTGGAGCTCCTGGCCCAGGCGACCCTGGACAGCACCACGTCCAGTGTAGGTGCCCTGCACGCCCTGCGCCCACGCCTTGGCCGTTTCCACCAGCTCCTGCTTGAGCCCCCCGAGGTGGGCTGGGATGCCGGGGAGGGAGGGTGGCAGGGAGGGTGGCCCCACATCCCGGGCAGCGCTAAGCCACCCCTCTGCCTGTAGCTGGAGCCGCTGCGTACTACGTGGGGCAGCCTGGCCCCACCGCTGGGCAACACCCGGCTGCACGTGGTCAAGCTGCTGGCCAGTGCCCTGAGCGCCAACGATGCAGCCCTGACCCAGGAGCTCCTGGCACTGGATGTGCCCAACACCATGCTGGTGCGGAGGGTAGGGGGGTGGGGGGCTGAGGGGGTCAGGACTGGGCGGGGGCCCCTGGGCAGGGCTAGGGGCACAGGGCAGGTGGGGGGCCTCGGCGCCAGCCTGTGCTTCCCCCACCCAGGACCTCTTCTTCCACTACGTGTTCAACAACTTCCTGCATGCCCAAGTGGAGTCGTGTGTGAGTGCCATGCTCAGTGCTGGGCCTCCTTCCGACAGTGGCCTCGAGACACCTGCTCCAAACCCTGTCGTGAAACATGTGAGCTGGGCTCCCAGGTCCCCTTCTGTCCCCTCAGGTGGGCTCTGCCCCAGGTCTGCCTGCTGGGCGCCTGTGCATGCTGGGGGTGGGGCTCGGCCTTGTCTTAGGTCTGTCTTCGAGAAATGGGGGGTGATGTGCAGGTAGGTGCAGGGTGTGGCGCCCTCAGGGCAGCGGGTGTCCTGGGAGACAGAGGGATGGCCTCCCTGGATCTAGCCCAGGGCCTCAGGGAGGAGCTGTCCAGCAGCACCTCCGTGGGGGTGGGGCTGGAGGGACACAGGGGAGGAGGGGCGGAGTCTGGCCCCGCCCCCACACCCACCCTGCCGTCCCAGCTGCTGCAGCAGTGCCGCCTGGTAGAGCGCATCCTGACCTCCTGGGAGGAGAACGACCTCGTGCAGTGAGCATCCCCCGGGCCCCCTGCCCCCAGGGGAGGGCGGGGCAGGGGCAGGTGTGGCCAGTGTCCAGCTTCGGCCTCTGATCTTGTCCAGGTCTGCAGGGGGCCCTCGCAAGGGCTACATGGGCCACTTGACGAGACTGGCCAACGCCCTGGTGCAGAACGCGGAGAAGGGGCCCAACGCTGAGCAGCTGGGGCAGCTGCTGAAGGGTGAGGGCCTGGGCACACCCCAGCTCTGGAGGGCAGGGGAGGACGCCGTGGGGCCCCTCACGACCTGTCCCCTTCCCTCGGAGCAGACCTGCCCAGTGAGCAGCAGGAGCAGTGGGAGGCCTTCGTGTCCGGACCCCTGGCAGAAACTAACAGGAAGAACACAGTGGACCTGGTGAGGCTGATTCTCCTCTCCATCGGGGTTCTCCCCTGCGCACACCCCTCCGGTCCTCGCCCCTACTCGCCCATACCTCCCCCGCCCTGGTCCTCACCCCTATCCGCCCACACCCTGCCCACCTTGGTCCTCACTCCTGCCTGCTCACCCGTCCCAGGTGAGCACCCACCACCTGCACTCCTCCAGCGACGATGAGGACGACCGGCTCAAGGAATTCAGCTTCCCGGAGGAGGCGGTGCTGCAGCAGGTGGGCTGCGGGGCGGGGAAGGGGGCTACCCTGCTCCTCCGGGCCGCACCCAGCCCCTGACCACCGCCCGCCCCTCCTCCGCAGGCCTTCATGGACTTCCAGATGCAGCGCATGACCTCTGCCTTCATCGACCACTTTGGCTTCAACGACGAGGAGTTTGGGGAGCAGGAAGAGAGTGTGAAGTAAGTGTGCCCTCCCTGACAGGGTGGGGGCACGGGGCCGTGGGTCGGAAAGTGAGCACTCACCTGCCCTGTGGCTCCTCCTGCCATCTTTCCCATCTTCCCTGGTGTGGGTGGGGACAGGCCTTGTGCCGAGCTGGGCCTGAGCTGGGCCGTGTGGAGCTCCTGGGATGGGTCCTCGAAGCCGGAGTGGCCCCCACATCCCCTCGCCTGCACAGGCCCCAGGCTGACGGGAGAAATTTTTTCAGTGATTAGTTGTGCTTCTTTGTAATGGTGTAATAATGGTGGTGTAATAATATTTTAACTTGGTGTTGCCGTCACCAACTTTCTTCTTTATTTTCCGAGCTTTCCAGCGCAGGTATTTGTTGCTTTTATAGTCAAGAGAAGAAAATTAGGATTTTCTAACATCACGTAAATTGCATGAGCAATCTAGTGGCAGCAGTTGGAAGGTAGCAGAGGACCAGTGGCTGAGTGTCGCTTGTGGGGGCTGGGGGGCCACGATGTCCCTGGGTCGGGGGCAGCTGAGCTGAGGTCCCTGTCTGCGTTTGCTTCATCGCTAGCAGTGTGTTGGGTGCTTCTTGGGTGGTGTCCTATCATGTGCCCACCATCCTCCTCTGCTTAGGGCTCAGGAGCCCCGTTAGAGCTGGGGAGACTGAGGTGCGTGTTGGCCAGTGTGGGAGCAGGATCACTGCTGCGTGATGGGCACTGGCTGGCGACTGGGCTGCCTCACCTATGTGGACGTGAGCTCTGTGTCCGCTACAACCCTGCCCAGCTCAGAGCCTGGTACATGGATGGCCTGGCGGTTCTGGCTGTGTTTCCGAGCCCTGGACCCTAGAGAAGACCCTGCCCTGGTGGAGGACAGTGTGGGGACTACCAGCTGTCCTCTTGATGGAAACTGTTGCCTCCACCGTCACATCATTTCCAGTGGGGCTACAGACTCTTAAAAAACCTTGGAAGCCGTGAAGTGTTGTAGAATGGAAGGTAGATGAATATTTTTAGGATGTTGGAGCTGAAGACGTTGCCTGGCAGGGCTCAGGCTGCCAGAGTGGACTGCTCAACCGGGACCAGCTCTGCGTGTCTGGGTGGAGAGGTCGCGAGGACACCGCGTGGGCGTGTCTGCTCGGTGTCAGGAGCTGGGACAGCGCTCCGATCACTGACCTCCATTTGTCCACAGATCTTCGTGGCAGTGTTTCTTGGGGGGAGGGGGGCACGTGGTAACGTGGGAAGTATCCGTAACGCGGGGGACAGACAGATGTCCGACGCCGCCAGAGAAGTGAGTGAAGGACACGAGGCGGAGACTGGCGGGGGGAGACTAAGTGACGCTCCCAGCAGCACTTTGTGTCGGCATCGAAAGCGCGTGCGCTCACTTCCCTGGAGCTGGAAGTGTTTCGTGGGGCTTTCAGAAAGGGAGTTGAGCAGAGGGAGCTGGGTGTCGGCCCGGGGAGAGGGGTGAGAGGCCGAGAGGCGTGAGAGGCGGGCGGGATGGGGCGGGTCCCAGCCCCAGACTCGCCCCGCTCCAGCTGGGGCTGGACGTGCGGGCCGTGTGTGCTGTGGCCCGGCGCTGGGAACCTCCGGCTCTCACTCGTCGGAGACAGGAGGGATGACGACAGCCCCCACTTGTGGCCCGTGGCCACGGTCTCACTCGGTTTTGTTTCTTTGGTCTCTGCTTAAATTGCACGCGGCTGCTCCAGCTACCAGAGGCCCAGGGCAGCACGGGGACAGAGTAGGGAACAGACAGAGTAGGTGCCGTTCGTCAGAGTCGGCACACGGTTGCGTCTCCATTTCTGACCGTGCCGCGTTGGGTCCAGTCACCGTGGGCACTAGCCTGTCTCCCCGGGGAAGCGTGGGCCTGCGTAAGGAGCTCACCTCGACGGTAATCTTTACGCCTTAACGGGCGTCCCTGTGTGAGGGCTGAGGCAGGAGATGGAGGCGTTCTGTGCTCCACCTCGAGATGCCCTGACGCGGCCACTGCCTCACTGCTGTGGCACTTCCCTCCTAGCGCGCCATTCGACAAGACTGCCAACATCACCTTCTCCCTCAACGCCGACGACGAGAACGTGAGTACCCCCTGTCCCTGGCCGTGCGGGGGTGGGGGTGGGGGGTCCTGCAGACAGTGCCGCCCACCCCAGCCTCCTGCCCTGCACCCCGCAGCCCAATGCCAGCCTGCTGGAGATCTGCTACAAGGACCGAATCCAGCAGTTTGATGACGAGGAGGACGAGGACGAGGAGGAGGGCCAGGGCTCCGGGGAATCTGATGAGGAGGATGGTGCCTGGCAGGGCCGCCAGCTGGCCAGGGGAGCCCGTCTGGGCCAGCCCCCGGGTGTGCGGTGAGTCCTCTCCGCCTCCTGCAGCCGGGAGCCCAGCACGCGGGGCGGTCGGGCCCCCGAGATGTGGTTTTCGCCCGCTAGTGTGGATGAGAAGCGTGAGAACGTGGTGTGTGTATTAGGTGGGGCACTTCGGTTTTGAATGCCAGAAACCCAGCTAAGCTGAGGTCGGCTACAGAGGGAATAGGGCAGTGGCTCGTGTGTGGCCGGAGAGAGGTGGGTCCTTGAGGAATGGCCTGGTGCAGGCGAATCTGTCTCTCCGCTCTGTTCTCCCCGTGTTCGCTCTCGTTCGGGTGTCCCCACAGAGCCACCGACGTGGCATTGGTATGCCTTCGCTCCAGTACAGGAGAGGCGGTGATGGTGTCTCCCGTACAGGCTGTGACCAGCTCTCTGCACACCCCAGATTCGTGCCTTGTGAACAGGTGCTCAGGGCCTTTGTCCCTGTGGTTTGTGGCTTGAGGATTACACTGTGTAGTTTTAACTTTTTCGTGCACAGCCCCACAGACACCCCTTTGCCAGCACCCGGATGAGGGAGTGGAGCCATCCCCTTGCCACTGTGCCCCCTGAAGGTGGCGCTGTCCTGACTTCCTGCCTGATAGATTTTGCCTCCTCCTCCTACTTGTGAGGTCTTCACACACACACACACACATCCCCCCTCCCCACCATGGCTGTGGTTGTGTTTCACTTCCCATCTGCTGGGTGTGCTGTTGTGTTACTGGCCCGGCTGGTGTGTACTTGTGTGTGTCCTTGAACACCCCAGTCACGACTCACCCCATGTTCTCTTCCAAGAGTCTCACAGTTAGGTTTTTGATCCCGTGGTGAGCTGTGTGTGTATGGTGTGAAGTGGGGGTCCAGCTTCCTCTCCTCTCTGTGTGAATGTCTTCCCAGCACCTCTTGTCGAAGAGACTGCCCTGTCCCCACTGAATGGACCCCGTGCCCTTGTCACACATCATTTGACTGTATGTGTGGGTTTATTACTGGCCTCTTTGGTCCATTGGTCCTTATGCCAAGACCTCCTTGTCTTTAATTTTTTTTGTTTTCATTAAAAAAATTTTTTTTAATGCTTGTTTATTTTTGAGAGAGAGAGTCAGAGTGTGAGGAGGGGAGGGGCAGAGAGAGAGGGAGACACAGAATCCCAAGCAGGCTCCAGGCTCTGAGGTGTCAGCACAGAGCCGGATGCAGGGCTTGAACCTACGAACTGTGAGATCATGACCTGAGCTGAAGTTGGACGCTTAACTGACTGAGCCACCCAGGCACCACCCCCTAATTTCTTTTGTTATTTTAGTGAGAGAAAGAGAGAACATATGAGCAGAGGAGAGGGATAGAGAGGAACAGAGAATCTTAAGCAGGCTTTATGCTCATCTCAGAGCCTGATGTGGGGCTCAGTCCCATGATGGTGAGATCATGTGACCTGAGCTGAAATCAAGAGTCAGACCCTCAACTGACTGAGCCACCCAGGCGCCCCATCCCTGTTTTGATTACTGTCGTGTTGTATTTTTGAAATCAAGAAGCATGAGGACTGCAGGTTTGTGGTTGTATTTCAAGACTGTGTGGCCTATTCAGGGTCCCTTGGGATTCGGTGTGAATTTTAGCATCAGCTTGTTAATTTCAGCAACTGCAGCCAGCCAGGGTTGAGAGGGCCCGTCTGGAACCTGTAGGTCAGCTCAGGTCGTGCCCTGCGAGCCCCATCCCATCCTCCAGTCCATGAACACGGAACGTCTCTTTTCTGTTTGGGTCTTTTGTAGGGTATAAGTTTCATGCTTCCTGTGTTAAATTTATCCCTACATATGTTACATAAGTGGAATTTTGAGATTGTCACAAGTGTACAGAAATAGAGTGGATTTTTGTACGTTGACGTTGTGTTCTGCGGCACTCTCTCTAACAGTCTTAGCGGATTCCTTGGGGTCGTCTGAACACAGTCACGTCATCTGCAGTTAGAGCTTTACTCCTCCTCTTCTGATCCGGATGCCTCTTAATTCGTTGTTTTGCCTCCTTGGCCTCCAGTATGGTCCTGAGCAGAAGTGGAGCGCAGCCCCGGTCTTGCTCCTGGCCTTGGGGAGCATCTGGGCTTCCTCCACCTTGTGTGATGGCCCTTGTGGGTTTAGGAGATGCGCTGCCGCCCCGCCCCCCCCCCCCCCCCCCCCGACTCTGGAAGCTCCCTTCTGCTCTCTCTTGGCTGAACGTCTGCGTTTACTCTCAGCTGCGTGCAGATGGGTCCCTTTCCAGTCGGTAACCATTCACACCATGGTGCATTCGGCATCTTAGGAGCCATGTCATTTCTTAACCATTCCCCAGTTGGCGATACATAGGCTAGTCGGGCTGTCCCCCGGGCCGGGGTCGTGTGTCAGTCGATACTTAGAGCACAGTTTTGGAGCAGCTGCCCCGAGTGTGTGGTTGGAGGGAGAGTGTCAGGTCAGGGGTGGGGGCGGGGAGGCTGTTCGCGTTAAGGATGGGCTTTGGCATCTGTTCACCCCATGGGCCCCGGAAGGCCCTGACCTGCCTGTGCTGTGGCTTCCCTGCCGCCCCCACTCGTCCATCCCTTCTGTCGTCCCCGGGTAGTGAGGACACCTGGCTATGTCTCAGCATAGCCGCTGACCAGTGGTTTCCGGGCAGGAGTGGAGGCAGCACAGACAGCGAGGATGAGGACGATGAGGAGGACGGGGATGACGGTGACAGCCGAGCAGCCGGTGGGAGGACCAGGCCCCCCTGTCACCCCGGCCCTGGCCCCCAGCCTCCAGGTGGGTGAACACAACACACAGGGTGGGGCATGCCGGGGCGCACGTGGGGTGTCCGCCTGCCGTGCTCACCCCTCCCTCCTCCCTCCCCCTGCCCAGGCCCCAGCTGGCCAGCCACCTTTGACCCAGTGCCTACAGACACCCCGACCGGCTCCCGAGACTCTGGGGAGAAGGAGCCGAGCTCTGGTCTCCTTGCCCCACAGGGGCCCCTCGGCGCTCCCCGGGACCTCTCCGCCCTGCAGCTCAGGTAAGGCCGCAGCGGCTACCCAGTCCCTGGGCCCCTGGGCTGGAGCGCTGACTCCAGCTGGCCCTTGAGCTGCTCCCCCCACCTTGCCCTCCCCCCAGGTCTCAGGACCCCGCGTCCCCCTCAGCACCTCAGGAAGCCACAGACGGCAGCACAGTAGCGGAGCCCTCGGGTGAGCGTCACCTGCCCAGCCCCACCGCCCACCCCGTTGTCCCCTGGCCTTGCTCATGCCCGGCCTCGCTGAGCTCAGGTCTCCTGGCCTCTCTCCGCACAGCCCCCTGCCAGGCCTTGGTCAGCTTCGGGGACCTCCAGGCCACCCTCAGAGGGACACGCTCCACTCCCAGCTCCTTGAACAGGTGAGTGGCTCGGGAGACAGGTGGAGCCTGGCCCCTAGGTTGGTCCTGCCCTGGAGTTGCTCCGAATGGCCCTCAGAGGACCCCCCCAGGTCTGCACTGCTGCCTCGGGGCCTTGTGGCGACTGAGGGTCCGCTGCTGTGCCTGCGCCCACGTGTGGATGCCACAGGGGACCCTGGAGCCCAGGGCCGCAGGGCTGGGAAGGCTCCCAGAAGCGGGCAGGCGGTGTGCAGAGCTATCTGGATCTCCTCCTGCCTGGTGGCTCCCAGGGGTCTCTGATGGGAGGGTCCACCCTGGGCTGTGCACCTCTTAGGGGTGGGAGGGTCCACAGGGTATTGGTGATGGGAGCCCCACTGATGATCCGCCCTCTACACACAGTGCAACCAGAGACCCTGCTACCTCCGTCCCAGCCCCCGCGGCCTGCCAGCACCCCCAGACCACAGAGGGGGAGAAGAGCCCAGAGCCCTCAGGGCTCCCCCAAAGCCAGAGGTGAGTGTGGTGCGGCCTCCCAGGGCAGCCGGGGTCATGTGGGGGAGGCACTGACCTTCCTACATCTGTCTCCTCTGACAGTGCCCAGGCCCTTACACCACCTCCGATGTCCAGCGGCTCTGCCCCAGGAGGGCCAGCATCCCTGGGCTCCCAGTGAGTGGTGAGGGCTGGCTGGGGAGCAGCTGGGCTGGGGCTGGGCAGGCGGGGGGCTGCAGGGGTGGGGGCAGCGGGCTGCTCACCTGGGTCTCCCTCTTGGTTCCCAGGTAACTGCCTGGTCCTGGTGGTGGCGGCTGAATTCTCCGTACTCCACGTGGACCCGGCCCAAGTGGGGGCAGGGCGGGTCCCACGATGGCCCTGTTGCCCCATCACCCCCTCCCCCCCCATCTACCCCCACGTTCTCTCCTCTGGACTCCCAGGAGCCTGGTGCCAGGGAGACAGGCCCCTACCCACCCCCATTTGCACTGAGAAAAGAAATTATGGAGTTTTGTCTCCTAGAATAAAGATACAGAGTCGAGTAGAGAGAAAGGAGAGAGAGAGAGAGACCTATATTATATATTATATAGAGAGAGTGGGTGGGTGGAGAGCCAGGAGGAGGCCAGGCGGGCGGGACAGCGGGTTGGACCTTCATCCCATCCCGAGGACATTGCCCCACCACCACCACGCCCCCAGCCTCCGGTGCAGATGCCCACACCCACACTCGGCTCAGGTCCGCCTCGGGGGAGGGCCCGAGTGGGGGCCGTGCCTTTGCCCAGACCCTTGCCCTGGACCCTGCACTTTGACCCGGGCTGGGGGCTAGAGGACCCCTGCCTGGCCCTGCTGCCTCTGTAGGAGCTGGCGGTCCCCATCCGAGGGGGTCTCTTCGGGGACATTCCTGTGGGGCCCTGATGGCACTCACTGAGACTTCCGCACCTCCCATGGACCCCGGGGCGGGGGGTCGGCAGGGGTCTGGCTGGGGTCCCCTTCCCATGCCCGAGAGTCTGGGGTCCAGCCCAGCTGCCAAGTGACCTTGTCCCAGCTCCCCCTCCCCAGGCTGGCGTGAGTGTGCGTGTGTTCGTGCCCAGCTTCTATTTCATATTGCAAATATAAATAAATAAATACAGTTTAAGATTCCCACTGAGACCTTGAGTTCTGGGACTCGGGGAGGGGCAGCCCGAGCTGTCCTTGCACTGTGGCCTCATGACCCCAGGTGTGGCCCGTGGAGTGCAGTTAGGCTCCTGGACCTCCTTGCTCTGCAGAGGGTGGGGTCACTCGGGCTCAGCGAAGGAGGAATGCCTGGGGCAGAGGGGCAGAGCCCTGCCCAGCCCTGTCTGGGACCCGGTCCCCACAAGGTCCCCTGACCTGGGGTCTCTGTGTGTCCCAGCTCCTGGCTCCACACACAGGTGGCAGGTCTGTCCCTGGCCTTGGCACCGGTGGGCGGGGGGAGCGACACGGCTGGGTGACCTTGCAGAAGCCCCTGAGCCTCAGCTCCTGCAGTGGAGCAGAGGGCGTCCGAGGTGGCCAGCCAAGCAAGATAGGTGGGCACCTAGTAGTTGATGCTTCTGAACTAGAAGTGACATCTGTTCCGATGACTCTTCCAAAGCCGCAGACCAGCTCAGCAGTGATGACCTTACCCAACCCGACACTGGCGTTCGCTCCTTCAGGAGGGTGCAAGGAGGCTGGCGTGGGGGCCGTCCAGGGCACGGGGAGGGCTTCGGGGTCCTGAGCGGGAGCCGAGGACCGCGTGTGGCAGGGAGGCCAGAGTACAGGGGGGACCCCCAGGCAGTCTTTTGGGGGACGCTGGGTGGGCAGGTGCAGAGGGAGTTTCCATCCAAGGTGGTCCTGCCTCCCGAGACGGGGTGATGGGGCTCCGCTCCCCTGCTGAGGCGCAGGGAGTCCTGGCCATAGGGGAGGGTGTTGGAATCCTGCCCTGTGCTTCCTGACTGGTTGGGCATGGGGAGGATGTGAGGGGCACTTAACGGCCACACTCGGGCCGGGGGTGGGGAGGAGGCAGGTAGGGGGGTGCGCAGAAGGCAGGTCCAGCAGGTGAGGACAGGGTGCTGTGGGGGAGGAGGGACCCCTGGGTCCTGACCGGCACCTTATCGGTGGTGCCAGGTGGGGCCATCCCCAGGGCGGGGGAAGCATCTCCCTGAGCCCTGTTATCAGTCCCAGAGTCCACAGGACGCTCCTCGGGTTAACGTGTAACCACACGCTGTCCCCTCCACCCCCAAAGCCGCCTGTGCCCACATACGCACCTGTCTGGGGGGGGTCATAGGCCGACATGGACGCCTGGGAAGAGGGTCTGTCCCAAAAGCCTTGCTTCTCAGTCCAAGTGAGAGATGGCGGGTGTGGGAGGGGGTCTGGCCTGGGCACCAGGGGACCTGAGCAGTGTGGAGGAACTGGGGGGTCCTGGCCCTATCGGGGAGGCTGGGATCTGTGAGATGGGACGTCCCGGTCCCTGAGCAGCCCCCACAACAGTGTGGCTGGGTTCGGGGCGGGGAGGGGGAGGGGCAGAGTGGAAAGCCCCCACACCCGAGCCCCAGCCCGGGTTGGGCTCAGTGACTCCCTTGTCCCCCAAAGCAGCTGCACCTGTGCAGGGGGCTGAGCCCGTTCCTCCTCACCTGTGCCATCTACTTCCTCCTCTGGATCCCTGAAGACCAGCCGTCCTGGATCAGCGCCCTTGTCAAGTGCCTGCCCGTCCTGTGCCTGGTGGTGTTCCTGCGGGCGGCGCGCTCGGACCGGGGCTACAGGGCGCTCCTGCAGGGGGCCCTCCTGTGCTCTGCCGTGGGGGACGCCTGCCTCATCTGGCCTGAGGCCTTCCTCTATGGTGAGCCCACGAGCACAGGCCCCTGCCCTCGCGGAGCTCTCGTTCCCCTGAGGGGGCCGGGCAGCGTTCCCTGAGGAGGTGTGCGTGGTGTGGAGGGAAACAAAGGGGCTGCACGTGTTGCAGCCTTAGCTGGTCCAGGATGGCCTCACCAAGAAGGTAACGTCTTGAAGAGGGTGCAGGAGCCATCTGAGGAAGGATGGGCCAGAGGGACCAGCAAGTGCAAAGGCCCTGGGGTGGGAAGCTGCTGGCGAGTCAAAACGGGTGGGTGGGCAGGCGGGGCCGAGTGGGGAGCAGAGCAAGGTGGGGAGTCAGCGGCCAGTTCTAAGTGGAGTGAGGATGGAATGCAGCGTGTTTTAAGGTCACTCTGGTGCTCAGGGAGAAGGGAGGCCTGCACCGGGGAGGCGGGTACCGTAACCCCAGCAGACGGGTGCTGGGGCCAGGGTGGATGCTGGCACCTGGGGCGGGCCTTCCCTCAGGCTCTGCACTTCAAGGTGGCCACGTGGGGAAGCGGGCCCACCAGGCACCACCCCCCCTGTCTCCTCCAGGCGTGACGGCCTTCACCGTGGCTCACCTGCTCTACCTCTGGGCCCTCGGCCTCACTCCCCTGCGGCCAGGCCTCCTGCTGCCCATCGTCCCGGCCTTCCTCCTGTACAACGGCCTCGTGCTGCCGCACCTCCCCCCTGGCATGGTCCCCATGTTGGTGACCTACTCCCTGGTCCTGGCATCCATGCTGTGGCGCGGCCTGGCCAGGGGCGGGAGCGCCCGCTGGGGGGCCCTGCTCTTCACACTCTCGGATTTGGTGCTGGCCTGGGACGCTTTCGTGCAGTCCCTGGCCCACGCCCGCCTGGTGGTCATGACCACCTACTACGCCGCCCAGCTCCTCATTGCCCTGTCCGCCTTCCAGAGCCCCAGGCTCAAGTCCCGCTGACCACGGCTCGCACCAGCAGGTATCGGCCCCCTCCCCTCCCGCGAGGCCCTGGGCCTCCAGACTGACTGGTCTGGCCAGAGAAACCCCTGGGGGACAGCAGCCAGGCTCCTGGACTCCTGTCTGCAGGGGCCGGTCCACCCAGAGACACTTGAGAATCCCCGGTACCACCAAGTTCCTGCCGCCTTCCCTCTGGCCTGATTCTGGATGCCAGACCCCTCAACCACACCCGCGTTGGGGCAACCCGCCTGCCTGCCACCTGCCTCCCACGTCCACCTGCCCCCTTCCCTCTGGCCCTAGTTTGCGTCCAGAAGTAAAGTGCCCGCTGGGATGGAGCCATCTCTAGTATTTGGGGAGGGGCCCCGGGGGAGGGCTGCCCACAATGACAACAAACGGTCCTTTCTCTTTTTCTTTCGTTAACAAACATACCATATTAACCGTTTTTGAATGTACGATTCAGTGACATTAAATACATTCACAGTGTTGTGCACTGAATCTTTCTTTTTAATTATCATTCTTGGGGTAAAAACTCTCACCGTGAGGTGGAGCCCGCGTGACACATTTTTAGGTGTCCGATGTAGTAACGCTAACCTCACGCGGGCCCGGTGCCTGGGCTTATGAGACGTGGAATCCCCCCAGTGCGCCAGGGTCAAAGTACGTCCGCCCCTCGGGGAGTTCCAGACCCAGGTGACACCTGGGGGAGGGGCCTCACAAGGTCAAAGAAGGAGACCCCAGGGAGTGACCTCCAACGCCAGCACTCCCTCCAGTGGGGTTGAGCAGGCCCCTTTGGTCAGGGTTTGGGGTGAATACCGAGAAGAGTCATGATCACGTGTGCTGAGCACCACGAAGTTGTCCGTGCTCAGAAAACACGCCTGCATGTGTGACATCAATGAAGGGTGTGCTCTCCGTTGTGCATTGAGGGACTCTTACAGCAGTGGGGAGACTTCTACATCCACGCTGTGCTTTGGGGGACCCCCAGAGCCCCTCCCTATTTTAAGTTTTTATTTATTTTTTTTAATGTTTATTTATTTTTGAGACAGACAGAGACAGAGCATGAATGGGGGAGGGTCAGAGAGAGAGGGGAACACAGAATCCAAAGCAGCAGGCTCCAGGCTCTGAGCTGTCAGCACAGAGCCTGACGTGGAGCTCGAACTCACAGACCGTGAGATTGTGACCTGAACCGAAGTCAGACGCTCAACTGACTGAGCCACCCAGGCGCCCCTTAAGTTTCTATTTAAATTCCAGTTAGTTACCTACAGTGCGGTATTGGTTTCCAGTGTGCGATATAGTCGTTCCACACTCCCACACAGCACCTGGTGCTCCTCACAGGTGCACGCGTTAATCCCCGTCACCTGTTTGCCCCATCCCCCCACCCCTGGTGACCACCAGTGTGTTCTCTTAATGTAGTTAGGAGTCTGCTTCTTCATTTGTCTTTTTTTCCCCCCTTTGCTCGTCTCTTAAAAGTCCTCATATGAGTGAAATCCTATGGTTTTTGTCTTTCTCTGACGTATTTTGCTAAGCATCATACCCTCCGGTTCCATCCACGTAGTTGCAAATGGCAAGACTTCATTCTTTGATCGCCGAGTAATAATTCATTGTATATAGACACCACATCTTCTTTATCCATTCATCCATCGATGGACATTGGGGCTCTTTCCATACTTTGGCTATTGTCGATAGTGCTGCTATAAACATGGAGGGGGGCACGTGTCCCTTCGAAACAGCATTTTTGTGTTCCCTGGGCCCAGCCCTATTTTTCCAATTTGCTCCACCTTCAGGGCAGGGTCCCCACTCACCCCCTGCCAGATAAGTCACGCATGCTGGGGGGCAACCCGGTCAGGGGCGAGTGATCTGGGGGCTGTGACTGGCCCTTCCCAACCTCCCTTAAGCCCCTGCCTCAGGCCTACTTGCGGGTCACGGTCACGCTGCCCAGGTCCTGGGTGCTCTGTCAGCCATCAGAGCACGGAGGTAAAGTGAAGACCCCCTCTCTGCCCCCCCATTACAGCGCCCCCAGAACAATCTCCCACCCCCGTGGAAAGTGCTGAGGAGGGAAATTTCCCGCCTCCATTTGTCTAAAGAGTATCTTCGGGGCGCCTGGGTGGCGCAGTCGGTTAAGCGTCCGACTTCAGCCAGGTCACGATCTCGCGGTCCGTGAGTTCGAGCCCCACGTCAGGCTCTGGGCTGATGGCTCGGAGCCTGGAGCCTGTTTCCGATTCTGTGTCTCCCTCTCTCTCTGCCCCTCCCCCGTTCATGCTCTGTCTCTCTCTGTCCCAAAAATAAATAAAAAACGTTGAAAAAAACAAATTAAAAAAAAAAAAAGTATCTTCAAAAATGTTTTAAATGTTTATTTTGAGAGAGAGAGCATGAGCAGGGGCGAGGCAGAGAGAGAGAGAGAGAGAGAGAGAGAGAATGAATCCCAAGCAGACTCCGTGCTGTCAGGACAGAGTCCAACTCAGGGCTCGAACTCACAAACTGCGTGAGATCATCACCTGACCTGAGATCAAGAGTTGGGCTTCCGGGGCGCCCGGGTGGCTCAGTCGGTTAAGTGTCCAACTGCAGTTCAGGTCATGATCTCGTGGTTGGTGAGCTCGAGCCCCGCATCAGGCTCTGTGCTGACAGCTCAGAGCCTAGAGCCTGCTTCAGATTCATGTCTCCCTCTCTCTCTGCCCCTCCCCAACTATCGTTCTCTCTTGCAAAAATAAATGTTTAGAAAAGAAAAAAAAAAGGCTCCCAAAGGACCAAGCCACCCAGACACCCCTTCAATTTTTTTTTTTTTTTATTGAAATGTGCCTACAGACAACATTGTGTCTGTGCAACAGTGTGTATGTCCATGCGTCCGTGCGGTGGGGACAAGTAGGTCTGGTTTCCTAACAACTGTGAACTTTTATGATACAGTACCATTGACTGTCATCACTGTGCTGTGACCATGTCCTGTTTGAAGTCGTTTCTATTCAATTCCAGCAAAAAATGTGGTCATGGCTTTATTGAGATGCCCTTCATATACCATCCAACTGCCCATTTAGAGTGTGCAGGTTGTGGGCGCCTGGCTGGCTCAGTTGGTAGAGTGTGCGACTCTGGATCTTGGGGTCATGAGTTCAAGCCTCACGTTGGGCGTTGGAAAAAAAGAAAAACAAAGTGTGCACGTGAATGGTTCATGGTACATTCACAGAGTTGTGCAACCATCACCACGATCCATTTGGGAGCTTTCATCACCCCAAAAAGAGACCCGTGCCTTCCAGCAGTCACCTCCCCGATCACTTACCCCCTCCGGCCCAAGGCAACCACCAGCATAATTCATCTTTAAATGTGTTACCGATCCTTTGGGATTTGGGTCCTTTCCAGGGTTCCACAATGACAAGTAATTAGGATTCTACGCAATTCCAGTGTGAGGGTTCCCCCACACACCAAGCAAAAGTCCCTGACACCCACTGGAGTCCCACAGTTCAAGTCCATTCTGATGCTGGCTACCTGGAGACAGTCACAGCCCAGAGTCGAGGGCCAGGCCCCACGAGAAAGCCCCGCCCCCCCCCCCCCCCCCCCCCGGAGGCCGATTCGGATCCAGGCGGTCCACTTGGGCTTCTGACCATCTGCTATATAGATCAGAGGTTCCTGAGACCCCCTCCCTGGGTTTGATTAGCGTGCTCAATAGAGCAGCTCCCAGAACTCAGGAAAGCATTTCACTTACCAGATCACAGATTTGGGGCCAAAGGGATATGGCTCATGGGAGAGATGCCAGGTACGCGGAAAGGACGTGGGGGTTCCGTGCCTTCTCTCCACACTTCCAGGTGTTCGCCGACCTGGCAGGCTGCTTTTTATTTTTTAGAAATTACTTTTTTCCCCATGTTTTATTTATTTATTTTGAGAGAGAGAGAGTCCCAAGTTGTTAGCACAGAGCCCAACTCAGGGCTGGAAATCATAAACCGTGAGATCATCACCCTGAGCCGAAATCAAGAGTCGGACGCTTAAGCAACTGAGCCACCCAGGCCCCCCAGTTTCCTGCTTGCGATATTGAATTATGTGTGTGTAAGATGTTACCACTGGGGAAAGTGGGACAAAGTTCACACAGGACCTTTTGTACTATTTTTTGCAACTTCCTGGGAGTCTCTAATAATTTCAAAATAAAATGTTTAAAAAACAATTTAGAACTTTGTTCATCAACAAAACACCCCACCAAAGATATTTTTCTTCCTTCTTCTTCTTCCTGTCCCTCTTCCTTCCCTCTTGAGACATTTCAGTCCTGAAGTCATTTGGCGGGACTGAGCAGTGCAGGCGTCCCCGGTGGTGGTTCATCGTGAGGGTCAGAGTTCAGGCAGGGTGAGGAGGGCGTTCGCACGGCGGGCAGCTTCCTGTGCAGAGTCAGAAAGATTGAGCAGGGCACATGGGTCTTCGCAGGGGTGAGGAGGTGGTGGCAGAAAGGGGAACAGATCACGTACAGGAGGCTTGCTCATGTTAAGTATACAGAAGCTAGACCTACGCTGTCAGAGAAATGTGTTGATAATAACAGAGAGAAAAAGTGAATGAGCCACACGTGAAAAGATGCTTCATATCACTGGTCGCTAAGGAAATGCAAATCAAGACCACCTCACACCCGTTAGGATGGCAACCACCAAAGAAGAAACTCAGAAGTGTTGGTGAGCATGGGAGATACCCCAGGCACCGTGGGTGCGAATGTAGAATGCTTCAGCCACCGTGGGAGACAGCATGGCGGTTCCTAAAATAATTGAACGTAGAGTTACCATACGATCGAGCAATCCCGCTTCTGGATCTATGCCCGAAAAAATTGAAAGCGGGGTCTCGAAGGGATATTTGCACACCCAGGTTCAAAGCGGTGTTGTTCACAATATCTGAGAGGCGAGAGCCGCCCACGTGTCCGTCAGCGCGTGAATGAATAAGCAAAATGTGGACTATTCTGTGTACGTCCATGTGGTTGGTGGTGAGTTGTCCCCAAACCTCACTGATGACCCCTCACCCCTCCACACACACTCTTGACAGAAGAGCTTGGACTACCACGCCCTTGAGCCCCCTGGGGGTTCCTTCCGGACGACTCAGGGGAGGTCCTTGCAGAACTGATGGGAACTGTGCTTTCTGGGATTTGTGGATGAGCTTGGGGTGGATGAAGGAGCAGGGGACTGTCTGATGCCTTCTCCTAACAGGCCTATCTTCCCCTTTGCAGGCTCCATCCCAGTCAGAAGCCTAAGGGTGGAGGCTCAGACTCCAGCTCCATCACCCCGAGAAGGGAGGTCTCTGAGGGTCCAGGCCCTCAGATATACTTCTATGGGATCCACTTGTCTAAGGAGAGCATCCCAGGTGGTGCTCACAGCACCTCAGAGACCCTGGCTTGTTGTGGATGCACTTGAACCCCAAATTTGCATGAATTCTTCGTGTGAACAGGACAGAGTGAGCAGCTCCAGGGAGACCCTCTGCACGTCTACAGGTGACAAATGACCCTCCCTAGGGATGACGCTACCAAAGAGTAAAAGTAAGGTCGTTGCATTTGTTGCCTGGGGCTGGCATAAGAAAGTGCCACCAACGGAGAGCTTGAAGCAACAGTTCTGGAAGCTGGAATTCTGAAATCGAGGTGTTGGTCACACTCTGTTTGGAGCCTCAAGAATCTTTTCTTGCCTCTTCTAGCTGGTGACCTTCGGCTTTCCTTGGTCTGAAGACACATCACGCCGATCTCCGCCTCCAGCCTCCCAGGGTATATTCTTGCTGTTTGTGTCCAAATTTCTCTCTCCTTCTAAGGACACCAGTCATTGCATTTAGGGCTCATCGTAATCCGTGCAAACTCATCTTACCTTGGTTACGTCTGCAAAAACCCTACTTCCAAATAAGGTCCCATTCACAGGCACCAGGGGTTAGGATGTGGACATGTCTTTTTGAGGGACACAACACAATTCGACTCACAACAGTCACCGAGTTGAGGATTAGCAAAGACCACTTCCAGCTTTGAGGCAACAGTAGGAGGTAGTTAGTAAAGACAGTGCTCTAGCAGAGTACTGTGGGAGCCGACACTCCCATGACCTTGTTGAGACACGTAGGCAGTGTGTCCACAGGTGAGATGTGGTCATCTGGCTCTGACAAGGAGAACAGGAAATGATGTCCGTGGGGCCTCCTGACTCACAGATCAGGGGCGGAGGGCCCCAGACTGACATCCCATCCTAGGCTTCTAGCTTCTGGGCCCTCGTTCTAGAGAACAACGTCCTCAGCACCCAAGTCTGTCCCGGTGTGGTGCAGGTACTCAGGGATTTGGAAATGCTGACCATGTCCCATCTCTTAGTGCCCAATCCAGTGACAGACCGGGGGACACAGGACCACACCATGAGCTCTGTCATCCTGATGTGGACAGCTCCTCTGGGCCCTGACCATCCACCCTACACCTACGGGGTCCAGTGCTGTGAGCCAGGTTTCGCCAGTGAGATCCTGAACATCTCAGGGACATGGGTCATGGTGGGGGGACTGGAAAGGAGGGCCTGGTACGCCTTCACCATCCAGGAGAGAAGGAGTGGAGTCTGTGGTGATACCCAAGTCTTTGACCTGCCCACAGGTGAGACACACAACTGTTCGGGATTTGGCCCTTCTGGGCTGGTAGGAAGGGGCTGCTCTGGGCCTCTTTTCGAGGATCTGGACAGTTCATTTGAGCTCAAGGGATGGAGCCCTGTTGCTAGGGGGTGTCCCTCCTTAGCAACAGGGTTGGGCAATCACCACACATTCCCAATCTACCTCTGAGAGAGCTTTAGAAGACAAGACATACCCTAAAGTATCCACGTCCAAGTTTCTGGTCTTCAGACTCAGCCAGCTCCGGACTTTGGCCTCACCCCAAAGACTCCATTCACCCTCCACCTACTGGGTCCCCTGGGCTAGGAGGATGTGACAGGTGGGAGACCCAACATCATGGACGCTCCACTGGAGGAAGGGGGCCTGGGAGGCTGAGACACGTACCCCTTCACCGAGTAAGGATACCTACAGGTGCTCTGGGGCAGAGAGCAGGTGAGGGAGATGTTTCCAGGAACCGCACCCCCACTTGCCTGCTCCCAACACGGTCACGAATTTGCACAAGGGAACTGTGGTGAAAGGTCCCCACAGTCCCCCACTCTCCGCTCTACATGTACTGGGTCCAGTGAAACCCTGGAGGACATCTCCAGGGACAGCAAGATCCCCAGGGACATCACGTCAGCCACACAGGCAGGACCAGTGACAGTTGGTATGAGGTGCAGACCCTGGAACCCGGGACTCTGTACACTTTCAGCATGTGGGCAGACAGGAACAAGTGGCCGGTTATGCACAGAGCCTCCTTGCATCCACAGGTGAGATGGGCCCCCTTCTACCTGGTGGGAGCTGAGGTGGGGTCCGGGGGCAATGGGAAGAGTGGACTCCAAATCCCATCAGGCCATGGGGTCATGCTTTGCTAAGCTGCAGTGATACAGAGAGCCCAAGGGCTCATGGGAGTGGTAGTCCGAAGGGATCTGTTGCGTGTCCATTGGGGGAGGCCAGAAAATGAGAGCTGAAGAGGTATTTTGGTTTTGGGAAGAAGAAGATTGGCTAGACCCCCCAGGACAGATCTGCCTGTGGGAGGAGCCTGTCCATGTGGGATCTCTGGCCAGCTCAGTCCTACCGGGCCATGGTCATGACCGTCTGGGATGGAATAAGGGCCCCGTCTGCCTCTGACCTGCCACAGGGAGAATGCAGGTGAGCAGAGCCCCATGGAGACAGGTACCTGGAATGAATGGGTAGCTGAACCCCACTGTCAAGATCATTGTCTTTAGAAATAGGGTAGGTGCAAATGCCCTGGGTACCCTGGGGACACCTTGGACAGAAGACTCATCCTGAAAGAAACAGGCTGATGAAATGCCTGGGGCATTGAGCCCCCTCTTCCTCCTCTGGGGCAGGGATGGTGTCGAAGCACCGAGATGCTCTCAGAGCCAGCAGTAAAGTGGTAACTGCCTCTCCCTGCTTGCCACTTTATCCCATGTGCTTGACAAACGGGGATTCATGTTACAGAAAGTGGTAAAAACGGCCAACGCGTTACTATGTGTGCACATGATGGGGTCGCTGCCTGCATCCAAGATGGCCCCAGGGGTCCATGCTTCCGGCTTCCACATTCTTGTGCGGTCCGCTCCCACATGAAAGGGGCTGACCGGCATCCTGAGGAGGATGTGCTGAAAATGATGGTGTGTGCCTTCTGAGGCAAGGTCATCAAGGATAGTGTGACTTCTGTGTTGTTCTTGCTCTCGGGTCCTTCGCTCTGGAGGAGGCTGGTAAGGTCACACAGGTGGTTGGTAGTAGGAATGAACAGAATCAGTAAGTCAACAAAAATGCCCTGAAAAGCTCTTCTGGACTCTGGAGGTCTTAGGGATGACCCAAAAATCGGGGCGCCTGGGTGGCTCAGTTGGTTAAGCATCCAACTCCATCTTGGCTCAGGTCACAATCTCACGGTTTGTGGGTTCAGGCCCTGTGTCGGGCTCTGCACTGACAGTGTGGAGCCTCCTTGGGATTTTCGTCTCTGCCCCTCCCCTGCTCACTTGCACTCCCTCAAAATAAATAAACGAACAACCATTACAAATAAATAAATGTGGCTATGATTTATCAAGCATTTTAAAAGGGCCGGCCATCATTCTAAGATTTTATATGTACGCAGTCATTTCTTACCCACAGTATATCGATAAGCAGTTGTATTCATGTTTTTACAGCTGGGGAATCTGAGTCACTGCGAGTCTAAGCCACTTGGTCAAGGTCAAACGGGGCGGGCGAGGCAAATAAGCAAATACTAACAGTTTGGCCTGTGACGGAAATAGCACAGGGTCCTGACCCCGTCCAACCCAGTGTGGTCCATCTCTGACTGCATCCCCAGGGAAGGGGAGGAGGGAGATGGTTGGAGGACAGGAGGAGGGTGCACCTGGCTGGTTGGGGGGGAGGGCGGGGGGCCCATATGCCATGTCATATGCGATAGGCAGGCAGGAGTGATAATGAACAGGGCTCACACCGTGAGGGCCGCTGTGCTGTGGAGGCAGGGAGAGGTGACGGGGCCTGAGTCAATGCAGAGAGCCCACCACAGGACAGGGCTTTGGACCCAGCCTCCTCTGCCCCTTGACAGATGGAGCTGGAGCTGTCTCTTTCCCAGGCCTGTCTCCGGCCTGACCATTCGGGACCTGCTCTGTGCATTCATGGAGGCCGCAGCGGCGCTGGCGGGGAAGCGGGCCCTGACCCAGGCGATTTGGGTGGGGCAGTGTGAGGGGATGCGGGAGGGGAGACCCCACGGCCGGAGAGGCGGGGCCAGAGCGCAGGAGTGCGCAGAGGTGAGGACCAGGGCTGAGGGGTGGGGCGGGGCCCGGAGCCTCCACTTCCTCCTCCTCCCTTCCCACCCTGGCCCATGGCTTCACCACCATGAGACTCAGAAAGGGGAAATTCTCGCGTTTAAAGTCCAGCAGGTGGAAGGTCAGGTCTGGGACACCTGGGTCCCTCGGCAGTGTCTGGAGACATGATGGGGACCGGAGGGAGCCTCGGGGCCTGGGGGAGCCTGGTGCTGTTGGTGAGTGCTCCCAGACGGGGGTGGGGAGCTGGGGTCCTGAGGGAGTAGGAGCTTCCCAGAGAAGGAAGCAGGCTTCCGGCTTGTCAGTGAGCCTCACACCTGGGCTCTTAGATACTGCCGTCCACTGTGAGAGTGAACTGTGCTTTCTGGCAAGACTCAGGCGTGCCTTCAAAGACCCAGGAGTCCAGGCCCCAGACCCTCCTCCCTCAGACCCAGGGGTCCCAGCCCCAGCCCCTCCTCCCTCAGACCCAGGAGTCCCGGCCTCAGGCCTCCTCCCTCAGACCTAGGAGTCCTGCTCCCAGCCCCCTCCTCCCTCAGATCCTGGAGTTCTGCCCCCAGCCCCCTCCTCCCTCAGATCCTGGAGTTCTGCCCCCAGCCCCTCCTCCCTCAGACCCAGGAGTCCTGGCCCCCAGCCCCTCCTCCCTCAGACCCAGAGGTCCAGGCTCCCAGTGACCTCCTCCCTCAGACCCAGGAGTCCAGACTCCAGACCATCCTCCCTCAGACCTAGGAGTCCTGCTCCTAGCCCCCTCCTCCCTCAGATCCTGGAGTTCTGCCCCCAGCCCCTCCTCCCTCAGACCCAGGAGTCCCGGCCTCAGGCCTCCTCCCTCAGACCTAGGAGTCCTGCTCCCAGCCCCCTCCTCCCTCAGATCCTGGAGTTCTGCCCCCAGCCCCCTCCTCCCTCAGATCCTGGAGTTCTGCCCCCAGCCCCTCCTCCCTCAGACCCAGAGGTCCAGGCTCCCAGTGCCCTTCTCCCTCAGACCCAGGAGTCCAGACTCCAGACCATCCTCCCTCAGACCCAGGAATCAGGCCCCCCACCCCCTCCTCCCTCAGACCCTGGGGTCCAGGCTCCCAGTGCCCTCCTCCCTCAGACCCAGGAGTCCAGACTCCAGCCCCTCCTCCCTCAGACCCAGGAGTGCAGGCTCCTGGCCCCCTCCTCCCTCAGACCCAGGAGTCCTTGTCCCCAGCCCCTCCTCCCTCAGACCCAGGGGTCCCAGCCCCAGGCCCTCCTCCCTCAGACCCAGGAGTCCAGGCCCCAGGCCTCCTCCCTCAGACCCAGGAATCCAGACCCCAGCCTCTCCTCCCTCAGACCCAGGAGTCCCGGCCCCAGGCCCTCCTCCCTCAGACCCAGGAGTCCAGGCCCCAGGCCTCCTCCCTCAGACCCAGGAGTCCAGACCCCAGCCTCTCCTCCCTCAGACCCAGGAGTCCCGGCCCCAGGCCCTCCTCCCTCAGACCCAGGAGTCCGGCCCCAGGCCTCCTCCCTCAGACCCAGGAGTCCTGCCCCCAGCCCACTCCTCCCTCAGATCCTGGAGTTCTGCCCCCAGCCCCCTCCTCCCTCAGACCCAGAGGTCCAGGCTCCCAGTGCCCTCCTCCCTCAGACCCAGGAGTCCAGACTCCAGCCCCTCCTCTCTCAGACCCAGGAGTCCAGACTCCAGCCCCTCCTCCCTCAGACCCTGGAGTCCAGACCCCCAGCCCCCTCCTCTCTCAGATCCAGGTGTCCTGGCCCCAGCCCCCTCCTCCCTCAGACCCAGGAGTCTTGACCCCAGTCCCTCCTCCCTCAGACCCAGAGTCTGGGCCCCCAGCCCCCTCCTCCCTCAGACCTAGGAGTCCTAACCCCAGTCCCTCCTCCCTCAGACCCAGAGTCTGGGCCCCCAGCCCCCTCCTCCCTCAGACCCAGAGTCTGGGCCCCCAGCCCCCTCCTCCCTCAGACCCAGGAGTCCTGGCCCCCAGCCCCCTCCTCCCTCAGACCAGGTGTCTGGCTCCTGGTCCCCAACCTCAGTATCTTCCCCCATTATCACTTTGCTGATTAACTTCCTGCCCCTCGTCTTCCGGAGCCATATTTTTCTGAATGTGTAACCATTATCCTCTGGCCTTATCAGTGGAGCCAACCCTAACTCCTGGGTCCCTGGAGCCCCGCCCCTGCCACACTCCCGGCTGCAGCACACACACACCAAGAAAAGACAGATGGATGTTGCAGTGACCTTTGTTAGAGCAGAGCCTTCGGGGGGGGGGGGGAGACAGCTGGCTGTGTCCCTCCTCTCCCTCAGGCCCCAGTGACTTGGGTTAGGGCAGAGGACAGGAGGGTGGCTGGCCAGATTCCTCCTCCCCCCTCCCCCCTGCCACCAGCCCTACAGTCTCCCCTGGGTCAAGGGAGACGAGGCTCAGAGTCTGACTCTCCCCTCTGTGTTCTCCCAGGGCCTGTGCAGCTGGACAGGGGCCAGGGCGGCTGGTGAGTGACCCCTGCTGAGTCTACCGCCCACACGGAGAGGTTGCACCCAAACCCGTGTGAGCTCTGGTGTGGGGAGGTGGTCTCACGGAGGGCACGGTGATCCATGGCCGGCACTCAAGGAAACGGTCCTTTCTGGACTCAGGCAAGCGCTGGGCGTCGTGGAAGGCCCAGTACTGACCTCCTGTGCTCACACCGGGCCCTCCTTCCTGATCCTCAGCCCCCAGCCCCGGCAAGAACCTGACTGCAGAGGCCCGGACCCCCAGCTCCATCACCCTGCAGTGGCAGACGCCCCGTGGCCTGGACCGGAGGCACCACACCCCCTGGGGCCTGTGGACCGGACGGGATGGCGGAACTGAGGCCGCACGCACGACCGACACCAGTTTCACGGTGGACCGACTTGGGCCCAGGTCTCTGCATGAGTCTTCCGTGTGGGTGCAGCAGGATGAGACCAACAGCTCCAAGCAGACTCTGCAAACCAGCACAGGTGAGAGGCAGTCATGGCCATGTTCTTGACTTCTGCTTTTCCCAAAAGGTGGCCGGCAGCGACAAGGACATGGCAGGTTCTGTTGCCCAAGAGAAATTGAACGGAAGCAAATGTGTAAATTTAAGTTTTCGATCAACCACTTTAATGTTTGTTTGTTTGTTTATTGAAAGAGAGAGAGAGAGAGACAGAGCATGAGCAAGAGAGGGGCAGAGAGAGAGGGAGACACAGAATCCGAAGCAGCTCCAGGCTCTGAGCTGTCAGCACAGAGCCCAAAGCCAGGCTCCCACTCACGAACCGAACCGCGAGATCACGACCTGAGCGGAAGCCGGACGCTTAACCGACCGAGCCACCCAGGTGCCCCAATGTCAACCACTTTAAAAATAAGTAAAAAGATGGGTGCCTGGCTGGCTCAGATCAAGAGCATGTGACTCTTGATCTCCAGGTTGTGGGTTTGAGCCCCACATGAGGTGTAGAGATTACTTAAAAAGACAAAGAAATTTGAAAATAGTAAAATGAAACGTGAAATCAATTATAAAGTGAGAATTTATTTCGCTCAATAGATCCAAAATATTATCATTTTTTAAAGTTTATTTAATTATTTTGAGAGAGAGAGAGAGCACATGTGCGAGCAAGTGGGGGAGGGGCAGAGAGAGAGAAAGAGAATCCCAAGAAGCCTCCCCACTGTCAGTACAGAGGTCAACATGAGGCTCGAGCCCACGAACCATGAGATCATGACCTGAGCCAAAATCAAGAGTCAGATGCTTAACTGACTGAGTCACCCAGGCTTATCCATTTTCAAAAGCAGCCTCCACGAGCAACCTGGGGCTCGAACCCACACCCCTGAGATCAAGAGTCGCGTGCTCTACTGACTGAGTCAGCCACATGCCCCCAAATATTATCATTTTGAAATGTAATCGACATATATAAGAACCAGAAGATAGTTTACATTTTTTAAATGTTTATTTCTTGGGAGAGAGAGAGAGAGAGAGAGAGAGACAGAACAAGTTGAGGAGGGGCAGAGAGAGAGGGAGATACAGAATCGGAAGCAGGCTCCAGGCTCTGAGCTGTCAGCACACAGTCCGATGCAGGGCTTGAACTCAAGAACTGTGAGATCATGACCTGAGCCGAAGTCGGACGCTCAACCGACTGAGCCCCCCGGGCGCCCCAAGATATTTTCTTAACTTCATACCCGCTCCTCAAAGCACAGTGTGTATTTTGCACCGATAGCACATTGTTGGAGCAGGAGCAGGTGCACTGCAAGGGCTCAGCGGTCACACAGAGCTTAGGACCCCTCCCGACACCGCACAGTCCCAGCTTTCAGCCCCCCAGCCCTGTGAGAAACCTGAGGGGGGAGACTTGGACCAACAGCTCTATCACCCTGCACCGGGAGGTCCCCAAGGACCCAGAGCCTCAGAGATGCTCCTGCTGACTGGGTCCAGTGGCATGGAGACAGTGACAAAAGTGAGACCCAAAACAGGACCATCACCAGTTACAAAGTGGGGAGTGGGGCAGGACTTCAGTCACTGTCCTCATGTGAACTTTCTGTTTGGGCAGAGAAGAACAAAGTTCCTGGCTCCAGGAAGACCCTCGAAGGTTCCTCAGGTCCCGCCCCCTGTTTCGTTCCCTTTTGTTCTGCTTGAGGAGGGTGGTAGGAGATGGTTGAGAACCCATAGGATTGCCGACAAATCTGGCCTCCCTGTGTGCACCATGGAACGTGGACGCCCTGACCCTCTGACTCTTCTCCTGGTTCTCAACCATGTCTGGTCTTTTTTTTTTTTTTTTTTTTTTTTTTTTATAAATTTTTTTTTTTTTCAACATTTTTTATTTATTTTTGGGACAGAGAGAGACAGAGCATGAACGGGGGAGGGGCAGAGAGAGAGGGAGACACAGAATCGGAAACAGGCTCCAGGCTCCGAGCCATCAGCCCAGAGCCCGACGCGGGGCTCGAACTCACGGACCGCGAGATCGTGACCTGGCTGAAGTCGGACGCTTAACCGACTGCGCCACCCAGGCGCCCCACCATGTCTGGTCTTGACGATGCAAACTCCGATTGTCAGCTCCATCATCCTGACGTGGACAGTTTCCTCGCTCTAGAGCCGCTCTGGCCTAGAGCCCCTCCCCCGGTCACCCCCGTGGGGCTATTTAATTTTTTTTTTTAATGTTTATTTATTTTTGAGACAGAGAGAGACAGAGCATGAACAGGGGAGGGGCAGAGAGAGAGGGAGACACAGAATCTAAAACAGGCTCCAGGCTCCGAGCCGTCAGCACAGAGCCCGACGCGGGGCTCGAACTCACGGACCGCGAGATCGTGACCTGAGCTGAAGTTGGCCGCTCAACGGACTGAGCCACCCAGGCGCCCCCCGTGGGGCTATTTAAAATTCAGTTCACTAAAATGGAAAATCCAGTTTCATGTTTTATGTGCTCAAGAGCTCAGATGAGGGGGTCCCAGTCCCCCTCCGTATCCCCCTGCGATAGCGTCTCTTATACTGGGCCTTGGGAGAGCATTTCCATCTTTGCAGCAGTTCTGTTGGAAACTGCTGGTCTAGACCCTTGCTACTCAAACTCTGGTCCATGGGTGGGCACTGCCGGCGTGTGCCGAGAACCGGCTGAAGATGCAGAGTCTGGGTCTCATCTCAGACCCACTGAACGAGAACCCGAATCTTAACGAGATCCCCAGTGTTATGTACGCACACTGAAGTTGGACAACTGCTGGTCTAGACCACACGCCTTACCTCTCCTGGGACCAGTAGTCGAGGCAGGACTGGAGACTTTGAGGGCTAACAATGTCCACTGACTGTACCCCTGATCTAGCTCCCTTGCTGACACCGGACCCCTTTCCCTAATTTTTCAGACCCCTATCCCGTCAGGAACTTGAAGGTAGAGGCTCAGACCACCAGCTCCGTCACCCTGACCTGGGAGGAGCCAGATGACCCTGACTTTCAGAACTACGTCTACTGGATCCAGTGGACTGGGAGTGAGACGCAGAACACAACCACCACCAGCTTCGTGGTGGGCGGACTGCAACCCGGGTCCTTGTATGGATTTGCCGTGTGGGCAGAGAAAAATGGAGTCGTCAGCTCCGCGACAGTTTGCAACGCCACCACAGGTGAGTGCCACCTGCTGCAGTTCTCTCTCTCTCCCCTTTAAAACACGTTTATTTAGGGGCACCTGGGTGGCTCAGTCCGTTGAGCGGCCGACTTCGCTCAGGTCGTGATCTCGCGGTCCGTGAGTTCGAGCCCTGCGTCGGGCTCTGTGCTGACAGCTCAGAGCCTGGAGCCTGTTTCAGATTCTGTGTCTCCCTCTCTCTGCCCCTCCCCCGTTCATGCTCTGTCTCTCTCTGTCTCAAAAATAAATAAACGTTACAAAAAAAATTTTTTTTAAATAAAAATAAATAAAAAAAACGTTTATTTATTTTTGAGCATCTGTTTGGGTCACGTTGACCAGGAGTTGAAGAAAGAACATCACAGGTTCTGAGCTGGGATCAGTCAGGGTCTGGGACCCTCTAGAATACAGACATTAAGACTAGGGGGTGTCTCTCCTTAGCCACCAGGACTGTGTAGGGAGCACAGGCACGTTGCCTCAACTGTGGGGACATTAAGTACCATGGAATGTGGACACTCTGACCCTCCGACTCTTCTTCTCCTGGTTCCCAACTGTATCACGGTCTTGAGAATGGAAGCTCAGGCCACCAACTCCATCAGTCAGATTGGAAGGTGCCCCCTGGGCCCTGGCCTTTGGGACTACACTTATTGGGTCCAGTGAACTGGAGAGGGAGACAGAATTGAGACCCAACACTTATCCAAAACTTCAGTTTCACGGTAGAGGGACCCGAAACTGGGACCTTGTATAAATTCTCTCTGTGTGGGCAGAAAAGAATGAATTCTGTGCTGGTTCCAGACAAGAACCCCAGTAAGCCCCCCGATGACAAACATCAATGCCCACTCTCTCTTTTGGTGAGAGCTGAAGAACCAGCAAAGAGAGCACCACCTTTGGGTTCTGGGATGCAGCCACCGTCTTTACAGTCTTGCCGAGCCGTGCCCAAATCCTGAGTCCACAGGAGAGAGGTGGCCTTTTCTGGGGACGGGCCTGTCTGGGAGTCTGCGGCTGAGCATAAGACTGCAGGTGTCCCGTCCCTACCCCCCAGGTTCCATGTCTAGAAATGCTCTTTAACAAGGCTGGCTGCCCCAGGAGGAGGTCCGTCCGTGTGTTTTGGATTCTCGTGGACCAGGGAGAGGATATTCTGACCCTCTGTTCCTTCTGCCAGTCCCCAACGCAGTGATGAGCCTCAGTGTGCAGAAGCAGACCAACAGCTCCATCACCTTGAGCTGGACAGCTCCCCAGGACCCAGATCATCCTCTCTACACCTACGGGGTCTCATGGGTCAAGGAGAGCACCAGCGCCATTAGCATCCGGAACACCACAGATACCGGGATCATACTAACAGAACTGGAAGCTGGGAGCTTGTACATCGTCACCGTCTGGGCAGAGAGGAATGAGGTCAGCAGTGACAACCAGACACTCACTGGAGCCACTGGTGAGACTCGCGCTAGTTCTAGACAGAGCCAGTACTATTGGAATGGGAGAGAGAGAGGGTTGGGGAGACTTGGTGACCCCATCTAGCCTCACAGAACCTTGAGCTTGTAAGTCTGCCTTCTAGGAAGAGTCCGTCCTCTGCAGCCAGAACTTTCTAATTGCGAGGTCTGTCTTTGGGGATGAAGAGAGCCCCTGACCATCCAGCACCACCCCTCAGGAACCAACAAAGCCAGAAGACAGAAGGGCACAGCTCATCCCAGTATACTAGCTGAACCCCAAGCAACCCAGCTCTCAGCCTATATGTGAAGGGTTCCAAGTGTGACAGGAGCCAAAATTACCCCCAGGAACTAGGTTCACTGTGTATGCATGAAGCCTGGAACTGTTTAGTCTTCGGCTATTTGGGCTAAGAAGACTAAAGACAACAGCTCCGTCAAGAAAGAAGGGCCCGGGGGCGCCTGGGTGGCTCAGTCGGTTAAGCGTCCGACTTCAGCTCAGGTCACGATCTCGCGGTCCGTGAGTTCAAGCCCCGCGTCGGGCTCTGGCCTCATGGCTCAGAGCCTGGAGCCTGCTTCTGATTCTGTGTCTCCCTCTCTCTCTGCCCCTGCCCCGTTCATGCTCTGTCTCAAAAATAAATGAAACGTTAAAAAAAAAAAATTTAAAAAAAAAAAAGAAAGAAAGAAGGGCCCGGAAGTAAGGAAGGACACTGCCTCGGTCTGCTCACCTGAAAAAGGTGATGCGTAGGACCCAGGGCGATAGACTCAGGACAGAGAGGGCCCCGGTGATCCTGGTCCCCACCTGGCCTCTTTTCTGCGGTTCACTCTTCTTAGCAAGTGGACTCGTCTGGTGACTGAGGGGTCAGGGGAGGTGGGCAGGCTCAGACGGGAGGGTCCTTGAGGATACACCCGCCCCCTTGACCTCCTGTCCTCCCTCCTCAGCTCCCAACACAGTCATGGATCTACACAAGGAAAACCAGACGAACAACTCAATCATCCTGCGGTGGAAGGTCCCCACAGACCCTCACTCTCAGCTCTACACGTACTGGGTCCAGTGGACCCCTGGGGGACATCCCCAGGGACAGCAAGACCCCCAGGGACATCAGACCAACCACACAGGCAGGACCAATGACAGTTGGTATGAGGTGCAGACCCTGGAACCCGGGACTCTGTACACCTTCAGGGTGTGGGCAGACAGGAACAACGTGACCAGTTATGCGCAGAGCCTCCTTGCATCCACAGGTGACATGGGCCCCCTTCTACCTGGTGGGAGCTGAGGTGGGGTCCGGGGGCAATGGGAAGAGTGGACTCCAAATCCCATCAGGCCATGGGGTCATGCCTTGCTAAGCTGCAGTGATACAGAGAGCCCAAGTGCTCATGGGAGTGGTAGTCCAAAGGGATCTGTTGCGTGTCCATTGGGGGAGGACAGAAAATGAGAGCTGAAGAGAGGTGTTTTGGTTTTGGGAGGGAAAGGATGTGCTAGTTCTCAGAGAATTGGCACCAGCGGTGGGAAGTGGGGGTAGATGGAAAGGTACCCTGTATGGCTCCTACTGACTCCTCCTGTCCCCTCCACCTAGCCCCGAGCCCAGTCACCATCACCTCCTGCATCAGCACCTCTGGGGGCCACGGGGTCATCTTGACCTGGTCCTGCCCCGTGGGAGGCTACGAGGCCTTTGAGTTGCAGGTGGGTGGACAGCGGGACTGCCAGAATGGATCGTCCTGTGGGAGGGGCGTGTCTGTGTGGGATCTCCAGCCAGCTCAGTCTTACCCAGCCACCGTCACCACCATCTGGGATGGAATGAGGGCCCCGTCTGCCCCTGTGACCTGCCACACGGAGAATGCAGGTGAGCAGATCCTCACGGGGACAGAGCTATGGTGAAAGGCTCTCTAGATCCCATCGGGCTCTGTTGTGAAGGAGCCTTACCTACACAAGGGGTCCTTTGTGTTTCCCTGTTTGCTTTCTTTGCAGCTTTCTTCAAAACTGCTCTCTTGAGATATAATTCACATACCATACAATTCACCCACTGACAGTGTACAGCTAATGGCTTCACTACACCCACAGGACTTGGCCAACCCATCACTCTTACACTATTTTCATTACTCACTAAAGAAAAATCACCTCCTTACACCATCAGCCCCTAATTCCCTCACTTCCCCACCAGCCTGGCCTCGGTAATCTCAAATTTATCTTCTGTCTCTGTAGATTTGCTTGTTTTGGACGTCTCCTAAAAATATCATCATCCTTCTGTGATGTATATCATCAGTCTTTGGTGGCAAGCTTCTCTCACCTGCTGTACCGTTTCTAAGGTCCATCAATGTTGTAGCACGTATCGGTGCTTCATTGCTTTTTATTGTTAAATAATATTCCACCGTACGCAGAGACCACATTTCGTTTATCCGTTCGTCTGTGGATGGGTCCATTGGGTGGTCTCCACTCTTTGGCTATTACGAGTAATGGTGCTATGGACATTCATGTACCCATTCCTGTGCAGAAAGGAACTTTCTTTCTCTTGGGTATATCTCCAGGAGTGGAGTTGTGGGATCAAGTACTTAACTCTGTGTTTATCTTCTGGAGAAGTGCCAAACTTTTTTTCCCCAACACGACTGCACCATTTTCCACTCATCGGTGGCGTATTTGGGAGAGGTTTGGGCCTCATACTTAGTAAAACTCTGATCATATACCTTTGATGGTGGCCATAAGCTTCACTGGGCCCCATCTGTCACCTTCTATGAATCAGGACCTCTTATAAGATTGCGTCTCTGAGATGGCAGGTTGGAGCGATGATGAGTAGATGCCCAACTGGGCTTCTCTGGTTCCTGCTGCCTAGGAACGTCTCTTGCTTAGCAGCAAAGAGGGTCTCTGGAAGGGAGAGGAAAGATGCCCGTGTCCAATTCATGGGGACCAGGTCCATTAGGGGAATGGGCTGTGTGAGACCCTTCTAGAGCCTGTTGACAGGTCCTCGTAACCAGGGCTGTTGGGAAGCTGCATCCTGGGGCCACGACAGCTGATGGAGGCAGGCTGTGGGCTGGAGTCTGCTCCAAGACCAGGTGTCTAAGGACAGACCCTGAGGGATCTGTGCCCATTAGAGCCTGGGGCCAAGACCGTGGGCACCACCACTGCAGGGGTGCCCTTCTGCTAGCAAACAGAACCTCTGAGAACACGAACCTCTGTTCTGGCGGGAGGCATCAATGCCGTCAATGTGGTTTCTCAATCTTGACCCTACTGACATTTGGGGATGGATCGTTCTTTGCTGTGGGGGCCGTCCTGTACATTGTAGGATGTTGAGCAGTGCCCCTGACCCCCGCCTGCTGGATGCCAGTGCGACACCACTCCCATGGTGCCAACCCAGAATGTCCCCAGACATCGGTGACAGAATCGCCCACGCCGAGAATCATTAATCTGGGCCAAGGAGGGGAAGAGGCACTCTGGCAGCCAGGTTACCTGAGCAAATGATACCTTTGGACCAGGCTCCTCGGGAAAGTTGGGTGGGAGGTGGGGCTCTATCCAGAGGCTTTCTCCTCCCCTTTCTCTGCCCTCGCATCTGCCCTGTCAGCCCTCTGGTCACAGTCTGGGTGAGGACAGAGGTAGGAGAGACAGGTTGCCGGTGGAAGAGGCCAACTCCAACGGTCCCCGTACTTCCTAACCCAGGGGTCGTCGCTGGAGCCATTGTCGGTGTGGTCCTGTTTCTCATCCTGGTGGGCCTGCTGATTTTCTTCCTGAAGAAGAGGTGGGACTCGTCACAGGGCTGACTGACCATCTTCGGGTGGGGACGGGGTGGCAGGGAGAGGGTGAGGATCCCTGTTCCGGCCTGACCCCCCCCCCCCCCAAGCCTTCTGTTCCAATGTCTCTTTCCCAGGCACAAGAAGAGCCAGAGGAAACCGGCACCCAAGGTTCTGGGCTCCAGGTAAGCAGAAAGTGTTAGAGAAGTATCTGGAAGAAGCAGTGTCAGGTCAAATCGAGGGGTGCTTGCTGGTCACCGGATAGGTCACCGGGGGGGCTCAGCGCACCCCGACACGCAATGCTCTCTGCCCCAAGGATCGCAAGCCTTTCATCACCCCCCTCCAGCCTGGGCCAGGGGCCCTGGAGCCAACTCCAGCTCTGGGATTATGTTCATCCAACAAAAGATTCACTCAGCACGTGTATCATGTGTCAGGCACTGTTCTAGGCACAGAGGACACCGTGAGAGAAACAAAGATTCCTGCCTTCGTGAAGCTTACATTCGAGCACAAAAAATCATTAATAAACAACATAATAGAGGTTGTGATACAGGAGGCAGTAGAGCAAGAAGCGGCGATAGAAAAGGTAGAAGCCTATTTTGTTTTATTATTTTTTCCTTTTGGTTTTGAGAGAGAGTGCAGGCGGGGGAGGGGCAGAGAGAGCGAGAGAGTGAGAGTGAGAGAGAGAATCTTAAGCAGGTTTCATGCCCAGCACAGAGCCCAACGTGGGGTTCCGTCTCCCAACCGTGAGATCGTGACCTGAGCTGAAAGCAAGAGTTGGACACTTAACCTCCTGAGCCACCCAGGCGCCCCAGAAAAGGTAGAAGAATATTTAAGATAGGGTGTTAAAATTAGAGAAAATTGGAGAAAATTGTCCAGGTAAAGCCATACCAAAAAGATGACTAAGAGGAAGTATTTGTGCACAGACTCATGTGCACATCTTGGGAAATGGCATTCCAGGAAGAGGGACCAGCAGGTGCAAAGGCCCTGGGGCAGGAGCATGCTGGGAGCCTTTAGAGAATGTTGGGTATCTTGGCGACTGAGCAGAGTGGCACCAGAGTGTCACGTAGGGGAAGCGGGTCCAGGAAGAAGACAGGAGCAGAACTAAATGCTGCTGAGCCATCCCTCCAAGGATGGACTGAGAGGAGACCCTTAGAATTGGAGATAAGGAGGAGCACCTGGGTGCCTCAGTCGGTTGAGCGTCCGTCCGACTTGGGCTCAGGTCATGATCTCCCAGTTCGAGGGTTCGAGCCCCGCGTCGGACTCTGTGCTGACAGCTCGGAGCCTGGAGCCTGCTTCCGATTCTGTGTCTCCCTCTCACTCTGCTCCTCCCCCACTCACGCTCTGTCTCTCTCTCTCAAAAATAAATAAACATCAAAAAAATTAAAAAAAAAAGAATTGGAGATAAGGAGGCAGATAGGATAGGGGGACTTTGGGGAAAGGGGTCACTCCCCTGTGGAGTGGTGCTGCAGACACCAGGCATTGGTGATGTGGAGAAAAGAAGCAGAGAAAACTGGTGTGTGTGAGCAGTTTAAACGTGCACGGGCTGTGTTAACAGGCTTTGTTGTTGCTTAGGTGTGATAAAGGCAACAGATCCCAAGAGGGGAGTCCTCAGTAAGTCACACAGGCTCAGTCGGGAGGCAAGGGAGGTGGGGACAATGGTGGGCAAGAGCCTTAGTTATGGTTTCCATGGGAAGGAATGGGTAGCTCGAGGCCAGTGCAATGATTTGGGCGAGCTCTGGGGTGTAAGGGCTGCCTCTGGTTGTCAGGCACCCGGCCCTGAGGGCTGAGGGCAGGTGCATAGTGGCTCAGCGTGTGAGAGCCACATGCACGAGGTGGTGGGTGTGTGGGCTTGACCACTGCTCAAGAAGGGGGCCGGACTGGCCTCTAGCCCCCGGCCTCCGAACTGGGTCAAGACCGTGTTTATAAAGCTGTCTTACAAGAGGACGAGCGAGAAGGAGCTGGAGCTGCGTGAGGTCAAAGAATTAAAAAAAAAAAAAAATTTTAATGTTTATTTATTTTTGAGAGAGAGACAGCCAGCAGGGGAGGGGCAGAGAGAGAGGGAGACACAGAATCGGAAGCAGGCTCCAGGCTCTGAGCCGTCAGCCCAGAGCCCGACGCGGGGCTCAAACTCACGAGCTCACGCTGAAATGACGGAGCTACCCAGGCACCCCCACATTCCCACTGTTGTGCAGCTGTCCCCACCGTCTGTCTCCAGAACTTTTTCATCTTGCAAAACCCAAACTCTGTCCCCATTGAACAGGATCCCCCCTCCGCCTCCATCAGCCCCTGGTGCCCCGCCCGGTCTACTCTCTGTCTCTGTGGATTTGACTCCTCTAGGGACCTCACAGAAGTGGATTCACACAGTATTGGTCCTTCTGTAACTGGCTTATCTGAGCTAGCATAACGTTCCCCAGGTTCACCCATGATGTGGCCTGTGTCCCAATGTCCTGCCTTTTTTTTTTTTTTAATGTTTATTTATTTATTTTGAAAGAGACACACAGAGAGAGTGAGCAGGGCAGGGGCAGAGAGAGAGGGGTGAGAGAGAGAATCCCAAGCAGGCTCTGTACTGTCAGCGGGGCTCGATCTCCTGAACTGGGAGATCATGACCTGAGTCGAAATCAAGTCTGACGAAGTTAAGTCTGATGCTTAACTGACTGAGCTACCCAAGTGCCCCATATTTGAAAAAAATTTAAAACACTGAATTGATAGATCCTGAGAACAGATATTGGTTGCCCGAGGCAGAGGGTGGAGGGTAGTTGAGTTGGGAGAAGGGGGTCAAAAGAAATAAAGAGCGACCCCCCCCCCAAAAAAAAGGCCCAGGGGTGTCTGGGTGGCTCAGTGACTTCAGCTCAGGTCATGATCTCACGGTTTGTGAGTTCCAGCCCCACGGCGGACTCTGCTGACAGCTCAGAGCCTGCTTGGGCTTCTGTCTCTCTCTCTCTGCCCCTCCCCCGCTTGCTCTCTGCCTGTCAAAATAGATAAAAATAAACTTAAAAAAAAAAAAAGCCCTTTCTTTTATCCCAAGATCACATGGCCAAGGGAAGTTAAACTCTGCCCTTTTCCCACAGCCTCCTGGAGAACATCCCGGCACAAGACTTTGCTGCCCACGTGAGGAAGAACGAGAGGGATGCCAATGGCGGCTTCGCAATGGAGTACCAGGTGTGGTGACAAGCGAGGGGCTGAGCTGAGCCCCACGTGCCCACCCCAGACCTTGCCACACCTTTCTTTGCTTATGCAAAAAAATTCAGGCACAATTATGTTTTCGCCTGTGACACCGTTACGGGCCCTCGGGTCAGCCCTAAAGAAACACGTTGGTTTCCCCGTGTGGTGTCTTCTGTCGCCTATCTCTCTGGTCCCCACTGTCTCCCAAGCCTCCCCAATGCCCTGCGGGGTGATGGTACACGTTTCTGTGGGTGCTACAGAATTCCGGGGCGCAGGGGTGAGTGGGGCGGTGCTGAACGGGGTTGTCCTCCGGGGAAGATGGAGAGACTCCAGTGTCCATGCTCGCCCCCTCTCTCTCTGCCTCTGCCCGCAGCGATTGGCTCTGGAGGGCACCAAACAGTCACAAATGGTGGCCTCAGCTCTCGAAAACAGTGCCAAGAACCGTTACCGAAATGTGCTACCCTGTGAGTCTTAAGGCCTCTGCTGACTTTACCCCTGGCCGTGACTTTGTCAATACCCCATCCCTGGCCCCTTCCCTTACTCCCTATGGGACACAAAGCTCTTACCCCCTGTGAGGGGGGCACCCGGCCCATTCCTCCCTGCTGAGGTCAATCCACCCTTCTTAGGGCTCCCAGAGCCTGTGTGCCCTCAGCGTGACCTCTGTCCCTGGGTCTCAGTCTTGTCTCCATACCTTCCTGGGTCTCCCACGCCTGTCTCTGCTTCACTAATGCTGGCCTCTTCCTCTAGACGACTGGTCCCGGGTGTCCCTGAAGCCCCACCAGGAGGAACCAGGCTCCGACTACATCAACGCCAGCTTCATACCTGTAAGGTTGTGGCTGCGAACCGGGAGGGCGTTGAGCAAAGCTGAGCAGAGAAGGACTGGAGGGGGTTGTGACTTGCCTGTTACCTCCCATCAGGGTCTCTGGGGCCCCCGCGAGTTCATTGCAGCCCAGGGCCCCCTGCCCCAGACGGTGGCTGACTTCTGGCGCCTGGTGTGGGAGCAGCAGAGCCGCACCCTGGTCATGCTGACCAACTGTGTGGAGTCCGGCCGGGTGAGGGATCCGCAAGGTCTAGGTGTTGAGCCTTGACCTCCCATGTGACCCCAACCTCCTCCAGTACCCTCAGCCCATCCATTGGTCCATATAACCCAGTGGCCTTGAGAAGGAGGGGTCCTCCTGGCTGGAGGGATGAATCTACACCTGGCTGCCTGTAGGTCTTGCGTCATCACCAGGCACTGAGTACAAGAGCCCCGGTGTAGATGGGCATCAGGACAGGTTCTCTGACCTCTCAGTCGTCCCCCAGGTGAAGTGTGAGTACTACTGGCCTCTAGACACCCAGCCATGCACATATGGGCACCTACAAGTAGCCCTGGAGGGTGAGAAGGTGCTGGAGAACTGGACAGTACGAGACCTGAGGGTCCGGCACGTAAGTCTGCTCCACCCTGCCAGCCCCACCCCGACCCTCGCTCCCTCCCCCAGAACTATCTGGGCAGTCGACTCCTCAGAACCCCTCCTGAAGCCTAGACTTCCGTCACTGTCTCAAGGGACCACAGTGTGCCCAGGGATGCCCCCCACCAGTCAGAAACCAGCCCACCCTGGGGTGCTGAGCGCTCCCTCCCCAGCCTCCCCTCCCTCTCTCTAGATCCAAGAGCAGAAGACACTACGTGTACGTCAGTTCCACTACATGACCTGGCCAGACCACGGCGTCCCCCACTCCCCAGACCCCTTGCTGGCCTTCCGGAAGATGGTCCGGCAGTGGCTGGACCAGACCGTGGAGGGAGGCCCCCCCATTGTGCACTGCAGGTGAGGACCCACTGGCTCTAAGAGAACGGCCCCTGCCGGTTTCAGGAACCAGAACCTTCTACAGGAGATGGAAGAGAGGAGGAGGGGAATCCGTTGCTGGAGAGAAGGGAGGAAGGGGTGAGGGGCAGGAGAGAGAAACAGTCAAAGGTTTTGAGAAACATTTGAAACACCTCCAGTGCACGCCGGGAACCTCATCCTGCCCATCACTCTCCTGTCGTCGATACTGAAGACTGTAGAGGAGGTTATGGGGGGGGGGGGGGACGAAAAGGGGCTTGCTCCAGAGTGGCCGACAGCCTCTGAAATGGAATCTCTGGTTACAGTGACAGTCGCATTCAGGGAGCACGTACCGCCAGTGACGTGATGGAAACTCCACAGTCACAGTCTTGCTGGTCCTCAGGGCAACCTCATGACCAGAAGGGTTTCCTCCCCATTCCAGCGCTGGGGAAACCCAGTCAGAAGGCGTACGTCTTGGGTTCAGGGCGTAAGGGGTCAAGCTGATGCCTGTGGTGGCACCCTTACATTCTCTGCTGAACCGTGTCCTAACACCCGCCCTGTCCCAGGATAGCACCCCCTGGAGGTGTCCCCAGCAGAGGGTCATCCCCTCCCCCAAGCACAGAAGGGACTCCTGCGTAATGGTTAAGATGATTGATTTGAACCGGAAAAAGGATCGAAGCACTGGTTCATTTCACCATGTGGAAGAACCTTGATAACACGGTGCTGAGTGAAATGAGACAGACATGACAGGTCACATGTAGTAGGATCCCGTTTATGGGAGATGTCCAGAATGGGTAAGCCCACAGAGCCAGAGTGATGGTCACCAGGGGCTGGGGAGAATGGAGAGTGGGGAGTGACTGCTTAGCGGGTACAGGGTCTCCTTCTGGGGGGACGAAAGTGTCTGGGAACTAATTAGATGTGGTGGTCACACAACATCGCGAATATACTAAATGGCACTGAACTGTTTACTTTAAAATGGGTTTATGTTTAAAAAATATTTTTGAATGGTCAGCTTGGGAGTTCCTTTTTCTTGTGTGTGAACTCCAGAGTGACCTGGGACAGACAAGCGACCTCACTGTGCTCAGCCTCCATTTCTCCATCTGTAAAATGGGCGTGCTGTTAGCTCCTACTTCTCAGGCTTGGGAAAAGTGACAAGGGCGCGTAGGGCATTGGAGGCAGGGCCGGGCAGACAGAAGGAGCTCCAGGCAGAGTCACACACAGTGGCTTTTACCACTTACACGTATCCCCCCAGAATGCTATCTTGCTGAATAATATACTCTGATCCCGGATGCTCCAAAAATAGATCCCTCCAATCAGCCAAGACTCCCCCTTCCTGTGACCTGACCCCTTCTTGTTCCTGCCTAGTGCTGGCGTGGGCCGCACAGGCACCTTCATTGCCCTGGATGTCCTGCTGCGGCAGCTGGAGCATGAGCGTTTTGTGGGAGCCTTCAGCTACGTGCGGAAGATGAGGGAGAGCAGGCCTCTCATGCTACAGACTGAGGTGATGGGGTTCCCAAGGGCACAGGGGGGTGGGGGTGGGGCCTGGGGGGAAAGCAGGCCCAGGCTCAGAAGGGCACCCCTCACCCCCTACCCCGTGCTCCTCCCCAGGCCCAGTACGTGTTCCTGCACCAGTGCATCCTGCGGGGTCTCCAGCAGTCACCCCTAGCCCCAGCAGAGAAAGGGGCTTCGTACGAGAACCCGCTGTATGAGCATGTCTAAGCCACAAGAGACTTGAGACCCCAGTGGAGACTCAGACTCTGGATCTCCACTTGAGCTCAGATTCCTGGAGCCCTGGGAGAGCAGAGGGCTGGGGTCCCAGACACCTGAGTCTTGCCGGAGGAGGGGAGGCCTGGGTGTCTAAACTGTTTCCCTGGAGGACAGAGGGCAGGTGGGAGTGGGTATCCTGGATTCCTGGTCCCTTGGAGGAGGAGGGAAGGGAGCTAGGCTTTCCTAGTTCTTCGAGAGAGGAGGAGGCTGGAGGCCTAGGCTGCTGGATTCTGGGGAAGGAAGAAATTCGCGTCTGGAACTCTAGCTACCCCTGGTGCAAAGGCAGACAGGATCCATCCCATTTTTTATTCCAGAAACCAAATCTGTCTTCTAGGATCTGAGATTTCCCTGCATCCCACTGCGTGTACATATCTTTTTCTTCTATCCCATAATTTATTAAATCACTATTCTCCCCCAGGGATGCTTGCTATAGTGGATTTCTGGGTCTGGAAATAATATTGGGGTGGGAGTGGGGCTGGATTCCTGATGTTTAAGCACTGAGGTAAATGTCCTAGGGAAGAAGCGAGACCCATAATTTTGCACCCGAAAAAAAATGTGTTTGGATGGTTGAGTCTCTTAGAGAGGGCTGGAGGTCCACACTGTGTTCCAGCGTCTGTCCGGTTCCTGAAGCCAGGAGCATAGGGGCTTGCTTCCTGGGCCTGGTGCTAGGAGATCCTAGAGGGTGGGGTGATGTCTGGGGCGGATTCACTAGAGACTTTCACGCTGAGTCTTGCGTCTGGATACCTGACTACTTGGGTACTTGGGTCTCCCGAGACAGTCTCTGGGGTCCTAGGACAGGGTATCCTGGTGGGGGTGGGGGTGGACAGAGGGGGCCTAGATGCCAGACAGTTGGACAAGAAAGCAGAAAATCCACTGGGACCAGGGTGAATATCCCTGGGCACCCTGGTGGCTCCTGGCTGGGGGCGGGACAAGGGGAGGGACGGGCTCTCCATCTATCCGAGACCTAATACGCACGCGCGTGCGCACACACACACACACACACACACACACACAGCTCTGCCGCGCCCCCGCCCCACCGGGCTCAGTGATCAGCACCCAGGACAGCGCCACCCGCCCGCGTGCGGGGGCGGGGTCCGGGCGGGGCCAGCGCCTGGGCGTCTCCCGGGAGGGTCCGGTCCAGCCGCTGAGCAGGTAGGAGCCTCTGGAACCCCCTCCTTAAGGCCCCTGTTCATCCTCATCCCTAGAAAGACAGGGCATGTGGCGTGGGGGGACACTAGGGAGGGCCCGACAGGAGTGGGAGGGCTGGAGGCTGAAACGGGGAGACTGCGATTTAGAGACAGGTGTGGAAACAAAGAGCAGAGGGGAGGGAGGAGCAGGCAGGGGGGAGGGTGGGAGACCCCGGGACACAGACCAGACCACAGGCCGAGGGCAAGAGAGACGCAGATAGGGGGGCAGCGAGGGGCCGGTGGGGGAATGGGCAGAAATCGGGAGTGGAGGGAGAGGTGTGGAGGCAGAGACGGTCATGAGGACAGGTGTGAAGACAGCTCGGGATGCGCGGGAGAGACAGACAGGCCGAGACGATGTGCGCCCCCAGCCCACCCCACCCCCGGCGGTGGCAGCAGGTAGCCCCGGCAGGAGCGAGAGAGGCTCGCAGGGCCAGATGTGGAGCGAGGAGCCAGCCGTGGGCGCGGGGAGCGACGGCCGAGGCTGCCCTCTCCCCAAGCTCGCTCCGCCTGGGGTCCGGGGCTGGGGTCCTGACCGCGCGAAGAGCGAGCTGGCCGCGCCTGGATTCCGCATCTGTACGTCAGCCCCGCCTGTTGTCTCGGCAACAGCTCGTTGCCAGGGGCAACCAGCATTGCTCCCGCCCCGCCCGAGCCGAGCCACCCGGTGCTCGGGACAACCCAGGTCTCCGGTTCCCACGCCCGCCTTCGCCCACTTCCGGTTCACGCCGGTGGAGTCTGGCACCGAAGGGGTAGAAGTCGGCGGGATTCCTCGGGGGCCTTGGAGGGCGGGGGCATCCCTTTGGGATGGAACTAGGTCCTCGAGCCCACGCCAGCGCCCGCCCTCCATCGCTGAGAGGGCTGACACTACAACCCCCAGCATGCCTCGCGGCTGCTGGCCGATTCCTATGCCGCTGGTCGCCCAGGGTGCCGATGGGAGTTGGAGTTCTTCGTTGTTTGGAAGCGTCAATGAATGCACGGGGTGGGCGTGGGGGGCTAGGGCTCTTGGGTGCCTCCACAGAAAGGACCGTGAGACCCCGCCGCCATGTTCCCGGAGCCCCCAACCCCAGGGCCTCCAGCGCCCGACACGCCTCCGGACTCGAGTCGCATCGGCCAGGGCCCTGGTGAGCGAGACTCGGGGCCAGAGTGGAGGGAAAGCCCGGCTAGGATTCTCAGGGGCGGGATTCGGACGGGTGTCCTCGGTTGGCGGACTGGAAAATCCGGGTGGTATTGTAGTTGGAATTCTGGACTTCGAGTGAAACGGAAGAGGGACAGGTTTGCAAGAAAATCGAGAACCAGATCAGAAAGTGTGGAATGGAATGGGATCTTGGATTGTGGATTGGAAGGCCCACCTCTCCCTTCTTTCAAAGATAGGGAAACTGAAGCCAGGGAGGGGCATGGCTTCTAAATGCGTCAGTGGGTCAAGCAGAAATTAGAAAGGGGGTGGAAGAGAAGGTGCAGTTAACAGGCAAGAAAATCTGGACGGTGTCAGCCTAGAATAAGGGCATCAAATCGCTTTATAGGTGAGATCAGTTGGAAGGAAAACACGGGAATAAAATGGAATGGAAATGGCTGGAGGGAAAACCTGGCCAGGATTAAGGCTTGTACATGTAACCCGGACTGAATCAGCCAGCTTGCTTCCTAGGGCCTCACTGAGTGTTGTCTCCATGCCCTCTGCAGTGCCCCCCTGGGCCCTGGCCACCATCGTTCTGGTCTCAGCCCTGCTGGTCTTCAGCTGCTGTTTCTGCCTCTACCGGAAGCGTTGTCGCAGGCGGTCGGGCAAGAAGATTCAGGCCCAAGCCCAGGTCCACCTTCAGGAAGTGAAGGAGCTGGGACGGAGTTACATAGACAAGGTGTGGCCTGGCCCAGCCCCTCAGCCCTGCCTCTCCCTGCACCCCCAGCCTCAGTCCGTGCTCTCCCCCCTCCTATGCCCATCTTATTCACTCATGTCCCCTGTGTGTTTAGCCCTAACCGGGATGCTGGGGACCTGGAGATGGGCCAGGGCCGGTCACTGTTCATGAGAACCAGTCTGATGGGGAAGTCAGACACTCACACAGACATTGACAATTCAGGGTGTTATGTGCCATATCAGGGGCAGCACAGAGCATACCGGAGTGCAGAAAAACCACCTGATAACCCAGAGAGTCCAAGGAAGCTTCCCAGTAGAGGCATCTTCTGCGCTGAGACCCAAGGAACACACAGAGTTAGCCAAGAACAGAGAAGGAACAGCATGTGCTGAGGCCTGGAATCCAGATTCTGAGGCATATTTGAGGCATCATTTTTCACTCTGTGCTGGAGCATAGAGTGTAAATATACTGCACTCCAGAGTGAGTGTCTGAAGAGCTCAGTAGTATCCATGTCACAAGGGCAATTGGGAGCCATGGAAGATTTGTGAGCAGGCGAGGAACAGGGTCACGTGGGTGTTGGAATGACTCCTCCGGAACCCACGTGGAGGACACAGTTGAGGCAAGGAGGCCAGGGAGGAGGCTGGTGTGGCTGTCTCGAGAGAATGAAAGAAACATGAGTTGAAAGAGGCCCTTGGAGCGAAAATGAAAGGTAACAGGTGTGAGGGTCTGAGCATTAGGCCTCTGAGTGCAGAGTGAAATGATGCACACTTGGGAGCCAGGCTGTCCTAGGTTTCCAACCGAGAGGAACCATTCCCCAGCTCTGTGACCTAGGGAAATTCACTGTCCTTCTGTGAGCCTCAAGTTTGTGGTCTGTAACTCGTGTTTCCCCTCCTCCCTTGTCAACAAATGGCTGTTATCTGTTATAATTATCACCTACGAAGCATGACCTTTAGAGTCCTGGGAGCCAGCCTCCACCCCTCTGTCCCTATCCCTTAAGCCAATGATGCCCAAAGACCATCTACATCAGAATCACCTCAGGTACTTGTGGAAACACAAGTTCTGGATCTTGCACCGGACCTGCTGAATCAGAACCTCTGAAGTGGGATTTCTCAGGAGAGTTCTGATTCACACTGAATTTTGAAAATTGATGGCTTAGGTTAAGAAGTCTTGTTCCAGTTCGGAATGGCCAGGACAGGCTAAATATACTATTTCTCCTCCATGTTTTTCTGTGGCAACATCACTAGTCAACACGTCAAGTTGGACAGCAACCCCAGTATTCCTTTAGTGTGTGAAGTAGAACCTTCTGCGTCCTTCTTGTAGGCAGTGAGGCACTAGGAGTGCTTGTTCTTCTAGTCTAGGCACGACGCACTGCACGTGTCCCCATGTCTGTTCTGCCCCATAAGCAGACATCATGAATCACGCCTTTACTGTTCCCTGCCTCTGCCAGACATCACTAATCAAACACCGATTCCGCTTGCCCTGCAAGTGCTCAGGTGTAGCCTGAGGGTTCTGTGAGTCTCCCTTGGCTTCTGGGCGTGGAGGATCCCACTGTCAGGGGGAAGGGTTCACCTGCCCTTGCCCCTGGCTCCCTAAGGTGCAGCCGGAAGTGGAGGAGCTGGAGCCAGCACCGTCTGGGCCAGGGTCGCAGGTGGCAGAGAAGCACGAGCTAGGACGACTGCAGTACTCACTCGATTACGATTTCCAGAGTGGACAGGTGGGTGTGGGGGAGGGGCATGGCGTGGAGGGGAGGGTCCGAGGCTGCTAGCCCCTTCTCAGAGGAGGCGCCAAAAAGGAGGCTAAGACTAGAGCCTCCTCGTCACTTTTCAGCTGCTGGTGGGCATCCTGCAAGCCGAGGGCCTGGCAGCCTTGGACCTGGGCGGCTCCTCCGACCCCTATGTGCGTGTCTACCTGCTGCCAGACAAGCGGCGGCGGCATGAGACCAAGGTGCATCGGCAGACGCTCAACCCACACTTTGGGGAGAACTTTGCGTTCAAGGTGAGCTCCTGGCCTCCGTGCCCCCGGCTTGGTAACCTGCGCCCCCCCCCCCCCGCACCCCCGTACCTGGAATCCTGGGGACCGAACGCTTCAAGCTCTTCCTGTTGGCAGCCACCAGCTCTGGAGACTGTGACACTGGACCCTGGGTTGCCCTTGTGGGGCACTGCTGACCCCTGGGCTGTGCCTTGGGTCCTTGGGCTGTCCCATTTGGGTTCCACAGACTTCCCCACACCGGTCCCCTTGACCCCTTGCTGCCCGCCCCCCCCCCCCCCCGCCGTGTTCTTCCTGGACGTGCTGCGCCCCACTTCCTGTCTGTCTGACTTCCTACTCTCCACCCTGTGCTCTTTTCTCTGTGGCCCCCTCACCTAGGTCCCCTACGTGGAGCTGGGGGGCAGGGTACTGGTCATGGCGGTGTACGACTTCGACCGCTTCTCCCGCAACGATGCCATTGGGGAGGTGCGGGTCCCCATGAGTTCCGTCGACTTGGGGCGGCCGGTGCTGGCCTGGCGAGAGCTGCAGGCAGCTCCTCGGGAGGAGGTGAGCAGGCGTGGCCACGCCCCCACGGCTGGGCCCGCCCACTGCGAGCCCGGGCCAATCAGATCACAGCCTTCTTGGCTCTTCGGGGCTCTAGCCCTTGCACCTGCCGCAAAGGGCTAGACCCGGGGGCTCTCCTGGTACAACCTCTCCACTCCTTGGGTTGTGCCTCTGTGGTCTTAACTCCACTCTAAGGGGAGGGGGAGGGAAGAAAGGTCCGAGAGGGGACGGATGGGAAGCAGGGGCTCCGGCGATGGGTCCTCCTCTGTCTTTTAGCAGGAGAAACTAGGTGACATCTGCTTCTCCCTCCGCTATGTCCCTACGGCCGGGAAACTCACCGTCATCGTCCTGGAGGCTAAGAACCTGAAGAAGATGGACGTAGGGGGGCTCTCCGGTGTGTGGGAAGCAAGGAAATGATCTCGGTGGTGGCGCGGAGGCTCAGTAGCACAGGATCTGGCTGTTTTCTGGGTCCTGAGGGTCCCTTGGGGGAGGGGGAGGCCCAGACTGCCATGGAGGATATAGATTTGCTTTGGTCAGAGAGAGAGAGAGAGAGAGAGGCGTGAGGGGTGCGCAGAGGGTGTGCTGTTCCGAAGACTCTCATGCCCCCTTAACACGATCCCCTGGACTTGACAGTGGGGCCGTAAGACTCCTTTCTCTCCCCAGATCCATATGTCAAGGTCCACCTGCTTCAAGGCGGCAAAAAGGTGCGGAAGAAGAAAACGACCATCAAGAAGAACACTCTGAACCCCTATTACAATGAGGCCTTCAGTTTCGAGGTGCCCTGTGACCAGGTGCAGGTGAGCTCAGGCTGCCCAAAGCCTCTGTCAAAACAGCCCTTCCCCCAGGGTCCCGGGCCATTAGAAACCCCTATTGCTAGGGGAAGGGAGACTCCTTAGCAACTTCCAGGTCCTGGGGGCCTGAGGTTGTGTTTCCAGTCTCAGTTTCCTCCTGTGAGCGTCAGGGCGCCCCAACCCCAAGCAAGACCAGGATGCCCCGCCCCCAAGGAGGACCAGGATGCCCCACCCCCAAGCAAGCCGAGGATGCCCCGCCCCCAAGTAAGTCCAGGATGCCCCGCCCCCAAGCAAGACCAGGATGCCCCGCCCCCTCAGGAGTAATGGGTACTAAGAAAAAGAGATATCCCCACAGCACTCTTTAGCTGGACCCAGGCCTGGCCACTGCACGCATTTAAGAGCCCTCCAGGTCTGTCCCCCTTAGGAGGCTGTTGCCTGAGGAGGTACTTAGGATTTATGTCCTTTGAAAGCTGATTCCAGAGGAAGAAAGCATCCAGACCATCACTCGAACAGAGGCTGTCCACCCCCTCACCTCCCACCACATCCCCCGTCTGAGTCCCCTGAGAGGTCTTAGCCCAGGGCGCTAACAAGTCCCCCTGGAACTCTGGTTGCTGGGGAGAGGGTCTCCTGAGCCATGGTACCCCAGGTCCGCCCCGCCAAGCCTCCTTCCTGAACTCTCCTCTCTCTTCCCCTTGCCCTTCCTGTGTGCAGAAGGTCCAGGTGGAGCTGACCGTGCTGGACTATGACAAGCTGGGCAAGAACGAGGCCATCGGGAGGGTAGCGGTAGGGGCGGCGGCAGGGGGAGCCGGCCTGCGGCACTGGGCAGACATGCTGGCCAGCCCCCGGCGGCCCATTGCCCAGTGGCACTCCCTGCGGCCCCCCGACCGAGCGAGGCCGCTGCCTGCACCCTGATCCCCAACTCCAGCCCCTTGCCAAGCCCGGACTCGGCCCGTGACCTCAGACTCCTGGCCAAAGCCAGGCCCGGGTCTGCCTCTAAGCCTTCTCTGACCAATCGCCACCCCCACTCCGCCCAACCTGACACGGTCCTGCCGTCCCATCCCCCATCATACCAGTCGTGGTAATTGCCAACTCTCCCACCAAGCACATACCCAGAAGCCCCAGGGACCCCTGGGGGAGGGGAGCCATCTGGTCTCCCCCACCCCCAGGGTCCCACGCTCTGCTTTGACAATCAGTGACCCAGCCTACTACCCCCTTTGCTCCCAAGTGCCCCTCTTCCTGCACAGGATCACCCGCTCCTGTCCCTAGTCGGATTCCTGCACTGCTCCAGGACCAAATAAATACTCAGCAACTTTGGTGGCTTGACCTAATGCTCACCGATGGGGGCTGGGCAGGGGCAGGGCTGGCAAGAGGGTGGGATCGCACAAGGGCAAGGATAGGGCTGCCCATCCTGGAAACACACTGAGGGAAACGGGCCCACCCACCCACCATCCACCACTTACTCACCCCTCCAAGCCTCAATTTCCTCACCTGAAAAAATTGTGGTAATGACAACACCTACTTTATGCTCATTGTGAGGAGTCCATGAATCACTTACTTGCTCATGAATTTAATCCGCTCCCTCACCCATGACTTAGATAGATTTCCATGCCCATATTTCCCTCCCTTCCTTTCCTTCTTCCGTTGTTTATCCATTCTATTTTGCATGATGTCTTCAGTGTGGCAGCTTCTGTTGGACGCTGGGAACCCCGAGTTGATGCAAATCCAGACTTTACCTCCAAACGACTTACTCTCATCAAGGAAACAAAGTAGAGACGCAGAGTCTGGGAATGAAGTTCCCAGCGACGGGCAGAAAGGACAGAGTTACACAGGGAAAGCCAATGCCTCCAACTACACCCCTGTCTTCCTTCAACAAAGTCTGCCTCCTGATCTGTGTCTAGGAAAGATGATTGTTACATTGGCTTCTCCTTCCTCTTATCCTGAACAGGATTTCAGGTGGTAGACAGAGGTCCATGCAATTTGGTAAGAAAGCGCTCTCTCGGGGCGCCTGGGTGGCGCAGTCGGTTAAGCGTCCGACTTCAGCCAGGTCACGATCTCGCGGTCCGTGAGTTCGAGCCCCGCGTCAGGCTCTGGGCTGATGGCTCGGAGCCTGGAGCCTGTTTCCAATTCTGTGTCTCCCTCTCTCTCTGCCCCTCCCCCGTTCATGCTCTGTCTCTCTCTCTGTCCCAAAAATAAATAAAAAACGTTGAGAAAAAAAAAAAAAAAAAGAAAGCGCTCTCTCTCTCTCTCTCTCTCTCTCTCTCTTTTTAATGTTTATTTATGTTTGAGAGAGGCAGAGACAGAGTTCGAGCAGTTGGGGGGGGGGCAGACGGAGAGGGAGACACAGAATCCAAAGCAGGCTCCAGGCTCTGAGCAGTCAGCACAGAGGCCGACGTGGGGCTCGAACCCACGAACCCCAAGATCATGACCTGAGCCAAAGTTGGATGTTCAACCAACTGAGCCACCCAGGTGTCCTGGTAAGAAAGCTCTCTGACCAGCAGGTTAAGTGGAGAATGAGGCAAAAGATTCCCCCATATACTAGAAAAAAAAAAAAGGCAGAGTACTAACTTGCACTGAGCTTCCTGATAGCCAATGGGAAAAGGGAAATCTGATCAGTTACACAGGTTGTGATGTCCATGCGATTTAACAAATTTCTCCTTTTTTCTTTTTTTAAATGTTTTTATTTATTTTTGAGAGAGAGAGAGAACACGAGTGGGGGAGAGGCAGAGAGAGAGGGAGACACAGAATCTGAAGGAGGCTCCAGGCTCTGAGCTGTCAGTACAGAGCCCGACATGGGGCTCGAACTCACAAGCTGTGAGATCATGAACTGAGCCAAAGTCAGATGCCTAACTGAGCCACCCAGATGCCCCGTTAAGCGATTTAACAAATTTCTTTTTAAAATGCAATAATTTTCGTATGTGTGAGTGAGTTAGGGGACATCTTAATGAAAACAGCATTATGCATTACTATTATCACTATTACTGCTACTGCCGGTAACAATAATCCTCACAGCCATCACGTGAAATGGACGTGATTATTATTCCCAGTTGACAAATAAGGAAACTGGGCTTCAGAGAAGTAGCATGACCTCTGAGGATCATACAGCCAGAAAGTCTGTCTCTAAGTCCTGGGATCGAATCTGCTCTGAGTTAGAGTCCCTGGTTCCGCGTCTCAACAAGAAAGGCGACAAATGAGAAGAACAAAATCATTACAAATGGTGATCCGTGTGGGCAGTAAGCTAGTGAGGGCCGAGATGATTTAGAAAGGGCAGTCAGTGGGGCGCCTGGGTGGCTCAGTCGGTTGGGCGTCCGACTTCAGCTCAGGTCACGATCTCGCGGTTCGCAAGTTCGAGCCCCGCATCGGGCTCTGGGCTGATGGCTCAGAGCCTGGAGCCTGCTTCCGATTCTGTGTCTCCCTCTCTCTCTGCCCCTCCCCGGTTCATGCTGTGTTTTTCTCTGTCTCAAAAATAAATACACGTTAAAAAAAATTAAAAAAAAAAAAAAGAAAGGGCAGTCAGGGCAGCTTTCCTGAAGAGGTAATGTTTGGGCTGTGTTGTGAATGACAAGAAGGAATGAGGCTCGCAAAGATGAGGGGGGACGTATAATGGAATACTATTCAGTCATAAGAAGGAGTTTTTATGCTGATTCATGCTACAGCTTAATGCACCTTAAGAGCGTGATTGTAAGTGAAAGAAGTCAGACACAAAAGGCCACTTAGTGTATGATTCCATCTGTGTAAAATATCCAGAAGAGGCAAATCCAAAGGGGGGGGGGGGGGAGTAGATTCGTGGTTTGCAGGGACTAGGGAGAGGGAGAAATGGGGAGAGACTGGTTAATGAGCACAGGGTGATGAGAAAGTTCTGGAGCTGGCTAGTGGTGATGGTTGCACAGTATTGTGAATATCCTAAGTGTCATTCAACTTTATGTTGGGTGTACTTTACCACAATAAAATAAAGATGAAGGGGAAGAGACTCCCAGGCAGAAGGAACCCTAAGTTGCAAAGGCCCTGGGGCAAGAGCAGGTTTGGTATGTTCTCAAAAGAGCCAGGAGGCCAGTGAGTCCCGCAGGGACTGCTGAGACCCAGCTTCACTCCCTAGTGCCCAGAACTGTCCTTGGATGGCAGGTGGACCCCCTTCAATCCCTGACACCACAGCCAGCTGCCTGTTACCATTCCTAATTTACAGAGCAGAAAACTGAGGCACAGAAAGGGTGACTGACTTACCTCAGGTCGTGGAGCTGGAGAGCCAGGCTCCTTGGGTGTTGCACACCGTGCTGGGTGCTGGGGCTGGTCTGGAGACCTGCCTCACTCAAGTCCTGCCCTTGTGGAACTCAAAGGCAGGTTAAGTCACCTGGTCGAGGCCTCTCAGCCAGCAGGTGATGGCAAGATGTAAAGCCAGGCATGTCTGACACCCAAAGCCATATTCTCCAGCATCCTACCATTGGGTTCCCTGAATATAAAGTACTGGGAGTCACAGGGTATAGACTGCTGTGGCCATTCTGCTGGGAAGGGAAGGCAAGAGAGAACTCAGAGAAAGATCCCCCGCTGGAGTTGGACATTTTGGGGGTCGGGGAGGAGGGAATTGGTGTAGCAGAGGGAAATACGCAAAGGATTCAGACGTGGAGGCCAGAGAAGACTTGGTGTGCCTCCCATGGTGTGCTGTTACCAATTTTATGAAGCCCTGCTGTGTAGTCTGCCTATTTTCATGGTGTAAATACTCCCACCACGGCTGATTTCAAGCCACCGATGTGAAGTCACTGAATACGAAGCCAAGAAGAGAGGCCTATTAGCATGCCATCATGCAGTAATATAGTATTTCCCAGGGTCAAGATGAAGGTTCCCAAATCTAAGACGAAGCCGACAAAACAAAACCATCAGCAATCAAGATAAATAGCATTTTAATACAATATTTTTGAAAGATTAAAATTAATCCAAAAAAAAGAAATCCACGATGGATAAAATATAAAATTCTTATTTGTTTTTAGAAAGTTTTTAATGTGTATTTATTTTTGAGAGAGAGAGAGAGAGCATGAGCCAGGGAGGGGAGAGAGAGAAGGGGACAGAGGATCTAAAGTAGTCTCTGTGCCAATAGCCAGATGTGGGGCTTGAATTCACAAACGGTGATATCACGACCTGAGCTGAAGTCAGATGCTTAACCCACTGATCCACCCAGGGGCCTCTGTATTACCTTTATTGTAATGTAATGCATTTAATTGGAATTTAATTTTAGTAATTAGTAATGACTGTATGTAACGCATATCCTGAAACTTGAACAACCAGGGGCCAGCACTAGCTAGACCAAGCACTTTGCTGTTTCCCGCCTGTTGAGAAGCCCTGGATGGTAGAACCACGAGGAGAAAGGGACAGGGGACACAGAGGTCTAGGCCGCCTCACTTTAATTCGAATTAATCAAGATTCTATTCCTGTTCTGTGTCAATTTGAATCTGCCTACACCTCCCCCATCCCAGATGTGTGGATCGCCCCAGGCCCCGCCCCAGCCTCTCCTGGCCCCGCCCCAGCCTCTCCTGGCCCCGCCCCAGCCTCTCCTGCCCCGCCCCAGTCTCTCTTGGCCCCGCCCCTTCTCCTCCAGCGCCGTCGTCATGACAACCGCGTCCCTACGCCTTCCGCTCCCGCAAGCGCTCCCATTGGCCAAAAGTTCGCAGCGTGCTCGTCCCGCTCACTCTCATTGGTCAGTTGATCGCGCCGGTGCCAACCCGCGTACTCTCATTGGGTGATTGGTCGAAAAGGAAGGGGGCGAGAGGTAGTAGTGTGTAGTGGGTGCAGAACTGCAGCAGCGCAGCACCGAGCAGGGAGGGAGGGGGCGACCCGGAGTCTTTGAAAGGATAGAGGTGAGGGGATGTCACATGGAGGAGAGGGACGAGAAATGAGGGGCGGTGACAGGGGAATGGGTGGGTGAGGCAGAGACGATGTTTGGGGACTCCCAGGATGTCTGTCCTGCAGGGCAATGACCACACCGGCAGGCTCTGGCACAGGCTTCGGCTCCGTGTCCTGGTGGGGCTTGTCCCCAGCGCTGGACCTGCAGGCTGAGAGTGAGTCCCTTCCCCCGCCCCCCCCCCCCCGCCCAAGGACCACATCTGACCCGGCGGTTGCCTTCCCAGCCCGGCAGGCGGCGCGCAAACGTTCTCTGAGTCTCCAACGGCGGCGCCGCCCTTCACTGGGCGTCCCAAATGGCCTTTGCGGACTACGATTCCCAGAATGCTTAGAGGCACAGCTCCCTCGGGAACCTAGGCCAGGCGTGCGAGTCCTGCTGGGAGTTGTAGTCCATCGTTCTGGGGCGGCTGCAGGGGGAGGCTCTCCAGGCCTCCAACCCGAGCCTGTGTCATCTTACTAGGTCCTCCTGTGGACCCAGATTTGCGGGAGGATACAGAGCACACGACGCCCGAGCTAGATGTACTGCTGGTGGGATCCGTGGATGGGCGGCACCTGCTTCGGACTCTGGCCCGTGCAGCTCTCTGGCCTCGCAGGAGGTTACATGTGAGCCGGGATTGTGGGGTGGGTGGCGAGAGGAGAATGAAGGTGAGTGCCCAGACTCCTGTGTTTGAAGGAAGCCAGTGTACAGGATGTCTGGGTCCTGTGGAGGGACGAGGATTGTGGCTCCCGCTCCTGGGTATCCTAGGAGCCGGGGAATCATTTCTCCCTGTCTTTCCAGTTCTATGTGCTTGAGAATAATCTGGAAGCTGTGGCCCGACACATGCTGATCTTCAGCCTAGCCTTGGAGGAACCTGAGAAGATGGGGCTGCAAGGTCAGTTACAAGGACCCAGACATTCTGGCCCCCAGTGGCTCTTCCCCACCCCGCAGGGATTCTGGCATTTCAATGGTGCAATTACACCTTTGGGTCACAGTTGCCTGTTCCATTACTCGCTCATTCATTTGATAGTCTCAGAGCCTCAGCTTTACCCACCTGTACAATGGGGCTAAATATACCACCTCCTAGAGCCATTGAAAGAATTCCGGGAGAAAATCTGCATAAACTCTCTGTATGGTGCATGACACAGGATAACCATTGAAACCTCCTACCACAGGAGAAGTCCAAAAGAGATCAAAGGACTTCTTAAGAGGTAGTGAATCTCCCAGATGTGGGGAAGGTTTGGCTGAGCTCAGCCAGAGCCTCCCATGGGCCTGAGTCTTCTCAGTTAGAGACATGAATCCCAGAGAGTCTGCCTGGAGGAGGCAGCCTTGGAAGTGAGATTGAAGGGGGGAGGAGGATTTGGGTGGGGAGGCAGAAAGGATAATTTCTCAGTAACAACGACTTCGATTTAGTGCCTAGAGCAAAGTCTGGACTGAGACAATCTGTTCAAATCCCAGCTCCAGGGGCACCTGGGTGGCTCAGTCGGTTAAGTGTCCAACTTCAGCTCAGATCATGATCTCACAGTCCGTGGGTTCAAGCCCCGCATCTGGCTCTGTGCTGACACCTCAGAGCCTGGAGCCTGCTTTGGATTCTGTGTCTCCCTCTCTCTCTGCCCCTCCCCTGCTCACACTCTGTCTCTCCCTCTAAAAAATAAACATAGAAAAAAATTATTTAAAAAAAAAATCCCAGCTCTGTTTCCTGAGTGGCCTGGGGCTAGTCTCTGCCCATTTCTGGGCCTCAGTTTCTACACTGATGCAATGAGGATCCTAGAAATTCTTTCCCCATAGAATTCTTGTGAGGATTAAAAAAAAAATGTATATCTCCTGGCTTGTCATATATGACTTTGTTGTCATACTTATGGATGGTACTTGTCACTAACAGCCCAGAGCCTTCAGAATACAGTGCACACATTTCACAATGCACCTTGTAGAAGATTCTGAAGCTAGAACTAATCTAATCTAACTTAAGGTATATAGTTCTCTATTATAAGATTCTTAAACAATTCATATATTGATACAGATGCATTGATACGGATGTATATGTGTGTCCAACTAAAGGCATACCGTTCTCTTTTATAAGATTCCTCACTAGGGGCGCCTGGGTGGTTGAGTCGGTTAAGCCTCTGACTCTTGATTTTGGCTCAGGTCATGACCTCCTGGTCGTGAGATGGAACCCTTGTGTCGGGCTCTGTGGCGGCTGTGAATCCTGCTTAAGATTCTCTCTTCCTCTGCCCCTCCCACACTCACTCTCTCAAAAATAAACAAACAAAAACCTTAAAAGAAAAAGATTCCTACTAAAATGGAACAATTTGACGCTATGGTATTTTAACATGCATAAGTCTCCATTTCCATCTCTCTATGTAACCTTTTCTTCTTTAAGGGGAGGAATATTTAAACATGAAATTCAGGACTGGGCTCACCTGGAGGGCGGGGAAGACTAGGAGACCCAGATTAGGTCTAAGTAATTCTTCCCGTTTGAGGGATGGATCGGGGGGGGGGGGGGGTCTGCCAGTGTCCCTTAGGCATGTGTGACTATAAAATAATGAGATTGCCCTACAGAAGGTATGCGTCACCCACACGGGTCTCATTTCTGGGTTCACTCCTCTGCTGTCCCCGCTAATCCAGCCCCACCTTTCCCCAGAGAGGAGCGAGACCTTCCTGGAGGTGTGGGGGAACGCGTTGCTGCGCCCCCAGGTGGCCGCCTTCGTGCGCGCGCAGGCCGACCGCCTGGCGCGCCTGGTCCCGGAGCCCCACCGCCTGGCGGAGCAGCTGCCCTGGCTCAGCCTGAGCGCCCTCAAGGTGGCGTCACCGCCCAGGATCCGGACGGCCACGGGAACAATGCACTTGGGCGATCCAAAAGGGTTTTTGTAAATGGAAGTCGAACCCCAGCTCCCCGGCGCCCACTGTGGGATGTGCGCTAGGGGGGGGGTACTCTCAGAAATTCGGTTTCTTCGTCTGAGAAATGGGAGACTCATTCCCACGCCCCGGGATGGCAGGGAGGGTAAAGCGGGAGGAAGCGCTCTCGCTGCAGCCGCCTCTCCATCGCTCTCTCCCCACGCGTGCTGGCCGTGTAGTTCCGCGAGCGCGACGCGCTGGAGGCTGTGTTCCGCTTCTGGGCCGGCGGGGAGAAGGGTCCTGAGGTCTTCCCCATGAGCCGCCTCTGGGACTCCAGGCTGCGTCACTACCTGGGCTCCCGTTACGACGCCCGGCGCGGTGTCAGCGACTGGGATTTGCACATGAAGCTGCACGACCGCGGGGTGAGGGGCCTGGGAGGAGGGGCTGGGGGCCTGGACTTCTGGGTCTGAGGGAGGAGGGGCTGATTCCCGGGTCCGGGGGAGGAAGGGCTGGGGGCCTGATTCCTGGGTCTGAGGGAGGAGGCGCTGAGGGGCCGGACTCCTGGGTCCGAGGGAGGAGGGACTGGCAGTCTGGTCTCTGAGGGAGGAGGGTCTGGGGGCCTGGACTCCTGGGTCCGAGGGAGGACGCTGGGGAGCCATATGCCAGATTTACTTAGGCTTCTGTTCATTCCTCTCCCTACCCAGGCCCGAGTCATCCACACTCGCGAGTTCCGGCGTTGGAGGGACACAGGCGTCGCCTTTGAACTCAGAGACTCCAGCGCCTACCACGTGCCCAACCGGACCCTTGCGTCTGGCCGCCTCCTGAGCTATGTGAGTGTCTACCTCCCTGCCCTGGCCGATCCTTCTTTTCGGGGACATAGGAACCGGGGTCTTGGACGTTGACCCTACCTGCCTCTTCGCTCCTTGCTTTCTCAAGCACGGGGAGCGTGTCGCTACTCGCGGGTACTGGGGGGACATTGCCACGGGACCATTCATGGCCTTTGGCATCGAAGCGGACGATGAGAGCCTCCTGCGGACCAGCAACGGACAGCCAGTCAAGGTGGGCGCCTGGAGGTGCTGGGTTCTGGGAGAGGGTTTTCGAGGCCCCGCCCCCCCCCCCCCCCCTACTTTCTCAGCCCAGTCTGGAAATCCAAACTAACCCACATCCCATCCGTCACCGCATGCTCGCGCTGGGCGTTGGGGGAGGGGTGCTGTACTCTAGGCCCTGCCGGGTCACCCTGGCCGCGCCCCTTCTCTCCCCAGACCGCGAGTGAGATCACCCAGCACAACGTGACGGAGCTGTTCCGAGAGGTGGCCGCCTGGAGGCGCCCGACAGCCAACCACGGAACCCCTGAGCAGGTGCACGGCGAGGGCCCTGGAAGCCCGGAGCGCGGTAAGCGTGCCAGTCAGCTCACCCTCTTGAAATGCGAGTTGGGTGACACAGTGGGCACATCATCCTCCGGGGAGGAGTGGGACCCGGACCCCCATCCTGGGCTTCGGGTTCCAGGGATTTCGAGTCCAGAGTGTGTACTGATATGGCCTCCAATGCCTGGACAAATGGTCTCTTGTACCTGTGGTTGTCGATTTTTCTCTCTTCTCTTTGTATTTCTCTCCCTTTCCTAAATCCTAACACCATTATTGTCATTCAGATAGAATTATTTTCTTTAAATATAATTTATTGTCGATTTGACTTCCATACAATACCCAGTGCTCATCCCAACAAGTGCCCTCCTCAATGCCCATCACCCACTTTCCCCTCTCCCCCTCCCCCCATCAACCCTCAGTTTGTTCTCTGCATTTAAGAGTCTCTTATGGTTTGCCCATTCTGATAGAATTCTAATCCTACCTGCAGAAGACTAAGAGACGAGAACATTCTAACAAGGTGCTGTGTCCCAGCTCACTTTTGGAGAAACCCCGCCCCCCCCCCCCCACACCTCAATTCCGGTCTGCCTCCTTGGAACCATCCCCCAACCTGGTTCTTCCTGGATGTCCTGTGGCACCAGAAAAGGCCACCCACTCTTGCCCTCTTTTGAGTCTCAGTTGCCTAGTCTGTAAGATGGGTCTCTCTACCTGCCGGGCTGACTTTCCCAGAATTTTCCAGGAACCCACTTGTGAGGAAGGGCTTCAAGACAAGCAAAGAGTGTTATCTCCAAGCTTTGTTGTCTAACTCTGTGAGTCTTCCTCAGCTGCCCCTTCCCCGGAATTCACCGTTCACTTCCTGCCTCTCGGCTCTGCCCAAACCCTTCACCACAAGAGCTGCTACGAGGGACGGTTCCAGCTTCTCTACGTGGCCTGTGGGTAAGAGGGAGGTTCCCGGACTTCTCTCCCCCAACATCTCCTCCCTTAGGCCCAGGAATCTTGGCCCCCAGACCGTCCTCAATCAGTGGGCAGATCCCCCAGCCCCACTCTTCCCTCGGGACCTGCAAGTCTGAGCCTCAGTCCTCCCCTTTTCTCTGCCCAGGATGGTGCATCTTCTCAGCCCTGACCTCGGGGCTTGCGTGGCTCCCGGAGGACACCTGATCGTGGAATTAGCCCGGTGAGCCGACAGAGGACAGGGCAGGGAACGTCCAGGCTGACGGCCGTCAGCCAGGACCCCTAACACACCACTTCCTGGTTGCAGGTACCTGGTAGACCTGCGGCAAGAGCAGCTGCAGGGGTTTTCCGCCCGGGTCGGGGAGCTAGCTCAGGCGGCTGGATTCACCCCGCAGAACCAGGACAGGCCCTCTGAGACCTTCGCACGCTTCTACAAGTCCGGGGACTCTGCTTGCCTCCGCAGCCACGCCGCTGTGCAATCCACGACTCCGCCCCCTGGCGCCCTGGTCCCGCCCTCTGTACAATCCGCGACTCCGCCCCCTGGCGCCCTGGCCCCGCCCTCTGTACAATCCACGACTCCGCCCCCTGTACAATCCGCGACTCCGCCCCCTGACGCCCTGGTCCCGCCCCTTGAGGCAAGGAACCCGCCCCCGGAGGGCCTGACCCAGCCTTCGGAAGGCAAGACCCCACCCTCTGAGCGCCTCAAACTACCCTCAGAGTCTCGGGCTTCACTCTCAGAGGTTCAGGCTCCGCCCACAGGGAGTCAGACCCCAAAACCAGAGAGTCTGCCCCGACTGCCAGATACCCAGCCCCCCATCTCTGACCTCTAGTCAGGTCCCGGAAGTAGAGCCCGCCTGTAGAATACTCAGTTACACTCTCAACATTCTCAATCAGCTTCAGAGGTGTTGCTAGAATTTCAGATTACATTCCTGGGATGCTATAGTCTGTTCTTAGAATTCTAGATGGTTCTCTCAGAGTTCTCCATTTCATTCCTGAGCCTCTACACACAGCCTGGCGATCTGGCCCTGAGGCTCAGGCCCTCTGTGTGGTCCCCTTGTCGCCAGAGGTCCTGTTTTAACTGGGGTTTGGGGTGGTCTGCTCTCCAGGGCTAGTCAGCACCCACATGGTCCAAGTAAAGAGAGTGGGGTCCTCTTCTCCGTGTGCCCGTGTAGCTTTCCTGTCCTCAGTCTTGTCTCAGGGCTGGGGGAGGGGAGGGCCTAGGGTGGTCAAGAGAGGAGACCTAGTTCCAAGTAAACTAGAAGTGGGTTTCTCTGTGCTGTTGCCTGCGAGAGTCTGGGCCACACCTGGATCCTGAAATAAATCAAAATTTATTGAGTGGCCAAGAGGTTTGGGGCAGTGAAACTGACCATAGCTCTCATGGAGACTGCACTTTAGCGTGGAGGTGGAGCCCAGACTCCTGGGTCTGAGGAAGGAAGGGGCAGGGGGCTTGGACTCCTGGGTCTGAGGGAGGAGGGGCTGGGGGCCTGGACTCCTGGGTCTGAGGGAGGAGGGGACTGGGGGCCTGGACTCCTAGGTCAGAAGGAGGAGGGGGCTGGATCCCCAGGCCGCCAAGGTGGAAGGGTGATCCAGCTGGAGCATGGCCCACCCCACCCCTCACGCGCCCCAGTTATCTCGCATCCTGGGCAGGGGGAGGAGGCGGCAGCAGTATATTTAGTCTCGGTGTTCGCCCTTTATCTCAGTGTCCTCCGGGAAGCTTGGGCAGGCCGGAGGAGACCAAAGTCCCGGGGGCCTTCAAGGTCACCCCGGACGCCCCCTTACTGACCCTCCAAGCGCCTCTTGCCCCTTCTCTGCCTCCTGCAAGCCCTGGCCTGAGTCTCAGCATGGCGGACAAGTGAGTGCAGCCTGGTAACCCGGAATCCCAAGGTCCGAGGCGGCGAGAGGTGGGGCGATCTCCCGGGGTCCTGAGAGGTTGAGACCTGCGAGGCTGGGCACACGGCCTGAGAGGGGAGGTGGAGACAGGACTCCCGGGTGTCTGCACGACGGAAGTTTGGGAATCAGACCTTCTAGGACCTGAGGACGGGGGGAACTGTTGGGCTGGCAGGACAGGACACAGGCCCATGTTAACCCCTCGCTCCCGGTCTCTCTTCCTCCAGCAGCGACGATGCGGTGAGAGCAGACGCGGGCGGGAGGCGCCCGGCAAGGGAGGGCGCAGCAGGGCGGGACCTGGGGCGGGAGGCTGCAGCCCCAGGAGACCTTGTGCAGGGGGGCTGGGGAATCCGGCGGTGACGCGGCTCCGTTCCCCCAACCGCAGGCGGGCTGCCCGCCTCCCGCGCCGGCCCCGGTCCGACGCCGGTCCTCCGCTAACTACCGTGCGTACGCCACGGAGCCGCACGCCAAGGTGAGCGCCGAGCTCTACGAGTCTGGGCTCAGAGTCCTAGGAAGCTGTCTGAACCTGGGGGAGGAGGGGCGGGGCTCCGGTAGTGGGCGGAGCCAAGGCGGATGGGGCACCTCGGGGGCGGAGTTTTGCCGAGGGCCTGGCTCGGATTGGTGAAAGCTGCGTGTGGGCGGAGTTCCGTTGCCCATGGGAACTGCGATTGCTTAGGGAGTGGGGGGCGGTGCCTAATCAGTCAGAAGTCCGGATTGGTGGAGGGGACTAAGGGGCGTGGCCTCCGGTAGATTCAGGGCAGGCGTTGGAGGCGGGCCAAATATGGGCGGGGCTTGAGGGAGCGGCCGTGAGGCCCCTCTCACCGCCCGTCTTCGCCTCCCCGCCTTGATTGCTCCTTGCTCCGTCTCGCCCCGGCAGAAAAAGTCCAAGATTTCCGCCTCGAGGAAACTGCAGCTGAAGGTGAGGATAGGCCTGGAGAGGGCGCCTCGGTGTCCTCGCGGGGGGCGGGCAGGGCTGGAGAGTCGTGCTTGTATGGGTGGGTGTGGCCGTGTGGTGGGTAGCCCCACGAGGGGCGGGGCCTTGGAATGATGGACAGGCCCCGGAGGGGCGTGTTTCCAGAAGACCGTCCTAGCTGGGGACTGGAGGGTCGACTTGGCCGGCGCGGCTCTCCTGGTACCGCACGGCCCTCATGCGCTGCCCCGGACGGGCTGCGGTCCCCGGCCTCCCCTCCGCAGACCCTGATGCTGCAGATCGCGAAGCAGGAGCTTGAGCGGGAGGCGGAGGAGCGGCGCGGAGAGAAGGGGCGCGCTTTGAGCACGCGGTGCCAGCCTCTGGAGTTGGCCGGGCTGGGCTTCGCGGAGCTGCAGGTACTCCTCGGGGACTCCGGCCCGGCCCGGGATCCGAGGTTCCTAGTGTCCCGTCCTGCATCCTTGGGACGACTCACAGGTCTAGTCACTATCCCCCACTTCTGCTCGGGACCTTGGGGTCCAGTCTCCCAATCCTTCCTCTCAGGAGTTCAGAAATACGGCCCGCAGCTGCCTACAAGTCCCAAAAGCCAGAGGTTGATTTCTCCAGCCCCGATTCCGTCAGATTCTCGGGACCCCTGGCTCCTAGCACCCTTTGTTCCAACCGCTCCAGAGTCGGCTTCAAACTACTCCTGCAGGATCAGATGTCCAGGCCCCCAGCCCCTCCTCCCTCAGATGCAGGAATCGGGACACCACCCCCCCCCCCCCACCACCAGCACCACCACATACACCACATTCCTTGACCAGGACTTGTGCCGACAACTCCACGCCCGCGTGGACAAAGTGGATGAAGAGAGATACGACGTGGAGGCAAAAGTCACCAAGAACATCACGGAGGTGGGAGGCATTGGGCAGTCTCCTTCCTTCCAGGGTAGGGTGTGGTGCCTGGGGCTGTGGTCTCAGCCTGATCTCTTGCAGCTGCTTGTGGTGGCAGACACCGAGAGACCCGGGTCAGCTCTGTGGGCCTGGCAGACAGGAGCAGAAGAATGAGTATAAAGCGGTTAGGGAAGGCTGTTCCAGGCAGAGGGAACAGCATGCAGCAGCCAGGAGGTGGGAAAACAGAAGACGTGTTCTCGGAAATGTGTCGCCGGAGCACGGAGGGTTGATGAGCGAGCTCACGCATGGCACAGGGAATTTTGTGGGATGCGTGCACCTGGGCCAGGAAGTGTCAGTGTTTTTCAGAGATGAGGCTGGGCAGATCCGGGAGGGCTGACAGTTCCTGGATGAGGAGCTTGGATGTTTTCCTGAAGGCGGTGGGAGCTGAGCGAGGGAGAGCCTGGATGAGGCCTGGAGGGAGATAGGAGGGAGGTGTAGGGTGCAAGAGTGGGGCTGGGGGAGGGGGGGACCGGAGGAGAGCAAGTCTCCACTCCCCTTATGGCTGCTCCCAGATAGCAGATCTGACCCAGAAGATCTTTGACCTTCGGGGCAAGTTTAAGCGGCCCACCCTGCGGAGGGTGAGGATCTCTGCGGATGCCATGATGCAGGCACTGCTGGGCACTAGGGCTAAGGAGTCCTTAGACCTGCGGGCCCACCTCAAGCAGGTGAAGAAGGAGGACACAGAGAAGGTGAGTGCGGCTAGGGCCAGGAAACAGGGTGCTCAGAGGAGAGGGTGTGGGGGGAACACTCCTGGGGCCTAAGCTCAGGACAGATGGTACTTGGGTTATGGGGAGAAGAATCTGGCCAGGGAGCCTCAACAGGCATTGTGGAGAAAGGAAGTAGCAAGGAGTCAAAATGCGCCTGAGGTCTACAACAGGAAGTCCCCACTAGAGAGGAATAGAGAGAAGAATAGAGCACGCGGAGACAAGAAGGGAAGCCGCAGGGTATAATAGGAAGTAACAAGCAAGCAAGGAGGCCAGAAGTGCCTGAGGGAGACAGGAATGGGGGGGGGGTGGTGGCTTGAAGGGACTGCCTGAGGGGACAAGGAGTGTTCCAGAACCAGATCCCGGGCTGGACATCCCAAGGGGAGGCTGGAGGGTGGGCGGAGGATACTTGAGAGCCCCTCACCTCTGAACCCACTCCTCCAGGAAAACCGGGAGGTGGGAGACTGGCGGAAAAACATCGACGCGCTGAGTGGCATGGAGGGCCGCAAGAAAAAGTTTGAGGGCTGAGCTGGCTGCCCCGCCGCCCTGGCCCTGAAGGCAGAAGGCGTCCCTGAGGAATAAAGCTTCTCTCTGAGCTAAGAGTGGCTGCACGTCTGCTACCGGGGCGGGGGCTTTGGTGTGAGGGAGACGGAGAAGCCACACCACACAGCAGGAGCAGGGCCAGCGGCCTTGCGGGCACTCGCAGCTCCTCTGGGAGTGAGACTGGGGGTGCACGGAGATGCCCCGACCAAGGCCCAGAGAGAGACACGCACAGAGACACAGAGAGACTGAGTCACAGGCCCAGAGAGAGACAGAGACCCAAAAAGAGGGAGACAAGACAGCCATTCCTAGAAAGATCTGCAAAGAAAGGGGAAATGGAGAGGCAGATGTACACAACGAAACACAGAGGCCATGGAAAGAGACAAAAAGAAGGGTCCAAGTAGGGGGAAGGGCAGAGACACAGACCCCCCGGGAAGAGCTAGAAAGACACAGACACGGATCCAGAGCCAGACAGAGACAGAAACGGGGTCACAGACAGACACCAACAGACAGATACCGAGAGATGCAGATTGGCTGAGACACCCGCAGAAATGTGGAGACAAAAATGCATGGGGAGACGTGCAGAGTGAAAACCACAGAGACGCAGAGAGCTCCAGGGAGAGCCTGGAACAGACCCAAAGAGACCCTCCCCCCCCCCCCCCCCCCCCCCCGAGAAAGTCACAGAAATAGAAACAGAGATGGCAGACAGTGAGAGACAGAGACACCGGGAGGCAGGAGGGGTGAGGAATCCCGCCCTCGGGGCTGGCTCCCCTAGAGTTCAAGGTCATGGCTTGGCAGGGAAAGGAGGGGGGGGGGGGGAGGAATACCAAAACAGATCGGTGTCAGTTGGAGGTGGGGGAGTGTGAGGTGGGGCGGGCCTGACACCACACCCTCTGCCCTCCCCCCACCCACACCTGCTTCCCCGCTTTAGCGCCTGTTGTCACCGGGGTGGAATCCTGGTGGCTGACAAAGGGGTGGGGGTGGGGAGGGGGAGACAGAGATGGACAGAGACAGAGGGAAAGACAGACCCACAGGCGGAGAGTCACAGGGACAAAGGAGAGGCAGACAGTGTCAGAGAGGTGGAGGCCCAGAGACAGAAACCACAAGGGAGAAAGCGCCCCACGGTCCCCCTTTTGTCAATAACTATTCTCCAAGGACCTACTGTGTGCTGAGCCCAGGGACTCCAAAGCAGAGAATGCAGCGTGCTGTACGGGAGGTGGGGAGCCCAGAGGTCGGGGTCACCTGACCCAGCCTGGGATCAGGGCGGTGCTGATAGGGTGGAGGGGTCCCCAAGCAGCCGGGAGGAGCCAGGATCCTAAATGTGGAGCCCGAGTGGGGGCAGGGCCGCCCCAGAGCTGGGACTCCCGGTTGGAGAAAGGAATTCCTCCCCCTCCCTGTCCCCTGGGAGGCGGGGCTGAGCCTCAGCTATAAACCCAGGGGTGCTTCAGCTCGGTCAGCCAGGCTCTGCCCCGCCGTTCTCCGCTCCTGCTGACCCAACCTTAGGTAACGGTCCTGCTGTCTCCAGGGACTTTGTACTTGGAGGAGGGGACGGGAGGGAAACGGGAGGGGTGTGGAGAGGAGCCACGGAGGTGGAGGGGGCACCAAATAAAGGCTTGAGAATTTGGAAAGCTCAGCCCTTATGGGGACCTAGGATGGAGGTATTAGGATTTGGGAATTACAGAGTCTGGGGGTGCCGAGATTGGGGCGTCCCAGAGGAGCACACCTTCAGACCTGGGAGGTCTGAGTCTGAGGGGATCTCAGAAATTGGGGGGTATCTGGGCTTGGATATTAGACAATCTGAATGTCAGGACTGGGGGCCTCAGACTCTAGGGATTCAGGAATTGGGGGGTCTCAGGATGCTGAGGCTTCAGAACTTAGGTGTTAAGACCTCAGGCGTCAGGATCTGAGGAAGTCTGAGCCCACAGTCTGGGGTCTCAAGTATTGGGGTCTCGGAATCTGGAGACACGAGGACTCGTGTGTCCCCAGAAACCAGGGACGTCGTAAATTGGGGTCTCAGGATCTGCGGGTATCAGGATTTAGGGATGCTCTTAACCTGGGTACTGTGGAGCCTGGAGGACCTCAAAGTTGGGGTGGTGTCCCTGTAGGGGTCAGGATGAGGTCTGTGGACGGGGCTGCTCTTGTCCCGTCCTGCCTCCTCCTAGGCTGTGGGTGGTGGGGAAAGGAGGGGACAGGTGGGAAGGTAACCAGCCAGAGGGGAGGGGTGGGAGGGAGCGGGTGTGACTAAGTCTCCCAGGAGCCTCCCCCCTTGAATCCCTTCTTAGGAAATGTCCTCTATTTCACCATCTACGACATCCCCCCGAAATAGCCTTTGGAGGTGGGACAGCTATTGTCTTGAGGCCACAGTCCCTTCCCAAATACCTTCTCCTAATCCCAGCTCAGATCGGGTTCCCATGGACATGTCATAAGACAAAAGAGGACAGCTGTGGTGGTGGAGGGGCAGGAGTGGTGGCTTTGGGGCTGTGCCCGACCACACCGCCCAAAGCCCTTTCCCCGTCAGGGCCCCCAGCCCCTCCTTCCTCAGACCCAGGAGTCCTGGCCCCCAGCTTCTCCTCCCTCAGACCCAAGAGTCCAGGCCCCCTGCCGCCCCCCTGCCCCTCTTCCCTCAGACCTAAGAGCCCAGCTACACCCAGCCCCTCCTCCCTCAGACGCAGGCCCCCAGTCCCCTCCTCCCTCAGACCCAATAGTCCAGGCCCCCAGCCCCACCTCCTTCAGACCCAGGAGTCCAGGCCCCCAGTCAGGAGTCCTGCCCCCCAGCCCCTCTTCCCTCAGACCTAGGAGTCCTGACTCCCAGGATCTCTTCCCTCAGACCTGGAAGTCCTCCTCCTCCCTCCTCCCTCAGACCCCCCAAGGCCCCTCCTCCCTCAGACCTAGGAGTCCCGACCCCCAGGACCTCCTCCCTCAGACCAGGCCCCAGGCCCCAAGCTCCTCCTCCCTCAGACCCAGGAGTCCAGATCCCAGCCTTTCCTCCCTAAGACCCAGGAGTCCAGGCCCCAGCCCCTCCTCCCTCAGACCTAGGAGTCCTGACCCCCAGTCCCTCCTCCCTCAGACCAGGCCCCAGGCCCCAAACCCCTCCTCCCTCAGATCCAGGAGTTCAGATCCCAGCCTTTCCTCCCTAAGAACCAGGAGTCCAGGCCCCCAGCCCCTCCTCCCTCAGACCCAGGAGTCCTGAACCCCAGCCCCTCCTCCCTCAGAACTAGGAGTCCTGACCTCCCAGGACCTCCTCCCTCAGAACCGAAAGTCCAGGCCCCCAGCCCCCTCCTCCCTCAGACCCAGGAGTCCAGGCCCCCAGCTCCTCCTCCATCGGGACCCCAGCTCACTGCCGCGTTTTCTGGTCCTCAGGTCACACAGGATGTCTGACACCGAGGAGCAGGAATATGAGGAGTGAGTGGCAGGCGGGAGGGCTGGGGGTGTGGAGATGTGGGAACATTCTCCCACCTGCAAGACTTCTAACCGTCCCTCTCGCTCTTTCCTCCCACCCCTGCCATCAGGGAGCAGCCCGAAGGTGAGTGGGGAGTGGGCCGGCCTTGGTGGCCTGGGGACACGCAGGCGGGAGGCGAGAGGACAGGCGGGGTCGCCCACTGCCCCCACGCCCACCCTCCGGGGTTCCGGCGCCTTGCGCGGGCCCCGAGGGCTCCTAACCCTGATTTCTCTGCCCCCACCCCTACCTGCAGAGGAGGCTGCGGAGGAGGAGGAGGAGGAAGGTGAGGCCTGGACTCGGCGGGGCTGCAGCCTCGAGGGCTGCCCCGCGGGGCCGGGTGGGGAGGGGGCGCTGGGCAGGGCAGAGGCTGGCGGGGACGGGGCTCCCGACCGCCCGGCTTCAGGTCCTTTAACAGCCTCTCCCCTCTCTTTCCTCTCTGCCCCCCACTCCCCCGGCGTGGCCGCTCCCCCTCGCTCCCCCATCCTCGCTTCTCCCCTCTCCCCCTCCCCCCTGCCTCCTCCCCAGCCGCCGAGGAGCCGGAGCCGGTGGCAGAGCGAGGTAACCGCGGCTGCTTCGCTTGCCGAGACCGATATCCTCGGGCCCTGACCCCCGCGAGGAACCCCTGCGCCCCCCCTGTAACCCGCCCAGGCCCGGTCCTTTAAGCCCCGGAGAGCTCGCGCGCCCTCTGGTGTCCACGAAGGGAAATGGCCTCGCTGAGGCTTTAACCCTTTCCCTTCCTTCTTAAAGGGACCGACACCCAAGCCTTCTTCCCCAACCTGGAGGAATACTTGTAGAAGGGTTGGATGTTTGCGGACAGGCACCCTCCCCCTCCCGCCCATCTTCGCCCCCACCCCGTTATTTTTTTCCTCCATATACATTCAAAGGTTGGGGCCCGAGTTGCAGAAGGGGCTATTATACTGGGAGCCCGGGATTCCTGTGTCCCCAAGGGGGAGGGCTGGGGACACCCTGCAGTGCTAGGTCTTAATGCGGGGGAGGGGGTGCGGGGGAGGGAGCTGAGCTCTGGGCAGGTGATAGGAGGAAGATCTGGGGGTTTGGACCCCTGTGGGGGGGATCCCCACACCAGTTCTGAATGTATATCTGATGCGTGTGACCCTCTTCCTCCTTTACGGCCACCCTGATTTCCTTCCCCCCTCTTGTCCCCCACTCATGCCTCTCCCCTAGAGCTGCTCCTGGGGGCCATAGCTTGGAGGGGGGTGTTCCCTCTCTGGGCATGTCAGGCCCACCCCTATGAACTCTTGTTAATTATCTCTTTGTGTTTTCCCATTAGAAGAGGAGCGGCCCAAACCAAGGTGAGATCCTAGGAGGGTGGAGGTGGGGGGGGGGCGTCCCAATCTTATCCTCCTTAATGTGTGCCCCACCAGAGATAGGGTGGGGGGGGGGGGAAAGCAGGAAAGGAGCTGGGGCAATTGAAATGGGAAAGGACAGGGCTTCCTTCTTTCAGCACACGTTCCAGAGACCTTCCCGTGGTGTTGGGCAAGTCAGACCCTGTCTGCTCTGTTGGGGAAACAGACCCCGTGACAGTGATGGTAGCACAGAAGAGGGCCCTATGTTTGCCCTGGGTAGTCAGGGAAGGCTTCCCAGGGGAGGTGACGCCTCAGTCCTGAGGGATGAAGAGTTCACTAGCTGAATGAGGCTGGAGGGGTATTGTAGGTGAGAAAGCCTGCAGGGTGTGGCGGCTGGATCTAGGCCAGGCTTTCAGGGAACCAATACAGACACAGCTCATTCTGATGATGAGGTTCCAAACTAGGCAGATCTGTGGAGGCCATGAAAGCTCATGGGGGCAGAGGGTCCTGGAGGAAGTGACATCGGGGCCCAAGCTTGGAGACTCAAGGAGGCAGCAACGCAAGCATAAGAAATAACTTAGATGCAGAGTTCTCTGGGTTGGTTTGGGCAGTGACACCAATTCCATTGTGGCTGGAGTGTGGAGGGCAAGAAGGGGCTGGGCCCTGAAGGCCGGGGGCCCTGGGGAGTCCTGGAAGGGTTTTGAGCAGAGGAGACAGACCTGAGTGAGAGAGTAAGGGGGAGCAAGAGATCATAGGTGTGCTTCAGGAGGAGGGAAGGCCTCAGAGGAAGGGCATTGCAGGCAGAGGGAACAGCATATGAAAGGCCCAGGGGTACAAAGGCACATGGCATAGCCAGGGAACCATGAAATGTGTCTGTGAGGGAGGAGAGAAGTTGCTGGAGGAGTTGACTGGGGCCGGATGGAGAAGGGCTTTGAATGCTGAGTTGCTCGGACTTTGTCTTAAGGATGAGATCTGGGTGTTAGAAATGCCCCTCTAAAGTCATGAAAGACGAGGAACCGAAGGTGGACAGCTGGAGACTGGGAGGCCAGGAGGAGGCTGGCAGGAAGGTTCTGGTGAGAGGGACTGAGGCCTGAGCTGGGGCAGGGGGCAAGGGGTGGAAAGGAGGGAACAGACTGGGGAGATTGCCAGGCAAAGGGGTCAGGACTTGCCATTGGGGCGAAGGGAGGGAGGAGGAAAGGACCACGGTCTGGGGTCTTGGGGAAGTCGATGAGTTCAGCAAGGGCGTGACATGTGAGAAAGCGGGAAATGTTCAAGAGGCTCCTGTTAACCTGAGTCTGGGACTTAGAAGTGAGTCCAGGCTGGAGACGGAGTCGGTGAATCCCCCATAATGAATGATAATCAAAGCCACGGGAGTGAGGGACACGGGTCATGAGAGTGTCCTATGGATGAATAAAAGGTCAAAGCTCTCAGAAGAGCTCCCTTCAGAGGAGCGGGAAGAAATCAGGTGAACGTGCTGTCTTAAAAACCAGCGGAGAGGGGCGACTGGGTGGCTCAGTCGGTTAAGCGCCCGACTTCAGCTCAGGTCATGATAGAACACTCGGTGAGTTCGAGCCCCGCGTCGGGCTCTGTGCTGACAGCCTGGAGCCTGCTTCGGATTCTGTATCCCCCTCCCTCTCTGCCCCTCCCCTGCTCATGCTCTGTCTCTCTGTCTCAAAAATAAATAAAAACATAAGAAAAAAAAAATAAAACAGAGGAGAGAATTCCGATTAAAGCCGGATGAAGGGCTGACCACGCTCCGCCCCCAATGCACCGCCCTGTACGAATACAACGCAAGCCGCGTCTGTAACTATATATTTTTTACAAGCCGCGTTTTAAAAAGTAGCACAAAACGGGTAAAATTCATCTTAACAGCATTTTTTTAATTCAACCCATTATATCTGAAATTTCATTATTTGAACATGTAATCGGTAGGAAACATTATTAGTGAACTATTTTACATGCGTTTGCTGGAGGCAAGTTTTGGAAATTTCACTGGTAAGCCCACGGAATCTGGATTCTGAGGAGCCAGCCACCTGCCTGGTGCTCCGAACCGCGCGTGGCTGCCACCTGCTGGTCGGCGCAGCCCGGGAGCCCCAGTTTTCCCCCCTTTCCGCCCGACAGGCCTGTGGTCCCTCCTCTGATTCCCCCGAAGATCCCAGAAGGGGAACGTGTGGACTTCGATGTAAGTACCTGGACATCCGGTCCCCCGGGCGCTTTTGTGCAAATTAGGAAGAGGCGCTGGGTCCCGCTCCCTTTGGGAGGCCGCCTAATGAACCGAGTGGGCCTCTAGTGCCACCTGCTGGAAACATCGCGAAAGCGCCCCTGGTTCTCTAGACTGTCCAAGCCCGTCCCGGCCGGCAGGGGGCCCCGCCCCCGACGTCGCTCAAAGGTGCCCGCAGGCGGGTGCCTCCTCCCCTGTCCTGCCCGGGAATGACGGGGGCCCGCACCCTCCGTGCTGTAGGACATCCACCGGAAGCGCATGGAGAAGGATCTGCTGGAGCTGCAGACGCTCATTGACGTGCATTTTGAGCAGCGGAAGAAGGAGGAAGAGGAGCTCATAGCGCTGAAAGAGCGCATTGTGAGTGGGGCGACTGGGGTGCGGCGAACGCCTCCCTCCCCCGGGGCCTTCCTTGGGGTCCAGGGCAGGCCCGAGGCCGAATCTTTGGGCGCTTGCCTAAGTCGGTGGTCGCACGCAAACTAGCTCATCTCTGCTCTTGACCTCCTTTGCAGGGGGGGGGGGGAGGGGGGGGTTCCTACACCCCCTCATTTTTCTCTCTCCTCCAGGAGCGGCGCCGGGCAGAGAGAGCAGAACAACAGCGCTTCAGAACCGAGAAGGAGCGCGAGCGTCAGGCTAAGCTGGCGGTGGGTGCCTCCCCTTCCCTGGGAGACCAAATGTACTTCTTCAGCTGGTTGCTCCATTTCCCAGTCATGATATTGTCTGCGGTCCTGAGAGAGCCCTTGTGCTGTGTTATTCAAGGATCTGTCGGTTGGAAGGGACAGAAACCCCAGCCCAAACTGGGTTCAGCAGAAAGAGAATTTTATTGGCTCACATAACTAAACAAGTGTAGAGTGTGACTTGCTTCAGGTATGGCTGGATCAAGGAACTTAAGCAAAATGTCCCAGCTCATCTCTTCCCATCCCCCGGGCTCACCTTTCTATGGACATTGCGGGTGGTGAGCTCATCCTGGGTTTGCCTGGGACTTTCCTGGTCGGCGCCCTGAAAATCCTGTATCCCACCAGACCGAGGCGAACGGAGTTGTTGGTCACCCTGCTGGACACCCCGTTCTCAGGCAGGGGTGACAAATGGCCACCAGCTACTTGGGCTCAAACTCTTTTGTCTGTCTTCTGCATGATGCTGGGGTGCGTTCAGACTGGTCACCTGTCCATCTTGGAGCAAATTGCTGGCTAGTTGTAGGCCACTGGTTAGAATATTCCCGTTGGTGTAGGGTCTTGGAGGCACGACCTGACTTGGAATCAAGGAGTGGCCCGCCTTGAACCACTTTCCAAGATTGGTAGTAGACTGACATGGTCGGCAAGATACTGGTCTCCCAAAGATGTTCATGTCCCAATTCCCAGAGTCTGTGAATATGGTACCTGGCATGGCAAAAGGGACTTTGCAGGTGCGATCGAGTTAAGGACGTTGAGGTGGGAGATGATTCTGGATTATCCAGATCGGCCTCGTGTTATCACAAAGGTCCTTACAACAGGGAGACCGTAGGGTCAGAGTCAGAGATACTTGAAGATAGTGTCCTGCTAGCTTTGCAGAGGGAGGAAGGGGCCAGGAGCCAAGGGTTGCATGCGGTGCCTAGAAGCAAGGGCAAGGGAGTGGATTCTCCCCGGGAGCCCCCAGCAGGAACCGGCCCTCTTCACTCCTTGGTTTTAGCCCACAAGACCCATTTCAGACTTCTGACCCGCAGAGCTGTTAAGGTGATAAGCTTTTGCTGGTTTAAGCCCCTCAGTTTGCCAATTACAGCAGCAGGAGGAAACTGATTCAGGTGGGGCCTGCAAAAACCCATCGTGCCCACCTCACCAGCACTTCCAGGGGGCAGAGGGGTTGGTCTGCAAGCCACCGTTTCTGGGGCATGCGGTGCAGACTTTGAAACGTGGGGATGCCGTCACTAGACGTTGCAGAACCCCTTCCTCAGGCTCGAGGCCATTCAGCCCCTTCTAGTGCCCCAAGCCCCCCACCCCGTCACCAGTTACCCTCCTTCATCCTCTGAGACATTCTTGTCTCCTGAGAATAAGGGAGATGAAGGCCCAGAGAGGGTGAGTATCTGCACTGAGGCCACACAGCAACCTCACCATCGGCCTTCAGGCTACAGGAATGTAGAAAACAAGCAGGCACATCCCTTGCATTTTAATTCTTGCTTGAGGGATATTAAGGACCAGAGAGGAAAGGGACTCGCAGGTGATCACAGAGCCACAGGTGGTCACAGAGCCCAGGTGGTCACAGAGCCAGGCCTGGAAGGGCCAGGAGCAGAATGCCTGCATTTTTGCCTTTCCTGACCTTGACTTTGTCCCATGCCTTGGGTCTGGTTGATTGCTGCTTCCATCAGCTCACACCTGAGCCCCCCCTCCCCCACCGGAATCTCAGACCCCTCCCCCCAGAGGGTGGCCTTGGGGTTAACCCCTTTCTTCCCTTAGGAGGAGAAAATGCGGAAGGAGGAAGAAGAGGCCAAGAAGCGGGCTGAGGATGATGCCAAAAAGAAGAAGGTTCTATCCAACATGGGAGCCCATTTTGGGGGTTACCTGGTCAAGGTGAGTTCAGTCCCCTGGGACCTAAGGTCTACATTCCCAGGGAGGAGGGGCTGGGGGCCTAGACTTCTGGTTCCTGATAGGGGAGGTCTGAGGGAGGAGGAGGAGGCTAGGGGCCCAGATTTTTGGGTCTGAGGGATGTGGGGGCTGTGGGCCTGGACTCCTGGGTCTGAGGGAGGAGGGGCTGGGGGCCTGAGGCCTGGTCTGAGGGAGGAGGGGCTGGGGATCTGGGTCCTGGGTCTGAAAGAGGAGGGGCTGGGGGCCTGGACTCCTGGGTCTGAGGGAGGAGGGGCTGGGGGCCTGGGCTCCTGGGTCTGAGGGAGGAGGGGCTGGGGGCCTGGGCTCCTGGGTCTGAGGGAGGAGGGGGGTGGAGGTCTGGACTTCTGGGTCTGAGGGAGGAGGGGCTAGGGGCCGGGACTCCTGGGTCTGAGGGAAGAGGGGCCAGGGGCCCGGATTCCTGGGTGTAGGGACAGGTGGCGAGGAGCTCAGCCCCCTGTGTTCTGATCAGTCCCACAGTTGAGTACCTCCCCTTCTGTCCCCTCAGGCAGAACAAAAGCGTGGTAAGCGCCAGACAGGCCGAGAGATGAAACTACGCATCCTGTCTGAGCGTAAAAAGCCTCTGAACATCGACCACATGGGAGAAGACCAACTCCGGTAGGTGTCCTGGGGGCCTCAGCGTGGGACGGGCTTGTTGTAAGACAGGGAGATAAGGGGACCAGCTCTGGGAGGGCAGAAGCCCGGGGTCTGAGCCCTCATGCTGTGTGACTTTCGGGCAAGGGTCTCCCCCTCTCTGGGCCCCTTGCTGTCTTCCCTGTGATACATGTCACTGGTATAGGACCCACTTTTTGTGGGTACTGTGACCTGTGGAGCCTGGGAGGTAATAAGGCCAGACGAGATAACTCCCCCAAATTTAGGAGATTATGTTGACTCATTGATGTCCTGTGGAAACTTAGGAAGGCCCCGTCTTTTCTCTGAATCGAAGCCAGATGTGCGGGTGAGAACTTTCCAGCCACGTCTCTGCCCCACCGGACTCTCCCTCCCCCTTCACCTCCCGTTCACGACAGCCCACACCTCATGATAAGCCGTCAGTGGGAAGGCTGCGGAGGACTTTTCCTCCGGGGGCGTCATTTGTGCTTTGACGTACTCTGGCCTGGAACGTGGCTCATGTAGCCAGGAACCCCCACTACCCCGGAGGCTGCACAGTGATGGGGTCTGGAACTCAGCCTCCTACGGCAGCGCTCAGCGCTCAGTGCCTGCTCCGCTGCTCACTGCTGAGTGATCTTAGGCACGTGAGGTAATTTCTCTGAGCCTCACTTTCCTTACTGGTAAAAATGAGGATAGGAGGACACAGCCTGCCTGGTCCGCCTGGGAAAGGTCGGTGAGGCGACGATAGTGAAGGGGATGGCTGCAGGGCTCATGACCCTGTGAGGTAGATCCTATCATTATCCTCACGTTAAAGATGAGGGACCTGAGGCACAGAGAGGTTAAGTAAGCTTTCCAGGGCTGCACAGCGTGCAAGCGTGAGAGCTGGGATTTGAACCCTGGGCTCACTGTGGTATAAAATGGGGTGATGGGGGGCGCCTGGGTGGCTCAGTCGGTTGAGTGTCCGACTTCGGCTCAGGTCACGATCTCGCGGTCCGTGGGTTCGAGCCCCGCGTCGGGCTCTGGGCTGATGGCTCGGAGCCTGGAGCCTGCTTCCGATTCTGTGTCTCCCTCTCTCTCTGACCCTCCCCCGTTCATGCTCTGTCTCTCTCTGTCTCAAAAATAAATAAACTTAAAAAAATTTTTTTTTAAATGGGGTGATGGTCGCTGGTTAACAGCTGGGTCTCCGGGGGCAGAGACTCCAGATTATAGCATTTGCCCATTTCTGCGATGTAACTACTCTCACCATGCCGATTTCAGACTACCAGCGTGAGGACACGGCTCGCGGGGTCAGCTCTGGGAGGCGTTTGAATGGCTCCAGCCCGCAGCTCACCATGTGCCCTGCCTTCTGAGCACGTTATCACAGGGCATAAAATAACACGTAGCTGGTGTTCATTTTTCCCTCTTGTCCTCTTCTTCCCCTGTCCACCAGCACACAGCCACTCGTCATTGGGGTCCGCTAATATTTTTTTTTTTTTTTTTCAACGTTTATTTATTTTTGGGACAGAGAGAGACAGAGCATGAACGGGGGAGGGACAGAGAGAGAGGGAGACACAGAATCGGAAACAGGGTCCAGGCTCCGAGCCATCAGCCCAGAGCCCGACGCGGGGCTCGAACTCACGGACCGTGAGATCGTGACCTGGCTGAAGTCGGACGCTTAACCGACTGCGCCACCCAGGCGCCCCTGGGGTCCGCTAATATTGAGGCCCTGTTATCTCCACTGTATTCATCAGATAAAGGTCTTCAGGGTGTATACAATTTTTTTAGATAAAAACATGCCCCAGAGCAGAGGGTGGTAGCTAGCGAGAGAAAACCAGGAAGGCTAGTAATAATCAAATGAATAGTGACACTAGCTTTATTGCAGATTTTTGTCAGTTAAGAATATGCTTGGCCTCAGGGCCTGGGTGGCTCAGTCAGTTGTTGTTCAATTGTTGTTTTTTTTAATGTTTATTTATGTTTAAGAGACGGAGACAGAGAGAGACAGAGAGAGACAGAGCACGAGCAGGGGAGGGGCAGGGAGGGAGACACATGATCCGAAGCAGGCTCCAGGCTCTGAGCTGTCAGCACAGTCCCTGAAGTATTCAACTCTTGATTTCAGCTCAGGTCATGAACTCACAGTTCATGGGTTTGAGCCCCACCTCAGGCTCTGGGCTCACAGCGCAGAGTCTGCTTGGGATCCTCTCTCTCCCTCTCTCTGCCTCCCCCCCCCCCCCATGCGTGCGCTCTCTCTCTCAAAGTAAATAAATAAACTTAAAAAAAAAAAAAAAGGGTAAGTTTGGCCTCTAGTAAAGAGATCTGTCCATAGCAGCCTAAAATACAGAGGCTGATTTTGTCACAGAGAAGCAATCTGACACTAGGGTAGTCCATAGCTGGTATGGGACCTCTACAAAATCACTGGAGACCCAGTCTCCTGTTTTTCTGCTCTGCCACATTTAGCCCCATATTTCCATTCTCAAAATCACCTCATAGTCCAATGTGGCTGCTGGAGCTCCAGCCAACACATCCAAGCAGCAGGAAGAAGTCGCAAGGAAGGAGCCACAAAAGGCTTGCTCGGAAGCCATGCCTAATGACTGCCTTCACCCCACTGGTCACCCCCACCCTCACGCACAGGGAGATTTGGGAGAGTAGCTTTTTAACTGGACCTGTTGCCAAAGGTTGTGTCTAAGGAAGAAAGGGAGAAGAGATATAGAGCAGGCAGCCACAGGTTTTTGTGTACATTTTATGGAGAGGGAAATAGGATCCTAGGGAATCACTCTTGCCAGAAGATAGCAGAGAGGGGATTTGAACCGGGGCTTCCTGACTCCAGAGCCCGAGTTCCTGACCATGACATTATTCTCCCTTACGGAAATGACTTTTGGATGTGGAGACAGGGGGCAGAGACTTAAAAACCCCTTTCTTCTGTTCACTTTGAATATCTTGGCCACACCTCTTAACAAAATGGTACCAATAATGCCCAACTCAGAGGAGACTGGCCGTGTGGCTTTGGACCGTTGTCTCTGGGCTGTGGGCTGGCCCGGTGCGTGACAGCCCTTCTGCCCGTGCCAGGGAGAAGGCCCAGGAGCTGTCGGACTGGATCCACCAGCTGGAGTCCGAGAAGTTTGACCTTATGGCGAAGCTGAAGCAGCAGAAGTATGAGGTGAGACCCGTGTCCCACGGAGGGCAGCGCAGGGCAGGGGTGGGCATGCGTGCGTGCGTGTCCCACGCAGGGCAGGGGTGTGTGTGTGTGTGTGTGTGTGTGTGTGTGTGTCTGGCGCAGGGCAGTGGCGGGTGGGCGTGTCTGGTGCAGGGCAGGGGCGTGTGTGCGTGCATGCATGCGTGTCCCGCGCAGGGCAGGGCCGTGCGTGCGTGTCTGGCGCATGGCAGGGGCGGTCTGGTGTAGGGCAGGGGCGTGTATGCATGCATGGGTGCCTGTTCTGCGCAGGGCAGGGGCGTGCGTGCGTGCATGCATGCGTGTCTGGCGCAGGGCAGGGGCGGGTGGGCATGTCTGGTGCAGGGCAGGGGTGGGCAGGCGTACATGCGTGTCTGGCGTGTCCCGCGCAGGGCAGGGGCGTGCGTGCGTGCATGCATGCGTGTCTGGAGCAGGGCAGGGGCGGGTGGGCGTGTTTGTTGCAGGGCAGGGGCGTGCAAGCGTGCATGGGTGCCTGTCCCATGCAGGGCAGGGGCGTGCGTGCGTGCGTGCGTGCGTGCGTGTCTGGCGCGGAGCAGGGGTGGGCGGGTGTGGTGGGCGGGCGTGCCCCCGCCCCATCATCCCCCTCTCCCCTTGCAGATCAATGTGCTGTACAACCGCATCAGCCACGCCCAGAAGTTGTAAGTGTGCCTGGGCCGCTGAGCCCCACGCCCCTGCTCCGACCCTGGGGTTCCTCTTTCCTTCCCTGTGGCTCCCCTCCAGTCCCTCGACCCCCTCTTGGCATCTGTCCCTTTCTCTCTGTGTGTCCTTCTCCGGGTTGTCAAGTGGGGCAGGCGATCTTGCCCCCAGGGAGGGTGGACGATGGCTGGAGCGCACCGGGCTGTCGCAGGGGCAGGGGTCGGTGCTCCCGGCCCATGGTGGGGGGAGGCCGGGGAAGCCGGTCAAAACCTGCCGTGCCCAGGGTGGCCCGCCCCGAGTGCCCGTAACCGCTGTAACGGCCGTGACTATTTCCGCGTCCCTAGCCTCCTTTTCTCCGGCTCTCGGTTCCTCTCTCCATGCCTCCCAACGGCTGCGTCCTTCCTGCCAGCCTTGACCCATCTTGCGTGCTACCCACGCTCACTCACCCGTCCCTCCCTTCCCCCAGCCCGTCCTGCTAAACATTTATCAGCTTCCGCAGGGACACCCTGAGCGCACCCACGCACATCAATTCCCTCAGGTCGGGGGGAGCCGGCCTTAGGCCATCAAGCCCACCGCCCCAGTCCGCGACGGGAGAACGCATTTGCCTGCCCCTTCCTCTGGGCAGGGAGAGCCGGACTTTTTTTTTTTGGGGGGGGGGGCGGGGACTTCCTGAATTGGGGGCAGGGCCCAGCTCAGACGCTGGGGGAGCCCGTCCTGCCTGACACCCCCTCTCTCTTCTCCTACAGCCGGAAGGGGGCAGGGAAGGGCCGCGTTGGAGGCCGCTGGAAGTGAGGCCCTGGGGCTGGAGCCAGAGCCCTGGGAGGACCTGTCCCGTCTCTGCGGTTTGAAATAAATGCTCCGCTTACAGACACTTACTGAGTTCTATCATTATTACCCCGCAGCCAGCCTGTCCGGTCCCCTTGACTTAAAACACTCCATAGGGTGATGTGTCAAGGTGGAGCCTCCCCCCTGCTGGTGGGAATGTCACACATTGTGTGGGAACCACTCTGGCAGGTCCTGGAGAGGCTAAACACAGTTAACGGATGACACAGTCATTCTACTCCCAGGGGTCTGCTGGAGGGAACTGAAAACATATGTTCGTACACACACACACACGCACGCGCGCGCACACACACACACACACACTGCACAAATGTCGGCAGCAACATTACAACAGCCAGAAGGTGGAGACACACGCAAATGTCCAGCAACCGAGGAATGCATGCTAAGGCGTCTTATTCAGCCATAAACCGGGAGGAGGTCCTGACACCGGCTGCAGTGTGGACCAGTCTCAGAAACGGGACGCTGGATGAAGGAAGCCAGACACCAGAGGCCACAGGTTGTGTGATTTCATTTGTATGACTTGTGCAGAGGGCAAATCCACGGAGGCAGGAAGTAGATGAGTGGGTTACAGGGGCTGGGGGAGGGGAGTCGTGATTCTCCGGGGGCGGGGAGGGAGGGGGAGGGGGAGGGGGATGGAAATGCCTTAGTGTTGATGGTATCACACACCAGCTTGTGAATATAAAAAGCCCCTGAGCTATACAGTTAAAAAATTTTTTTTTATTTATTTCTATTTTTTTATTTTTATGATTTTTAAAAATATTTATTTATTTTTGAAAGCATGAGCAGGGGAGAGGCAGAAAGAGAGAGACAGAGGATCCAAAGCAGGCTCTGTGCCGCCTGCAGAGAGCCCGAGGTGGGGCTTGAACCCACAACCCTGAGGTCAAGGGTCACACCCTCCACTGACAGAGCCAGCCAGGCACTTCCTGAACTGTACACTTTATTATTTTTTTAATTTTCTTTTTTTTTTAACATTTATTTATTGCTGAGAGACAGAACATGAGCAGGGGAGGGGCAGAGAGAGAGGGAGACACAGAATCCGAAGCAGGCCCCAGGCTCCGAGCTGTCAGCACGGAGCCCGACGTGGGGCTTGAACCCATGAACTGCGACATCACGACCTGAGCTGAAATTGGTCACTTAACCAACTGAGCCACCCAGACACCCCTATTTTTATGTTTTTTTAAAGTTTTTTTTTAAGTTTCCTTATTTTCCTTATTATATTTACTTTATTCATTGTGTTTACTTAAGTTTCCTTATTTTGAGAGAGAGTGAACAGGGCAGGGGCAGAGAGACAGAGAGAAAGAATCCCAAGCAGGCTCCACACTGTCAGCGCAGAGCCCAACACGGGGCTCGAACTCACAAACCATAAGATCATGACCTGAGCTGAAATCAAGAGTCGGACGCTTAACTGATCTATATCTGAATTTTAAAATGCAAAACCAACCCAAACAAAACAATTTTCAAGTTGCTCACTGGAGAGGGATCCGCTCGTAGTGACAAAGCAGTGCCCACCTTTGTGACCTTTAGGATGGGCACACATTCCTGAGCACATAGGGGCCTGGGTTCTGGGCCCCGAATCCCAAATATCAGTGGCTCAGGGAAGATGGCTGATCCCGCACACATAGCTGATATGTCCCCACAAAATCCGTGAGTTGAAGCCCTAATCCCCAGTGTGATGGTTTGTGGAAGGTGGGGTCTTTGAGAGGTAACCAAGTTTCCATGAGGTCATGAGGGTGGAGGTCCAGTCATGGGATTAGTGTCCTTGTGAGTACTCGAAGAGACCAGAGCACTGTCTCTGCACCATCTGAGGACACAGCACGGAGGTGACAGGCTGTCACCAGAACTTGACCGCACAGTCACCCTGACCCAGACTTCCAGCCTCCAGAACGGTGAGAAGTGAATGGTTTCTGTTTAAGCCCCCCCGGGGCCTATGGCTTCTCGTCCTGGGGGCTTGAGTCGACGGGGACCTTGTGATGTTTCCCCCAGTTCTGGTTCCAGACAGCCGCGGAGGGCAAAGCAGGAGACAGACACGTCCCCGCCCATTCTTTCCTCCTGGCAGAACTTAGCTCTGTTGCCGTCTGTAGCTGTTTGCTTGTCCTCACTGGACTGTTAAGCCCAACTTAAAATCAGCAGTTCCAGGGGTGCCTGAGGGGCTCCGTCGGTTAAGCATCTGACTCTTGGTTTCGGCTCAGGTCATGACCTCAAGGTTCATGAGCTCGAGCCCTGCATCAGGCTCCCCGCTGTCAGTGCAGAGCCTGCTTGGGATTCTCTCTCCCTCTCTCTCTGGCCCTCCTCCACTTGTACTCTCTCTCTCAAAATAAATAAATAAACTTAAAAAAAAATCAGCAGTTCTAGGGGCGCCTGGGTGGTTCAGTTGGTTAAGCGCTGACTTCAACTCAGGTCACGATCTCACACTTTGTGAGTTCGAGCCCCGCATCAGGCTCTGTGCTGACAGCTCAGAGCCTGGAGCCTGCTTCAGATTCTGTGTCTCCCTCTCTCTTCCCCTCCCCCACTTGCACTCTGTCTCCCTCCCTCCCTCTCTCTCTCTTTGAAAAATAAATAAACACTACCAATTTTTTTTGAATCGGCAGTTCTATTACGATGTGAAAGAAGGGGAAAACGAATAATACGGGACATCTAAGTCTCTACCCTCCCCCACATGGCGCATTAGTGAAACCACTTTCTCTATCCACACAGCACGCAGCTTGCAATCAGCGGACTCGAGGGCCTCTTGGAAGCTGCCTGCCTGTATCCGTTTGCTTGTACAGAATAACCACCTCACATCTGACTGGCGCTCCTTGGAAACCTTTCATTGAGCTTATGAGGTTGGCAGTTTGTGCTGGGCTCAGCTGGGCAGTTCTTCTGGGCATGGCTGATCTTGTCTGGGCTTTTTTTTTTTTTTAATTTTTTAAGTTTATTTCTTTATATTGAGATTGAGACAGAGTGTGAGCAGGGGAGGGTCAGAGAGAGAGAGAGGGACAGAGACAATTCCAAGCAGGCTCCCCACTATCAGCACAGAGCCTGACAGGCTCGAACTCACAAACCGTGAGATCATGACATGAGTCAAAAGCAAGAGCTGGACGCTTAACCAACTGGGCCACGGAGGCACGCCTCTTGTCTGGGATTTTTGCTTGTGCATCCACGGTCTTCTGCTGGCTCAGTTGGAATGGTTGGCTTAGGGTGGCCCCGTTTGGGGTGGCTGGGACCTCTCTCCATGTGGTCTCTTATGGAGGTCTCTCTTTTTTAAAATAATTGTCTTTCTATATACTTTTTTTTAATGTTTATTTTTTTTTTAATTTTTTTTTCAACGTTTTTTATTTTATTTTTGGGACAGAGAGAGACAGAACATGAACGGGGGAGGGGCAGAGAGAGAGGGAGACACAGAATCGGAAACGGGCTCCAGGCTCCGAGCCATCAGCCCAGAGCCCGACGCGGGGCTCGAACTCACGGACCGCGAGATCGTGACCTGGCTGAAGTCGGACGCTTAACCGACTGCGCCACGCAGGCGCCCCTTAATGTTTATTTTTGAGACACACACACACACACACACACACAGAATCCAAAGCAGGCTCCAGGCTCTGAGCTGTCAGCACAGAGCCTGACATGGAGCTCGAACCCACGAACCATGAGATCATGACCTAAGCTGGTCGGATACTTAACCGACTGAGCCACCCAGGCGCCCCTGGAGGTCTCTAAGGAGGGACATATGTGGTTTTCTTTCATGCGTTTCAGCCTAATCTCATGCTCCCAGAATTTTGTTTATTTCATGGTCATCCTGTGAATGCCTCTTCACATTTCTGCACTTGACTCAGATCCCTTCCCATCATAATGCCAGCACTACGCCAACAATGTCATTTAGGAGTTATGTTTGGCTGCTGGTAAGGGAGACACAAAATAACACTGGTTCTGGTGAATTGGGGGTTTGCTTTCCTCACACACGGCCTAAGGGAAGGAGGTAGGCAGTCCTGGGCAGGAAAGGCAGGTCCAAAGTGCCATCAAGAATTGAGACTCCTGGGGCGCCTGAGTGGCTCAGTCGGTTAAGCGGCGGACTTCGGCTCAGGTCACGATCTCACGGTCCGTGAGTTCGAGCCCCGCGTCGGGCTCTGGGCTGATGGCTCGGAGCCTGGAGCCTGTTTCCGATTCTGTGTCTCCCTCTCTCTCTGCCCCTCCCCCGTTCATGCTCTGTCTCTCTCTGTCCCAAAAATAAATAAAAAACGTTGAAAAAAAAAAAAAAAAGAATTGAGACTCCTTCTGCTTTTCTGCTCTGCTTCCGTCCACGAGGTCACACTGTGGTCACAGCATGATTTCTGGAGCTCTAGTTGTTACATCCGCTTCCAGGAAGGGAAGACAGCAGAAAGCTGAGGGCCAGAAAGGTGCACCCCTCAGCCAACCGAGACCCTTTCTAGAGCCTTTCTGGAAGCCCCACCCAGCAATGTTCAATCCCATCTTATTGGCCTCTCCTAATTGCAAAGAAGGTTAGGTCTCTGGCTCGCCCTTTAGCTAGCTGGGTGTTTTGCTACTTCAAATAAAACCAGTGTTCTGTTTTTTTTTTTTTTTTTAATGTTTATTTATTTTTGAGAAAGAGACAGCCAATGCGTGAGCAAGGGAGGGGCAGAGAGAGAGAGAGAGGGAGACAGAATCCGAATCAGGCTCCAGGCTCTGAGCTCTCAGCACAGAGCCCAATGTGGGGCTTGAACCCACGAACCGTGAGATCATGACCTGAGCCAAAGTCGGACGCTTAACTGAGCCACCCAGGCGCCCCAACCAGTGCTCTATTTTTGAGGAGGAGACAGAGTTATGGGCAGGCAATTAGCTGTCTCTGACATGCTCCACTCCTCTGACTACCCAACCCACATATACAGATCCTGGACATGGAACACACTGACCCACTCCCCAAGGACAAAAGCCCAGGGTCTTGGTGGTCAGATCGGGCTCTTGGGGTCAGACCAGCCCCTTCAGTCAGGCTTGGGTGTGCCTCCCACTGGTTTGACATCCTGTAAACCGCATACACAGTTCCTCTCTCCCTAACAAATCCACAATGGGGAAGGCGCAGGGAATTGTAATAATAACAATTCAGACAAACATTCCCATGAGGAAAAGAGGAGAAAGAGAATCAAGCACATGGAAGTCATTGGGTAGGAAAAGAGATCATATGTTACCAGATCTGGAAAACATGGTTCTACACATTGGGGCAAAATCCCTCCTCTGTACTCATTTTGGCCCCCAACACTCCCTGCAAGGGAAGGGCTTCTCCCTGTGCCCACATCTGAGGATGATATTTGGGAGAATACCATTCTTGGCATGGTTAACAAATACAAAGCCTCCTTCCTGTTGGTGTGAGTTTGAGGGCCCAGGAGATGTGCTGATAGTCACAAGAAGGTCAGCTACGCAGTATCTTTCACAGCACATTTCTCCCTTAAATTTAAAAGTTTCCTCTGTGCAAATAACTCTGCTAAGGACTGTTTTAAAATATCATAAATTCTTAGTCCTGTTTTCACACTGGACAACAGAGTAAACCTGATACTTTAGTTTATTCCTTTATCTGGACCATCTTTATGACGCAGACCAGCATCTGTTTTTTCTGCCATTGCAGGGAACATCTTCTTCTTATCTTGCTGATGTTATTTTCACCAGCAGGGAGGGGGGCCTGTACTTCTAAGGTTAAGCATTTCAATTCCAGTGTTAGCCTTGAGAGCCAACAGCAGGCCTGGGAAGTGAAAAAACCTTCACCACCGAAAAGCAAAGGGAAGAAGAGAACTTCAACGAGTGCCTATGAAGGTAGAAGTCTGTACACAGCCAACGTCTGATACCTACCAGATATCACATGTACACACTCAACAACCCCAGGAGGCAGAGATTAGCCCCAGACCCCGCAACTGGGAAGTGGGCAGAGACAAGTATCAAACCCATGATTGCCTAGATCAGAGCTGGAATTCTTCACCATTGCAGCAGAAGAGAATTTTAAAATAGAGGCAGGAGCCTAAATACAACAGACAGTGTAAAGATTGCTAATTGAGCTGATGGTGGGAACACGTCTCACACCTCGTTGTGTGGGTTGAGCAGATACCCCAGAGAAACAATCGCAGTCACAAAACTTTACAGGCAGATTTATATGAACACTTACAGACATAATACGAGTCCTTATAAACAGCATGCACCTTGGCACACACAGGATCGCAAAAACACAAGGCTATAATGTGTCACAGTTGTGCACAGGCACTGAAACACACACATACACACCCACACGTAACAACTGTAGGGCTGATTTACTGCTTGTCTTTTAAGCCCCCTGCAGAAGGAGGATGGGTGTGTACAACTGTGGGAAGCGTGCGAGTTCAGGGACTACACATCCCAAGAACCACCGGGACACCTATTCCCTTTATTTCTACCGCCAGCGTTCCGCAGACCTCATGGGATTTGTAGTTTATATCTTCCTACAGGGCCGAGGACTTTGGAGTGGGTGGGTAACTCCAACATCCCTCGGGAAAAAAATCTATCCAGATTTCAGCACCTTTCTGTACGATTTGTACGGGTCTTTCTTCCGATCTCGAAGTGCCTGCATCTTTCCCATCCAGGATTTAGGTACAGGACACTTAAGGTGAAGATTATTTCTTGCTTTTAAAGTGCTACGTGGAACGCCTCACCCAGGACTACAAATCCCAGCATGACATGCGAGGATGTAGAGCCTGGACTACATTTCCCACCGTGCGAGCGCGAGAAGGACGGGCGTCCTTGTGGACCCCGCCCCTTGGAGGCTCCTTTCCCGGATGTAACCCAGGGGTTACTATAAGGGACTTTGGGCTTCTCTTCCCCTTGATCCTGGTGATTTGCGATGTTTGGGGCTCTACCTAGGACCCACCGTGTCACTAGAGGCGTGGCCCTGAGGACTACACCTCCCGGCGTGCTCTAGGGCTGTGGACCGAAGGCCACAGATTTTATATCCCTGCATGACCTGGGCGGTCACCCAGGGAGGCAGAATTGTCCCGCGGGAGTTCTGGGTTGCGGGGCGTGCTGGTCGGGAATTAATGAGTTAATGGTAATTCATTCATGCAGAAACTATCTCCGGTCGCGTTCTATTAGGCTCCATTCTGGGCGCTAGGCGTAATGACTGCGGACAGAAGACAAACGTCCTTGTCTTCCTATTTCTAGTTGAAGCAAGCAGACCAAAGAGCCCACAAAGAATTAGCTGGGAAAATGAGCGTTATATCTTTTCCGACTCCCGGGCCCCGTGCCACTGGTCCCTGCGTTTCCCAGCACACCCCGGGGCGCGCCTCCAGCCCGGAGACCCCGCTTCCCGGCGCTCCCGGGACCCTCCCCTACATCAGCTGCCCGGGAGCTGCGGACTTCCCAGCGTGCCTCGGGGCTGAGCGAGGCCCGAAGGTTGCCATTAGCAACTTCGGCTCACGGACTCCATTTCCCAGCGCGCCCCGGGGCGGCGTGTGACGTCGACGCGCCGGGCGGGGGCAGGCAGATCCTCGGGCGGCTCTGGGCCAGCGGCAGTTCCCGGCGGCCCCCGGCGGGCGGGCGGCGGTGGCGGCGGTGGCGGCGGTGGCGTCGGCGGCTCGGGGCTAGGCGCTCGGCGGTCGCTCGCTCGCTTACCGGCGGGCGGGCGGCGCGATGTCGGGCGAGGACGGCCCGGGGGCGGGCCCCGGGGCAGCGGCGGCCGCGGCCCGCGAGCGGCGGCGGGAGCAGCTGCGGCAGTGGGGGGCGCGGGCGGGCGCCGAGCCGGGCCCCGGGGAGCGGCGCGCCCGCACCGTGCGCTTCGAGCGCGCCGCCGAGTTCCTGGCGGCCTGCGCGGGCGGCGACCTGGACGAGGCGCGCCTGATGTTGCGCGCCGCGGACCCCGGCCCCGGCGCCGAGCTCGACCCCGCCGCCCCGCCGCCCGCCCGCGCGGTGCTCGATTCCACCAACGCCGACGGCATCAGCGCCCTGCACCAGGTCAGCGCCCCCGGCCCCTCCCCGGACCTGGTCCGCCCAGGGTCCGAGCCTCCTCCAGCGTCCTCCGGGCCTTGAGTCACTCACGGTCGTCAGTCTCGGTGCGCGCCGTCCTGTGCTGCTGCCCTCTCCGACCCCCTGGCCCTTGCCACCCACCTGCAACTCCCTGTTTCCAGTCTTGAGCCTCTTCAACCGGCCCTGGTCTCTGCCGCCCTGCGCCGCCCTCAGTCTGGACCCGAGCCACTGCTGACGGCCTCGGTCTGGTCCATGCCACTGGTCCCGGTCGTTGTCACTTCGCGCTGCCTTCTCCCGACCCTGAGCACCCTTCAGTAGTCTCTGTGTCTCCTCTCCTGTGCCATCTAATGCTGCCACCTTTCCCGAGGCTGTGCACTTCTTCTAGCAATACTTCTACGTCCTCCAGCCCACTGTTTCCCCTTTCCAGGCAGGTGTCGCTTTCGCTGAGCAGCAAGCATCGTCCTGTGCAGGCACGCGCCTGCGCCTGTGGGGCTTCCTCCCCTGGCCCCTGGCCCGGACTACCTGTTTGGCTAGGGGCATATCTTCCGTGCTGCTGCTTTCCGATTAGTCCTTCTCGCCCTTAGGCAGTACCGTCTGTTGCTGTATAAGGATGCTCTTTCTTGGCTCAGGTTTTTCTAGGCTTTGTACCGCCTCGTTTCCTTGTCTGGGGCACCTCCTGCTGTCTCCACCCGCAGACCGTCTTCATTCTCTTTCTGGAGGCTGTGCCTCCTCTTTTCTCCACCGTAGGCCTTGTGTCAGGGACGTTTCTCCTTCTCCAGGCACCTTCTCTGCCTCCCGCCCCTTCCCTTGGCTGTGCCTGTAACCTTGCCCTTTTCCTGGGGGGCCTCAACGCACCTGCTTCTCTGTCCTTGGTCATCTTGCTCTCTCTGCCCGGATGCCTTCTCCTGGGCATCTGGCAGCTTCTCTCCTAGAGACTGTGTGATCTGTTTGGCTCTGGGTATGTCAGCTTCCCAAGGGTACTACAGCCCTGCTGGTCTCCGTCCATAACCTGGCCCCCATGCCTTTCCAGGACTCCCTGATTGTCTCCTCCAGTGTTTGTGTGTCCCAGAACCAGGACCATCTTATGCCGCAGGACCCTCTTTGGTTCTGGATGCATTTATCTATCCTCCCACAGTGGGACCACCAGGGATAGGACTGGCCACAGAAGAGCCACCACCCTCTGTCTCATCCCTGAGACCATCTCCCTCCTTGTCTCTTGATACTGGTCCAGTCTTCAGCCCTCTCCTCCCGCCAGAACCCATAGAGTTTGGTCATTGATGGAACCAGAAAAGACCCTGTGGAAAGCTTGACTGGGGAGGCAGGGGTGTTTGAAGAGGCCCACTTCTCAGGTCTCCCAGGAAGAGGAGAGGAGCAGTTCAGGAAAATCAGTATGGTCCTGGGTTCAAATCGCAGTTCCTTAGCACTGTTGCCTCAAGTTAGCGTCCTTTCTCTCTGTGCCTCAGTTTTCTCATCTGTACAACAGGGCTAGTAGTCAGTCCCTCCGTGGCAGGGCTCCGATGAAGGAGGGAGGTCAGATGTGTGGAAAACCCTTCAGGACGCAGCACAGGCATTCAGCTGGAGGGCTGCTGCCTGGTCTAACTGCTACCTGTCCTCTTTTTCTCTTCCCTGACCCCCAGGCCTGTCCCCTACAGAGTCCCTGGTGCTAGCGAGGATGCTTTCTACCACCCAGAGGAGGGGCCTGCTTCCCTGAGCCTTGTAAGGTGTCAGAGTACGGGGCAAGCCCAGGGGAGAGGGGCCTCAGGCTTCTGTTTCCCTTCCTCTGCCACCGTCCAGGCCTGGGCTCTCCTGGACTTTTCCTCAGGGGCTCTTGGCCCTGCTCTCCAGGCTGAGCCCCCTTCTTTGTCATCCCCCTAGGCCTTGCCTATCAGGCTGCCTTTTCAGGTGAAATCCCTTTCCCACTCAGGCAAGCCCTTGGTAAACCCACTTTCCGGGGCTTTGCAGGAAGCCTGAAGGATTAGGGCTTTGGAGGTTCAGAGAGGGGAAGTTCCTGCCTCAGGTCACATGGCCAGCAGGCGGGCGACCTGGGGTTTGGGTCAGGTCTGTTGTGGGGTGACCAATGCAGGGTGGTTTGCTCTAGACTGGCCTGGTTTTAGCAGTGAAAGTCCCAGGTCTCAGGCAGCCCCCGTCCCAAACAAACTGGGACAGTGGGTCACCTTGTCTGGGTGCGTCCTGGGGCTGTGGTTTCCTTTCTGAGTCCTCCCTGGAGTGGGTCCCCAGGCGACAGCCCCCTGCCCTTGTGTGTGCCCAGGAGTTCTCACACCCCGGCACCTACCTCAGGTGGGCTTGTTAGCCCCATGATAAAGCTGGTATATTCCCCCCACTCGTCAAAATTGCCTTGTGAATTAGCAGCTGGGTCTGGGGTCTGGCATAGGAGGGACTAGGAGCCACAGTTCTTAGATCTGAATAGGGAGGGTGGAAGCGGGGACTAAGTCTGGGTGGAGGGAGCGGCTTGGACTCCTGGTGGGGGGGGTTGCTGTTGTCTGGATTCCTGGATCCCTGGTGCCCAGGCCTCGGGCATCTTTCACATGGATTCCTGTGCCCGGCCAGGTCCTTGAAAGGGAAAGGCCCATCTCCCTCCTTGACCCCCCCCATCACCATGACAACCGGGTGGAAATAAACCAAGCCCAGTTCATCCCGTTCCCAGGGCACGTGTGCCCTCCCCCCCCACCCCCCTTCAGCCTGAGTTTCCATGACTTCATGCTCTTGGCCCTCACCACCTCCCCCCTTCTCCAGATGGACGGGTTTTGGAGAGGTGAGGGAGTTGGGGAGTTAATTTAGCCCAGGGACCCAGGAAGCCAGGCCCACCCCTTGCCTGGACCCTGCTCAGGTCCCAGCGCCCACCGGGGTTTTCATGTGCCCTGGGCTAAATCCCTTCTCTGTCCCCTTGCTGTCCCTATTCAGGCAAGGGCTGCTGTCTCCTTGAGATGGATTTCTTCCTCTGCAGTACAGAGCCTTGACAGCAGGAGGATTAGGGAAGGTCTTCCCAGGTGGAGATCCCTTGGCACAGTACCCCGTGCACAGCTTTGGGCCCCAGGGGCCAGGCCAGTCCCCTCAGGGTGGGAGTCAGGGCCATGGTCAGCATCCTGGGGAGCATCTGCTTGGCCTGAGGGAGGAGGGGGCTGGGGATCTGGTTCCTGGGCCTGAGGGAGGAGGGGCTGGGAGCCTGGATCCCTGGGTCTGAGGGAGGAGGGGGCTGGGGATCTGGTTCCTGGGCCTGAGGGAGGAGGGGCTGGGAGCCTGGATCCCTGGGTCTGAGGGAGGAGGGGGCTGGGGGCCTGGACTCCCGGTCTGAGGGAGGAGGGGGCTGGGGTCAATACTGCAGGGTCTGAGGGAGGAGGGGGCTGGGGGCCTGGCTTCTAGGGTCTAAGGGAAGAGGGCAGGGGGCTCAGAACTCCATGGTCTGAGGGAGGAGGTCTTCGTCACTGGAAGCCTTGTCCTGTTGGTGATGACTGGGGTACATGGTATCTAACATCCAGGACTTCCCACGCTGGAGAAAAGCCCCCTCCCTTTATCCAATTCGTACTTACAAGGATCTGGGTGTCCTGTTCTCATGGGCTTCCACTGAGCTCCAGATGCCCAGCTGACCTAACCTTTGGGAAGCCAAGAGGTCTTAAATAGCTGGGTAGCTGAATGGGCCTCCAGGAGCAGGGCTGGTGCCTTCTGGGGTCTGTCCCAGGGTCATCTGGTTTTTTCCCTTGAATGTCTGACTCCGTGCCCGGGGTCTGTCTCACGGCCCCTCGGGAGTCCTGCCTTGCTGGGCGTGCGGTGCCTGGGTGAGGTGAGGGCTGACAGCCGTGTCCCCTGCGCCCCAGGCCTGCATTGATGAGAACCTGGAGGTGGTGCGCTTCCTGGTGGAGCAGGGTGCCACGGTGAACCAGGCGGACAACGAGGGCTGGACGCCCCTGCATGTGGCCGCCTCCTGTGGTTACCTGGACATCGCCAGGTGAGGTGGCGGGGAGGGTAAGTGGGATCGCATGGGGACCGGAGCTCAGACCCCGCAGCCCTGACCTCCCCACCCCTCCACCACCACCCCCAGGTACCTCCTGAGCCACGGGGCTGACATTGCCGCCGTCAACAGCGATGGGGACTTGCCCCTGGACTTGGCCGAGTCGGACGCCATGGAGGGGCTGCTGAAGGCGGAGATTGCCTACCGAGGTGGGCGCCTGGGTGCTTCCTGCGGGCACGGGGAACAGACTGCTGGGGCTCGGAGGCCAGCCCTGCTTTTCCTAGGGTTCTCTGACCCTGTCTGCTTCGGGTTCCTTACCTGTGAGGTGGGCATGTGGGTCCCCGTCCTCGGATTGCTTGGAACATTGAATGATCGTGTAAAGTACGTGTGCCACCGCTGGGCACGGATAAGAGCCCAACCTGACGTTGACCCAGATTGTCATTTTACCCCAGGAGTGAGTGAGGAAATGAGGTGTTGGGGGGCTTGTCCAGGGGTCTCTCAGGTGAGATTGTCCTCTCAGAAGTGTTCCCTGAGGGGGACTGTTCTCCCCGTGTGCACAGTCACTGAACCGCAGGGTCCTTAACATGGGGCCCAGGACCCCCTGAAACTCTGTGTGTGGCCATGTTCATATTTCTAGGGAGAACGTATATTGCTTCTAGCAAGTTCTCAGAGGGGCTCATGTCCAAACGTACTCCCCAAAGCAGCCGCCTAGAACCAGCTGATGCGTGGGGTGTGCGAGGAAGGCTGTGGCCTGAGTGACCTGGAGGGCACGGGCCGTGGGGTGCTGGTCCGGGTTCAGCGAGGGAGCCGTCGAAAAGGTGTGGGCACAGGGCCTGGGGGTCTGGAGGCCCCGTGGCTGGTCCAGCGAGGCTGCTGAAGAGCAGGCCCTGGGGTGTGGAAGGTGACGCCCGGATCCCCGGGCTTGGCTTGGGCAGGCTGACTGCTGGTAAGGTCAGAGAGCCGCGTGCAGGTGGACGTCTGGGGTCACGGCAAACGTGGGGGGCGGGCACTAAGGCAGAGCTGAGCTGCTTCTCTCCTCTCTGACTTCTCACCCTGAAAAACTTCAGACGTGGACAAAGGTTGGGACAGCCTTAGGGGGCGGCCACGTGACCCTCCCTGAGCTTGGCCGGTGGTTTTAGCAGCTTTGTGGAGATGTGATTCGTAGCCCGTTCGGTTCTCTTCAAAAGCGTGCGGTCCGCTGGTTTCTTAGCGTTTCACAGTGTTGTGCCTGCTTCACCACATGGACTCAGAGGGCTTCGGTCACACCAAAGAAACCGGGAGCCCTCAACCGGCACCCCACTCCCACTCAGCCCTGAGACACCATTCATCCGCTTCCCGTCCCTACACATTTTGGAACGTTTTGTATAAATGGGGTCATACGGTATAGATTGGTTAGTTTTTAACGTTTTGGCCCATCTGCATTTGCCCTGCCTCCCCCCTCCCCCCACTATACATAAATAGCACTCTTCCCCCACCCCTTCCCTTCCTTTTCTTTCTCCCTCCCCAGCTGCCTCCCTCTCTGTTCCCAGCCATCTCAAGAACACGAAGCAGACACTGTAACCCTGGCCCTGACGTGGGAGCCTGTGTCTCCTAGAACAAGGACACAGGATGTCACGTTGTTACTCCTCTGTGGGCATCGGGACCTTGGCCTTGGTGCCGCACTGTTACCTGTGGCGCATTGCAGCCTCCCCTCTGCGCCTCCTGTGGTCCTGCCCTGCCCCTGGTCTCCCCTTGCCCTCCTCACCCTGCCTTCTGTACACAGCGCGTCCCCCGGCCTGGACCCGCCTGCCGCTTCTCCAGGAGAGTCAGGTCTGCATTCGTGGCAGGAACTTCTCAGTGCGTTGTTCGGGAGACAGGTGCAGTCTGTCTGCCTGCCCTGTTGCTGTTAGCCTTGAACTTCGCGGAGGGGCACTGGCCAGGTGGCTCTACCGTGGAGTCCGCCTCCCTTCGTGATTAAAAAGTCGTCTGTCGGGTGAGGCTTGGCGGGCCGCTTCTGTGGGAACCCGTTGCCGCCGGGCTCAGGGCCCAGCCCAAGAGGCGGTTTGTGCAGCATGTTTGAAGCGGCCGTTTCTCACAGTAGCACAGAGGTGGAAGCAGCCCGAGTGTCCACCAGCCGAGAAATGGATGAACAGCGTGTGGCATGTGCTACGATGGAATGCTATTATTCAGCCTTAAAAAGGCAAGAGGTTCGGACACGTGCTACAGTGTGAGTGAACCCTGAGGACAGTGCGCTCAGTGAGAGAGTCTGGCACAAAGTGTACAAACGCTGTGTGATTCTGACTCTATGAGGAACGGGACTAAAATGGTCAAGTCCGTAGAAGCAGAAGGTAGAGTGGTGGGCGCAGGGGCTGGGGAGGGGGAAGCGGGGCGATGCTGTTTGATGGGGACGGGGTTTCAGTTGTGCAAGATGAAGAGTGTTGTGGAGACAGATGGTGGAGGCCGCATGGCAACGTGAATATACTTAATGCCACAGAACTGCAGTTAAACGGGGTTAAGATGGTAAATTTGATGTGTATTTTTACCACAGTTTAAAACGAAAAGGCAATTAATGGGTCATGTAACTGAAGTCCAGGAATTGCACTGACTTCAGGCATGGTTTGATCCAGGGGCGCCAACTCGAAAATATCACTGTCCTGAACTCTGCATTGAGTTCATTCTTTTCTTTCTTTCTTTTTTTTTATTTGTATTTATTTTTGAGAGACAGAGTGTGAGTGGGGGAGGAGCAGAGAGGGAGACAGAATCCAAAGCAGGCGTCAGAGTCTCAGATGTCAGTACAGAGCCCTACGTGGGGTTCGAACCCCTTGAGCTATGAGGTCATGACCTGAGCCCCCCAGGTGCCCCTGCCCGGACTTCATTCTCAGGCAGATTCTCTCAACCGGGTATGAAGCGCCGCTGCTAACAGTGCTGGCTGATTCTTCGGCTGATCTAGGACTAGATTTCCTCAGCCACCTGAGCGCCACCCTCCGCCTGAGCCAGCCCTAGCTGGGGCGAGAAGGATGGGTGGTGAGGCCAGGCGATGTGGCCACCCATCCGCGCTGTAGAGCTGCCCCCAGCCCAGCTGCAGGACGGGCCGCAGGGACACAGAACTGGGCGGGAAGGGGGCATCTAGCCGTTCTGCTGCTAGGCCACCGGACGGGACGGAGGCACTCCCGCCCTCGGACAGGAATCTTCATGGGGGCGGGGGCGGTTGTTGGCAGCGGGAGAGGCTGGGGCCTCCAGCAGAGGAGGTTGGGTAAATCACTAATCTGTAAATGGGCTGGCAGCTTCTGTGAAGGACGAGACTTTGTGGGAGGTGCTGTCACGCTGCAGCCGGCCCAGGTGGGGGGGGGGGGGGCCCTGCGACCGCCCTCCCCAGCACAGCCAGGGGGCCCTGTGTCCGTGGTGGGCGTGGCCGCGTTCCAATAAAGCTTTATTCACAAACACAGGGGGCCTTCCGGAACAGGCAAAGCTTAATGACAGGAAGTAGACTGATGGTTGCCAGGGGCTGGGGAGGGAGGTACAGGGAATGCCTGCTTAATGGGTATGAGGTATTGTGTTTTACCATCAGTAGAACAAAAGGCAAAAACCAGACAGGTTTGCCAACCCTGATCGAGAGCTCCATCAACAAACGCAGATCTCAGCAAAAAGCAGAGTGCAGAAGGATGTGTGTGACCATGCCAGAGGACACTAGCGGTGGTTGGAAAAAGGTCAGCAAACCCCACCCTTCGCTGCCTAAGGAAGGCACACGCATCTGTAGTAGGATTGAAGGTGATTCCCTTTAAGGAAGTTGTGTGCGGCGGTGGGGGGAGGGTGTCCCTGAGTCCCCAGCACTGTCCCGGCCTCTCCGCCCAAGCTGGGCCCACCAGGTGGGCTCCGACCAGCCAAACATTCCTTGGACAGCTGCCAGACGACAGCCAGAGGTGATCCCGTTGGAGTTTAGTCGCGCGTTCCCCGGGTGCCAGCAGGTGGCGCAGACGCGCAGCCGGTTCCGGGCGGCTTGCCCTCTGGGACCCCCGGGGCCAGCTTAGGGCAGACATTCCCGTGTGTGTAGTGAGGGTGCGACAGGACGCAGCGTCACGAAAGCAAGATGAGATTGGTGGGGGGCACACGGGGGGTTTTTGCGGCCTCTGTCCTGTTTTAAGTTTTTAAGCCCAAGTGGTGGCGCCACGGGGGTCCTTTGCCCGTGCTGCCCAGCGGAAAGCCAGTGTAAGCCACAGGGTAATGGAAAATTTTTAAGTGGGTGCACTTAAAAGAGTAAAAAGAAGCAGGTGAAATTAACTTAGTAACGTATTTTACTTAACTGAGTGTGCCCAAGACATCATGTCAACGTTAATCACCATAAAGAAAACCATTCATGGGTTGCTGTGCGCTTTTGTATTTTAAGTTTATTAATTTTGAGGGAGAGAGAGTGCACTCACGTGGGGGAGGGGCAGAGAGAGAGGGGGAGAGAGAATCCAGGCAGGCTCCACTCTGTCAGCACAGAGCCCCAGCTGGGGCTCGGATTCACGAACCGTGAGATCATGACCTGAGCTGACATCAAGAGTTGGGTGTTCAGCCGACTGAGCCACCCAGGCACCCTGTGCTGCACACTTTTTCCCGCCCAAACATCGAAATCCAGCGTGTATTTGTGTTCATGACACGTTTCGGTTTGGAGCAGCTACAGTTCAGGTGCTCAGTAGCTGCATGTGGCCGACAGCTGTGGGGCAGGACGGCTCAGCTCCAAGCCAGCGCTTTGGTGTGAGAAATCTCACAGTTGGAACAGCAATAGACCCCAGTAAACTTTCCAGGAGAGAGATCGAACATTGGCTGGAAGAGACCCTTTCTGACTCCTGTCTCAGTAGGGGGCAGGCAACATACAGATTCTCGGTGATGGTCACCAGATACTAATACAGCCTCAGCAAGGCTGCCTGTTCTGATCCAAAATCCACTTACATACACGTGAAGTCCTAACTTGCCCTTTGCATCCCAAATGCAGAACAGCTTTGCAGGAAACTGAAAGATGTACAGAAACTGACCGACGAGGCCGCGTGCTTGGCTCTCTTCTGAGTGCTCTAGGTGACGGCACAGCTGTGAACAGGGATCCGCATCTGGCTAGGAAAGAGGCTGTTGCCCCAGTAATGCGGCCCCTTGGTCTGGTGGCCCTTTGCCTGGTTTATCCTACTCAGGGTGACAGAAAGGGTTCCGACAGAGTGTGGGAAGACGTGGGCTCAGGATTTTACTGGTGGTGCTAGGGAGGGTCTGATGTAATCAGGTGCTGGGTTTATACTTAAGAGTAACGATAAAGGTGATACTTAGGTTGAAATGGGAGAAGGGCCTGCGATCCCCGTTCTCCCAGCAGTGCCTCGGAGGCCCCGTTGGGAAGTCCGGGTCCCCTGAGTCCCGGAGGAGCATGTGGAACGAGGGGGACCCCGTGCCTCCTGGGGCTCCGGGTGTGAGTCCTACCACTGCCCCTTCTCGTCTTCCCAGGTGTGGACGTGGAGGCGGCCAAACGGGCCGAGGAGGAACTGCTTCTTCGTGACACGAGATGCTGGCTGAACGGGGGCGCGATGCCCGAGGCCCGGCACCCCCGCACGGGGGCCTCTGCCCTGCACGTGGCAGCCGCTAAGGGCTACATTGAAGTGATGAGGTGAGCGGGGCTGGTGTCCCCACTCTTCCCTGCTCTTTGTGCTGGGCTGATCTGTTCCTTCTCGCTGTCTTCCACCTTCCTGTGGGTTTTTTAATTTATGTATGTGGACAGAGTATTTGTCTCTAAATGCAGCCTTTGCCGTGTCCACGAGTCCCGATGTGTAGGCTTTTCGTTGTCCGTAAGTTTAAACATTGTCCGGCTTGTAATCTATCTTCTTTGGCCTCTGGATTATTTAGAAGGATGTCCTTAATTTCAGATGCGTGGGATTTTTCCAGTCATTGTTTCAATGCCCATTTCCTGCCTTGATGGCACTGTGGTCAGAGAATCCATATGCTTCCATCGGATTTTCGGAATTCTCTGAGGTTTGCTTTATACCCCGGTATGTGTCAGCTGGAAAAGAACCATGCTGTGAAGTACAGCATTCCATGTAGGTGATCAGATCACCTTTGTAGTCACGCTATTTCCGCCTCCTATGTTCTTAGTGGGTTTTTTTTCCTCTCTGCCTACTCTGTCAGTTACTGCGAGAGACATACTTTTTTTTTGTTTTTGTTGTTAAGATTTTATGTGTAAGTAATTTCTACACCCAACGCAAGGCTTGAATTTGCAACCCTGAGATCAAGAGTCACACGCTCCACTGAGTGGGCCAGCCGGGTGCCCCTGAAATTTCCTACAATGCTTGTGGATTTTGCCTGTTTATCCTTGTAGTGCCCGTGGTGTTTATTTCTGTATTTGAAGGCCAGGTTATCTAGCGCATATGTATTTTAAATCGCTACAGCATGTGTTCCCTTGCTGCCGTCCATGTTTGGCTGCCTCACCCTCTTATGTTGGGGTGGTTGGTTCCCATTCTCATCCTCAGATTCTCTCCTCCCTGAGTCCTCTCTCTTTGTGATTTATCCTTTATTTTCAGTCTGGAAATGGAGTAGAGATGAATCCCTCAGCTCTGCTCACCTCTGTGTTGGGTTTTTAGGCGGGTTTTCCAGTGAGGTGCTAGAGATGGCCCCTCGTGGCTCCAGGTTCATGACCTAGTTGCTTGCCTGCTGTGAAAGTAGAATGCCTCGTCCCCCATTCTCGTAGCAAAAGTCCTGGCCTGATGCTCACTGGGCCGCCTCGGGCACCTGCCCATCCCAGAGCTAATCCCAGTGGCAGGGGGCCTGGGATGTAAATGGTCAGGCCCAGTCATGTGCCCGGCCCTGTCCCCTTCTGCCCGTGGCTTCCCCCTCTGAGTCTCAGGTGGCTGCTTCGCCTCCTGCCGTTGCATCTGCATCCCACACGGCCCGGAGGAGGAGAGGACAAAAGGAGCAAATGTTGATTCCCCTTACTTTTACTTGATTATTTTTTAAAGTTTATTATTTTGAGAGAGAGGGAGAAAGAGAGAATCCCAAGCAGGCTCTGCACTGTTGAACTCACGGACTGTGAGGTCCTGACCTGGGCTGAAATCAAGAGGCAGACGCTTAACTGACTGAGCCACCCAGGCGCCCCTGTTGACTCCTTTTAAAAGAACAACCTCGAAGTGACCCGCACGCTGAACACTGATGTCCCATTTGCCAGACCACCTGGCGTTTCCTTGGCGTTTCCACCATCCCAGTTACTTGCCTGCCCGGGGCTCCCGCCAGGGAGCCCGGGAGATCCCTCGTGAGCCAGGTGACAGCGTGTGCAGCTGAGAGTTGGGCATGGTTACTAAGTGGGGGGAGAGTCGGGGTCTGGGGGCGGCTCACTGTCTGGCACAGGAACGAAGTGCTTTGGCCGCGGGAAGGCTCAGCGACTCCCATTTTATCACTGCCCTCAGGACGGCTGCGTTTGTAGGAGGATGTAACCAATGTTCCCCTCATCACCGACGAAGGGCAGGGTAGAGGCCCAGAGAGGTGGCGCTCGGCACTTACTTACCGAGCACCTGCCGAAAGCCAGGCCGTCTTTTAGGTCCGGGGCGGCTGGCACACGAGACATGTCTGGGCCCACGTGCAGCCCCCAGCCTAGCCGGGGAGGCAGACAAGTGACCAGGGCAGCAGACCACGTGACGTGGGCCTGAGTGCACACTGGTGACCGGGGAGGGGTGTGCCCATTCGTTGTAAGGTGCTGAGCAGTATCCCTGGGCTCTCGCCTGGAGGCCAGGAGCGCCCCGCCCCCCCCTCCCCCCAACTCAGGACGACCAAACATGTGCGGACATGGCCAGGTGCCCCCTGGGGTCAGCGTGGTCCCTAGTTGAGAACCGTGGGCCTAGAAAGGCATAAAGAGGGCGGTGGGAGGAGTGGGAGGGGGGCTGCATGAGCTCCGGCCTGGGGACCCCTGGGGACCGTGTGCAGGCGCCCAGGTGGCAGCAGCGAGTGAGCTCTGGCGAGTGAGCGACAAGGTCAGCAGGGCCCCACAGAGGCCCTTCTATTTGAAAAGTCTCATGAACTCTGTCCACCTCCCACCTCGTATTCGCTTGTTCCCATGGGCACGGAACCCGATGCCAGTCCTGCACAGGCAGGCTGTGTGCCGCCAGCTGCGCGTGCGGGACCCGCCTGGGCTTCTAACCCTGCCTGCCCCCCAGATCCTGTGCTCGTCCTCCAAGCCGGGGCTCCTCGGCCTCACTACTAGCGGGGTTTTGGACCACATCAGTCTTTGCCGTGGGGCCATCCTCTGGGCCGTAGGGTGTTAGGAACATCCCTGGCACCCACCCCTCAGCTGTGGCCTCCCGGACCGTCTCCAGACACTGCCAGATGTCGCCTGGCGGGCAGCATCGCCTTGGCTGAGGGCCGCCTCCCTGAGCTGGCGGGTTCCTAGAACGTCACTGCCCCAGGGCTGCCCCTTCTGGGGCCTCAGCCCTTTCACAGGCTCGGGGGCTGTGTGTCCCACACCCAGGGGTGACAGTCAAGAGAGTTGCTCGGTACAAGGGGCAGGGTTCCTGAAGCCACCCACTGGGCCGGGGGAGGGGCTCCACGAAGAGGCCCTCGCCACCTGCCTGTCCCGGCCGGGCCCCAGCACGGCCGGCCGACGACGGCAGCCTTGGGCAGAACCCGCATCTCGGTCCTTGACTCCGAGCCTCCCCGCACCCAGGCTGCTCCTTCAGGCCGGCTACGACCCAGAGCTCCGGGACGGGGACGGCTGGACCCCCCTGCACGCTGCGGCCCACTGGGGCGTGGAGGACGCCTGCCGCCTGCTGGCCGAGCACGGTGGGGGCATGGACTCGCTGACCCACGCGGTGAGGGCCGGGCTGCTCGAGGGCCGGTGGGGCTGAGGGGCGGGAGGCCCCCTCCCCTCCATCATCCTCTGCCCCTTCTCTTCCTCCGCCACCAGGGCCAACGTCCCTGCGACCTGGCTGACGAGGAGGTGCTGAGTCTGTTGGAGGAACTGGCCCGGAAGCAGGAGGATGTGAGTCTCGGGGGCTCCCTCCCTCCCATCGGCTCCCTGCTTCTCCAGTGCCCCCTGGCAGGGGACCTGCTCCTGCCCAGCTGGCGACAGTCAGAGTCAGGAAGAGGAGTCAGGAGGAAGCTGGGCCTCATCAGCCCCGGAATGCCGCCCAGCCAGCACCGGGCCAGGCCTTGTTGCTGGAAAAAGGCAGAGTGAAGGGCTGGACGGCATGGGCTCTGGGCTCTGAATCCCGGCTCTGGCATGCGTTTGCTCTGTGAGCTCGGGCTGGTCACTTAACCTCTCTGGGCCTCAGTTTCCTCACCTGTAATGTGGGGATAACGGCGTGTGCACCTTTATGAGGAGTCACGTGGAGTATCTGTTATGCTATGGGGAGTTACTGCACGAGAACGTTTGGAACCCTGCTTGGCGGACTGTAAACCGACTGGGAACAAGAAGCATCTCCTGAGGCCTCCTGGGGGCCGGGCACTCTGCCTGGAGCTTCCAGTGAGTGGGGGGGGGGGGGGGGGGGGAGGGGAGATGGACACAGATCCCTCTGTTTAAAGGTCGGTCGTGGTGACGTTGAGAGGAAAGGTCATGGTTCTGGCTTGGCGGACAGCTTCTCAGACCCAGGGCATGCGCTCGGGTTTGAGGGCACAGCACGTGCAAAGGCTAGGGGGTGGGAAAATGGGTGGGGCCTGGAGGGGAGTGTGAGGCAGGGAGGCTTTGGGCGGGGGGGGGGGGGGGCCCACCTGAAGGGCCTTGAACGCTGGGCTGAGGAGCAGTGTGAGGGTGAGGGTAGTGGGGCTGCCGTGGGTTTCGTGGAGGGTGAGGCAGGGTCAGCCCTCGGCGAGGAGGGAGCACAGGTATGGGTGCGCTCTCAGCCTGCGGCGGGGGAAGGGGGCCCTACCGCTCAGGAGGGGCGGGAATGACGGGCTCGCCTGGTGGAGGAACCTCTGTGCCAAGGCTGGGCGGGCCGCCCTAGGGAGGTGGCAGGGATGACAGTGTCCCCGGTGAGCGGGGCACCCTGGGAGGGGAGGACACCGGAGCGGGGAGGCCGGGAGGCAGCCGTGAGGAGGACCCAGACGCCACACAGCCATGTGCAGGGGCCCGCAGATCCCCCGTGTCCGCTGGGAGTGGGCCTCCCCGTAGGCGGCGCCTCCTCCACCCAGACCTGCACAGCCGTCCGTGCCGGCCCTGGACATGGGGGCCGCGGGCCGCGTGGGGCCCTCCCAGCAGCCTCCTTCGTCCCCTCCTTTGTCCCCTTGCAGCTGCGGAACCAAAAGGAAGCTTCTCAGAGCAGAAGCCAGGAGCCCCAGGTGCCTTCCAGCGGCAAACACCGAAGGTAGTGGACAGGTGCCTGGGTGGGCAGGTGGAGGGTCCCAGGGACTGGAACCCCATGCCCTCCCCTTCCCACCAGGAGCTCCGTGTGTCGTCTGAGCAGCCGAGAGAAGATTTCTCTCCAAGATCTGTCCAAGGAACGCCGGCCTGGGGGGGCAGGGGGACCCCCCATACATGACGAGGATGAGGGAGAAGAAGGCCCCACAGGTGCGGGACAGGGTCTGGGTTTCTGGATCTATGAAGGAGGGGCGGGGGGGTCTGGACTCCTGGGTCTAAGGGAGGTAGGGGCTGGGGGGCAGGACTCCTGGGTCTGAGGGAGGAAGGGGCTGGAGTTCAGGATCCTGGGTCTGAGGGAGGAGGCGCTGAGGGCCAGGACTCCTGGGTCTGAAGGAGGAGGGGGCTAGGGGCCTGATTCCTGGGACTGATGGAAGAGGGGGCTGGGAGTCTGGACTCCTGGGTCTGAGGGAGGAGGGGCTGGTTCTGAGAGGCACCTGGCGTCTCCGTTTTCCCGCACCATAGAGCCACCCTCCACAGAATCCAGAACTCTCAACGGAGTGTCTTCTCCACCACCCGCTAGCCCTCAGAGCCCCATGGTGAGTTTGGATGCTCTAGAGGTCATACTGTTTGGGGAGGGAGGGGAGAGATGTCATGAATCTGTAGACCTCTTTTCAGGGTATGTAAGGTGAAGATAACAGTTTGCAGAATCTTCCAGAACAACTGATTGCTTTTTTTCTGGCTGCATCTGCCCAGGGGGCTGATGGGAATAGTGGTTTGTTGTGGTCCTTCTGGGGGCAACACTGGAAGTGGCCGAGAAGGATCCTTTCTCCCTGAGACCGTTCTCTTCTCCAGCCCCCAGAAGAGGCCCCCTTCTCCAGGCGCTTTGGCCTCCAGAAGACGGGAAGCTCTGGTGCCCTGGGTCCCACAGACAGGCGGGGGGCCGAGGGCACCCCTGGGGCTGGGTTGCAGCGCTCAGCCTCGTCCTCTCGGCTGGAAGGGACCTCCCCGCAGGTGAGTGGGGTGAGGGGCGGGGGCCGGGGCCAGGCCCGCCTCGGTGAAGAGAATGTCCTCCTCTGGTCTTCTCTTCCCACAGGCTGAGGAGCCCCGCCTCGCCAGAGTTACGCCCACCCCCTCCCGTAAGGTGCCGGAGCCCTGTGCCCTGTGAGTGCCAGCCAGGAGCCTGGGCCTTTCCGGGTGGGAGGCAGGTCGGGTCCCAACCTTGTGAGCTTGATCCCGAGCAAGTGCTTTTGCCCTCTGGGGTCTCTGCCCCGACCGCTCTTTGCCTCAGTTTTCCTCGTGGTGCGTCAAATAAAAGCTCACAGCTAAGCTTCCACGGTCGCGGTGGCCTCCTGTTGCCTCTGTCCCCACCTCCCACCCTGTCCCTTTTGACACAGTCACACTGCTGCCCCAGGGCCTTTGCTCTGCACCACCCCCACCCCGGCTTGCTTCCTCCCTTCCCCGGGTCTGTGTATGAGTGTCACCTTGTCTGTGAGGCCCGCTCGGACCTCGTGCCCATGCTGCCGCAGTGTCCAGACACGCACACCCTCCCACCTGCTGTCAGGCTCGCGCTTTCCTCCCAAGCACTTTAGCCTTCTGGCCCGTTCTGTGATGGGCTCCTCTCGCGCTTGTTGGTTCTGCGTCTCTGCCGCACACATTTGACTCACTTGGGGCAGAGATCATTCTTTTTGTTGCTCAGTGTGGCATATCCAGCACCTGCCACGTAACTTGAGCTTGAGTAACGATATTTGCTGAATGAATGACTTCGCAGGTCTGAGATCTCCAGGCGTCCTCCCTCGGATGACCCCACTCCTCCCTCCAGAATTCCGGGGCCCGAATCCCCAGTGAAGCCAAATGTCCCTGCGGCCCCCACGGCGCCCCCAGCCGACTCCCGGGACCGGCGGAGGTAAAGAGGCTGGTGGGGGGAAGGCGGGGGTGGGGGGAAGGAAGCCTCTTTCTCTCCAGCAGGGAGACATTGCGTTGCCCAGGAGGCCCCAGGGCCTCGGGCAGCGCTCCCAAGGGGGAGGTTGTCCCAGGGTCTGCTGGGAGTTGATGTTCTCTGGCAGAACTTCCCTTCCCTGAACAGTGTTAGCCGTGGGACGGGAACAGGACCCAAAGGAACCCTTACTGAGGTTGGGACCGTTCACTCAGGTCCTACCAGATGCCTGTGCGGGATGAGGAGTCTGAATCTCAGCGGAAGGCTCGCTCTCGGCTCATGCGTCAGTCTCGGAGATCCACACAGGTGTGGGGGTGGGCGGGGGGGGGCTGGGCTCCTCCGGGTCTGAGGGAGGGGGGCTGGGGGACTGGGCTCCTCCAGGTCTGAGGGAGGAGGGGCTGGGGGCAGGACATCTGGGTCTGAGGGAGGAGGTCCTGGGGGCCAGAACTCCTGAGTCTGAGGGAGGAAGGGCTGGGGGGCAGGACTCCTGGGTCTGAGGGAGGAGGGGGCTGGGGGACTGGGCTCCTCCAGGTCTGAGGGAGGAGGGGCTGGGAACAGGACTTCTGGGTCTGAGGGAGGAGGGGGCTGGAGGCCTGGACTCCTGGGTCTGAGGGAAGAGGGGCTGGAGGCCTGGACTCCTGGGTCTGAGGGAGGAGGGGCTGGGGGCCAGAACTCCTGGGTCTGAGGGAGGAGGGGCTGGGGGCCAGAGAACTCCTGGGTCTGAGGGAGGAGGGGCTGGGGGGCAGGACTCCTGGGTCTGAGGGAGGAGGGGGCTGGGGAACTGGGCTCCTCCAGGTCTGAGGGAGGAGGGGCTGGGGGCAGGACTTCTGGGTCTGAGGGAGGAGGGGGCTGGGGGTCTGGACTCCTGGGTCTGAGGGAGGAGGGCCTGGGGGCCAGAACTCCTGGGTCTGAGGGAGGAAGGGCTGGGGGCCTACACTTGCATCCTGGGTGGCCTGGGCCCTGACCTCTGGGACCCGTGACCACTCTCCCTCTCCCAGGGTGTGACTCTCACTGACCTGAAGGAAGCAGAGAAGGCAGCAGGGAAGACCCCAGAGCCAGAGAAATCGTGCCTGGTGAGAGGGGTCAGGTGACCAGGTGGTGGGTGTTCCAAGATGCCCTTGCCCTCTGACCTCCCTGCCCTTCTCGGACAGGACCCCTCTCGGAGGCCCCGAGTCCCGGGGGTGGAGAACTCTGATGGCCCTGCCTTGAGAGGTGAGGTCTGGTTTCTGGGAGGTTGACCTCCTGCCCCCTGGCCTCCCCATCTCTCCCGCTGCAGTCTGTTTTCCCGAGGGGTCCGGGCCTAGGGACCCTGACACCGCAGAGGGGGGCTGCTCCCCAGGTTTCTGGGCTGATTCCTGCCCCTCCCCCCCAGCAGAGGCGCCTGACGGGCAGGGTCAGGGACCACAGGCCGCCAGGGAGCACCGCAAAGTCGGCAAAGAGTGGAGGGGGCCTGCGGAGGTGAGGGGCGGGGCGAGCTGGGCTACGGGTGGGCCTTGGAGGCAGGGTGGTGCGCCAGACTCCCTTCCCGGCATCAGGCTGAACCCCACCTCCGCCCGCAGGGGGAGGAGGCGGAGCCGGCCGACCGCAGCCCAGAGTCCAGGTACAGGGTGGGCAGGGAAGGGTCTGGGCTCCTCTGTAGGGCCACAGGGAGCCTCTCTGACGCCCTGCCTGCCTCCACCCCAGCACTTCCGAGGGCGGCCCTTCACCTCGCAGTCAGCGGCAGCGTGACTCCCAGCCAGAATCAGACGAGCCCGATGGAGGCTTCAGGAAGGTTTGCAACACCACCCACCCTCGATCTGCCCCCGTGGTCAGCCTTTATCCACCCGCCCTGCAGCTCTCTATCTGTGGTTCTGCTTGTGTATCCCTGCTCTCCACCCTTCCCCACGTGGGCCGGCAGGACTGACCCGCGCTCCCTGTCCGGTTCCCCCCAGCTGTACGCAGAGCTGCGCAGCGAGAACGAGCGGCTTCGCGAGGCCCTGACCGAGACCACGCTCCGCCTGGCACAGCTCAAGGTGGAGTTGGAGCGCGCCACGCAGGTGAGATGCCCCGACCTGGGAGCCGGGTCGCAGTGGCCCGGATGGGCCTGCTCCGGGCGGGGGTGCCGGCTAGGAGGCTGGACCGCCGCCCCCTTCCCAGGCTGGGGTCCCAGTCCTGGTCTTTGTGGCTTGGCCACTTCTCTGAGCCTTGGGCTCTCTTGTCCCCAGAGGCAGGAGCGCTTTGCAGAGAGGCCCGCCCTCCTGGAGCTGGAGAGATTCGTGAGTAGGGGCAGCTGGGGTGGGGCCGTGTGGGTGTCCCGTGTGGGTCTGAAGAGGGGCCTCTGCCCTCTCCCCACCCTTCTCAGCCCTACTTGACCCCTAGCCCTCCCCCGCCCCCAGGCCCTGGGCCTCACCCCTCCTGTTTATGCCAGGAGCGCAGGGCCCTGGAGAGGAAGGCGGCCGAGCTGGAGGAGGAGCTGAAGGTGAGCCTAAGGGGGCGCCGTGGACGGGTTCTAGGCAGACCCCGGGTGACCCGGGGCCACCCAGCTGACCTCCCTATCCCATCCCCCAGGCCCTGTCCGACCTCCGGGCTGACAACCAGAGGCTCAAGGATGAGAACGCAGCCCTGATCCGCGTCATCAGCAAACTTTCTAAGTGACTCTGGCGGAGGACCTTTCCCCGTACCCATATTTATACAGCTGCTTCTGCCACACGCACCCCTTCCCCTGTGTGAGCACGAGTGACAGGGCTCCCAGGGGCTCTCTGAGAAGCCATAGCCTCCCTTCGGGGCCTCCGGACTGGGAGGGGAGCAGAATCCCCAGGAGCCGAGGGGGGGGGGGGGCACCCGAGGCCAGGATGGAGGTCAGAGGCCGAGCCAGGTAGGGGGACGTGGTTGAGGGGGGCCCGGGACCGGAGGTGGGACCACGGAGGAACCGCGGACCAGGAAGTGCCAGGACCGGAGTGGCCACCCGGAGGTCCCCCCTCACGTGTGATGCCACCCCAGTCACCCCTCCCGCTCCTGAACAGGGATCCGAGAATGTGCCAAGAGTCCCGCCAGCCTGGGCCAGGGGGGCCTCTGTATAGGGCCCGTGTGCAATAGGGAGGGATCTCTATTTTTTGCTGCCCCCGCCCCGCCCACTGTCAGGGGCAGGGGGAGAAGATATTTTCGAGACAAAGCACAGGCACCACAAATAAAAGTCGTGAAGTTGCCACTCAGCGACTGTGTCCCCGGCTCGAGGTGGGGCACCACTTCTGTGTTCCTCCCTTGTCAGTGGCCAGACCACAGGATCATGAGCGATGGGTCGGTGAGTGCTCACTGGCTGGGAAGGGGTTCCGGGAGGGGCCGGCTGGGGCAGTGGCCCCACACCAGGGCTGACCTGGTCACGAGGGAGCCTGGGAGCTTGGGTCTTACCAGCCGTGTCTTTGAAACAAATTTGAATTGCCGACATTTAAAATTGGGGGTAATTCATGAGAAGGAAAACCTACGGTTTTGACTTTTCTGGAGAAATAGAAATGTGATAGTATGAACTTTTCAGCCCTGCATGGTAACAGGTGGCCAGTGCTGAGTAGGAGGATGGGGCATTGTCATTCTTTCCGGGCCCTGTCCTACCTGTTGGTGATACAGTAGTGAATGAAATGGGAAAGACCAGGTACAGTTGAGGAGGTGAGGCACGAGGCAGGCAACAATGGAAGTATCCCAGGCGGTGGTGCTATGGAGAAGCAGGGGAAGGGCATAGGGAGGCAGGGGTGTGTGCACAGGGGAACATCCACGGGTGTCTTCTGTGCAGGCCCCATCGAAAAGCTGGCACAGGAAGATACCTGAAGGCGTCAAGGAGTGAGCCATGTAGGCATTTAAAGGAAGAGTTTTCTGGATGAAGAGGGCAGCAGGTACAAAGTCTGTGGGGTGCAGGTGTGGTTAGAGATAGTAGGGCCTGAGGTTGGAACCGTAACGGCCAGCCCTGGGAAGGACTTGAACGGAGGTGGGACCTAGGTCTTAACGGGTCCCTTTGGCAGCTGCGTTGACAACAGTCTGGGGGAGGGCAGTGAGGGACAGAAGGAGGGAGACCAGCTTATGGGGTGCTGCCGTAAGTGCTGGAAGGGAGGGTGGCTAGAGCTGGTGAGCCACAGTGGGACTGTGGGAGTGGCGGAGGCGACGGCAGCCTGCACGTCCTGACAGGTTGGCTGGTGTTGGGATAGGGCTCAGGCCTGCCTTGCTCCTGACAAGGGGTTGTGTGGCCCTGGCTGGCAGGCTGTGGGTGCTGTGGGAATGTGGGGCACGCAGGTTGGGGATGCCACTTGTGTCCCCGGTTTCTGTCAGAAACCAGGGCTGGGAGGGGCGGCAGGAGGTTAGAGGACATTTACACACCCACTGGGGCCGAGGGGGTCAGGGTGGGAAGCACATAGAAGCCTGGAGGCAGGCAGAGGGGAGCTGGGAGTGTGACCAGCCCCAGGCCCGCAGCTGCCGAGCTGGAGCCTGGATCTGGGGGAGGCAGGAGAGGTGTGAGGCATGAGGCCGGCAAAGTGGGGCCAGGGTCGGAGCTCCTGCCTGCCCCCACCGTGTCTGGTCTCATCTGATTTTGGAAGGCAGAGTGTGGCTGAGGAAGACCCTCAGCTCCAGGGGTAGAGGTGGGCATTCTGGGGCCACAGGAGGAGGAAAGGGACTTGTTCCTAAAGCTCGGGGGACAACCAGCCTTGCTCGCTGTCTGGACATGAGGAAGTTACTGCCGGTCAGAGGGAACAAGGGGACAGCCTCCTTTGAGGATGTCCTCTCCCAGGAGAAGGGTGACCAGGAGGCCTGTGGCATATTCAGGAGGCAGCCACTTTGTGGCTGGGTCCCTGGCACTTAGTGGGGGACAAAGTGACATGGATGCCGGGGATGGGGTAGGCTTCCCTGAAGTGGGTATTGGAGCTGGGCCAGGAAAGCTGTTCACCAAGCGGAAGATCCCTTCCAGCCCGCAGAAAGCAAGCGCAGGACCCCGGTGTTGGAAGGAGTTTGGGGGCATTTGGAGGAGGGCATGGGGGGATGAGAGTGGGTAGGGATCAAACCTCAGGTGCTCGGCTCTAGGGCTAAGAGGGCCGTGGGGAGTCAGGAAAGGAGTTGGAGCAAGGGAAGCCTGGGATATCGGCCGTTTAGAAGGTCCCTCTGGAGTGAACTAGAGGACAGACTGGTGGCTGAGAGGTGAGGAGAAAGCATGTCGGGTGGGGACGTGGGGGGGGGGGGTGGGAAGGGAGGAGAGGGATTCAGAGAAGGAAACCAGAAAAGGTGGGGACCTGCAGATTTCCTTGTCCTCCTGAGGCTGTAGCGGGGGTGAGAGAGGCTCTTGGACCCCTCGTGGCCCGGTAGAGAAGGAACAGCAGTTTGAAAATGTCTGCTACAAGGAGGCTGTTTATAGACTGGGCAGCATATCCCAATGCGCGGGGACCCCGAGTATGGCCCTTCCCTCCCACTCACGGCCAGTCCGCTCACTCAGGAGGCTCCACCGGAACAGGTCTGGGGCCTTCGGGAGGGGTCTGCTTCCATGGGTGGCAGCAGTCTGCAGAGTCCGTTCTGCCACGGGGCTTCCTCGAAACACTGAGCAGAGGAGCCGGGAAGGGTCAGATAATCTCAGTTTCCGTGTCGCCTTCCACCTTCTTCTTTTGCTTCTCCATCACCGCCTCCAACTCTGACACTTTCTCTTTGTCCTGGAGGGCGGGGTGGAAATCAGACACCTGGTCTCCGAGTCCTGGGTGCCCTCCCGGGTCGGCCCGGGAGCGTCCGCTCACCTCCAGCAGCGCACGCTGCACGGTGACCTGGCTGTACACGCGCGCCCCTTCCTCGGGGCTCACGGCTCGCAGCTCCTCCTTCTGCAGTGAGAAAAGCTGCGCGCCGGTCAGCACGCCCAGCGCGTCCACGGTCCTGGGCGAGAGGAGGGGGCGCGGTTAGGCCCGCCAGCCAATCACAGCGCCAAGCCCTTCAGCCCCGCCAATCACGTCACTTCTGTCACGCCCTTTGTCCAATCGGAACAGCATTCTTGCTCTGAGCCGAACGCTCCCGCCCCCCAATCGTAGTGTGCTGTGGGAGGGGGCGGGGCGCGTGTGCCCAGCTTTCCCGCGGAGGCAGGCGCGCCCGGAGACCCCAATCCAAGCCCGCAGTAACGTGCCAGTCACACTGCCGTTCACTGCCACCAGAGCGACCCTAGCTTTAGGCCACTCCCAAGGCTCCCCCTCTTGCGACCACGCCTCTGGCTCCCCGGCCGACCCGTCACTCACCCAGCGCTAAATCCCTTGGCCTGCAGCCAGGCGCGGACCTCCGAGGCGTCCGAGTGCGAGCTGAGCTGCGGCTCCGCGACGCGGGGACCCGGGGCTGCGCGGCTGGGGCCTGAGCGGCCCTGGGCCAAGCGCGCCTGCAGCTCTTCGTTGACACACAGCATCTGGGAGAATTTCTCTGCAGGCGGGGAAACGGGGAGAGACGGCCGACTCAGGACGAAGGGTCCTGGGGCCAGAAGGGAGACCTCCAGCGTCCTCACGATGGGCTCGGGGTCCATTTGGTCTTTCCGAACCTTGGTTCCCCTGACTGGAAAGCGAGGACAAGGACGGCTCCCCGAAGGTGCCTGCACCACTCACCCTTCTCTAGGGGGTCCAAGTTGAGGCTATCACAGCTGTCCCAGGTGGGGCGAGAGGAGGCAGGAGCTGGGGCCCGTGGGGGAGGAGGAGTGCTATTCTCCTGGAGAGGGAGCCGGCGGAGCACTTGGATCAGAGAGGACCTAGTCCCAGCTTCTCCGCCTTTTGGAGGTAAATTTCTGCATCCCCCCGCCCCCACCCCCCACCCCCACCTCCAGCTACTTCCTCTGTCAGTGCCCTTGACACCTGATCTTCCCCAGGAATCTGCCCAGACTCACCAGGCTGCGGCTTGCCCGAGGCCCTGGGTGGGGTGTCAGGATATTATACGGTACATATCCCTCCTGCCCTCGCTGGTCCCGAACCTTCCACCACTTACGCTGGTCATCCAGGACCTGAGGGGGGTAGGAGAGGATGGTTCACAGCCTGTGTCTGCAGCTACAGCTGGGCCCCCTGCCGTCCCTTGGCCCTCCCCCCCCTCCACCCCCACCCCTCTAACCTCCAACACATCCCGCTGCTGGACAGAGAGCTCACTGCTGTTGCGGGCCTGGAAGTCATAGTTACATAGGACCCACTTTCCCTCAGGCTCCAGCTGGGGCTCAGCCTCTGGCTCAGGGTCTTGGTGACTGTGGAGAACAACACAGGTTGGGGATAAGGAGGCAGCCAGTCTCCCTGCTCTGGGCAGTAGGGAGTTGGTGTGAGCTGGGGTTAGAGCCAAGCAGAGGTCAACGCAGGAGGCCAGGTTAATACTGTTAACAGAGATTTGAAATCGGAGTAACAACTTGAATGCAGTTCACCCCTTATGTGCCCGGCCACTGTGCTGCCGCACAAACTACGGGCAGTGACGTCACCTCCCTTTTACAGATGAGAACATCTAAGGCTCAGGGGGAGAAAATCACTTGCCCCAGATCACACAGCTAGAGCCAGCTGTTTACTAAGTACCTATATGTAATGGGCTCATGCTTCGGGTAGCCCATAGTTAGGATACAAACAGGGGTTATATAGCACTGACTAGGTGCCAGACTCTGCTCAGTCTCTTACATAGATTGGCTAATCTGATTTTTAACACAACCCTTGGTGTAACCGTGAATTTGGAACCCCTCTCCCCCACCGCAGACCCTGTCATCAGCTATTTTACAGGTGAGGAAGTCGGAGAACAGGGACACGAGGTGGCACGATGAGGTAAAGGTCACAGAGCAAGAAAGAGGTGTTGCCACCCTGGCCCCGCAGTCCATGCCCTGAGTAATTCTGGTCTCCTGGGCACGCAGCTGGATATGAACCTGAGCTCTACCAGGGCCTTGAGCTCTTAACTGCTAGCCTGTATAACCTCATAGACTTCTCTGTCTTCCAGGAAAGGATTATTCTTCTTGTTCTCCCTGCAAAGAAGGGAGGCTCAGAGAAGGGAAGTTGAAAGCTGGGGGTGTCAAGCCCAAGAGTCAGAAGCAGGGGGGAGTTCTGCAAGACCAGGCAGCTGGGGTGGCAGGCAGCAAGATTTGGGCTCCGATGCCCCAGGAAGAAGGACCTCAGCCCGGATCAGGCCTACCTGTGCAAAGGAGAGGGGGGGTCTTCAGGGCCGCGGCACCCCCTGTGTGGGGCTGGCAGCTCCCAGCACGCTGTCCCTGCTGAGACCCTCTGCCGGGGCCCTCACCCAGACCCCCCTTCTGCTCCTGCAGCTTTGCCTTCTTCTTATCCCATGAAGCTTCCTCACATCTGCCCCCGACTTGCATGAGGACCCTGGAGTCCTGGGTCATCTATGCCCCTTATTCCCCAGGACCCTAGAGTCTGTGCCCCCATTGCTTTTTGGAATCATGAACTCAGCACCCCCCCCCCCTCGATATTTCCTCCCCCAGAGACTCAGGAGTCCAGGTCTCAAACTTCAATTTCCCCAACTTTTTAACCCTTAAAGGCTCTCAGTATAACACTCCCAGCAGGAAATGAGACAAGGGCTTTAGAGCCTTGGGAGAGTGAGGGTCCAGCCTCCGTCTTCACCTCTTGCAGGGGCCCGGAAATACTACCACTTCCCAACTTTCCCAGAAACGTGCCCCATGACCCTTGAAGGCCCAGGGCTTGGCTGGGTCTCCAAGGCCCCAAGCACCAAAGTCGGGCTCTTCTGCCAACCCCAAAGGCCAATTCCCCAGTCTCTGCCTCCAACACCTGGGGCTCTATCCTCTTAGGGACCCAGACAGGGAGCTCCCCAGGCCCTGGGAAGTTACTGCCTTCTCACAGCCTCTCAGACTTTACCCACTCCCAACCCCCTCCTCCCTCCGGCCCTGGGATCTGCGCCCCCTCCCTCCCAGCCCGGGCCCCTCTCCCTCCTCACCACCTCACCCACCTGTGATGAGCCGGGAAGACAGAAGGAAAGACGGAAAAAAGGAACGGAGTCAGCGCCAGGAGCCCCCAGGGCGCACCCCTTCTCGACCCCACCTGTCCCACCTTGGGGGCGGCACTCACCCATTGACAGCGACCTGGGGGGCACTTTGCTGCGGGGGAGAGGAGAGCAGTAGCTCAGGTAGGGCCAGACTGCCCGGTCCCGGCCCCGCTGTGTCACCTGGGCAGGGGAGGCGGGCGTGGGTGTCCGGTGCTCACCTGCCGGCGCCGCCGCTCATGCTGCTGCTGTTTCTCAACTGGGTCCCCCCAGGCGCGGCCCTGCGGGTCAGTGGCCGAGGGCTCCCAGCCGCTGGAGAACTCAGGGCTGTATGGGGATCCTTCCTCTGGGGGCAGCTCCAGCCTGTGGCCGAGGGGCTCGGGGCTCAGGGCTCCTGGGGTGGCCTCCAGCCCTATTAACCTCAGTAAGGTTTCCCCCTCCTGTCGTCTCGGCTCTATCCTACCTGGCCCCCTTTTGCCCAGCCCCGCCCCCGCCCCAAGCCGCACCCCCGGCATCGAAGTCCCGCCCCTGCACCTAAGCCCTGCCCAAGCCCCGCCCCCGGCATCAACTGTATCCACACAGATGGATTCCACTCTAACGCTGCGCCCAGCCTCTGAATCTTCCTTCTGATTCTAAGCACATCCCGCCTCTTTTCCCCCAAGTCTCCTCCGGCTCTGCTCTTACCCCCTTCCCCAACCTACAGGCTAGTCCTTCCCGAAGCCGTAGCCCTCTGGTACAGCCCACCCCACTCCTCCTAAACCCGGCCTTTTGGTCAGTCTTAGGCCTCTCCTTCACAGGAGTTTCTGGCCTTTCCTCCAGCCGGGTCCCGGCATAGGTCCTGGGTTCATTCAATTGCTTTGGTCAACCTCTAGCTAAGCCCAGCAACTACCCTTCCCTGCCGGCCCCGCCCCTCCGTCACGGCGCCCCTCACCCCGGGCGGGTCCACGCGTCCCCCAGAGAGGTCCAGAGCGCATTTTCCCGTGGGGTGAGGTTGTCCCGCAGCAGCGCCACCGCCTCGGACGTCAGGTGCGGCCGCCGCACTCCACTTGCGAACTGGGGGCCTCCCGATGTGTCCACAATCTGCCGGGGGTGCAGGAGTGGGCACGCCATCACCTCCCCCCCTCCGGAAGTGGAACCCCGATTCCTCCTGCCGCAGGGGGTACCTAAGGATGGGGTGCCTCACCAACTGCAGGGGTCCGAACAGGAAGTGCAGCAGCTCGGGGGACGAGGGGTTGGCGATGTTGCCACGCAGCCGGGCCTGAGGGACGGGGTAGGTGCCGGGTTCAGAGCTCGGACGCGGCAGGCTCGCCGTGCCCCTGACCCCCCGCTGGCCCAGGCTGGACCCGTTCTCACCAGCAGGCTGAAAGCGTACTTGATTTTCTGAAGCACGTCCGTGTACTCGGCCTCGGAGGGCGGCTTGGCCCGCAGCGTCAGGAGACCCTCTGCAGGTGGGGGAGGCAGGGGCCCAGTGGGATCCCCGGTGATGGGGCATCAAACCTGGGCGGGGGGTAGGGACAGGGGGCAGGAACAGGGGCAGGGGGAGGCCGTAGGGAAAGGGAAGGTATTTCGGATGGACTGGATGCTCCGTATCCCACTGGGGGGTGGGGAGCGTCCCTCACCCCCAGGCGCCCGGCGCCGGGTCCTGCGGCCGCGCTCCCTGTGCTCCAGTACCCGGGCCGCCTCCGCAGACTTCTGCAGCTTCGATACGAAACTCTCCACGTCGTCGAACACGTGGTTCAGGATGTCCTGGGGGACAGAACAGGGGACGTGTGGGACTCGGGGACGCGGAGTCCGGGTCTCTCATCACCCCAGGCAAAGCCCTTACTTAGGCCGAGCGCCCTGACATCCTCCCCGGCCAGGCCGAGCCCTCGGATGCCTGTCCCTGTCCCCCTCGATCGGTCACCGCCGGCCACACCCCCAGAAGTCTGACACCACCCCCCTCCCAGGAGGCAGGACACACCCACGGCCGGTCCACCCCCACGCCCTAGCCCCGCCCCACGCACCACTTCCCGCTCCGCCTGCAGACTGGCCAGGTCCGGGCCGCGGGGCCCCAGGTCAGGGGAGGCCGGGGCAGTGCTGCCTGAGGTCCCCGCCAGGCCAGGCCGCGGCCTCAGCGACTCTTCCGCCTCCGGGATGGGCTCCGCCTGGGGTCGCCCCCGGCCCGCCTCCACCATGTTGATGACCGCGCGGATTGACGGGCGGCGCTGCGGGGGAGGGGTCTCGGCGGCCGGCGGCGGGCGGCGCTGCAGCTCCTCTTGCGTAGCCCTGGGGAGGGACGAGGGGAAAGAGCCTGGGTCCACCCGGGGCCAGTGCCGGGGAGACGGCAGGGGAGACTGTGGGGCTCAGAACCGAGTCAAACCTAGGCTGCAGGTGGCGCGGAGAAATTGGAGACATGGGGAGGAGCGAGCACCTGTGCGGAGGGAAACTGAGGCCTGAGGGAGGAGAAGGGGAGGAGCGAGCACCTGTGCGGAGGGAAACTGAGGCCTGAGGGAGGAGAAGGGGAGGAGCGAGCACCTGTGCGGAGGGAAACTGAGGCCTGAGGGAGGAGAAACGGAGGACCAGCACTAGGAAAAGTACTCTTGGAGAGGGGGTACACGTGTCTGCGGGGGGGTTGGCAAGACCCGAACCACGCTCTGTTCGACAGGCTTCCAAACTCGTTCTCTTGTCGGCGAGCGGTGGCAGCCCATTTGTCGGATGCGGAGACTGAGACCCCACCCGTCCTCGCTTCTCCCCCCGCTCCCCGCCCAGCCCTCTTTCTTACCTGAGCGCCGCGGGCCTGCGCTCCCCGCGACCGGACCGGTAGTCGTGTAGAGCCCCCTGGATGTCCTCTCGGATCAGCTCCGCCTGCCAATCATGCTGTCAGGCCAGGCCTCCACCCCACCTACCCCTCGTCCCCGCCGCGTTCCGGATCAGTCGATTCCTTGGCTGGGTGGCTGGGTGGCTGGGTGGCTGGGTGGCTGGGTGGCTGGGTGCCGGGGTCCCTCCACGTCAGCGCCCACACGCGGTGCCCACGCCCGCCCGCGCTCTGAGCCCACCCTACTTCTTCCCCTGCCCTAAGCCACGTCCCCAACCCTGGAGCCGGGGTGCTGGGGTTTCCTGCCCCTAGGCCATACTCGCCCCGAGTTCTGGCTGCTCCCATCCACCCTCCCCCAGGTGCTGTCAGGTTCCGTCCCGGCCCTTAGTCTCAGTCTCCATTCTACTTCGTCCCGGTCCCACCTGCCCTCAACCCCCCCTCCCTTCCAGCTCCTCTCCAGGCCACGCCCCCTCCACTGGCCCAGGCCCATCACCGCCCCAGCTCTGGGCTCCTCCCACTTCCGGCTCCGCCCCCTGGCATCCGCAGGGTCCCAGCCCTGCGTGAGGTGGCTCTCCGGACCCGGGTCCGCTCACCCCGAGACGCAAGCCCTGGAAGAAGTGCACGTCGGGCTGCGTGCGCTCCGGCTCCTGGCACACCAGCAGCAGCAGCGAGCGACTCCGGCCAGGCAGCGTCACCACGTCGCAGCGCACGATGGCACCCAGCGGGTACGACTCCAGCTCCTCCTGCGGGGCGGGACGGCGGGTAAACGGAGGCTCGGATCCGAGGATCCCAAATGGCGACAGCAGTGCCAGCTGGGACCCCAGCACGGCCCAGGCGACCCTGCGGGGCTGCAGTATCACACCTCTGATTTAACAGAGGAGGCCAGTGACGCTCCAAAAACGAAGGGCAGAGAGCTCTTGCCAAAGTTCCCAGAGGAAGGACGCGTGGGGGCCAAGAGTCACACTCGGACGTCCCTAGAGTCAAGCTCTCCATGCCTCTGCCCCTTCCACCCACGTGTCCCCTGGCACCTTGGACGTGGGGTCAAGTAGCGTGACACGGTCCGGAGACACGCGGAGCAGCATCTCTTGGGCCCAGACGCGGCCCTGGTTGTCCATGACCGCCAGCCTCCGCGAGGCATCCTCCACGGTGTGCACACCATCCTCCTCGCCCAGGCAGAACGTCACCAGGTGCTGGCAGGGGTGCGGAGAAAGCAGGGAGTCCCAGGAGGGCCCCAGGAGGGCGCCAGGTGGGCTCAGAATCCCCTGCCCCCGCCTTCCAGCCTGACAGTAACCACACCTCCTCCTGAAAGCGTCCCCGTCACCGGCTCCACCTATGGGGCCCTTTGTTTTGTTTTCATCAGAGTGACTGGCGCCTGCGTGTGTCTTCCCAGCGAGACTGGAGACTTCTTGAAGGCAGGGATTGGATCTAGTCCCTTCTAAGCACCCCTGCCTCCAAGAGAGCACCTGGCACACTTTGGCCCCTATGCACACAGGTTGACATAGCATTTGTCCCTGGGGCCTGCCTGTCCGGCCTAACAGCCGGTCCGGAGGAGGACCTTGGCAGATTCAAGTGGAACTGACTGCCTCTGCCGGATTCCCACCGCTGAGGGCAGGCGGGCAGAAGCAGCCCCGCCTTGCAGATGGGCCGACTGAGCTTGCAGCTTCTTTCTGTTTGGAGGCCCCACCGCCTTCGACACCACCATCTTCCCAGGCCTGCCTGCCTTTCCTCCCCCAAGGCTCCCTGTGGCAATGCAGACCCCAGACTCACATTGACTGGGTACTGGGAAACATCTGCCAGAACCACAGTGGAATAACGCTTCCTCTGCTCTGTGGGGGAGAGGGGGGATAAACCCAGAAGCCCCAGCCCCTGGCCCCTCCTCCCTCCGACCCAGAAGCCCCAGCCCCTCCTCCCCGGGAGGCAGGGATCCTGACCCCCCCCCCCCCCCGCCCCGCCCCTCCTCCCTCAGACCTGGGACTCCAGACCTCCAGCCCCTCCTCTCTCAGACCAAGGGATCCCGATTCCGCACCCACCTCCTCCCTCAGACCCCGCAGTACTGACCCCAGCCCCCTCCCCACTCCCACCCAGGAGTCCAGAGCCCCAGCCCCTCCTCCCTCAGACCCAGGAGTCCAGACCCTCCACTCCTTCCTCCCTCAGACCCAGTTTCAGCCTGGGGTTTTCTGGTTCCCAAACTCACCATAGATAGACTTGGCACTTGGTTTGGGGGCAGCTTCTGGGCTGGTTCGGGAGAAAAGGGTGAGAGGGGCCGTGCGAATTGGGAGCAGATCATGGGGGTTTTGAATGCCAAGCAGAGCGGGAAAGACTTCATTGTGAGAGCAATGGGGAACCAAGGAGGGTTGTGAGCAGGGGAGGGCAGGGCCAGAGCCCGGTTTCAGGCAGGTAAGGCCGGGAGTGGTGCTGGGAGGTGGTGGAGAGTGTGGTCTTCGCGGTCACTCAGACCTGGCTTTGAACGCCCTGTCAACTACCGCCTTGCCACAGGACCCTGGGTGGGAGACTTCCTCTCTCCTGCCTCGGTGTCCCTTTCTGAGATAGGAGTGAGTCCGTCTATAGCCTCCTTCTGGTAGAGCTGTGGGTGGATTCGCTCAGACTTGAGGGCCCTCACGGCCTCAGTGACAGTTACTTTGTCACGATGCAAAGGGCAGCCCACAGTAGTTGTTCAATAAACGGGCGTTTTTACAACAGCATTAGTATTTGGGGTAGACAGACTTATCTTCTCCGTCCCCCTGGGCCAGGCTCTCCCCAGCCTGATCCTTCTGTCTCCTGCCCCTGACCTCCTCCTCCTAGGTCACCTTCTCCAAGAAGAAGTGCACAGAAGTAATGGAAACTCAGAGCTCAGCAGGAACGAGGAACACTTTCAAGTCAAAGCTCTGCTCCTCATCCTGTTCTGTTGGTCAGATCGCCCCGCAATTTGATTACCTCTGTGCTGGAGAGCTCACTACCGCCTATCTCCCATGCGGCTATTCCCATGGGTCTCCCTTTGTTGTTTTCCCTGCTCACTCCAGGAGACTTGAGCCTTTGTTATAAGCAGCCCGGATTTTTTCAGCAAAAGGTCAATATTTAATAACAAGATAACGGCAACAGCAGTTGCCATGAGTTGAGAACCTACTCTTGGTCAGATGATCTGCTAAGTCCTGTTACCTTCATTTTCCTGTCAAGCGCTCAAAATTGTCCCTGTTTCACAGAGGAGGAATGGAGCCTCCAAGAGGTGAGGTTCTTGGGCCGGGGTCACACCTCCTGAGTGTTGGCAGTTGGTTTTGAACCCGGGCGTGTCTGTTCTGGGCCAGTGGCTGTAACTATAGGCCGAGCAGGGAAGGGGGCTGTCCAGGCCTGGGCTGCTGTCCATGCTACCTGCGGGCGTGGGTAAGAGGGTGGCCAGAGGGGGCTGGGGACACTTACCCTGTGGTGGTGCTCATGGTGTGGAGAATGGGGGGGGGCTCCTGCCACCTGGAGGTGCCCTGGGAGCCAGCAAAGAAGTGAGGGCCTGACCTGGCCTTCAGTACCTAGGATTTTGGCCCAACCACCTCCTTCAGACCCAAGAGTCCAGACCTCCAGCCCCTCCTCCCTCAAACCCAGGAGTCCTGGCCCCCTGCCCCTCCTCCCTCAGACCAGGAGTCCAGACCCCCAGCCCCTCCTCCCTCAGACCCAGGTGTCCTGGCTCCAGCCCCCTCCTCCCTCAGACCCAGAGGTCCAGATCCCCACCCCTCCTCCCTCATATCCAGGAGTCCTGACCCCAGTCCCTCCTCCCTCAGACCCAGAGTCTGGGCCCCCAGCCCCCTCCTTCCTCAGACCCAGGAGTCCTGGCCCCCAGCCCCTCCTCCCTCAGACCCAAGAGTCCAGACCTCCAGACCCTCCTCCCTCAAACCCAGGTATCCTGGCTCCAGCCCCCTCCTCCCTCAGACCCAGAGGTCCAGATCCCCAGTCCCTCCTCCCTCAGACCCAGAGTCTGGGCCCCCAGCCCCCTCCTCCTTCAGACCCAGGAGTCTTGACCCCAGTCCCACCTCCCTCAGACCCAGAGTCTTGGCCCCCAGCCCCCTCCTCCCTCAGACCCAGGAGTCCTGGCCCCAGCCCCCTCCTCCCTCACACCCAGGTGTCCTGGCCCCAGCCCCCTCCTCCCTCAGACCCAGGAGTCCCGACCCCAGTCCCTCCTCCCTCAGACCCAGAGTCTGGGCCCCCAGCCCCCTCCTCCCTCAGACCCAGGAGTCCTGGCCCCCAGGACCTCCTCCCTCAGACCCAAGAGTCCAGACCCCCAGCCCATCCTCCCTCAGACCCAGGAGTCCTGGCCCCCAGCCCCCTCCTCCCTCAGACCCAGGAGTCCTGGCCCCCAGCCCCCTCCTCCCTCAGACCCTGGAGTCCTGGCCCCCAGCCCCTCCTCCCTCAGACCCTGGAGTCCAGACCCCAGTCCCTCCTCCCTCAGACCCAGAGTCTGGGCCCCCAGCCCCCTCCTCCCTCAGACCCAGGAGTCCTGGCCCCCAGGACCTCCTCCCTCAGACCCAAGAGTCCAGACCCCCAGCCCATCCTCCCTCAGACCCAGGAGTCCTGGCCCCCAGCCCCCTCCTCCCTCAGACCCAGGTGTCCTGGCCCCAGCCCCCTCCTCCCTCAGACCCAGGTGTCCTGGCCCCAGCCCCCTCCTCCCTCAGACCCAGGTGTCCTGGCCCCAGCCCCCTCCTCCCTCAGACCTAGGAGTCCTGACCCCAGTCCCTCCTCCCTCAGACCCAGAGTCTAGGCCCCAAGCCACTCCTCCCTCAGACCCAGGAGTCCAGGCCCCCAGCCCCTCCTCCCTCAGACCCAGGAGTCCAGACCCCCAGCCCCCTCCTCTCTCAGACCCAGGAGTCCTGGCCCCCAGACCCTTCTCCCTCAGACCCAGGAGCCCAGGCCCCCAGCCCCTCCTCTCTCAGACCCAAGAATCCAGACCTCCAGCCCCCTCTTCCCTCAGACCCTGGAGTCCAGACCCCCAGATCCTCCTCCCTCACACCTAGTACCCTGCCCCCCCCACATCTGTCAGGGATCCATGTGTTTGGCTCCCTAATCTATGTGTACCCCATTTTCCTTCCTCTCTCCAGGGATCCTGTCTCCCAGCCTGATCTCCTTAGGGGCCCAGGGGTTCGGGCTTAGAGCTTCTCGACTGTAAGGACAAAAGGATTTTGATTCCAAGTCTCCTCCTAGAGCCAGACCCGTTCATGCGTTTCCTCAGCCACTATGACCTCGGGCTACGGGGCCGGTCCCTTACCTCGTCAGGACTGAAGGGCTTCGTGGTGTCTGGACTTGGGAGTCCTGGCCCCCTGCTCCTGCTGCCCCCCCCCCCCCCCCGCCCCAGACACAGGAGTCCCCACCTCCAGCCCCTCCTGGCTAGGCCCCCTCCTCACCTGCTGGGCAGGCTCTGCCAGGCAGTGGCTGCGGGGCGAGGGGCCCAGCTGGCTCTCTGCTCTCCTCTGGGTTCCCAACGGCCCGTCCTTCCTGCTCCCGCCGGCCACCCCGCCTCCGCATACCTGAGCACTCACCTGGCACACACCTGGGCGGGGCTGGCGGAGGGACCCGGGCTGGGGTGGGGGGGACAGGACCGGCCTCCGGGGAGCCAGGAACTGGGACCGGCTCTGTCGTAACAACCCTAGAACAGGGACAACAACAGTCATCTGATGTCACACCCGTTCACACGTCAGAACTCCAGAACTGAGGGCTCTGTCTCCAATACCCTTTCCGATTCTCCTGCCCCCTGTGGGAGGGCAGATTTCACCTGCTGGCGGTTCAGAGAGGGGCGGTCAGTGTGGAAGGGCTGGGATTCGAACCTGGGGCCAGGGTCTGTGCCTCCCCTGGGCCCACCTCCTGTTCAGGGTTCCTGCCTCTGCGGAGCCCTGAGCCCCCACCCCTCCCTTGGCCTCTTCCCCTAGAAACTCCCCCCAATAACCCCCTCTGGTGAGACTCAAATCCACTCGGCGCCCGGCCCAGCCCCAAATACTTCACTGACGTTAACGAGCTCCTGAGGCTTGAAATCTCCTTTAGAGAACTTCCCCTGTGCCGTGGGCCTTGCTACCCAGGCCATACCTGTCATTTCTCCCCCAAACCCAGTGAGGTGAGGGCCGGGGGTCTCCGCCTCATAGAGGAGGAAACTGAGGACACCGAGGGTAAAGAGGCTCACCCCAGGTCACACTTGCAGGGAGAGGACGGGAGCAGCAAACGCCAAAGCTCGGAGAGCAGGAGGAGGGGCGGGCAAGCCCCCTTTTAGCCTTGCCCATTATCAGTGTGACCTTCACCTGGTCCCTGCCAACGTCCTGCACCTGAACCTGCAGCGGCCTCCCGACAGGCCCCTGCTCCCTTCCTCCCTCATCTAGTCTCCCCGCAGGGAGCCCCAAGAAACCTAGGTCAGCTCACAGCACTCCCTGCTCCGCACCCTTCAGGGGCTCCCCGTTTCTGGGATAAGAGCTGAGGTCTGCAAAGTCTTAAGGAACATCCTTCAAACCTCCTCTCTCCCTCCATCACTCGGGTTCCGGTTCCGGCACACTGGGCTCCCTGCTGCTCCTCGAGCCTGAGAGCCAGTCCTGCCCCAGGGCCTTTGCACTTGCTCTGCCCTCTGCCTGGAATGCCTCTTCCCTCAGATATCCTCCTGGCTTGTTCCCTCACCTCCTTCAGGTCTTTGCTCGAGTGTCACCTTCTCTGACAAGCCTGGCCACCCTATTTAAAATTGTGGTCTCTCCCTGCTCCCTAAATTCTCTCCAGAGTGTTTATCACTTTGTAACACACTATATTACCCGTTCATTTTATTTTATGTCCCCCCTGTTAGAATGTAAGCATCGTGAGGAATCTTGTTTTCATATCTCTATGTATTTTTTATTTCTTTTGAGAGAGAGAGAGAGGGAGAGAGAGAGCACACAAGCCAGGGAGGGGCAGAGAGAGGGAGAAACAGAATGCCCCGCAGGCTCATCAAGGTCAGCGCAGAGCCTGCATGGGGATTGAACTCAGGAACTGTGAGATCCTGACCTGAGCCCAAGTTGGACATTTAACCGACTGAGCCCCCCAGTGACCGGAGGGAAGAGACTTCTGTACGTTCAGCCCCGCGCTCCGTCTGCCGCACATTAGAACAGGGTCTAGCACACATTCAGTGCTGGAGTGATACTGGCTTTCGGTGCATTCGTGTGGATGATGCTTCACTGTTTCGTCCGGCCCGTGTTGACCCCACAGTCCACGCTGAGCGAGGCTGGAAACCACAGGAAGCACCCCTTTGTCCTGGGTTGGCGGGGATGAAAGAATAGAGCGAAGGGGAGACAATCCTGTGGGGTGATGGCAAAGAGCCGGGGCGGGTGGGGGTTCGAGTTCTGACTTTGCCACGAAATAGAGTTGATAATACTTATTACTTCCTACGTGATGCGGGTGTGCTTAGGTCTTCTTCTGAGTACTGTGTGTGTGTGTGTGTGTGTGTGTGTGTCTGATCCCCACAACATCCTAGGAAACAGGTTCCATTATCTCCCATCTACACCTGAGGAAGTGCGGACACACACCCTCCGGGAATTTGTCTACGGTCACACAGCAGGTACCTGGTGGGGACGGGCGGAACCCGGGCCCTACAATCTACACCCTGAATCCTCTGGTGCTAGCTTCCCTGCGCAGCCACATCGTGAGTCTGTCTGCCCCTTGCTAGCTGTGGGACGCTAAGCAAATCACTCAACCTCTCTGTGCCCCAGTCCGGCCAGCTCTAACATGGGGATCGCAACACTGGCGGCATTAAGGGAGAGCCCTCTCAGCGCCCGGCCAAGAGAGATGCGAAGTTGGGTGTCGATGGTGGCCTTTCTTCCCACGTGTGCTGGGATGGGAGGTGGCTAAGAGGGTCAGGGCAGGCTTCCTGGAGGAGGAGGGGCAGGCAGGCAGAGCTGAACCTGAAGGGCGAGTTTGGCAGCCCGAGGTGGCCGGGAGGGTGAGGGAAGAGTGTTCCAGGCCTGAGAGGCGGAGGGGAGGGGAGGGTGTGCTGTGTGCGGCTCCCAAGGGTGCTGCAGGGGGAGGCAGGAGGGTCCCGTGCTTCTGTCTCCAGCTTCTGTCACTCCGGGTCCCTGTCACATCCATGCCACAGATACTTTCTGAGCTTGGTCCTGCCTGGGTTGGGGCGCACGGACAGGAGCAGGCCCCTTACCCTCGGCGAGGCAGGCGGGGCTGGGATTGGTGCCCACTAGCAGAGAACACAGAGGCTCAGAGTGGGGAGGCCACTAGCCCAAGGTCACAGTGGCCCTGGGCCATGTGACACAAACGCAGATCTGACTAAGTCCAGGTCCTGTCTTCACACGCAGGTGCAGGTGGAGAAGAGTGTCCTCACGGAGGCCTTGCCTGAGAGCCAGGGGCCAAGGCTGCAGGGTCTGAGGGAGGAGGGACTGGGGGTCTGGACTGCTGGGTCTGAGGGAGGAGGGACTGGGAGTCTGGACTCCTGGGTCTGAGGGAGGAGGGGGCTGGCGGCCAGGACTCCTGGGTCTGAGGGAGGAGGTTCTAGGGGACCATGACTTCTGGGTCTGAGGGAGGTGGTGCTGGGGGTCTGGACTCCTGAGTCTGAGGGAGGTGGGGCTGGGGCTTGGACTCTTGGTCTGAGGGAGGAGGGACTGGGGGTCTGGACTGCTGGGTCTGAGGGAGGAGGGACTGGGGGTCTGGACTGCTGGGTCTGAGGGAGGAGGGACTGGGGGTCTGGACTGCTGGGTCTGAGGGAGGAGGGACTGGGGGTCTGGACTGCTGGGTCTGAGGGAGGAGGGACTGGGGGTCTGGACTCCTGGGTCTGAGGGAGGAGGGACTGGGGGTCTGGACTGCTGGGTCTGAGGGAGGAGGGACTGGGGGTCTGGACTGCTGGGTCTGAGGGAGGAGGGACTGGGGGTGTGGACTCCTGGGTCTGAGGGAGGAGGGACTGGGGGTCTGGACTGCTGGGTCTGAGGGAGGAGGGAATGGGGGTCTGGACTCCTGGGTTTGAGGGAGGATGGGGGCTGGGGGTCTGAACTCCTGGTCTGAGGGAGGAGGGGCTGGGGTCTGAGGGAGGAGGGCAGGGTTCAGCACAGGTGCCCCAGTCCCTGCCTCCAGGTGCTCTGAGGTCTGGAGCAGCAGGTGAGAAGTTGAGACCGAAACCAGAGCCTCCACCCTAGTTCTGGGTCCAGCGCCTCCTTCCTCCTTCTCCAGCCGCAATGGAGGCCCCTCCCTCTCTTCAAACCAGAGCAAGTGGCTTCCAAATACCAGTGGAGGCTCCCACCCCTGCGCAGTCTGACTCAGTAAGTCCTGGGCGGAGGCAGTGAACCCTGGAGACTCACCAAGGGAACCAGTCACTAGGAACCCGTTCCAAACCCTCGCCCGTCCCCAGGGTCAGTGCCTTTTGTGAAGTGAGCTGCAAAGACTATGTGGGTCGGAGTTTGCTTGTGTCCCCAAACCGGGGTAGCTCCGTCACCGGGGACTCGATTGATTCTCTGGGTTGTGGGGGCGGGGGGGCCCAGGCACCACACAGAATTCCCCACTGGGGCTTGATCAGCTAAGCTCCCCCAGCGTCATATCTAAAAGCACCCCATCTCTCTCCTCAACCTCCCCTCCTTACACACTTGCCCACCTCCACACCCCAACTGTAGGGTTTGCGGATGAATTCCTAGGACAGAGCATTCTTGGGGGGACATTTCCTCACAGGAAATGTGAGGTGACAGCAGGTTTTTGGCAGATATAAATAAGGTGGGAGCTGTGTTTATTTACATATGTGTTAATTGACTTATTCGTTCGGTTAGTGGTTCCTGAGACCCAATCTGTGCCCCACTCTCTGCCCTGAAGAAGAGAGTCTAATTGGGGGATGAGACTGTGCTGTCACGTGCACTAGTGAAGGTGGCACAGGGCTCTGCGTGTCCCCTGAGGGGGCCCTCATTTCAGCCTCATAGTGGATGTGTGAGCCAGTGAAAGAAGCCTTTCCTGGTTAACTGATGGCTGCACGGGGTTCTGAAGGATGAATAGGAGTTTTCCTAGGACAGTGCAGCAAGGGATGACATTCTAAGTGTTGACACTGGTAGACGCAATGTGCCAGAGTCACGGAGTAGCAAATACTTAAGGACCTACTTTGTGCCAAGAGAGTTCTGAGTGCTGGCCAGACAAAGCCCCTGCCCTTGTGTCAGTGGGCGTGGCGGGAGACAGGAGATAAACAGGGAGGCACACACGTGAACAGACTCTCAGATCGTGGGAAGTGCCGTGGAGGAAAGAAAACAAAGGTGACGAGATGGAGTGACTTCGGGCAGGCAGGTGTGGTCACTCTATGGGTGGGTGGGGGGGGGGGCGTAGTCAGGGATGGCCTCCTGGAGGAAGAGGCAGCTGGGGTTTGACCTGAATTTCGAGAATGAGTCAGGAATGTGCAGAGGGAGGCTGGTGGGTCAGGCCTGTAGGGGGTGCGTCTGGCCAGAGCGTGTGACAGTGGAGTCCTGGTCATGGTGACGACTGTGACAGCAGCAAACGAGAGGGTGGCCAAACTCCACCACGGATGGGGTTGCCCCAAGCCTGGGTCCTGTTGGGGAGGTGACACCAACTCGGGGCTGCCCTAAGTGTGCAGAGCGAGGGGCTAGGTTTTTCCCTGCACATCCCCTGAGATGGGTCCACCCTGGTGTGGCACAGAAGGTGGGTCTGAGAACCCGCCTGGGCCCCACGGAGGAGGAGGGTGGGGGAGGGAGGCTGGTGGTGGGGCTGTTTATTCTTTGGGAAGGATGGAGGGTGGGTCAGTCTCCTGAAACAGGGAGGGGGGGAGGAGGTGGGAAGCTTGGCTCCCAGGCTGGCGGGAGGGGGCTTGGCCTGGGGGTGGGGGTGGGCAGCGACCAGGAAGGGACTCTGATGATTTGAGTTTAGATCCCGGGGTGGGGCAGGTGATTCGCAGTCTATTTGGGTTTCCTCCTGAAAAACAAGCGTTGAGTCCTAGTACCTGCCATAGAGGCCAGTGGGGAGTGAGGTTTGAGGACAAGTAAAATGCTTAGAACAGGGCTCAAGGCTCAGCCTCCACGAAAAAGAGATAGAGGAGCGAATAACCTATAGCTGAATGACCCAGGTGACACGCGGGAACCAGGAACAGCTCGGCGGCTGGCTCTACATTCTGTTCTGACATCCAAAGCAACCAACAGCCTCAGCGCCCCGCACCACCCCCCACCTCGCTCGGAGCCCCCAGTGACCGCTCGTGTATCAGAGACATTCATTCATTCATCCAACAAATGTTTATCAAGCATCTACACCAGGAGCCATTCTAGGGACCAGGGAACTCAACAGCCCCAAACCTGCCTTGTGGAGTTTATATTCTGGTGGAAAACAAAATAAAAAGGCAACTGTTTAGAATGTCAGTGGTGATAGTACCGTGAAGGAAAATAAGGCAGGGGAGGGGGCCGGGGAGGGCCCAGGAGGTGCTCTGGGGATACTACTGAAAAGTCATAGTGTGGTTGGGGAAGGCCTCGCTGAGGTCCTCACTCAAGGGAGGGAGTGAGGTGTGGAGATGCCAGGGGAAGGGTTTCCAGGCAGGGGCAACAGCCAGTGCAAAGGTCCCGAGGCAGGGGCTTGTCTGGTGTGCATCAGCAAGGTCAGCATATCTGGGGCGGAGCGGGTGAGGGCAGAGGGGTGGAACGTGAAGACAGAGGGATGATGAGGGTAGATCGTGGGTTCCCAGGGTCACTGTAAGGACCAGAGAGACTGAGGGTGCTATACAAGTGTTTTGACCAAGTTTCTTTTTTTTTTTTTTTTAAATTGACATAAAATTAACCATCTTAAAGTGAATAACCCAGTAGCATTTCGTGCTTTCTCAGTGTGGGGCCACCATCACCTCCATCTAGTTCCAAAATATTTTATTGCTCCTTGGGGCATCTGGGTGGCTCAGTCGGTTAAAGTCCAGCTCTTGCTTTTGGCTCGGGTCAATCTCTGTGGTTCGTGAGATCAAGCCCCATGTTGGGTTCTGTGCTAACAGTGCAAAGTCTGCCTGGGATTCTCTCTCTCCCTCTCCCTCTGCCCCTCTCCTGCTTGTGGTCTCTCTCTTAAAAATAAATAAAAACTGGAAAAAAACCCATTGTATTGCCCCCAGATAAAACCTTGTACCTGTTAGCAGCTACTCCCCAGACATTAACAGTAGACATAAACATTTTTGCTTTATCCTTCTCCTGTCTCTCTCTCTCCTTCTCTTTCTCTCCCACGCTTTTTCTGAACTATTTAAAAGTGCTTTGCAGCCCTGATGTCCTTGTACCCCTAAAAACTTTACATGTATTTCCTAAAAACAGGAGACAGAGATTGAGAGAGAGAATGAATTTGGGCCACCCCGCCCCCATAGGGAAAGCAAAGGGCTTTGTGGGAGAAGTCTCTCAGCACCTGGGACAGCACCCGGGACAGCACCCAATGCTTATCAAGAATTTACAAACCTCAACAACGATCCCCCAAAGAGAATTTCTAAACACCGTGGGTGTGTCTGGGAACCAGGTGGGAGGTCCTCAGGGGAAGGAATTTGCATGTATTATTTTCTGTGTAATAACAACATTAGCAGGCAGCAATATTCTGGCACTTACTGTGTGTTAGGTCCTTGTGATTTACTTGATGTCATCCTTCCAGACTCTAATGAGCTGGGAAACTATGGCCCACTGCTTGTTTCTGTAAATAAAGTTTTATTAGAACACAGCTATGCTCATTTGTGTGCATCTTGTCTATGGTGCCTTTCCTGCTATAATGGCAGAATAGTTGCAATAGGGACCATACGGCCCATGAGGATGAAATTATTTATTATTTGTCCTTTGCAGAAAACCCTACCCTTGAAGTAGATGCTATTAGGAGTCCAGTTTACATAAGAGGAGAAAAAGGCTCAGACAGGAAATGCTGTATTCAGAGCTGAGAGAACCAGGGACGCCTGGGTGGCTCAGTTGCTTAAGCATCCAACTTTGGCTCATGCCATGAGCTCACAGTCCACGAGTTTAAACCCTGCATCGAGCTCTGTGCTGACAACATGAGCCTGCTTGGTGGGATTCTCTCTCTTTCCCCCTGTCTCTGCCCCTCCCCCCTCTCAAAAACCAAAACCAAAAAAACCAAACAACAACAACAACAACAAAAACCAAAGAAATTTGAGAGCACCAGCATCTGAACACACAGTGCTCATCTTCTCTCTCCTCCTCTTGGGACCTCCTCTTTTTTTTTTATTTTATTTTAATTATGGAAAAATACACATGACATAAAATTTACTATCTTAACCATTTTTAAGTGCATAGTTCAGGGGCGTTAAGTACATTCACGCTGCTGTGCAACCATCCCGCCATCCGTCTCCAGAACGCTTCTCATCTTGCAAAACCGAAATTCTGCACCCACTATACACAGACTCCCCATTTCCCTCTACTTCCCAGCCTCCCGCATCCACTGTCCTACTTTCTGCCTCTATGATTTTGTCTCCTCTAGGGACCTCACACAAGTGGAATCATATGGCATTTGGGTTTACTGCACGTAGCATAGTGTCTTCACGGCCAGATAATACTGCATGTGTATACCAGATTTTGTTCATCTACTCATCCATCACTGGCCACGTGGATTGCTGTGCCCATGCTCTTAGCCACTGCCCTCCCAATACTCCTCATGGGATGCTTTCACAAGGAAGAAACCATTATCCAAGAACAACGAGAAAAGACAGATGAACAGAAAGTGAAAAACAGTGAAATCAGCCGTCACGTTGCCTGGCAAAGATCCTACGCAGAATATTATACTTTTTTTTTTTTAAACTCTAAAAATATGCACATTGGTATATAAACTTAAAAACAGAGAGAGATAATCAGCCTGCCCTCTCAGCTCCCCGTACTTGTGGTTAAGTAAGTAAGTCATGGGTTTCTTCTTCTTCTTTTTTTAATGTTTATTTTTGACAGAGACAGAGAGAGACAGACAGTGAGCAGGGAGGGACAGAGAGAGAGAGGGAGACACAGAATCCGACAGGCTCCAGGCTCTGAGCTGTCAGCACAGAGCCTGATGCAGGACTCGAACTCATGCTCCACAACGAGATCATGACCTGAGCCGAAGTCGGAGGCTTGACCGACTGAGCCACCCAGGGGCCCCCAGGAAGTCACGGGTGTTCTTAAACATTTGAGCCTGATAAAGCTGAACGCAGAGTCTGTCCGGAGACACACACAGATGAATTAATTTCACTGTCAGCGTCAGGAGGTCTGTGAGGGCAGCGACCTTGTCTGTTTTGTTGCTGGCTTCCCCAGGGTGTAGTTCAATGTCTGGGACACAGTAGGTGCTCATTAAAAAATTGCTGAAAAGGGGCGCCTGGGTGGCGCAGTCGGTTAAGCGTCCGACTTCAGCCAGGTCCCGATCTCGCGGTCCGTGAGTTCGAGCCCCGCGTCAGGCTCTGGGCTGAGGCTCGGAGCCTGGAGCCTGTTTCCGATTCTGTGTCTCCCTCTCTCTCTGCCCCTCCCCCGTTCATGCTCTGTCTCTCTCTGTCCCAAAAATAAATAAAAAACGTTGAGAAAAAAAAAATTAAAAAAAAAATTGCTGAAAGGAATACAGAAGAAGGACTAGTAGAGAGCAGGACCATTCTACTACTGACAGGCCTTGAGGTTGCTTTTACTCGCTTCCGGCATTTTGTTACTACAGAGAGACAGGGCTGTGAGGAACATTTTCCTGTGGATCTTTCTTTCCAAATGACTAATTCTGTCTTAGCACAAATTCCTACGGGAGGAATGACCGGCTCAGAGATATGCACAAACGTTTGTGCCACGTATCGCCGAACGGCTTTCGGGCAGGTCGTCCCAACTGAAACTTCCGTCAGCGGGTGTGACTGTGTGTTTAACCACATCCCTGCCAACACCGGGCATGAGCATTGTCTCGATCTTGCCAATCTGATAGGTGGAAAATATCATTTTGTAATTATCCTAATGAGCATTTGCTTGCTTCCTAGGAAGGCCGAGTAGTTTCGCGTGTGTGTTGACTTTACTTCTTTGCAAACTGCCCCTCATACCCTTTGCCTATGCTCCCCTGTCCTTGTTGCAGATTCATAAGAGCTCTTTATATATGAAGGATGTGAACTCTTTGCCATGTGGTGGGTAAGAGGAGCCAGAAATTGGGAGGAGGAAAGTCACTGCTCAAGGCACACATCTAAGAAGGAGACCGGGAATTTGACGCAAGATCTGTGTAGGTCAGGGTCTGGGGTTCCTTAGCACAGCCTCAATGGCACCTTCCCCTTTCCCACGCCTTGTTCCCTTCATGGCCCAGGAGCCCCAAGTTCCCACAGTCTCAGAAAGGGGAGAGGCTTTTCACCAGACTCAGCCACCTTTGCCACATCCCTATTCTTGCCCTACAAACCTATTCGTTGGTGGGTTGTGTAGACTAAATACACACAGTAGGTACTCAATAAATAGTTGCTGGTATTATTGTTTACTTTTTCTTTTAAAATTTCCCTTTAGCCACATCTCTTGACAGCTGCCTCTCCCTTCAAGCCAACCTCCTGTCATCCCAAACGTGCATCTCTCTCCAAACAACTTGCCTCATGACTCTTAGACTTTATATATGCTGTTACACCTATCTGGTTGCCCTTCTTCACTTGTTTCACTTGCCAAACTCCTATGCATCCTTCAAAACCCTATTTGGGTCTCCCCTCCTCTGGGAACTTTTTCCACATTCCTAGGCTGAGTCTCCAATCACAGATCCTGGACCCAGGGCTGTTGTGTTCCCTTTGGGTGCCCTGTGTCTAAGAGGGCACATGGAACTCACAGTTTTCAGGGCACTACAGAAATGAGCAACATCACCCCAAGGGGGAAAAATCATTAGCTCCAAACTACAAAAGCTACAGACCCAAAGTGAATACATTTCATTCTATACCTACAAAACGTTACATCAGATTTGTCGTCCAATCCAATATTCAAAAATCTCTTGGGACATTTGGAAACAGTTTATCAGCCAGATTTTTCTCACCTCCTAAGAATTCTCAAGCATGTCTGTTGATTGCAGACAAGTGCGATCTAATCATAAATCAAATGAGTTACTTGCGGTCAAGTAATTTCCAAAACTAAGTTGTAAAACAATTTTCAGTTTTTCTTTCAGTCAGCTTTATTGTGGGACGATTTACATGCAATAAAATTCACCATTTTTAAGTGAACGTGCTGTTAACATTTCACAAATGTATGCAGTCATGCGTATAACCGCCAGTAGGGTTGCCACAGAGACTATTTCCAAAACCGGAAGAAGTTCCCTTTCTGGTGATCACTTCCTCCACCCCTGGCCCCGCAGATCCTGTCTTCCCCTATAGTCTTGCCTTCCCTGGAATGCCTCTAACTGCGGTCACACGGCATGCAATCTGGTGTCTGGCTTCTTACATTCAGAATGATGCTTTTGTCCTTCATCCGTGTTGCGGCAACTGCCAGCGGTTCATTCTTTTTATGCAATAACGACCCATTGTATGAATTTACAATAAATTATCCAGGGGTCCAAGCCTCCAGCCCCTCTTCCCTCAGACCCAGCAGTCTAGATCCCTAGACTGCCTCAGACCCAAGAGTTCTGACCCTCATCCCCACCTCCCTCAAACCAGGAGTCCAGGCCCTGGCCCTTCCTCCCTCAGACCCAGGAGTCCAGGCCCACAGCCCCTCCTCCTTCAGACCCAGGGGTCCAGACCCCCACCACCTCCTCCCTCAGACCTGGGGAATTCTGATCCCCGGACGCTTCTCCTTCAGAACTGGGAATCCAGTCCCTACCCCCTCCTCGGTCAGACCAGGAGTCCACGCCTTGATCTACTCCTTCCTCAAGGACCCCAGGGGTTTGGGAACCCCCAAGGTACTAAATCCTAGTTTCTAAGCACTGAAGTTCTCAAATTCTCTCATAATGTCTGTGAGGAAGGTACTACTGGTGAACACGCATTTTAGGTGGGAAACAGGCTGACATATCTGAAAGACACACAGAGGAGGACAGCCTGGAAGCGGTGGCAGAAACCGCAGCAGCAGGATCGTAACCCTCGTGTTACAGAAGAACCCCGCCGCGCCTGGTAGCTGAGCAAATTTGACTTCATTGGACCCGCGCACTGGCCCAGCCCCTCATGCCCCGCCCCTAGGCCACGGCCACGGCCACGCCCACCGCCCCGGAAACTACCATTCCCAGCCGCAGCGGCGCCAGGGCCCATTCTCATAGGTCCCGCCTTGGAAGCCCCGCCCCTGGAAGCCCCGCTCCCGAGACGCCCCCGCCTCTTCCCGGAAGTCTGAGTCCCAGACGGCCTGGCCTTCCCCACGTGGGTCGCGGCCTGAGCGGTCCCAGGGGCGACCCAGCGGCGGGTCTGGGGGAGGGAGGGGGGCTCCGCGTCCGACCCCCGCTCCTACCCGGCATGAACCGCTACCTCCTGCCGCTCTCCGTGCTGGGCACGGTGGCGGGTGGCGCCGTGCTGCTCCGGTGAGTGCGCTCTGCTGGTGGGCCGCCGGCAGCCGCGAGGGGGGAAGGCTGGGGAGAGGTTGCTTGGTGGTCGCCGGCCTAGGACTCCTCCAGCTCACCCGACCAGCCCCGCCCCCAGACAGTGTTGGGGGGCAAACCTAGGTAGGCCCCCGTGGGCAGGTCACAGCCCAAGGTCACTCCGAGGAAGGGGCGGATCCGGGCCCTTGTGAACCTGCTGGTCTAATTGCTTCCGTACTTGTCATCGATTATTGAATCCGTCCTGCGGACACTTATTGAATGGTCTCCGTAGTCATGTGCTGGCCCTGGTGCAAGGAAAATGTGTGCCACCTTAAGCTCTCTTATCCGAAATCGGAGACGCAAACTGAATTGCCCAACACAGTGCATGACCAGATTGAACTGCATGGATTATATACTTGTCTCTCCTGGGCGAACTCACTAAAAAACCCCACAGAAAACCCAGCCAACCCAGTATTCCATAGCAGCACTGCCTCGGAGAGCTTTCGGCGCTGATGGAAGTGTTTTATATTTGTGCTGTTCGTTATGATAGATAGCACTTAAAGTATAGTTGCATCGTGCCTGTAATTAACAATATGGTGTTATATTGTACACTCAAGAACTTATTAAGAGGGTGGAAATCACTTGAGTGTTCTTACCGCAATTAAAAAGAAAAGAATTAGTAATATATAATTCCTTTTTTTCAGAGAGAGGGAGAGAGAGGGGGTCGAAGTGAGCAAGGGGCAGAGAGAGAGAGAGAAGCAGGGCTCACCCAAAGTGGGGCTCGTGTTCATCCCAAGAGGGCCTGGAGCCCATGCCATGCGGGCGGGGACTCAAACTCACAAACTATGAGATCATGATCTGAGCTGAAGTCAGATGCTTAATGATCGAGCCACCTAGGTGCCCAGCAATATGTAATTAAAAAAAAAAAAAAAAGGCTTGTTTATTTTTGAGAGGGAGAGGTGCAGGAGTAGGGGAGGGGCAGCGGGAAGGAGAGAGGACCCTAAGCAGGCTCCGCGCTCAGCACAGAGCCAGTGGAGGGGCTTGATCTCAAGACTGTGAGATCAGGACCAGAGCCAAAATTGAGTCGGACGCTCAACTGACTGAGCCACCCAGGCGCCCCAGCAATATATCATTTTATTACAGTTACACAATACAAGAGATTGGCTGGGAGGCCTGAAAGTGATTGGAAAAGTATGGCTATTTATTCTTCATTATTTTTAAAAAGTTTATTTGTTTAAGTAATTGCTACACCCAACGTGGGGCTTGAATTCAAGACCCCAAGATCAAGAGTCGCTTGCTTTTCCAACTGAGCCAGCCTGGCGCCCCTATTTTTTTTTTTTTTTAATGTTTTTTAATCTTTATTTTTGAGAGACAGGGTGCGAGCAGGGGAGGGGCAGAGAGAGACGGGAGACACAGAATCCGAAGCAGGCTCCAGGCTCCGAGCTGTCAGCACAGAGCCCGACGTGGGGCTCGAACCCACGAACCGTGAGATCATGACCTGAGCCAGAGTCGGACGCTCAACCCATTGAGCCACCTGGGTGCCCCAGAGGTGCCCTTATTTTTAATTTAAATAAAAACTTAGCCCCAGGTGGCTGGTGGTTTCCGTCTTATACAGCTCCCTTCTCTCATTGTTTGGCCAGTCCCCCACTGGTGACATTCAGTTGTTTCCAGTATTTGGCTTCTGTGGGATATGGGTAAAGAATAAGGGTCCCCCCTGCCCCCCAAAGATGGGCACGTCCTAATGCTCAGAGCCTGGGAATATGGTCCTTTACCTGTCAAAGGGGACTCTGCAGATGCCATTGAGTCAAGGACCTTGAGATGGGGGGGTTGTCCAGGTGGGTCCACCGCAATCACAATGGTCCTTCCGAGTCAGGGACTTGAAGACGCTGTACGGCTGACTTTGGGGACAGGAGGGGCCAGGAGCCAGTGGGCACCTCTAGAAGCTGGAAGAGGCATGGACCGGCCTCTCCCCTAGAGCCTCTGGAAGGAACACAGCTCTGCCAACACCCTGCCCTTATCCCAGTGAGACCTGTTTCGGACGCCTGCCTGCAGAGCCCTAGATCCAGCAGAGTTTAAACCCCCCGAGCTTGTGGTGACTGGTTCCAGCGGCCACAGGAAACGAACACAGCGGGTCTTCATGAAGTACTGATTGTCGTAGAGGCTCCCCTACACCTGGCCCTGCTGAGCCCTTTCTTTACCTGTGACGTCACAGTGGCCCCCTTGCAGTCACCAGATGTCCTTTTCGTCTTTCGGTTTGGGGAACACAAGCTCATGTCGGCACCTGCAGCAAAGGGTGCAGATGGACAGAACTGACTACGTGGCTTCTCGCTTTCAGAGACTATGTTGCCGGAGGGTCCTGTCCCAGCAAGGCCACCATTCTCGGGAAGACCGTCATTGTGACCGGCGCCAACACGGGCATCGGGAAGCAGACCGCCTTGGAGCTGGCCAAAAGAGGTGAGGCCCCAGCGGGCACCTGCTTTCTCTGCCCGAGGCTTGAGGTGTGAGGTCTGGTGCTGGAGGGTTTGCATTCCTGGGGGACGCTAAGGCCATCTGGTTGTCCAGGTCCAAAATCACGTCGGCTTAGGCCGGAAGGGTTCTCCTCTCTGAACGCGGTGAAGGAGACTCTGGGTCTCCGAGGAGGCTGTGGACACCCCGCAGTTTCTGGTGTTGGCTTTTCTCTTGGTGCCGGCCTTGAGCTCCCTTACGATAGTTGACTCCGTCCTGATGGCTGGCTTGGGGCCTGGGTCAGAGGCTGGGGGTGAGGATCTGGCTTCAGGCTCTTCCAGGCTTACTGGTCAGGCGTTTTGTAGGAGGCCCCTCGATCTGGGTCCGGTCAGTTTTTCTCCTGGTCGGACTGGGGTCCTGGCGGACTTCCGGGTGGGAGGACTGCCCTGCTCAGCACGTGAAGGTCTCCTTCCAAGTTACAATTAGTGGACTTCCTGTCAGGTCAGGCACCGGAAAAGGAGGAGTCAAGGATTTGCGTCTGAGCTGCTGGAGGACCAGAGCCACCGCTGGTGGGGGCCGGAAGGCTGTGGCGGGGGAGGCTTGAGGGCTGCGGGAGATTGCAAACTTTCTGTGGGCTTGACGGGTTGGGGTGGCTGGGGAATGGGTCCTGGCGGGCCAGGCCAGAGTGGGGTCTACCCCTGTCCACCCCTGAGGTGAGAGCGGTGGGGGCCGTGATGGGCAGCCCCCCTGGCCCTGGGGTTTCCCCAAGAAGGGGGCACGTGCTCCCCCCAGGAGAGGGTGGACACACCCACCGTGGTCCTGAGGTCCCCAGGCAGCAGAGGATGAACGGATCCACGTCCCATGAGTTCCCTTGTGGAGCGTGTGAGGGACAGCGGGGCCCAGTGGTGGGCAGGTAAGCCACACACATCCACGCGGTCCGCACCGTGGCTGCTTGTCCTTCTTCAATCCCTGGTTCTTGTCATTTTTCTAATTTTTTTTTTTTATGGCCGTATTGAGATTTAATCCACACAACACACAGGTTACCCACTTATCCTTTTTTTTTTTTTTTTTTTATCTTTATTTATTTTGAGAGGGAGTATGTGTGCACGCGGGGCAGAGAGAGATGGGGAGAGAGAGAATCCCGAGCAGGCTCTGAAGTGTCAGCATAGGGTCTGTTGTGGGGGCTCAAACCCATGAACCGTGACGTGAGATCATCATCTGAGCTGAAATCAAGAGTTGGACACTTAACCGACCGAGCCACTGAGGCGTCCCCCGAGGGGAGGATTTAAAAAATATTCTTTATCTCGGGTGCCTGGGTGGCTCAGTCGGTTGAGCGTCCGACTTTGGCTCAGGTCATGATCTTGAGGTTCGTGAGTTCAATCCCCGCGTCGGGCCCTGTGCTGACAGCTCGGAAACCGCAGCCTGCTTAGGATTCTGTGTCTCCCTCTCTCTGCCCCTCCCCCACTCATGCTCTCTCTCTTTCAAAAATAAATAAACACACACACAAAAAAAAGATTAAAAAAAATATATTCTTGATCCTGTCCTGGGCTTCCAGGAGGCAACATCATTCTGGCCTGTCGGGACATGGAGAAGTGTGAAGCGGCAGCAAGGGACATTCGCAGGGAGACCCTTAATCACCACGTCAGCGCCCGGCACCTGGACTTGGCCTCCCTCAAGTCCATCCGAGAGTTCGCGGCGAAGATCACCGAAGGTAGGAGGGAGGATGCTGGCCTTGAGGGGCGTGGTGGGGTGGCCAGACTTTGAGGAGTGAGTTAAACCAGCCAAGTCCTAGGGCTACCGTGGGGTGTTGGTAGACCGTGGCCCGTGTTTTCGGACAGGGGCAGACGTCTGCGGGTGAAGATGATACGCTTTTTATCTCTTCTGGTCATGTTAACGTATTTTACGTGTCAACCGTTTACGTAAATGGTTGGAAGAACTCAAAAGAGTGATCTTTCTGGATATGCAGACATTGTATGGAGGTCAGATATCAGTGCCTGTAAATAAAGTTTTATTGGCACACAGTCGTGCCCGTTAGTTTACGTATCATCTGTGGCCGCGTTAGTCCCGCGACGGTGGAGTTCAGTAGAGACAGACGGTATGGCCTGCAGAGCCAAAAGTGTTCAGTCTGGTCCTTTACAGGAGAAGCTTGCCCTGTCGGAAAACGAACTCCTTCGGCATCAGATCCCCCAGACGCAGAGGCCCGGATGAGGTTGGAAGTGCGGGGGGGGATGAGGGATGAGTTAGCCTGGTGAAGGGCAATGGTGCCGACTCTCCACGGGTTCCTGAGGCTCCCTGGCTCTCGGGGGTGATGGGTGACACCCAGGACGCAGCGAGGAGTCGGATCCAGGCTCTGTGCGGGGTCCTGTGTGGGGCCACGGCCGCGACGATGGGCACAGGGTACCCGGCCCTCACGCTCTCTTTGCTGGGTGTTTCTTTCTGCACATCCGGGGACTAGGCTGGCATTTTTCTGCACCGCATCACACTCGTGACTCTCTCGTCTTGCTTCCCACCCGATGTCCTCAGAACTGGTTTACGTCCTTATGTTTGGGAACAGGAATGACATTTACGGGAGGAAACGTTCAGAAAGTACAAACGGGGATACAGCCAACCATCTCCCTGCCGCTAGCTCCCAGATGCCTTCTTCGTCAGACGTATTCGGTGCACCCCTTCTTGGGTGTCCTTCTGGAGACTGTGCATTTCTTTTTTTTTTTTTTTTTTTAAATTTTTAATGTTTATTTTTGAGAGAGGGAGACACAGAATCCGAGGCAGGCTCCAGGCTCCAAGCTGTCAGCACAGTGCCGGATGTGGGGCTCGAACCCACAAACCATGAGACCATGATCTGAGCCGAAGTCGGACGCTCGACCCACTGAGCCACCCAGGCGCCCCTGTTGTGCGTTTCTGAAGCAAGCAGATATACATACCTGCCCTGGGCCTTTTTGATATAATCGGAGCATGTCATACATGTGGTGCTTTTTCTCCCCTGTTCTACCCAGCAGGTTCTAGTGTTTTCCCTTTTTAGAGGGGGAAATGAATCAGAGCAAAGCTGTGTGCCTTGGCCAGGGTAGAGCCAGGGGATTTGAACCCTCGTCTGATGGTTCCAGGTAGTTCTGTGCTACCCCATCCACCATCAGATAAAGAACAAAATAGAGGCTGTGTTTACAAGGTGCTGGATAACTAGTCTGTTGTTTCTACTGAACCTAAAAACCACTTTGAGAGTGTTGTGGGTTCCACTGTGTCCCCTCAAAAGAAGATGTGTTGGGATCACAGCCCCCAGGACCTCAGAATGTGACCTTATTTGGAGACAGGGTCTGTACGGAGGTATCCAAGTGAAAGTGAGGGCAGCAGGGTAGACCCTACTCTGGTATGACTGGAGTCCTCGTAGAGAGGGAGGTGAGGACAACAGACAGATGCCGAGGGAAGAGACAGAAGGCGGACAGTTGTTTACGGGCTGGGGAGAGAGCCAGGAACAGATTGTCCCTCACGGTCCTCAAAAGGAGACAATCCTGAGACCCGCTGATCCCGGACTCCCCGCCTCCAGAGCTGGGACGCAGTATGTTTCCGTGGCCCGTTGTTACGCGGCCCTAGCTGACTGATACAGGGAGGAGGGTGCTGTTATTCGTCCCGTTTTACAGACAAGGAAACAGGCCCAGGGAGGGACGGCCGCTTGTGCCTGTGGAGAGGCAGGGCTGGGAATCGGCTGCCTGCTGAGCTGGGATTCCCACGAGTAACCCCCCCAGTTTCAGGCCCCGAGGCCCCTGCAGATGTGGCCTCTTCCCTTTTCAGAAAACGTCTCTGAGCTGCAGGTGGGGCATGTCTGTTTTCAGAATATAGCAACTGGTTTGAGACCGCAGTCTCTTCACGGTTGTGGAGGCCAGAAATCCAGGATCGAGGTGTCAGCAGGGCGGCACTGTTCCTGAGACAGGACAGTCTCTCCTGCGTCTTCCAGCTTCTGGAGGTGGCCCTTGGTCCTCGCAGGTGCATTGCTCAGTCTCTGCCTCCGTCCCCACAGCACATTCCCCCCGCGGGTTGCTGTCTGAGTCCTGTTGGTTTAGGGCCCCAAGATGACCTTATCTTAACTGGATAACTTTTGCAAAGACTGTTTGCAAAATCAGGCTGTGTTCCCAGACTCCAGCTGGGCGTGAATGTCTGGGGGACAATGGTCAGCACAGGGCAGGGGGTGCTGTCCCCCCAGCTGCGCTCGTGCTTCACGCAGGCGTGGGACTGACGCGTTTGCCCTCACCCCTGTCCTCCAGAGAAAGAGCGCGTGCACATCCTGATCAACAACGCGGCTGTGATGCGGTGCCCCCACTGGACCACCGAGGACGGCTTCGAGATGCAGTTTGGCGTTAACCACCTGGGTGAGGCCTCAGGCTGCGGGCTCCGTGGGGTCAACGTCGGCCTGGGATGTGAATGGGATCCTCTGTGGGTCCTCCTCACTCTCAAGGGCAGCTGGGCGGCCGCTTGTGGGGTTACCAGCAGCTCAGGGAGTTGCCTGCTGACAGCCGGGTGCTCTGCCAGTCCTTCAGATCCATCATCCGTCTCGGCCTTTTGACCCCTTGTCTGTCCTCCAGTCTGTCTGTCCTTCAGTTACTCTGTCCACCTGTTGTCACCCTGAATGCAACAGGGGTTCCCTTAGCAAGGGTGAGGAGGAACTAGGTACTGGGCAGGTGCCAGTCACTGGATTAGGGCCCACCCTCATGACCTCATTTTCACTTGATTGCCTCTGCGAAGACCCCTCTCTCCAAATAAGACCACATGCCGAGGTCTTGGAGGGTCATAACTCACGTAACTATCACTCGGTGTCCTATTGGCTGGGGCCCAGTCACATGACCGATGCTGGTGCAAGGAAGCCTGGGAAATGTAGTCCTTCACCGGGCAGCCCTGGGCCAAGCTGAAAATTCTATTGCTGAAGGAGAAATGGAGGAAGGATTTGGGGAGATGGAAGGCAGTCCGTCCCCCAACCGACCTCATAGGATTCGTGCAGAGCTTGATGTTGGGCTGGATCTTTCTTTCCTGCGGGGCCGCCCTGCTCACTATAGGACATTTATTTAGGAGCGTGCCTGGATGGCCTCCACCCACCCGATGGCCAGAGCACCTCTCTCTGCAGTTGTGACGACCACAACCTCTAGGTGTTGCCAGAGGTCCCCTGGGGGATGGATCTGGCCCCTATCCAGAGCCACGGGTTCCTGGGAGGGTCACACAAGGTAATGTTTTCAGTATGGTCCTATGTGCCAGGTAAGAATTCAGGGAAAATTGCCTTTTTGTTGTCCTGCATCCAGGTCACTTTCTCTTGACGAACTTGCTGCTGGACACGCTGAAAGCCTCGGCCCCTTCGCGGATCATCAACCTCTCGTCCTTGGCCCACGTCGCCGGTCACATGGACTTTGATGACTTGAACTGGGAGAAGAGGACGTACGACACTAAATCGGCTTATTGCCAGAGCAAGCTGGCCGTCGTCCTGTTTACCAAGGAGCTGAGCCGGCGGCTGCAGGGTACGTGTGTGGCGAGCCTCGCTGGCCTCTCTCTTCCTCTAGCTCTGCGCCTGGAACAGTCCTCCTGTGATGCTGGGCCCATGGGAGGTCAAGCACGGGTCCCAGAACAGAGCAGGTGGACGCGGGACACGCATGGCACCATGTTCACTGGTGCCCGAAGCAGACGTCCCTGATCCATCGTGGCATTCTCCCCGGCTCCTCCTGCACCGGCACCTAAGCCTTTGGTGCTCTGGGCTAGCGGTCCTCAACCGTGGGTGAGTCGGCACCCCTGGAGACATTCGGCAGTATCTGAAGACCGTTGGGGCAGTGGAGGTGGGGGGAGCGTTGCCGCTGGCATGCAGCCGCCCAGCCTGCCACGGACAGGGTGAAGAACGATCTGACCTCAGCGTCCAGGGGGCCGAAGTCGGAAGGTCCGCCCTGTGCCCTTGCTTCTCAGAGAGCATCCGTGGACCAGCCACGTCCATTCAGCCAGGAGCTGGCTGTAACTAGCCTCTCAGGCCCCACCCCGAGCCACCGCCTCAGATTTCTCAGGGGTTGGGGGTGGGGGTGGAGCCCGGCAGCTGGGGGCTCTCAGGCCCCCCCCGGGGGATTTTCACGTACGTTCAGGTTCGGGAGGCCCTGTTCTAGGCAGTTACGTGACAGAGCTGCTTTGCAAGATGAAACCACTTGCTGTGGAGGTTTCCGAGCAAGGGGGGGGTGATGTGGATTCAAGGGGAGGACGTGGAATGGGATGGCCCTGGAGCCAAGGGCGGGCGGCATCAGCCTTCCAGGTGGGGCGTGAACCTGGTGTCTGCTCACCCGCTCGTCCCTCTCCTTCCCTCTCCCGTCAGGCACGGGTGTGACTGTCAACGCTCTGCACCCCGGCGTGGCCAGGACGGAGCTGGGCAGACACACGGGCATGCACAGCTCTGCCTTCTCCAGCTTCACGCTCGGTAAGTCCCCTTCTGGCCCGCGGGCCCTTAGCCGAACCCCTGCCCGCCCCGCCTGGGGCCCAGCCCCCTTCAGTGTATCAGTCAGACCCTGCAGAGAAACGGAATAAGATATATGCAGATGCTCGGAGAGACCTGTCTTGAGGGATCGGCTCGTGCATTTACGGAGGCTGAGAAGTCCCCGTGATCTGCCCTCTGTCTGCTGGAGGCCCAGGAGAGGTGGTGGTGTATGCCGGTCCAAACCCAGAGGCCTGTCAACCAGGGGAGCCCTGGTGTCAGTCCCAGCCCGAAGGCCCGGGGCCCTGGTGTCTGAGGGCAGGAGACGGATGTCCCAGCTCAAGCAGACAGAGGGCAGAATTGGCTCTTCCTCCAGCTTTTTGTTCCGTTTGCACCTTCAACTAATTGCACGGTGCCCACCCGCCTTGGTGAAGGGCGATCTCTTTACTCCTTCAGAGAGTTACCTCGTGCTCAGAGACTCTCTCCGGGGCTTGGCTCTGCCCCCTCCCTCGTATCTTCCGGGGCACTGAAAACGAATTACTGGTACATGTGGATCCAGCCTGCCACCCTTGGAAATAGCCCCAGGAAACAGGCCAGATCCTGCTCGATGAGAACACCGGGTCTCAGAGAAGGGGACCATGGAGCGGACCCCTGGTTGTGCCTGGGGTGGCTCCAGCTTCACCCCAAATGAGCTTTGCCACCCAGGGAGGCATCCTCCCCTCCCGGAGCCTGTTTCCTTAACGACAAAGCGAGGGCCAAACAGCACGCTCCTCACGGTCGTGAGGATGAGATGGCCCTTAAAAGAACCGGCAGAGGGTCTGACCCAGCTTTAGGCTGAATAATTAGAACTTTAGAGCTAGTCCTGAAAAACATTTCGTGGGTGGGTGCCGGGTATCAAGGATTCTAAGTTGAGGCTGGCACTGGAGACATTTCATAAATAAAAGTTATTTTAAGCAAGAGGAGGTAGGGTGAGGACTCAGAGCTCAAGGAGAGGAGGGAGAGCGCCCGTGTTCTTGGGGAAAGCTGGAGAGGCTTGCTGGGGGAGGCAGCTTTGGGGCTGGTCTCTGGCCCAAAGGTGGCTGGGCAGTGCCGGGGAAGGGAACCCCTGGTGGAGGGAACCTCGGAGGCAAAGGCCTGGAGGTGGGCCGTGTGGGCCTGCGGTCCGACTTCTGGCCTCTGTGGGCCCTGGGCATCGTGGTGGAGGCGTTGGGCTGTTTGTGTCCTCCTCCCAGAACGTGTGTGGACTGAATGCCCTGTGGGCTCCTTGCAGGGCCCATCTTCTGGCTGCTGGTCAAGAGCCCCCAGCTGGCAGCCCAGCCCAGCACGTACCTGGCCGTGGCAGAGGAACTGGAGGGCGTTTCTGGAAAGTACTTTGATGGATTCAAAGAGAAGCCTCCAGCCCCTGAAGCTGAGGATGAGGAGGTAGCCCAGAGGCTTTGGGCTGAAAGTGCCCGCCTGGTGGGCTTGGAGCTGTCTGGTGGTTCCTCTCCTCAGTGAGGGGACAGCCCCTCCCAGAATAACCTTTGGGAGCAGGTGTCAAAAGCATGCGGGAGGCTGAATCACCTTGGATGCAGCAGCCAGACCAAGGCTGGCTGCTCTGTCTGCAGCACCCTCTAGGTGGCAGTGTTTGCCAAGGAATTCTGGCTGCCACGCCTACGTCACCCTCTAGGTGGCAGTGTTGGCCAAGGAATGTTGACTGCCATGCCCACGTCACCGTCTAGGTGGTAGTGTGGACCCCACAGGTCCAAGATCCACCAGTGCTGGCACTCGTGCCCACGGCACCCTCTAGGTGGCAGTGTTGGCCGTGTGAGCCTCAAGACCAAGGTTGTCGTGCGCGCAGCGCCCCCTAGATGGCAGTATTGCTCAAGGACCAATGGCCGATACGTCCACACCATCCGGTAGGGATCCCTCGTGGCTCTTGCCTCCTCTCAGGCACAGTGGACCCGGCTGCAGGTGCACACCTGGCCCATCGGCCGGCAGGGGCACGGGGCCATCAGACACCTGCCTTGTGCATGTCACTGGGAACTGCTGAGGGAGGAATCCGCTCCCTCTGCAGTCGCCGCGGCAGGAGAGCCAATGACGGCCACGGTGCTGAACTGTACACCCCTGGGAAAGCTGTCAGCCGGACAGGATCAAGTTCATGGTTCCCTGCGGGACCGTGCACACCCGCAGTCGCCTGTCCGAGCCTCGGTTTCTCCCACCGTAGAATGTGCAGAATAACTTGACTACCTCCTAGGATGGTATGGTGGTGGGTGAGTTATCGCCCGGCACGGTGAGTGGCAGCTGTGTGTTCCTTGCTGGCACCAAAAAGCTCGGTAATCAAGATACGAATACCTTAACATTAAAAAAATGTGACATTCGAGGTACGTGGGGAGCCCAGGGATGCCATTCCACGTCCACAGAACAGCGAATGATCGTGCCCCAGATGCCAACGATGCCGAGGGAGGGAATGGAAAGGCATTAAAGACGGCCCAAAGCCTTAGAAGTACAGTTAGTTTTCTTTCTGTTACCACATCAGACCACAACAGCTGAAGGGTACGTTTGGGATGAACAGACTCCTGTTGGCACCTTCCAGCACGGACCCCAATGATCCCCACCTCCCCCTGTTCATGTCCTTCTTACCCTCTGAGAGAGGGCTGGACCTAGCTACTCACTTCCAGCAAAAACAATGCAGCCGAGCTGACGGAACAGCCGGTTCTGTGGTCAGGCTACTGATCGGCATCTGTCGTGCTGGCCCTCGCCCTGCCTCGCCGAGAGGAGCTGTGAGCTGTCCTGTGCAGACATCCCAGTGGCCGGGATGGCCAGAGAGGAACTGAGGCCTCAGTGCAGCAATCCAGGGGCAGGTGTGAACACCAGGAGGTGGGAATCATGTTGGGGGGAGCGGTTACCCTAAGAGCCTGTCCACCACAGGGATACACCCCTCCCCCCCACATACATACATATGTGTGCGTGTATCCTCATATAATCTGTATTTCTCCCTGTGGGATCAGGGAAAATACTTCTTTTTTTTATTTTTAAGAAATTTACATCCTGGGCCCCTGGGTGGCTCAGGTGGTTAAGCATCCGACTTCAGCTCAGGTCATGATCTCACGGTTCGTGAATTCAAGCCCCACGTCTGGTTCTGTGCTGACAGCTCAGAGCCTGGAACCTGCTTCGGATTCTGTGCCTCCTCCTCTCTCTACCCCTCCCCCGCTCACACTCTGTCTCTCTCTCTCTCAAAAATAAATAAACATTAAAAAAAATTTAACATCCAAGTTAGTTGACATACAGTGTAATGATTTTCAGGAATAGAATTTAGTGATTCATCACTTACATATAACACCCAGTGCTCATCCCAACCAGTGGTCTTAATGCCCCCTTGCACATTCAGCCCATCCCCCCCTTCCCCAACACCCCTCCAGCAACCCTCAGTTTGTTCTCGGTATTTAAGAGTCCCTTCTGGTGTGTCTCAGGGAAAGTACTTCTGGTAGTCCGGTAGTCTGAGCGTAACCTCAAAACCTCCGGTTCTCCAAATATATGTGTAGGATTTGCCCGGAGGTGACGGTATTCGCTAACATAACCACAGTACAATGACCAAAATCCAGAAAATAATACTGACGATGCTAGGATCTCACATCTAATCTACAGACGTTGAAGTTTTATCAATGGTAATGTCCTTTACAGCGCAAAAGAAAACCACCGAAATTCTTTTCTGACCCAGTACCAATCCAGAATCACACGTTACATCACTTGTCCTGTCTCCTTAATCCGCTTTAAGCTGAACCGTCTTCCTCTTTCTTGAGTGGGACGCTTCTGAAGAGTCCTGGCCAGGTATGTTATAGAAGGTGCTTCAGTTTGGGTTTGTCTGTGACTTCTCTGTGAGTAGATCATGGGTGAAGCAGCCTCCGGGGGGGGCAGAGCCCCACAGGGCAAAGGGCACAGGGCCGTGCTATCTGGGGACGTCACTCCCTGCGCCTCCACCCGCTCGGCAACGTCACTCCCTGCGCCTCCACCCACTCGGCAAGCGGAAGCTCCTGCACAGACTTCCTGGCTCCCTGCTGCCCAGTTTGGGTGGGTTTCTCAATCGTGGTGCCTTATCTCTGTGTATCTGGGCAGCAGGCATGTGGAGGTGATTCGAGCAAGACCAACCAGACCCTCTCCCTGAATCTGGATCTCGATGGGGCTGACACCAAGACCGATAAGGTTTGTCCCAAAGAGGTCTGTCGGCTCCTGGCCCCTGCACCCTGGCTCCTATCTGTACCAGCTTCGTACGGCTGCTCTGACAAACGAGCCCAGACTGGGTGGTTCACGCTCCAGAGTTCTGGAGATCAGAAGTCCAGAACGGGTCTCTGGGCTAAGGTCAAAATGTCACCAGGGCTACATTCCTTCCGGAGGCTCAAGGGGAGGATCTGCTTCCTGCCTTTTCCCGCTTCTAGGGGCCCCCACATTCCTCGCCTCGTGGCCCTTCCTCCGCCTTCAGGGCCAGCAATGACAGGCCAAGTCCTCACATGGCCATCTTTCTGGCTCTCCCTCTCCCCCGCTTTTAGGAACTTGGTGAGGCTATTTGGCCTGCCCAGTGATCCGGGACCACCTCTCTCCTTTACACCAGCTCAAGAGCAACGATTCCATCTGCCCCCTCGATGCCCCTTTGCCACGTAAAGTAACAGGTTCTCAGGATTTGGGGCAGCCACCGTTCTCCCTGGCGCCCCATCCTCTCCAAAACCTGCTTCCTCGGCCTTTCCCAGGACCATGAGCTTCCCTGACACTTCCCATCAAGTCCTCCTGTTTCTATTAAAGCAAAATTGGCATCATCAGTGTTGCAAGGAAGTCAAGTGAAATGAGCACATGTTACCACTAACTCCCCACTACTGCCTCTTTAAAAACAAAAAACAAAACCCCAACAACCCGGGGAGGCACCCACCTGGCTTGGTTGGAAGAGTGTGAGGCTCCTGATCTTGGGGTTGTGAATTTGAGCCCCACTTTGGGCGTAGAGTTTACTTAAAACCAACCGACCAACCAGCCAACGAACCCTGGAGTGTCTTAGCAAGAAGAGTTGGAATCCAGTCTGATGCAGAAGCCCACATTCGTGGCAGGGGGCTACAGGCCTAAATGGAAGGAGCGTGAAGGCCAGCCCACTGGGGTGGCCGCTCCCGCAAGAACCTAGCTCTTATGGAGACAAGTCCAACTCGGCCTGGGGTTGATTCTAGCCACAAAGCCTCACAAGCAACATCCGCTTCCTTTCCGGAACTGAGAAACCACAAGGACCGTGGGCGTTGACTCACGAATAACGTAACCCCCACTACTCTCCTGAAAGCTTTGAGGTGATTCATGACTCTAAACATAGCCCCCAGATAGATGAAAGATGATCAAAACTGGCCTAGAAAAACTTCAAACCCACACAAGTCCACAGAGAGGATGGTGGCAACGTAATAAGCAGACTGAAGAGCGAATCATGAGGGTAATGCTTTGGGGATGTTTTTTTGTTTTGTTTGTTGTTTTAAAGAAACCCACGACCATGTCAGACCCTTCAGACTGCTGTTTGGGCTTTGGGGATTCGGCCAGGCTCTGTGGGCCGCCCATGCCTGCTATGAGAGCAGACAAGCAGCATGTGAGCTGGGCTGATATTCACCCCAGTCACAAGCAAGAAGGGACACTATTTCATAGCAGCACAAGTCCAGAAGTAAGGCAGGCTTTGGGCTCAGTGATGCAGCCAAGCTTCCTTCTGCCTATCTGACCGTTCGGCAGAGTCAACCTCATCCCAAGGCTGGACCTCTAGCCCGTCAAAGCGTGAACCCCTGAACGATCTGTCCAAATCTGAGCTAATTTGGAAAAAGTTACGTTGCCGACAAAATGAAGGATCCCGAGATCGCTCTAGATTATCTGGGGGGCGGAGAGCCCTAAATCCAGCGACAGGTATCCTTACAAGAGATGGAAGGGGAGGGGACACAGAGCAGAGAGGAGGAGGCCGTGAGCAGACAGGGCGGTGAGTGGAACCATCAGCCTCAAACCAGGGAGTGGGGGGGACCCCAGAAGCTGCCACAGGAGACACAGGACAGACGCCCCTCGAGGCTCTGAAGGTTGTGCGGCCCTCCTGACACCTTCATTTTGGACTTCTGGATGTTATTTTAAGCCACCGAGTTGAGATTAATTTATAACGACAGCCAGAGGACACTAGTTCAGTGTCTTTGGGGTCACGAGACACCCATTTGGACCACTTCTTTCTCGTGTTCTGTTCGGTGGCACAGAATGGAGAGCTTCTCTTTGTCTAATGGGTTCATCTCTGCTTATGTGCTCATCTCAAAACCCTTAAAACCCCTCCTTCCCCCAGGGAATGCCAAGAAAGTAATGGACGAAAAGCAGGCTTCCCGACACCAGCGCTGTTAACATTTGGGGCTGGATAATTCTTGGCTGTGGGGCAGGGGGCGCCTGGGGCCTGGCACTGTGGGATGTTGAGCAGCATCCCTGGTCTCTACCCACCAGGATGCCTGTGGTACCCTGCCGCCCCTGCCGGTGTGACTACCCAAACAGCCAGATGTCCCCTGGAGGGAAGTCACCTTCAGTCGAGAACCCCTCGTGCAGACCCGTGCGGACCCCTTTCTGGGCTGTGAGCGGAAGGAGCCGCCGGCGGATGACCACGACCGTGGATCTAAGCACCAGCCTTGGCACATCACAGCCACTTGCTGTCACCTGTGCTATTGGGAGGGCGTGTGGGTGAAAGGCAGGCACCAGGGGACTCGGTGGTTTTAGAACTTGACAGACCCTCATGGAAACCACGCACATGGCAAGGGGCGGTCTGTCCTGATGGCGACGTGAACCGTAGGAACAGAGTGACCAGCCCGGAGCGGCAATTTCCCGTTGAAGACGTGCCACGAAATCCAGAGTCCTCTAGAGCAGTTGGAAGGGGGCGACCCCGCTGAAATCAGGCCAGGGTCTCAGACTGACGGTGCAGGGCATCAAAGGAGGCAAAATACGCAGCCTTGGGACCCTCTGGGATCTGGGATTCAGTCATTTGTGGGGACAAACCTGAAAATCTGGAGCCCCAAATTCCCCTGAGATGCCCTGGGAAGGAGACACCAGCACCTGTCGATCGGCGGTCACAGTTCCTTCTTACGCAGGTGTCTCCCGAGATGATGCTCGTTCCCCTCAAGACTTGGGTCTCCCGTCTTTCCTGGACTGTGGCAGATCCCAGCTCACGATGGATGGATCGTACATGTAAGAAGTTGGGGAGAGTCCGTGGACATCAGGGTCAGTCACCTGCGATGAAGATTTTTATCTAGTATTTTAGGCTTTCTGGGTAGCTGGAGACTATGGCAATTGCATAAGTATGGATGGGTCTCCCCGATGACGGCCAAAGACAGTGCAGGTCAGTATTAACACCCCCGTTTTGAGGACTGGAAGGTGGTCAACTAGGAGAATGTCCTTGTTTGCAGGAAATACAGTCAGTATTTGGGTGAGTTGAATTAGGTCTGTAACATAGTCTCAGATGGTTCAGCAAACAATTTTTTTTTTTGTATTGTATTTATAAACTCTTACGTAGGGGCGGCTGGGTGGCTCAGTCAGTTGTGTCTGACTTTGGCTCAGGTCATAATCTCACGGTTCGTGGGTTCGAGCCCCGCGTCGGGCTCTGTGCTGACAGCTCGGAGCCTGGAGCCTGGAGCCTGCTTTGGATTCTGTGTCTCCGTGTCTCCCTCTCAAAAATAAATATTTTTTTAAAAATTAAAAAAAAACCCTCTTCCGTGAGTTTGTTTCAAAATAAGTGGAAAAAATGAAAACAATGCAGAATGACAAAACAGCCAAACCACATCTTAGCATGAGAACAGAAGAGAATGCATACACTTTAAAACAATGCCAAGTAAAAGCAAGAGGGAAAACCTCACCGATTTCCAGTGAGCAAGCTCTCATGCTCTCTGGTTTCATACTTTCTCTATTTGGACAATGTGAATGTATTCCTAGAATAAAATTAAGTTCAATAAATAAAAGGAAAATAATGCATACCCATGGCGGGATCCTGTCATGTACTTTTTGCATTTTCTCCTTTCATTTAGCAAGAAATAGACCTTGAAGATCTTTATCACTACACAAAGATCTATCACATTCTTTAAAAAAAAAAAATACCTGCACATAATCTCATCACCTGGCTGTATCACGAGGATGCCACAAAGACAGTGAGGAAAACCGTGCAAAAGACAGAGGCAGGTGCTTATTGGCAGGCCCCAAATTGGGTGAAAACCACCGCTAGAAAGAGAAAGTTGTGCAAATTGTAAAAAAGCATTCAGACAAGTCAGGGCACTGACCTCAGGGCACCAACTGCAGTCTGTGAGCAGTAAAAGCAGAGAGAGGCAGCTTTTGGACATAGCATGTCGAAGGGGAAAAGGAGAAAGAGGGGGATCTCAGGGCTTTTCAAGAAGAAAGGGGAAAAACAAATCAAGGACATCACGTTTCTCCCCCTTCTCCACCTCCCAGCGCGAGCCAGCTAGTAAAAAGCTGCACTTTACTACACTGACAGCAGAGGGCGCGCTTGTACTAAAAATCTTTCCAGAAGCAACCAAGAGCATTAGCTAGGCATAGGCTTAACCGGAGCCGTGCAAATCATCCCAGGGAGCCAGCCCTGTTTACAGAAACACACAGGCGCAGACATGTATCAGACACAGCCACCAAAATAAGCCAGGAAACAAGAACCCAAAAACTCAGTTGATACACACCTAAGAACTGCCCCACTGTTGCACCACCTGTTTCACAGGTTTACAACAGCCCAAGGGTGGAAGCAATCCGGAGTCCATCAAGAGATGAAGGGATAAAGGGAACGTGGTTGCTCTGTCCACTGGAATGGTATTCAGCCTTAAAAAGGAAGGCAGCACTAACACCTGCTATAACACGGATGAACCTTGAAAACACTATGCTAAGAAGCCAGTCACAAAGACAACCGCTGCGTGGTTTCACGTACACGCGTTTCTAAAGAAGCCGGATTCATAGAGATAGAAAAGAGCATGGTGCTTACCAGCGGCAGAGGGGTGAAGGTCTGGAGATTGCGTGGTGGGACCGGAGCAGTAGCCATTAATCCCTCCAGGGGGAAGTGCGTGCTGGGACTGGAGCAGTAGACATTAACCTCTCCAGGCCGAACTTCGGAGCCAGCAGGGAGCTTCCGGGGGAGGCACTGAGGCTGCTGGTCTGGCACCAAATTGGGAGCATAACCTCGGGATGCCTGGGATATCTGACCTCGTGAAGGCAATTATAACTGATTACAATCAAGAGCTTAAGTCTCCCTGCTGAAAATACGGGGAGAAATGTCTGTCCTGTTTCTTAGAGCATTTCTTTAGAAAACTTGTATGTTTGGGGGCACCTGGGTGGCTCAGTCGGTTCAGCATCTGACTCTTGGTTTCTGCGGGTTCGAGCCCTGAGTCGGGCTCTGTGCTGACAGTGTGGAGCTTGCTCGGGATTCATTCTCTCTCTCTCTCTCTCTCTCTCTCTCTCTCTCTCTCTCTCTCCCCCTCTACCCCTGCCCCGCTCACTCGCGCATGTGCACTCTCTCTTTCTCTCCCTCCCTCTCCCTCTGGCCCTCCTGGGATTCTCTCTCTTTCTGGTGGCCTTTCTGGGATTCTCCTTCTCTCTCTACCCCTTGCTCACTTGGGCCCTCTCTCTCGCTCAAAAAAAAATTATATTTCACCAACATTATGGAGCCAGTACTTGGCTTAGTTCCCTTGAGGGAACATAAGGGTTTTGTATTCCCCCTTCACAATTTTACTGTATCAGGTGTAGGAAATTTCAATCTCCCCTCTCTTTGCTCTTTTTCTCTCTGTTTCTCTCTGTTTCTCTTTCATACCCAAACTATCCTCAATTTTTGTGCCTCCATACTGACCTTCAACTCCCATCCCTAATGTGGAGGGAGGGCACAAAGCTGTGACCATGTTTAGGGGCAGTCTTTCCATTAATTGTCCCCATACCTTACACCATTAGGGACCTCTGAAGAGCAGAATCTCCCTGACGATATCTCTTCAATATACAGATACAGGGGTTCCCCGGGTGGCTCAGCTGGTTAAGCGCCTGACTTCAGCTCAGGTCATGATCTCACAGTTCATGAGGTCAAGCCTCATGTCGGGCTCTTAACTGCTTAACTGACTGAGCCACCCAGGCGCCCCCCAAATTACATTTTTTTAAAAAAAAGTAGGCTCTAATACCCAACATGGGGCTTGAACTCACAACCCCAAGATCAAGAGCCACATGCTGTACCAACTGAGCCAGCCAGGTGCTCCATGAAAGTACATCTTTCAATAGTGTGCATCCATTTCCTCATTTCTAAAAGATGGATAATAACAGAACCTTCAGATTTATGCTACAGAGGACCCAATAAGAAAGGAAGAAATCTGCCTTGGAACTGAAATCATGCTTAAAGATTGACTATTAAAATATTTTTAGGACTTCTACTTCTTGATGAAGTAGCCATCACCTATCTTGCCTGTTCATAAAAAAAAAAAAATAGGGAAGGTGAATAAATATACAAAATAACTCTGAGATATTGCTGTACAGGACTAATACTAACACGCGATACAGGACTGTGGTATCCAAAAGACTGAAACAAACAAGTCTAGCCACATGATTGCTGATGCATTGTGCCTAGAAGTATCCTCTGGACATCTACCCAGGGAGTACAAACCCAAGCAGAACACAAACAATTTCAACAAGACATAGATGTGGGAATTCAGGAAGCTGGGTTCATGCCCTCTACAAATTCAGAGTAGGATAGGTGACTACAGGGAGCCATGCAGAAAAGAGTTCCAGAATTGCAGAAATCGTGACGGGAGCTTTGTGAAATTTATGAAATATATATGCCCAGGGATGCAAGAAACTCTGTAAACCTTATTCAAGACAAACACAAAGAAAACCACACGATACTAGAAATGGATATTAGAGAGTGATAAAGGATCCCTACTTTCCTAGCCATCCCAAGAAAATTGAAACTGTCAATTCACCTAAATTGAGATAATTGGACCAAGGGATGGGTATTGTTTTTCAGATTTTTTTTTAAAAATCAGGACATAAGGGGGCGCCTGGGTGGCTCAGTCGGTTGAGCGTCCGACCAGCTCAGGTCACGATCTCGCAGTCCGTGAGTTCGAGCCCCGCGTCAGGCTCTGGGCTGATGGCTCAGAGCCTGGAGCCTGTTTCCGATTCTGTGTCTCCCTCTCTCTCTGCCCCTCCACGTTCATGCTTTGTCTCTCTCTGTCTCAAAAATAAATAAATGTTAAAAAAAATCAGGACATAAGTTTTGTAATTCAATAATTCTGGGAAAATTTTCTTTCTCCATTTATGTTGAGCCTCTCCATGTCTGCTATTACTATAGAGCATATGTATTTTACAAAAGAATTGGTCTTACTTCTCTAAGGAAGACACCCGGATGGCCAACAGGCACATGAAAAGATGCTCAACGTCGCTCCTCATCAGGGAAATACAAATCAAAACCACACTCAGATATCACCTCACGCCAGTCAGAGTGGCCAAAATGAACAAATCAGGAGACTATAGATGCTGGAGAGGATGTGGAGAAATGGGAACCCTCTTGCACTGTTGGTGGGAATGCAAAGTGGTGCAGCCGCTCTGGAAAACAGTGTGGAGGTTCCTCAGAAAATTAAAAATAGACCTACCCTATGACCCAGCAATAGCACTGCTAGGAATTTACCCAGGGGATACAGGAGTACTGATGCATAGGGGCACTTGTACCCCAATGTTTATAGCAGCACTCTCAACAATAGCCAAATTATGGAAAGAGCCTAAATGTCCATCAACTGATGAATGGATAAAAGAAACTGTGGTTTATATACACAATGGAATCCTACTTGGCAGGAGAAAGAATGAAATCTGGCCTTTTGTAGCAACATGGATGGAACTGGAGGGTATTATGCTAGGTGAAATAAGTCAGGCAGAGAAAGACAGATACCATATGTTTTCACTCTTATGTGGATCCTCAGAGACTTAACAGAAGACCATGGGGAATGGGAAGGAAAAAAAAAAGTTAGAGATGGAGGGAGCCAAAGCATAAGAGACTGTTAAAAACTGAGAACAAACTGAGGGTTGATGGGGGTGGGAGGGAGGGGAGGGTGGGGGATGGGCATCGAGGAGGGCACCTGTTGGGATGAGCACTGGGTGTTGTATGGAAACCAATTTGACAATAAATTTCATATTTAAAAAAATAAAAAAATAAACATTAAAAACAATAAAATAAAATCTTTAAAAAAATAAAAAGAAAGAGAGAGACTCTTAAAAACTGGGAATAAACTGAGGGGGAGTGGGAGGGAGGGGAAAGTTGGTGATGGGCATTGCGGAGGGCACCTGTTGGGATGAGCACTGGCTGTTGTATGGAAACCAATTTGACAATAAATTCCATATTAAAAAAAAAAGAATCGTTCTTCCAGGTATCTTCCCTGGGTCTACTGAACCATCAAGTGTGATTTTTTTTTTTTTTCAATAATCTCTGCACCCAACACGGGGCTCGAACCCACAACCCCGAGATCAAGGATTACACATTCCACCGACTGAACCAGCCGGATGCCCTTCAAGTGTCATCTTCACCTGCAGCACCACCCAGGTTGTTGACTGTCTCAGTGGATGATATATATTTGATTCATTTTTTTTCTGACTTTCTTTCTGTCAAAGCCTCCCTCAACTCTCCTGTGGTACACACGCAGACCATCATGGCTACTAATAACCCCATCTCCTGAGTCACTGTCTGAATTGAAGTTTCCCGTAGGAAGGCCACAGACTGACGCGTGGCCTGGACCCAGTTATGGCGGAGGCGAGCGGACAGAGCCTGACTTTGCAGAACCGGTGGTTTCCCTTCCTGTGTAGTAGCTGATGCTGTTGCCCTGTGACAAGGGCTTCTGAGCTCCAGAGCGCTCATGAGTGTCATGAGTGGGTCTGTCTTCTTGTGACGACTGTCTGCCCAGTTTGCCGTGACACATCCGGGAGGTGTGGACTGAGACACTACCATGCCCCTGGGGATCATTTTCCTTCTTGTACTTGGTGAGTGCGGCAGGGAGAGTTGGTGAGCTTAGAAGGGGAAGAGAATATACTCAGGTTCATGTCTTGGGTTCCTCTCAGGGGACTCTTCCTCTGTGAGGTCCTAGGGCCATTTAACTACTGAGGAATCACCCATCTGGTCACTTTTACTCAACTTGCATCCAGGCAATGCCCTGATCTCAGGTGTTTGGAAATCACTGAGTTATAGGGTAGACATCGCTTACCAGGCATATCTCTATTTCAGTGTGTTGTCTGGACCAAAGGATTTGGGCACAAAATGGTGAGTGTTTCTTCCCCTTTCCACCTAGTCGCGTTGAGTCTGACTGAGTGCACTGTGGGATAAGTCTCAGGAGCCTTGAACTGGTTCCAACCGTTGACCCACACCATCCCTCACCCACAGTCTTCATTTTGTTTATTTATGTTTAAAAATTGTGGTAAAATTGGGGCGCCTGGATGGCTCAGTCTGTTGAGCGTCCGACTGGCTCAGGTCATGATCTCACCATGGTTGGTTGGTTTGAGCCCCGAGTCGGGCTCTGTGCTGACAGCGCAGAGCCTGGAGCCTGCTTCGGATTCTGTGTCTCCTTCTCTCTCTGTCCCTCCTCTGCTCGCACTCTGTCCCACTCTGTCTCTCGAATTTGCGTGTCATCCTTGCGCAGGGGCCATGCTAATCTTCTCTGTATCGTTCCAATTTTAGTATATGTGCTGCCGAAGCGAGCACCCACTCTGTCTCTCAAAAAATAAATAAATGTTAAAAAATAAATAAAATTGTGGTAAAATACAGTTAACATAAGTTTACCACCTTAGCTGATGTTAAGCATGTTTCAGTAGTGATAAGTACATTCACATTGTTGTGCAATCAACCTCCAGAACTTTTCATCTTGCAAAACAGACACTCTATACCTGTTAACCAGCAACTCCCCAATTCTTCTCTCCCAGCTTCCAGCAAACACCACTCTATTTTCTGATTCTATGAATTTGACTTCTCTAATACCTCATACAAGTGCAGTTAGACAGTGTGTGTCTTTTTGTGTCTGGCTTATTTCATGGGATAATGTCCTCAGGGTTCATCTGTGTTGTAGCACATGCCAGAAGGTCCTTCCTTTTCAAGGCTGAATATATTCCATTGTGTGTATAGAACCGACCCTCGATACCTGCTCTGGTCATGATCTTATGGCTCGTGAGACGGAGCCCTGCACTGGAATCCATGCTGAGTGTGGAACCTGCTCGGGATTCTTTCTCCCCCTCTATCTCTGCCCCTCTCCTCTGCTCATGTGCACCTTCTCTCTTTCTCTCTCAAAAAAAAAAAAAAAAAAAAGGAAAGAATCTGCCAGGGTCACTAATAATAATATTGAAGGGAAACATAGCTGAGAGTGACACAGAGAACAGACACAGAGCACAGGCCCATGTCTCCTTGTAGATAAGGGATTAATTCTCTCTGCCTGTGCCGCAGGCACTTTCCATTTGCCATTGCCTAGGCTGCTTCCAGCTCCCTGATTTACCGAGAGGCCAGCTCACGGGAGAAAGCACTCTTGCTCAGCAAAGAGACAGTAGAGAAAATCCAGACCTCAACATGTGCCGAGTCTGAGAACTTGTGCAAGCAGTTTCCTACCCCTGAATGCCAAGTTCCTTCTTTCCAAAACGGGGATAGCAATAGGCTGTTGCATCCATGAAGACACCACACACCTGTAAAGCTCAGGGAACATCACTTTGCTCAGATTTGATATCATATAAAGTTATCAGTTGCTGGATAACATTTATTGAGATTTTCTCATGTGCCAAGGAATAGTCTTGGCCAATTGCATATATTGTCTCCTTTTATGCTTACTGCTTCTCGATGAGCTAAATTGATGCCTTCATATTCTGGATATATTGAATTCCTGCTGTAACCTCAGCATTGTTCCCCTTACTGGGGACATGGCTTTGAATAACCCCCTTACATGGGGACATGACAGGCAAAGAGATCCCTGCCCTTTCATGGGAGGAAAGATAAAATTAACATAATAGAGAACTTGGAATATGTGCTATGTTAGAAGGTTTTTAATGCTCAAGAGAGGGGCGCCTGGGTGGCTCAGTTGGTTAAGCATCTGACTTTGGCTCAGGTCATGATCTCACAGTTTGTGAGTTTGAGGCTCCCATGTTGGGCTCTGTGCTGACAGCTCAGAGCCTGGAGCCTGCTTCAGATTCTGTGTCTCCCTCTCTCTCTGCCCCTCCCCTGCTCACACTATGTCTCTCTCTGAAAAATAAATAAACATTAACAATTAAAAAAATGCTAAGGAGAAATATTACTAAAGGGCAGTAAGGGGAACAAGGATAGCAGTGAAAGTGATGAGGAAGAGACCCTCAGGGTTGATTTTCAGGTTGAATGTGGGTGGTGGAGAGGAAACCACTCAGTAATAACACTAAGGAATAAGTTGCTCTTAAATTGTTGGTGGAGAATGAGATTGGATTAGGTATTCCGGAATATTTCTGGAGCTCTATTTTGGCCCTAAGGAGGGAATGTCCCACAGGAGATGACTCACCCAGGTGAGCAGCTCACAGCTGGGTGAACTAGTCTAGACTTTAAGTGAGGGGCATGTGTATGTGTGTGCGTTTTGTTCACGGTGACTACACAGGGCGAGTATATAGAGAAATGAGACCTAGGTTGGAGCACTGAGCCCAGAGGTTTCCATGCATAATTTTAGGAGTTTGAGGTTGAAGGAATATTCAAGGAAACCATAGGAAAACCAAGACCGTGAGCGGCTAGAAGTCAAGCGAAGGTCATTTCTTAAAAGTTTTTATTTATGTTAAGAGAGAGAGAGAGAGAGAGCGAGCGAGCACCAGTGCAAGCTGGCGAGAGGCAGAGAGACAGAGGAAGAGACGGACAATCCCGGTCCGGCTTTGTGCTGTCAGCGCAGAGCCCGATGTGAGGCTCAAACTCATGAACCGTGAGATCATGACCTGAGCTGAAGTCAAGAGTCGGACGCTTAACTAAGCCACCCAGGCGTCCTGCGGAGGTCATTTTTAAGCAGGCTGATGTCCGTTGTGAAATGTTAACGATTTTATGTAAATATAGAAATGAGCTCCTTCTTACAGATGAAGAGACTGAACCTCTCTTTTCATCTAGAGATGCGGGGTTGAGGTGGGGGCACATCTGGGACTCACGTGCTGGACTCTAACCCACACCCACATGGTGTTTTGCTCCAGGGCCTCTTAAGGAAGCGGGATGCTGGGTTTCTTGGCATCTCAGACTGTTTCTCCTGCAGTGACCACTTTCCAGCCTGACATCTGGGCAGTGCCCAGTGCTGTGATCCCCTGGGGGCAGTTCCATAAGCATATTCTGCAGGTGCAGTTATCTCCCATCTGCAGAGACAAAGACCCTCTGCCCTGTGGTATGACAGAGTACCACACAGTGCTCTGCGGGTGGTTGAGTTCTTAATCCAGAATGTGACCTACGTCAATGCAGGGGTATACTGCTGTGTGCGTGGGAAGCAAGGAGTCTGGTCAGAAGTCAGAGACACACTGGACCTTGTGGTGACAGGTAAGGGACACCCCAAAGGACACTGTCCCCCAGCCTTGGTCTGGGCTGCCCATGACACTGGACCAGCTTTGCCCCTATCACAGACCCCTGCCCTCCCACTTTATCCATCTGGTCCCGGTCTGTGTTCTGATATGATCCCAAATCCCTTCAGGGAGACGGCTGGAGCCCCCAAGGGACTGCACATCATGGGGACAGACACTCATCTTTCCCTATATGACCACTCTCTGGTCTTGGGTCATGGGAAAGTAAGAAAAGCGGGTGTTTTGTCCTGGCAAGGGGTGAATTTCCCCTTGACTTTGTCCTTCCTTCTCTCAGGTCAGACCAAGAGAATGATGGCTTTGGGTATGGCTTCCCTCTAATAACTAGCTCTACTATGTTCCAGGAGTGTACACGAAAGCACCCTCCCTGACTGCTCATCCAGGCGCCAATGTGACCTCCGGAGAGACTGTGACCCTTCTTTGTCATGTACATAACTATGACATCTTTCTCTGCAAGAATGGAACTGCTGTCTGTCCCCAGGACTATTTATATCAAGATCACAACACATTCCTCATCTCCCCTGTGACCTCAGCCCATCAGGGGACCTACAGGTGCTATGGTTCTTTTAGCAACAATCAGTTCCGGTGGTCACTGCCCAGCGATCCCCTTGAGCTTTTAGTCACAGGTGAGGAATGTCCTAGACCGGTCACTTCCATGTCTGTGTTCTGAGATGTCCCACGAGGTGACTGGGGAGGGAGCTCCAAGGCCAGCTGTGTGAGGTGTTTCTGGTGTTGCAGAGCATGTGGGGCCACATGGAATGCAGCTCCATCCACATCAGGGTCACTGTGGGAATCTCTGGGTCATGTTGAGAAAGCGGTCTCAGGGCACATGTGCCTTTTCTCAATTCATGCAAAGTCGCTATAGTTGCTAGGGGATATCCCGGGAACACTGAGCACAAAGAGACTGGACGCTTTTCATAACCCTCCTCAAACCCTTCCCAGATGTTGGTACCTCCAGAGGTCATGATACAGAAGTCAGGGGAGGTCATAATGTCAAGACTCTTTGTGTCAAGCTTTCTGTCTGTCTGACTGCAAGCTGATGATGCTGGGTTGTGAAAATGACCTCTAGTAAACCGAGTCAAGTAGGGGAGGACCACAGAAAACAAGAAAGCAGTGTCTATGTGATGGGTTATGTTCAAGACTTCACGTGAACAGGCAGGGGTGCCGAGCCCATTTTTCTGTGGGGGGCTCAGTACGCTAAGCCAAGTATTCCATTGGAGTGGAATCTTGGAAGATGAACAGGTGTGTTGCATGTTGGTAAGCAAGTGGAACTATATATAAGAAATCAAGGTGATCAGAGTCGGGGGGGAATATGAGAGGAGGCAGCAGGCTGAGGCTGGGATGAGGAGGGGACACAGCGGGGCACCGACTCAAATTGGTGAATACACTCAGAAGACTGGCAAGGACGCCGGGAATACGGAAAGTTAAATGTGCAAGACTTCCAGCATCTGCTGATGAATGTTCAATATATTTATGAAGCCCAGAAAGCCCCTCTGAATTCCTGAGTAGCATATGTGACTTTATTTATACACACACACACACGTGTACTAGATTATGTCCAACACAAAGTATATATAAAAATATAACTCACAACATTATATATTAGCATATTTTGTATTTAGCATACACATTATACGTTATATAGTAATATATTATATGCTATATAGTAATATATAGTTATATATTATATTTTGTACTTAGCATATATAATATACGTAATATAGGGAGCATATAGTTTCACATTTATATCCTGAAATGCATGTCTTCCACATCTGTCGCCTCGAAAGTTAGGACGTGACTATAGTCTGACTGGCTGACTCCGTTCTTTTCACCTCCTTGTAAAACAATGGTGCGTCTTACGTCAGCAGTCTTCCATGTTGGTTGAATCGCACCAAACGATATCAAAAATTCCATTTCTACAAAGCGCTCTTGATCAGCACAACCTGTGACTAAAAACCCTGCCCTCAGACCACTTCTCCAGCAGTGACATCCCTGTCTTCCCTTTCTTTCCAATGGAATATTTTTGTGCCAATCTCGATTCCCCTTTCTTTCCCATAAAATCCACACCTAATGGGTGAACACTTTCTGTTGTTTCTACTTTGGAAAGTGATTATGAGTTTGCAGATTTTTCTCCACACCCTCAGGTGTTCTCAGGTACCTTCATATATCACTGGGTTCCAGTTACATCCCACCTACGTGTCTTCATCTTCCACCACTGCCCGATGCCGTGGTCCCTCCTCACCGCACTTGAAGCCATCCTTTCAAAACCCATTCCATTGCACCATGAGCCTATGCAAGTGCTTCAAAACCTTATTTTTTTGGCACTTTGAGTGAACAATTCAGCTATTTCTACAGACTTCAGTTCCAGTTTGTTCTGACCCCTGCTTCAATTTCCACTTCACCCGCTTCTTTCCAGCTGTACTCCCTCTGCTTTTGCCCTTAGTCTAGAATGTTCTTTTTGCCAGTCTTTCTCCCCTTTCCACCTCTCCGAATGTAACCCCAAAGTCTCCAGCTTTCAAGTTCTTTCCCTGATGCCCAATGGAGAGTAGAATCTCATCGCATTTTCAAACCACCTCTGGCTATATGGAAAGTATACTGAGAGTACAGGTAGAAACAAATCTTTAACGAATGGGGTTGGAAGGTGGACCTTCAGTTTCCAAACCCCTTGTACCCTGCGGGACTGGGACATGCAGAACAATTCCATCCTATGCCACATTAGCCTCAATATCCTTCCTCCCTGGGACACTGTAATCACCTCTCCCCTTTTCACTGGGCCGGGGTGGGGGGAGGGATGTCTCTGGTCTGATTGAATGTGGCATTATTGTGGTTGGAGCTGAAGTTTGATGAATTTCTCTCTACCAGTTAGGTGGCCAGGCTCCCCTTCTATGCTGTCCCTGGTTGAGTGTCTCCTAAACCATGTGACCTTGGGCCACATGTTCCTACCACTTCTGAGAGAACACAGACAGCTGCTCATAGCCCTGTGATACTAGACATTTATGGATGGTAATCTGTTTAGCAACTCTTTGTACCTCTCTACCGTTCTGAGGCTTTCATGGGCTTCCCAGGGTCATGTGACCAGAAGTTGAGCTCATAGCAGGGAAGTGGAGAACGTCTCAGGCTCTGATGACCCCACCTTTCCCTTTGCTTCCCCCTCTCTTGGCCATGCCCCTCATCATGGCACTGAGGTCAGGGTCAGCAGGCAGGTGCCATGTCTTTGTTAGGATCCTGAACAAATTCTGTATTACGTTTTACATCCTCTGTGTGACCACCACCCCACATCAGCACTCTTGACTTGGGGAGAAGACAGATTGTGGTTTGAGTTTTACTGTTTATGCCTTAACCCAGACACTCTTGTTCAGGGAACCACCTGCAGCCTCACATTTGATCAGAGTGAAAAAAGAGACTTTCAGGTCATAAGAGGGGTCTGACTGAGCCTATTTGAATTTGGATGATGTGTGGTTTATGTGTGATCTTTGTATTGTTGGGGTTGAGGGGATATGCTGTTGGTCCCATATTAAATTCTTTCTTTTTCCCACAGAATCGTTACCCCGAGATTACGGAAAAGAGAACATCCCAGATTACACAACAGAGAACATCATCCAGTTTAGCCTTGGTGGCCTGCTCCTCTTAGTTATGGGGCTTCTACTGCTGGGAGCCCGGAAGAGCAGAGAAGGTCTGCAAGGTGCAGTTAGGGACCCCCCAGGCTGAGCAGTAACTCTTCATAGCACCTCATCAGAATGATGGAATCTAGAGATTCTCAAAGGACTTGGGCTCCGTGAACTCTGCATGCCACGGAATGGTGTAGAGTCCCAGCAATTGTGCCAGAAGGAGAGACTTCCCAAATCCCAGATCATATTCTCTTTCTTCCTCTTTCTACAGCTCGATGTGACATCTGACTTCTGCCTCAGTGTCATTCCTGAATCCTTTTTCTTTGCGGATGTTTCTCCATAGGCCTGTTGTCCCTCCTCAGCTCCCGATCCCTCAACATCCACTGGCATCCCTCCTTTTCATGACCACACTCCTCTTATCCCCATCAACCTGGGGTAGGTACCACACCCCTTCCTTCAGCCCTACCTCTCCTTGTCAGATGATGACACCAATGTTAGATCCAGCCTGTCTTTCTCTAACAATAGTTGATTTACTAGTGATTTCTGGATATCTTATCCACAAGGGGAAAGGAAACGATACAAGGTCATTGGCCCTCCCCTTTGCAGTCTTGATTCATCATACTGCCTGGGCATTTTCTTCAATAATGCCACATGCCACGGTAACGTCCCCAGAATAAAGGCTACCACCTCACCACCGTCCATAATATCCACATTGACCTTCACATGTGCTCTGCCTCCCAGGGCTGGGTCATGCTTCCCTCAGTCCACTTGATTCTACTCCATTGTGGCAGCAGCTTTATGACTCAGGGATATCACTGTACCCTATACTTACAAGCACAGAACGACATCGCTTCTCAGCCTTTTGGCTAAGATCAAGTATAAGTACAGAACGTGAGCAATTATATGGCCAACCTTGTTTGTTTCCGTCTTTTGGGCATCATCATCCAACACTGCATGTTACCCAATGCCTGAAAGAGTTGTTTTGTAAATTTTAACCTCTATTGCTTTGTTGAAAGGCAAGACTAGTTGTGATCATGCACTTCATGAGGTTGTAGTAGGAATCTTAAACTTTTTTTAAAGTTTTATTTAAATTAATTAATTTTATTTCAATTTAATTTAAGTTTTATTTAATTAAATGTTTTTTTTTCAACGTTTTTAATTTATTTTTGGGACAGAGAGAGACAGAGCATGAACGGGGGAGGGGCAGAGAGAGAGGGAGACACAGAATCGGAAGCAGGCTCCAGGCTCCGAGCCATCAGCCCAGAGCCTGACGCGAGGCTCGAACTCATGGACCGCGAGATCGTGACCTGGCTGAAGTCGGACGCTTAACCGACTGCGTCACCCAGGCGCCCCAAATGTTTATTTATTTTTGAGAGAGAGAGAGAGAGAGAGACAGAGCGTGAGCAGGGGAGGGGCAGAGAGGAGGGAGACACAGAATCGGAAGCAGGCTCCAGGCTCTGAGCTGTCAGCACAGAGCCCGACATGGGGCTTGAACCCAAGAACTGTGAGATCATGACCTGAGCAGAAATCAGAGGCTTAACCATCTGAGCCACCCAGGTGCCCCAATCATTCACACATTTTGAATTACAGACACAAAAATAAACTGTAGAGAGACAGTGTGTGTGAGCAGGGGAGAGAGGCAGAGGGAGAGGGAGAAAGAGGGAGAGGGAGAGGGAGAGGGAGAGAGAGAGACCAGAGAGAGAGAGAGTTCCAAGCAGGTTCCATGCCTAGCACAGAGCCTGATGTGGGACTCAATCCCACAATCCTGGGATCATGATCTGAGCTGAAATCAAGAGTCAGAAGCTCAACCAACTGAGCCATCCAGGTGCCCCAAACCAGATTATTATACGAAATCATCTTGCTATTAAAAACATCTTAAGAGAAGTAAAGACATATACTTTCCCTTTTATATAAAAAAAAGGCCGGGACGCCTGGGTGGCCCAGTCAGTTAAGCGTCTCATCATGACTAAGCTCAGGTCATGATCTCACGGTTCGTGAGTTCGAGCCCCGCATCTGGCTCTGTGCTGGCAGCTCAGAGCCTGGAGACTGCTTTGGATTCTGTGTCTCCCTCTCTTTCTTCCCCTCCCCTGCTTGTGCTCTCTCTCTCTTAAAATAAATAAATATTAAAAAATATATAAAAAAGGCTGTATAAGATATCAAATGCCTAAGAATTTACATATTTCTCAGATTAGAAGAAGGTCATTGACCATTCCAAGCAAATTAAAATAGTCCTTTCTTTTTTTTTTTTTTTTTAAATTTTTTTTTTCAACGTTTTTTTATTTATTTTTGGGACAGAGAGAGACAGAGCATGAACGGGGGAGGGGCAGAGAGAGAGGGAGACACAGAATTGGAAACAGGCTCCAAGCTCTGAGCCATCAGCCCAGAGCCCGACGCGGGGCTCGAACTCACGGACCGCGAGATCGTGACCTGGCTGAAGTCGGACGCTTAACCGACTGCGCCACCCAGGCGCCCCATCCACCAAATTTTCAAGACTGATTTAGGTCTGTAGCTCCATCCATAACAGTTTCACTGACTTCCACATATTAGATTCTCACTTCTGTGTTTTTGTTAAACCTCCTTCAACATCTGGTAGCCGAAATACGGGTCACTGTTAGGAGCATTACGCACATCTCCAACGTCTTTGCGGTTGTTGAGATTACAGCAGGAAACCCACAGAGCAGCTCCTGCCTGAGTCCAGTGTTCCGGTGGAGGGTCAAAAGGCAGAGCCATGTCTTGCAAAAGCAGCAGTTGTTCTTTGTGTTTAGCAGGTGCACATCATGCTGTGTGAAGGCTCAAAGCCCCAGGCTGCTCCACCCGTGGGTGGGTCCTGCTGAGAACACTGTGGGTCCAGTGCTATGTCCCTGGGGTTCACTTTTCTGCTGGGACTTGGTGAGTGTTGCAAAGGGGGTTGTGCGGGAGGTGGCAGGGGAAGAGAATGCAGACACGGAGGTCCCTTCCATGGGATTCTTCTCTGGGAGGTCCTGGGCCAGTTGGTTATAGAGAGATCACCTGTAGGGTCACCATTCTCCTATTGAACGCAGGTCTGGTGTCCAGTATCAGGTGTTTGGGGATCACTGGTTTCTAGGGTAGACCTCTCTCACCAGGTCTCTCTCTGTTTCAGTGTTTTGTCTGGAACAAAGGATTTGGGCAAAAAATGGTGAGTGTTTCCTCCTAAGCAGTTCTGACATGGGCTGAGCTTAGGCAGCTTTGGTTGAGTCCCAACTTTCAACCTGTGTCATCCCCTCACTAACCCTCTTCAGTCCTAATTTTTTTTAAAAAATTTTTTTCAACGTTTTTTATTTATTTTTGGGACAGAGAGAAACCGAGCATGAATGGGGGAGGGGCAGAGAGAGAGGGAGACAGAATCGGAAACAGGCTCCAGGCTCCGAGCCATCAGCCCAGAGCCCGACGCGGGGCTCGAACTCACGGACCGCGAGATCGTGACCTGGCTGAAGTCGGACGCTTAACCGACTGCGCCACCCAGGCGCCCCCAGTTCTAATTTTTAAATTCGCATCATCACACCCATTTTTGGCGGAAAGTCTTTTTCCTTCTCCAGAAAGCTTCCGGATGCCTGACTCTTCCCTATCAGCACGGCTGAGTCAAGAAGGGGACCTCCAGGTCCTTTAATAACGCTGAGAGGAAACACAGCCAAGGCTGGCACTTAGAAGGCAGACGCAGAGAGCTGGAGAGTTTGCCTCACGTCCCCAGTGGATCTGAGGCTGTCGCCTACTGGGTGTGTTGGGTGTCCTTTTCCATTGGGCAACCCCTCAGCTGCTTCCGGGTCCCTTCTTTAAGGAGGGGTCAGCTCACAAGGATGGCACCCTTGCTCAGAAGACAGACCTGAAGCAGAACGAAGACCGCAACGTTTGGTAGTCTTGTGACTTTTTGCAAGTAATTTCCTGTACTTGAGCCCTGAGTTCCTCCTCCTTTGTAACATGAAATAATGACAGAGTGTGGCACCAGTTAAGATACAAGGCATGCCAAGTTCAGAAAACAGCCTCAGATGAGGTACCATTGTGTAAAATTAACAATAGCCACATAACACTTATTGGGGTTTTGCCCCTGCTGAGTGTTGTTCTCAGCTTTTGCATACATTATCTTATTTTAATCTTAGAACTCCTCCAAGAGGTAAGTTAATTCCTTCATATTGCAGATATACTGAGCCTTTGGTGTGACCTCCACATTGTACTTTGTGTCAGAGGAAAGGGCTTTGAATGCCCAAAAATGTCTTTGCCCTCCAACTGAAGGGAAATAATGCTAATAAAATAGATAACCAAGATCTATAACATGTGAGGTGTTTAATGCTAAAGAGAAACATGAAGAATGAAGGGGCGCCCAAAGAGTGTGTGTTTGGGGAGCGGTGCATTGGAGGAAGGCATTCCCATGTGGACACTAAAGTCTGGAGCGGGGAAGGGAGGCAGAAGCTATCAGGGAGAACACCCTTACATGCAGGAAACAAATGCTGATGTGGTTGTGCTGACGTGGAACTAACTAGGCTGGTCATCTAGATGCAGGCCAGTGGGTCTGGAGGATGGGCAGCGAGTGAGAATATTGTGTGTGTGTGTGTGTGTGTGTGTGTGCGTGTCGGGGGGTGAGATCGGGGAGCCGAGAGCTTGGTAGAGCAGGGCAAGAGGTTACTCAGAACGAGATGGGGCTATTGGGGCTGTGAGTGGAGAACTGAGTTAATGGGACTTATTAAACAGGATCACAGTCTTTGGTGTTTGCACGAGGGCATGGGGAGCAGTTGGGGAGTTTTGTAGAAGAAGGGGACAAAGTAAATGCAGTGATCTGATGAGAGATAATGGTTTCTCAACCCCGGGGGTGCTAACAGCAGGTGATAAGAACATAGACCCACAGCGTTCATTTCCAAATAGGACACAGCAGTGGCAAGAAACCAGTCAGCAATGATGCCAAGGAATGTCAGTTATTCTTAAATCGATGGGGAAGACTAAGTTGGATTGGATCTTTGGGGGATATATCAGGAACTCTAATTTGGATACAACTAGTTGAAAATTCCCAGTGTACATGAGAAGTTCACAGTTGGATAAATCAGTCTAGAGTTCTGGTGAGTGGTTATATTGTGTGTGTGAGACACACAGGAATAGTACACGAGTATCTATGGGTATATAGATGTCTATGTATAGACCGATGACGGAAAGCCACGTTGGGACAACCCAGGAGTGAGTACATACAGAAAGGAAAAACAGATTGAAGGACCAAGCCCAGAGGCATCCCAAAGTTTAGTGGCTTGGAGATGATGAGAAACAGCGAACCAGAATGAGAAGTGTGTGCAGGACAGAAATCAAGAGTGTGGGGTCCTGGGAGACAAATCACCTTCATCAGGCAAGGATTTCAAATATTGGCTCCGGGGGTCCCTAAAAGACCAGGTTCAGCCACTCACCACTGACAAACTCCAAAGGCAGAGACATAAGCAGTGGTGGACAGGGATTTATCTCAGGGAGGCCAACCCTGAGAAGACAGTACACTAACACGTCACAGACTGTCTGCAGGGCACTGAGAAACTTCCAGGTTTATATAAGGAAAGTGGGGGCAGAGGTTGGTGGGGCCACGCAGCTGGGCAGTAAAGGCCGGGTTGATCACTGCCTTGGGGTCAGTCATACAGGGTCTTTATTGCTTGAGGAGATAGTTTTTGTTTCCTTCATGGGATGCTTTGCCCACCAGACCTTTTGCCTGAGTTAAGAGATAAGCCAGAAAGAAGAACTTAAATCAATTAGAAAGTACAGACTGAGGTCAAACTGGAGTTGACAGAACTTGTCTCTCGCCTCCTGGGGATGGAGAAAAGGTGTTTCCTGACATCAGCATGTTTGGGGTTCGTGTCCCGTTTGTCTTCCAGGATTATTACCCCAGCCCTCCATCTGGGCACTGCCCGGGACTGTGATTCCCCAGGGCAGTTCTGTGACCATCCACTGCAGGGGACCTCCAGGAGTAGTCAGATGGCAGCTACTTAGAATAGGAACTTTCATCTCACGGTACGACAGAACCTCAGATGGATCCCAGGGAGTTTCCACGTTTTCCATCCAGTCTGTGACATACACCAATGCAGGAATTTACTACTGTATATACTGGAAGAAAGGAGTCTGGTCAGGACGCAGTGACCCATTGGATCTGGTGGTGACAGGTAAGAGACACCCCCAAGGGCACATCCTTAGCTCCTATCTCTGCTGCCCACCACCCTAGACCCGACGTGTCCCTATCATAGCACCCCGGCCCTCTGTCTCTGCCCTCCCACCTTATCCATCTGGGTCTAAATCTCTGTGTTCTGAATGTGGTCCCATATCTCTTCAGGAAGGTGGCTGGAGTCCCCAGGGGACTGTCGTCATGGGGACAGATACTAAGCTCCCCCTCCATATATATGGCCACTGCCCGGTCTCTGGTTGTGGGAAAATGGAAAAGTGTTTGTCTTGTCCTCATAATCCCTGTAGAGGAACAATTGTTGAATTTCAACCTACTTCTCCCTTCTTTCTTTTAGGTTCCAACAAGAGAATAGTGGTGTTGTGTGTGGGTCCCTGATAATGTTAAGAGGCTCTCTTCTCTTCCAGGCGTATACAAGGACACACCCTCCCTGACTGCTCTTCCAGACCCCAATGTGACCTCAGGAGAGAACGTGACACTCCTTTGTGAAACATCTCAGTACTATGAAATCTTTAATTTGACTAAAGATGGAAGGAATGTCTCTCCTCAGGATTTTTTACGTCAGGACCATAACACCTTCCTGATCTCTCCTGTGACCCTTGCCCATGGGGGTATCTATAGATGCTATGGTTCTTCTAAAATCTACCCTCACAGCTGGTCACTGCCTAGCAACCCTGTTAAGCTTTTGGTTACAGGTGAGGAAAGAGGCTGGACTGTTAGCCCTCTGCGCTCTGCTCAAGGATGTCCCTTGTGATGTCTGGGGTGGGGAATCTCTCCCACGTTGCCTGTAAGATAAGCTGGAAAGAAGAACATATTCAATCGGAAAGTACAGACTGAGGTCAAAGTGGAGTTGGCAGAAGTTGCCTCTCACCTCCTGGGGATGAGGAAAAGGGGTTTCCTGTGCACTGTATAAAAGGAGCCCTGCTAAGATCACTCCATTCAATGTAGAGACCCTGAAACTTAGTATCTATTAGGACAACTTGGCATAGATATAGGGAGATTTTCCTTGGGAAGAAAGGTCTTTAACCATTTACACGAAAGTGCTCTGTGATCTGGGGTGGTGGTTCCTGACAAGCAGAGTGCGTGGTGGGTGTGTGGGCACGTGGTCATCCTTTACACCCTCCTTGATCATTTCCTCAGGCAGTTCCACCTGCAGGTGAGTGGGTGACTGAGGACCATCACTAGGCGATAGTGACAGAAAAGGGAAAGGAAGGGCCATACTGGTTTCTTCATCCAAGACTATTTTCATAAGCCCTGCATCATCCAAAAAAAGATTCTGGGACCATAGGAGTGTCTCTCATCAGCCACCAACACAATGGAGAATGCAGAAAATTTACAGAAGAACGTCCAAGATGGGCTTATGATCAAGATCCTACAAGGCTGTGGGCGCTGCAGACAGGGGCAGCTCAGCTGTCTTGGTGGATGGGGGTGGAGTTCTGTAAGCCATAACTTTCCTGGCTGGCTGACACTTTTCAGGGTTTCAAGGGAGGGGATCACGTCCGAGCATGGGGAGCAGAGGGGATAGACACACAGGTGTGAGACAAGCATGCCTGGTGCCTTCTGGGAACTACAGGTTAGTTGTGGGAGGGTGCATGAATTAGGGATGGACAGATGGACACAAGGAGGCAGGGACCTGAGAAACAAATGGCAGGGATAGAGTAGAGAAGGGGGTAGTGGTGACTGGAGAAGTTTGTGCATGACCAGCCTGCAGGCAGGGTGCTGTGTAGAATAAAAATAATACATTTTAGTTGTTCAGTATCTGCTGATGGCTGCTAACTTATCACTCCCATCAAAAATGCTCCTCTGGGTTTCATATCCATGGATTATTGTACATCTACTCAGATACCTATTAAGCATCTCAGGAAGGCTCTTAATCAGTGAATCTCAAAATCTCCTCCTTATACTCGTCTTCCTATCACAGTAAGGTCCATTCATGCTCTCCAATGATCAGGTCACCGATAATATTTGATGCTCCTCTTCTGCTCCCAGTGCCCACATACTCCATCACCAAACCTCAACTGTCATCATTTCTATCCTCGAAAACTCCTCAAGTCCATTTCCTTCTTTCTCCCACCACTCCCACCACCCCATTGTTAAAACACAGCCACAACCTGCAGCACATTCCCTGATGCCTTATCTTTCCACCTGGCTCCTTAAATCCATGTGTCACACAGAAAATGCAGTATTTAAAAAATACATAGCTCTTTGCTGGTCAATCCCTTTGTGGTTCACTATTACATTTAGACCTAAACCCAGACTCTTCTGAGCCACTCTTCCCGTCCTTCTGTGTGTGGGCTCTTTCTCACCTCTGAGTTGGGTTATGTTACACTGTTCCCTCTGTCTAGAGGCAATTCTCCCTGCACTTCAGAGATCTGGGTGTTTCTTATCTTTCAGGGCTTATCCCCAAAGAAACCCTTTTATTTAAAAATATAATTCGGCATAAATGGTTTTGCCCTATAATTTATCTCTATGTGTAAAAATACTTCTAGACCATAGATTCTATTGTTGGGAGTGTTTACTATGGTTTCCCAAACATCCAATAACTTGCCTCATGTAGGGAAGGCACACGTTAAATGTTTATTAAATGGATAAATTAATCCAGCAAGAGCTCAAAAACAGACCTTTACTGTTTCCTAATTCCTAGATCCACCTGATCCTGGAAATGGACACCTTCCCATTGTGACTGGGATCTTGGTCATCGTTGTCTTACTTCTTCTCTTCTTCCTCTTTCTGTTTTACCAATGTTGGCATCGGGTCAAACACGGTATGTCCTGATGGTGGGAGGGTTAACCTGAGAGGGCTTGGTGGATCCCCTACCAAGACTCTGATTACTGACTCTCCTTAGGGAACATTGATTGTGAGACCGAGAACCAGGTGAAGTATAAGAGGTAGGAAAATTTGGACTCCCCCAGTAGAAAACCTTCCGCCTTATTTCTCAGACTTGTCTTAATACTTCTATCTTTTCTTTCTCAGCTCCTTCCCAGTCATGGATTTCCAGGAAGAAAATCAATGTAAGGGGGAGTGAGAAGGAGGAACAGCTGGGGTGGGGAAAGGATGTGTTTGGGGAAGACAGAAGGCAACTTGGAGGAAGCAGACAAGGTGGGGGCATCACCTTACTGGACATGACATCACTGCCCTTCCCTATTTCAGTCAACCATCTCTGAAATAAATAAATACACACACACACACACACACACACACACACACACACACATACATATTATAGGACTGGGTAGTTTTAAGGCTCTTTCTGGAGGCTTACCCCCACATCTTTCCTTGCAGATGATGTCTTAGACGACATCCAGCCTGAGAAGGACAGACAGATGGCTATGCAGGTGAGTCTCTCCTTACCTACCTACTCTCCGGCCCCAGTAACCTTCCACAGGTGCTCTCTTTTCACTTTGTACCTCCATGCTGACAGGTCCCCATAGTGGAAGACTCTCAGGAGGTGACCTATGCTCAGCTACACCAGGAAACCCTTAGGGGGAACGTGGACACGCTACTCTCCCACACCCATGAGGATTCCTCTGGCCAGCCCTGTGTGTATGCCACCCTCAACTTGTCCTGAGTTTAGAGCCAGGACTGGCTGTGTAGACTCCAGTGTTCAAGCGCTCCTTAAAGAAGGTCAGCTCCATGGGGTGTCCTACTCATGTTCCTCAACATCAGCCATCACCTTGGAGCTCCCCAAGGACTTAAGACTGGAGTCAACTTGTCAACTGTCAAGAAATTCTGGGTCCCATCAAATATCTCTCAACAGATTCCTGGTCCCTTGTATATTTACCCATTCAGTTGCCTATTCAAGATATGTTTACAAAAGTCAACTCTTTCCTTGGATCTGTGATGGGGATATACATATTATGAAGATATAGTTTTTAGTCTCAAGGACTCATGATTTACTGAGTGAGGCAAGCCCATGATCTGACCCTTGGAAAGCAAAGGGGGTGACCCACTGGAACAGGTGTAAGGATGCTTTGGGTCACTGAGCAGACACAGTGTCTAGGAATGTTTAAAGAGCGCTCATTGGTATAAAATACAAGGAGAAGTCAATAAATAAGCGTCAGTTTGGGCACAGAGGACATTCCTAATGGCATTTTGGTACAATGTTCTAGGTGTCGCTGAAACTGAATAAGGAAGCTTCAAAGTACTGAAACTGAATAAGGAAGCTTCTTTGTGAGGGAACCAAGTTGCAACCAATTTGGCCACAGGATGGGTGGGTTCCTCCTGGGGAGGGGAATGGTGTAGAGGGCATTTGGAGGGGGGATTTATGGTTTCCACCTGATTTTGATGAATTCCTCTTTTTCAGTTATGCAATTAAAATAAATAGGACATAGTTTTTAAAAAGATGTGAATGAGAAGGAGAGGCCCTGACGCTGGTATGAACAATAACTTTTTCAGTAACTTTTGACAAAAGGAAGTAAAGTAGAAAGCTAACAGCAGGTGTGGTGAGAACCGGAGACGTGGTTTGGAGTGAGGGGTACGAGAAGTAGTGGGGGATTGAGAATGTGTGTTCGTTGATGGAAATAACCGAGGGGAGGAAACAATGTGGATGATGCTGGGGAGGGAGGGACGGTTGACACTTGGTGGGATGGGTTATCAGGTAAGAGTTTAGACTCTGGAATAGATGAGCTCACCTGGGTTCAGACTCTCCTTTGGCAACCACCAGCTGCATGATGGTGCATACATTTAAACATTCTTCTTTAAGCTGGAATTTAATTTAATTTAAGCTGGAATTTTAATTTACAGAAGGGAAACTCCAAGCTCAGGTGAGCAGGCGATGAGATGCTTCACCTCTTTAGCCATTAGAGAAAAGAAACTGGCAAAGATGAGGAGGCTGGGCCACCTCAAGTTTTGGGCGTGTGAGCACCTTCTTGTATTGCTGGGAGAAGGAACTGGTACAGTGAGTCTGAAGTGCCATTTGGCTGTGAGTAAAAGATTGGGCAATTTCCTGTTGGAAATGTAAACATAATTTAAAGATATTCTCACATGTGTCCATAGGGGCGTCTGCAGAATGATATTTAGCTCAGCATTGTTCACAGCAGAGATATTTGGATATAATGTGTCTGTCCCTTATTAGGACACTGTGGGGATTACTGTGTTGAAGCAAGTAACTGTGCTGTAGACATATGAGTGGTCCATAAACCCCGAGTGTGCAGTGGAAAGATGAATGACTTCCACAGCATTAACATTTGCAAGACGCAAAATAAAGTTCTGCAAACACGAACAAATTCGCACGGACTGTGATTTCAGAGCTGCTCCTTGAAGCTGGAGAAACGAAATGAGAACCACAGGGCAGAGAAAAATCACAGAAGATGTCGATTACCTGGATGCACGTGTGCATGTGCTAAGCCGGAGGTGATCGATCGATTACTCAGCTCCCGGCATCCACGCTTCAAGTAGAAAAATACGTTTTCTTCTAAGCTCACGTTTTCCCATTTGAGTAGGACTAAAGCTGTATCTGCTTCTCAGTCTTGTGTGAGGGTCAAAGGAGGTGGTGTCTGAAAAGTGAGTCAGGTTACAAAGAAATATTTGGACACCCAAGTTTCTATCTTTTTTTAAAAGATGTTTGTTTATTGGGGCACCTAGTGGCTCAGTTGGTTAAGCACCCAACTTTGCCACAAGTCATGATCTTACAGTCTGTGAGTTTGAGCCCCGCGTCGGGCTCCGTGCTGACAGCTCGGAGCCTGGAGCCTGCTTCAGATTCTGTGTCTCCCTCTCTCTCTGCCCCTCCCCCGTTCATGCTGTCTCTCTCTGTCTCAAAAATAAACATTAAAAAAATTTTTTTTTAAATAAAAAAAATTTTTTTGTTTATTCTTGAGAAAGAGACAGAGCATGAGTGGGGAGGGGCAGAATGAGACAGGGAGACACAGAATCCGAAGCTGTCAGCACAGAGCCTGACATGGGGCTTGACCCCACGAACTGTGAAATCATGACCTGAGCTGAGGTCGGACACTTAACCAATTGAGTCACCCTGGTGCCCTTATTTATTTATTTTTTAATGTTTGTTTATTTTTAAGAGAGAGAGAGAGAAAGACAGAATATAAGTGGGGGAGAGGCAGAAAGAGAGGAAGCACAGAATCTGAAGCAGCCTGCAGGCTCCGGGCTGTCAGCGCAGAGCCCAACGTGGGGCTTGAACCCATGAACCACGAGAACATGACCTGAGCCGAAGTTGGATGCTCAACCGACTGAGCCACCCGGGTGCCCTGTGCACCTAAGTTAATCTTGCCTTTGGAGTCCCTGAATGATCTAACCCAGTGGTTCTCGACCGGGCGTGATTTTGTCCTCCAAGGGACAGGTGGCAATGTCTAGATATTTGCAGGTTGTCACAACTGGAGAGGGTGTTGTGCTGGTGATATCTAGTGGATGGAGGCCAGGGATACTGCTGAACCTCCCAGAAGCACAGGACAGCCCGTCCCTACATCGACAATCACCTGGTCCAAATGTCAATAGCACTGAAGTTGGGACACCCTGTATAACCTCTATGATAACCTCATCAGCCTCAGCATTTTGCACTCTTGATTCCAGCCACACTGTTCACTTCCTGGTTACGCGAAAATGCCAAGCTCTTTGCCTCATCGAGGCTTAGGGGCATGCTAAACATGCTGCTATTCCTTCGTGAAAACTTCTTACCGCCGGGGATAATCTCAGATGTCCAACGGAAAGCTCCATGAAACCATCCCATGAAGGAGATCCTTTAGCTAGCATTCCATCTCAACGCCTCAGGAGGCAGACACAGTACCACCTTGGGCTGGTGGGAGAAGATAAACGAGCTTCTGCGAGCTTGTGAGCAAGTCACGCTACTGAGGGGATGTCTCCAGCTTCATGAGCCGCAATTAGGAAAGGCCAGGCTGCTGGGGGAAGGGAAGAGAGGGTTCTGGATCCTCACCACATCCTGTGTCTCTGCTCCCACTCCCTGCAGCGTCCCTCCTGGGCTACAGAGCTCTGGACGGGCTGAAGGACCATGGCCCCGTCCCTGTCTGCCCTTCTTGGTCTCGGTGAGTCCTGAGGGCTGTTCTGGGAAACGCCGTGGGACAGGCAGTGGGCTATGAGACTCAGAATGTTTTAAAACATTGGATCGGAAATGGATTTCAGGGCAATTCGGGGGAACTATGAGGGCCCCTTCCTTTGTTGGGTGGGAAAACAGGGCCCCAGGGAGGTGGTGTTTGTCTGTTGCTCTGTTATATTCTCTTCATGGCTCGGTTGGGAACCGTACGGGTCTTCGGCTTGGGGTTCTAACTTTGTCTCTATGTACCATGTTTTAAAAATGGACTTGGTGACATCAGGACTAGATTCTGTCAGCAAACCCTGCAGCACTGGAGGAAATAATCCTGCCATTCGCAACAACACAGATGGGCCTTGAGGCCACGACGCTAAGCAAAATAAGCCAGGTGCAGAAAGAAAACACTGCATGATCTCACATATATGTGGCACCCCAGAAAGTCTAGCTCACTAAGGCCGAGAGAGTAGACCAGTGGTTGCCGGGGGTTGGGTGGGGGGGGGGGGGACGAGGAGGTAGATGGACAGAGAACAAACTTCCAGTTATAAGATGAATGAGTTCCTATTTCTCCAGAAGAACATTCTTGCTAAAAGGACAGAGGCTCCAAGGGGCCAAGCAGGAAGGAACAGCTGTGTTCTGGGGATAAGAAAACGCCATGAGCGCAAACCGCCTGTCAGCCATGCGTTAACACACCCTCATGTAACACTTACTATGGGCTGGGTGTTATTCCATGGGTTTTTTTTTTTTTAATGTTTGTTTACTTATTTTTGAGAGAGAGAGAAAGCACAAGCTGGGGAGGGGAGAGAGAGAGAGAGAGACAGAGAGAGAGAGACAGAGAGAGGAGGGCAAGCAAGCACGGAATCCAAGAACCACGAGATCATGACCTGAGCCGAAGTCGGAAGCTTAAACAAATGAGCCACCCAGGTGCCCCTCGACTAATTTTTTTTTAATCGGTTAGCTTAACAATTATATTAATGTTCACCTATCTCATCTTTACTCTGGTATGTGTTATAGCTCAGTAATTTTGCTTAACAGAGAACAGCTACCTTTGCCCTATCCCGATGTTACCTCACTTATCCTCTCACCATGGCCGCTGCTATGAGCTTACTACAGAAGCTTAGCACATCTCAGGTGGACTATGCATTAAGATTCTGTTTTCCTCATCCACCGGTGTCTCCAATTCTTTTTTTTTAATTTTTAAACATTTTATTTTTGAGAAACAGAGAGTGTGAGTGGGGGAAGGGAGAGAGAGAGAGAGAGAGAGAGAGAGAGAGAGAGAGAGAGAGAGAGAAAGACACAGAATCTGAAGAGGCTCCAGGCTCTGAGCCATCAGCACAGAGCCCGACGCGGGGCTCGAACTCACGGAGTGTGAGATCATGACCTGAGCTGAAGTCGGGCATCCAACCGACTGAGCCACCCAGGTGCCCCCGTGTTTTGTTTTGTTTTGTTTTGTTTTGTTTTTTTTAATTTTTTTTTTTTTTTGGGACAGAGAGAGACAGAGCATGAACGGGGGAGGGGCAGAGAGAGAGGGAGACACAGAATCGGAAACAGGCTCCAGGCTCTGAGCCATCAGCCCAGAGCCTGACGCGGGGCTCGAACTCACGGACCGCGAGATCGTGACCTGGCTGAAGTCGGACGCTTAACCGACTGCGCCACCCAGGCGCCCCTGTTTTGTTTTTTTAAACAGACATTTAACTCACCTCTTCCCCACAGCACTCTGAGTAGGTAGGGGCTATTATTACCTCCATTTTATGGAGGAGAACACTGAGGCCCAGAGGGATTAAGGAACTTGTTTAAGGTCGCATATCTAGAACTTGAATAAACTAAAGAGTCTGGTGCCACGTTCACATTCTTTACCACTAAAATATGCTGCTGGTGTTAGAATCTACCTCCTACTGGCTGCAGGACAGTGGACAGGAGACTGTCTCTATAGGCTGATCTATAAAATGGGGCTAACAGCGGTCCCTAACCGGTAGGATTGCCGTGATTCAGAGTGCATACAGGAAGCGCTCAGAAGGGCACCTGGAATACCTCCAGTCACATTAGAAGGTTGCAGGGAAACCCATGGAGAGGCTGAGAGGGGCTTGTGTCTTGGGCAGTGGACAAAGATGTGGGTAGAGTGTGGGTATAGGGAGCAGAACCCGGGGCTCAGAGGGGGGCTGGAGATAAGCAGTCATCCGCTGAGCCCTGGAGTCAGGGATCATCCAGGTTCAGCCATTTCCCATCTGTGTGAGCTGAGAGAAACTGCGTCGCCTCTCTGTCCAGCTTCCTTATGTTTATAATCAAAACGATAACTACTCCCCCTTCTAGTGTGTGCGCATGTGTGCATGAGTGTGTGCGTGTGTGTGTGTGCGCGCGTGCGCGCAAGGATAAGGGTTACCAGACAAAGCACAGCAAATCTCAGGGAAATTTAATTTCAGAGAAACAACAAATAATTTTTTTAAAATTTTTTTTTACGTTTATTTATTTTTGAGACAGAGAGAGACAGAGCATGAACGGGGGAGGGTCACAGAGAGAGGGAGACACAGAATCTGAAACAGGCTCCAGGCTCTGAGCTGTCAGCAGAGCCCGACGCGGGGCTCGAACCCACCGACTGCGAGATCGTGACCTGAGCCGAAGTCGGATGCTTAACCGACCAAGCCACCCAGGCACCCCAACAAATAATTTTTTTAAGCCTACGTATATCCTATGCATCTCATGGGTCACACTATAAAAAAATATTCACGGTTTTTCTGAAATTCACATTTAAGCGAGAGTCCTATGTTTTTATTTGCTAAATTTGGCAATACTGGTGAGACTAAAACAGGAAATGCTACCAACTCAGCCGAAAGATTAAAGGAAAAAAAAAGAGTCTTAGCTTGAGAGAAAAAAGGCAGCTGTTCAATGTAGAGAAGGTAGAAGGAAAATGGGGGAAAGGCGCCTCTAAGGGAGAAAGCGGAATTCATAGATTATACAGGTTGACAGGTGTATAAAATTACATGGGAGACTATTGGGAACCGTGTAAAGAATCAGACATTAGGGGGGCGCCTGGGTGGCTCAGTCGGTTGAGCGTCCGACTTCGGCTCAGGTCATGATCTCGCCATCCGTGAGTTCGAGCCCCGCGTCGGGCTCTGTGCTGACAGCTCAGAGCCTGGAGCCTGTTCCAGTTTCTGGGTCTCCCTCTCTCTGGCCCTCCCCTGTTCATGCTCTGTCTCTCTTTGTCTCAAAAATAAATAAACATTAAAAAAATTAAAAAAAAAAGAATCAGACATTAGGGTCAAGGAAAACTACGAGGATGGACATAAGCCAGGCAAATAGTGACTCTAGGAAAAATATACAAGGCCAATACTACAGTCCTCAGGCATGAATAATATTTGTTCACCCATAATAATGCAATTATACTTAAAAGTTTACTTATTTATCTTGAGAGAGAGAGACACAGCATGAACGGGAGAGGGGCAGAGAGAGATGGAGAGAGAAAATCCCAAGCAGGCTCTGCTCTGTCAGTACAGAGCCTGACACAGGGCTCAAACTCACGAACCATGAGATCATGATGGAGCTGAAATCAACAGTTGGGCACTCAACTGACTGAGCCACCCAGGCACTGCCCCCCCACCTGGGATATGGGTTAAAACAGTGGGGAATCCATGATTAACACACCTCCAGATCTCTTGACAAGATATAATGCAACAGACCCCATCTGGATCTAATGCACAGCATGGTGATAAGGCCAACGATGCTGTGTTGCAGAAAATCCTAAGGTTTCTCACCACAAAAAAAGAGAAATGGGAATTATGTGACATGATGGAGGTGTTAGCTAACAATGTGGAGGTAATCATTTTGTGATATATAAATGTATCAAATCAACACACACACACACACACACACACACACACACACACACACACGCCTTCAATTTATACAATGTTATACACCCGGCACACAGCGCCCTTTTCAGAGAGAAGGTAATTCTCTTTATGGTTGCCAAAAGTGTGTGCATTAGGAGCAGGGCAAGGAATCTCTGGTTGGCTTTTTATTTATTTATTTATTTTTTTATTATTTTTTTTTTATTTTTATTTTTTTCAACGTTTTTTATTTATTTTTGGGACAGAGAGAGACAGAGCGTGAACGGGGGAGGGGCAGAGAGAGAGGGAGACACAGAAGCGGAAACAGGCTCCAGGCTCCGAGCCATCAGCCCAGAGCCCGACGCGGGGCCCGAACTCGCGGACCGCGAGATCGTGACCTGGCTGAAGTCGGACGCTTAACCGACTGCGCCACCCAGGCGCCCCACTGGTTGGCTTTTTAAAAATTGTGGTTGGAGAGGCTGGGTGGCTCAGTCGGTTGAGCGTCCGACTTTGGCTCAGGTCATGATCTCCCAGCTCATGAGTTCGAGCCCCACGTCAGGCTCTGGGCTGACAGCTCGGAGCCTGGAGCCTGCTTTGGATTCTGTGTCTCCCTCTCTCTCTGCCCCTCTTCTTCACACTCTGTCTCTCTCAAAAATAAATAATAAAAACACTAAAAATATAAGGATTGTGGTAAAATAACAAACTTAGCATAAAATGTATCGTTAATAACATTTACTACATTCACAATGTATACAACCACCACCGCTACCTCTATTTTGTTGCCAGACGTTGTAACCACTCTCAATGGAAACGTTGTCCGTGACAATCCCCTTTCGATCCCCCCTGCCCCCAGCCCCTGGCAACCACACATCTACTTTCTCTGGGCAGATTTACTTATTCAGCACGCTTCAGGTAAATGGAACCCTACAATATGCAGCCTTTTATGGCCGGCTTCTTCCGGCCCTTAAATTATGTGTGTGTGTGTGTGTGTGTGTGTGTGTGTGTGTGTGTGTGTCCTCAAAAAAAAAAAAAAAAAAAAAAAAAAAAAAGAGGACAAGAGAAAATGAATGCATGCAAATGTCTTACCACCTGCTCTGCAGGTGTGAGTGTGGGCTCTGCGAGGTCCTAGCGTTTGGTCCTTTTCTTCTCTGTTCAGGGCTGTGTCTGGGGCAGGTGGTGCAAAGTCGGCAGGGTGAGTCCTGGATCCCTCTGGGTTCAGCCTGCACGGGGGAGGGGCGGGCGGACAGGGTGAGGGCCCCGGGAGGAGGGGTCTGTTTGGAAGGCGCCCTCCACCAGGCTCCCCTTCCCTTCCAGTCTCTCTGCCCAAGCCCTCCCTCCACGCCCTGCCTAGCTCCCTAGTGCCGCTGGAGAAGCCGGTGACCATCCAATGCCAGGGGCCTCCGGGTGTGGACCTGTACCGCCTGGAGAAGCTGAGGTCTGGGAAGTATAAGGATCAGGCCGTCCTCTTCATCCCGGCCATGAAGCAAAGTTTCGCCGGGTGCTACCGCTGCTCCTACCAGAACGGGACCCGCTGGTCTCCCCCGAGCGACCGGCTGGAGCTGGTGGCTACCGGTACCTGGATGGGTGTGTGTGTGGGGGGGAGGGGGTGGCTGCACCTGTGGCCTCGGGGCTCCAGGAAGGCCAAAAGGGGGATGGTAATGACAGTGAACCCCGAGTCCCAGGGTCCCGGATTAGTTAGGATGGGGCGAGTAGGGCCCTAGCCTTGCCCATGCATTTAGGGGAGGTGCCGACCGCCCGCAGTGATCCTCATAATATGTCTATGTAATATCTTTCTAAAACAATCAAAATCAACACAAAAACATTCACGCTGAACAAAATATCATGCTTTTTTAAAACGTTTTATTTTTTGAGAGATGGAGAGAGACAGAGGCATGAGCAGGGGAGGGACAGAGAGAGAGGGAGACACAGAATCCGGAGCGGGCTCCAGGCTCTGAGCTGCCAGCACAGAGCCCGACGCGGGGCTCGAACTCACGGACCGCGAGATTGTGACCTGAGCCGAAGTCGGCCGCCCAACCGACTGAGCCACCCAGGCGCCCCTCTTTTTTTATTGTCTTTAGACATATCATATTATTCTCAGTAACATTTTCTGCATTTTTAAACATTTTTTTTAACGTTTTATTTATTTTTGAGACAGAGAGAGACAGAGCATGAACAGGGCAGGGGCAGAGAGAGAGGGAGAGACAGAATCTGAAACAGGCTCCAGGCTCTGAGCTGCCAGCACAGAGCCCGACGCGGGGCTCGAACTCACAAACCATGAGATCATGACCTGAGTCGAAGTCAGTCTCTCAACCCACTGAGCCACCCAGGCGCCCCTACTCTAGCCACATTCTAATGCATTTTTATTTTTTGATGGCATAAAGTGTTTGCAGCTTAGGTTTTTATTTCTAATGTATTTTTTAAATGGTTCTATTCCAGATAGATTTTGAAAATATCATTGATGAGTTTGCCTCCACGAAAGCCAGGAGAGTCTGATGATAATAAATTCTTTTTTTGGGGGGGGTAGGGGGAGGAGAGTGGTACAAATGAAATAAACTTAGAATAATTCACGAGTTTTAATAACTTGGTTTTTCAGTATTTTTTTCAACTATGTTAATAGTGTGGAAAAAATTAACCATAGAAATACACAAAAGTGGGGCGCCTGGGTGGCTCAGTCGGTTAAGCATCTGACTTCAGCTCAGGTCACGATCTCACAGTCCGTGAGTTCGAGCCCTGTGTCGGGCTCTGGGCTGACGGCTCAGAGCCTGGAGCCTGCTTCCGATTCTGTGTCCCCTTCTCTCTCTGCCCCTCCCCCGTTCATGCTCTGTCTCTCTCTGTCTCAAAAATAAATGAACGTTAAAAAAAATTTAAAAAAAGAAATACACAAAAGTGTTTTGAACCTTTTGCCTCAGGCTCCACTAGGCACAGTTGGAATCTTTGTTTAAAATCTTGATATTTTGGGGCGCCTGGGTGGCGCAGTCGGTTAAGCGTCCGACTTCAGCCAGGTCACGATCTCGCGGTCCGTGAGTTCGAGCCCCGCGTCGGGCTCTGGGCTGATGGCTCAGAGCCTGGAGCCTGTTTCCGATTCTGTGTCTCCCTCTCTCTCTGCCCCTCCCCTGTTCATGCTCTGTCTCTCTCTGTCCCAAAAATAAATAAAAAAACGTTGAAAAAAAAATTAAAAAAAAAAATAAAATAAAATCTTGATATTTTGTTCACTATGAATTATTTGCATTAATTTTGGTTTGATGAATGCATTGAAATATTATTTATCTTCATTGCTGAGGGTTTTTTTGGCACCCCTTTAAACTTTGCATAGCCTAATCCCTGAGCCAGTGCAGTGGTCCTTATGCCCCACGCAAGGGTACCCGCTTTGCCTTTGGGGCTGACTCAAATGCTACCTTCTCATTAAGTATATCCCTTCCTATTCACAATTGCCTCCAAGTTTAATTTTTTCATGTTTATTTATTTTTGAGAGAGAGAGAGAGAGAGAGGCAGAGAGACAGAGGGAGACACAGAATCTGAAGTGGGCTCCAGGCTCTGAGCTGTCAGCACGGAGCCCGACGCGGGGCTCAAACTCATGAACAGCAAAATCATGCCCTGAGCTGAAGTCAGATGCTTAACCAACTGAGCCTCCCAGGCGCCCCTCTGCCACTTAGTATATTATGGTTTTGGGCAAGCTATTTAGCATCGTACACCCAAGTTCCCTTTTTAAAACCGGGGTATTCATAGCGACGAATTCACTATGCTTTTGTGAGGCTTCAATGAGGCGATATGAGTCATAAGCTTGGAATGACCCCTGGAAGCTGGCATTTTGATACAGGTTTACAACACAGATTGTGTTCTGTAACACTGGCTTGCAGTGTGAGATGAGCTTCAGTTATTTTGTTACTACCATCATAGTTGGGGAGCTGGTGATCCAGTAGGCACTCTGCTAAACGCTTGATACGTAATGCTTCATCCAGCCATGCCCATTTTATAGTAAAGAACACTGAGGCACAGAGAGAGGGGGAGACTCATCTCCAGGCGCCCCCCCTTCCCCCCCCCCCCCCCAGCTCCTCAGTGACAGAACCAGGATTTGAGTCTGGGCACTGTGATGTGACTCTGGTCACACTCCCTTAAACTTTTTGTGAGCAGGTAGCAGGGCGAGTGCGTTCTCTAGGAGGGAAACACCTGCCAAGTTCCCTAGTTCTTAGGAGGTGGGGGGACCTTCCCATACTCAGGCCTGACACGCTGGCCACTGTCTTTAATACCAGAGCTCTCTTTTTCTTCCCCAGGAGTTTACGCCAAGCCCTCGCTTTCAGCCCAGCCTGGCCCAGCCGTGTCCCCAGGAGGGGATGTCACTCTACAGTGTCGCAGCCAATACGGTTTTGACCAATTTGCTTTATACAAGGAGGGGGACACTGGCCCCTACAAGGGACCTGAGAGGTGGTACAGGGCCGATTTCCCCATCATCACAGTGACTGCTGCCCACAGTGGGATCTACCGATGCTACAGCTTTTCCAGCCAACACCCATACCTGTGGTCAGCCCCCAGCGACCCCCTGGAGCTTGTGGTCACAGGTGAGGGAGGTGCAGACCCCGCCTTTCTTCCGCAGCCCTTGCAAACTCTGCTGGAAGTTCCAGGGGGAGGGACCAGCAGGTGCACAGGAGGTGGGAGACCAGGAGAAGCCTGAGGCTTTGGAGGGTGTATTCGTTTCCTAGAGCTGCCTTAGCAAATCACCACTAATCCACTGGCTTAAAATAGCCCAAATGTATTTCTTTGTAATGTGTATTTATTTATTGGGGGGGGGGGGAGGGAGAGAGAGAGAGAGAGAGAGAATGAATACAGAGCAGGCTCTGCACTGCCAGCACAGAGCCTAACGCAGAGCTTGAACTCACGAACTGTGAGACTGTGACCTGAGCCGAAATCCAAAGTCAGACTCTCAGCCGACGGGGCCACCCAAGTGCCCCCACAAATGTATTATCCCCTTACGCTTCTGGAGGTCAGGTCCCAAATGGGTCTCACAAATGGGACAAAACAAAGCCGTCAGCTGGGTTGTGTCCCTTCCAGAGGCCCCAGGGAGGAATCTCTCCCCTGCCTCTTCCAGCTGTTAGAGGCCCCTGCATCCCTCGGCTCCCGTGGTCCCTCCCTTTATCATGAAAGCTGGCAGTGTAGCATGTTCAGTCTCAGACTCGTCTGCCCCTCTCCCCCTTCTGCTTCCACTTTTAAGGACACTGCGATTACACTGGGTCCACCTGGATAATCAGGATAACCTCTGCACCCCGACATCCTTAAGTGCACCTGCAAAGTCCCATTTACCATGCGAGGTGCCGTATTCACAGATTCTGGGGGTTAGGACACGAGCATATTTGAGAGGTTGTTATTGTCTCTACTACAGAGTATATATACTAGAAAAAATAATTCTTAATACTACAGAGAATGCCTTGTGTCTCATGTAGGTTTCAAAACAAACAAACTTAAAACACACACACACACACACACACACACACACACACACACACACACACACAAGCAAGTAGCAGCAAAAAAACATAGGGAAGTGACTTAAAAAGTGTCCGTGTTCCAGGAAGGAAACTGAGTCCCTTCATACAGTCACCATCCTTTCAGCCTTTCTTATTCGTAAGAGTCGAAGTGCAAGGTATCTTTACGACAAAGCCTGCCGCTAAGCCCTTTGCATCAACTGATGCAAATGTAAAAACCATTGTTGATACTTTATGTTCACCACTGTTTTGTGGTTATGTGCCTTCCCAAGTATCGAAGCAACTGAATTATTTAAAATTTGTTTATCTATCTATCTATCTATCTATCTATCTATCTATCATCTATCTATCTATCTATCTATCTATCACCTATATTTAAATTCAAGTTAGTTAACACACAAGGTAGTCTTGGCTGCAGGAGGAGAACTCCGTGATTTATCTCTTACTTATGACACCCAGTGCACATCCCGAAAAGTGCCCTCCTTAACGTCCATTTATTAAAAAAAAATCTCTAATAATCTCAAGCCCCATCATGAGGCTTGAACTCACCACTGGGAGATCAAGAGTTGTGTCCTCTTCTGACTGAGCCAACCAAGCACCCGGCAACTGAACTGTTTAAAATGCCCCAATGTACAAAAGAGTAATGATTCTATCTATTAGCGAGGGGAAAATTCTTCTCCTTCTGGTCCTCAGTGGATGAATAAAGTTAGTACAGGGTAAAATGAAAATGTATTTGTACTTAGACTTATTTTCATTGAAATCTAGCTAGTGAGGTCATTATTCACTACAAATTGCCTTCCATTCTTTTTTTTTTTTTTAGTTTAAATTTTAGTTAACATACAGTGCAATATTGGTTTTGGGAGCAGACTTTAGTGATTCATCACTTACAACACCCAGTGTGCATCCCAGCCAGTGCCCTTCTTTTTTTTTTTTTAAATTTTTTTTTAACGTTTATTTATTTTTGAGACAGGGAGAGACAGAGCATGAACGGGGGAGGGTCAGAGAGAGGGAGACACAGAATCCGAAACAGGCTCCAGGCTCTGAGCTGTCAGCACAGAGCCCGATGCGGGGCTCGAACTCACGGACCGCGAAATCATGACCTGAGCCGAAGTCGGCCGCCCAACCGACTGAGCCACCCAGGCGCCCCGCCTGCTTTGGATTCTGTGTCTCCCTCTCTCTCTGCCCCTCCCCTGCTCCTGCTCCGTCTTTCTCTCTCTCAAAAATAAATAAACATTAAATTTTTTTTTTAAAGTTACCCTTTTTAAGTGTCCACAGTTTTTAGTAAGTTCACGGAGTTGTCCAACCATCACCACAACTCAGTGTTAATCCATTTCCATCACCTCTGAGGGGTCTCCGGAGCCTGTTTGCAGTCGTTTTCCATGCAACCACAAATCTACCTTCTAGTTCTATAAATCTGCCTTTTTTTGGGGGGGGGGAGGGGAGTTTCACATATATGGAGTCCTATAACATGCAGCCTTTTGTGACTGGCTTATTTCGCTCGGCCTAGTGTTTGTGAGTTTCGTGTGCATTGTAGCAGGTATCTGTCTTTCATTCCTAAAGCGTGCCTCTTTCCAAAGAGGACAGCGTAGTTCATAAAGAAAATGGGGTATATAACACACAATGGAAGAGCTGTCACGCAGCCTTAAAAAGGAAGGCGATCCTGGCATGTGCTCCAGTATGGATGAACCTGGAGGCTGTCACACCGTGTCAAGTAAGCCAGTCGCACAAGGACATATACCGTCTGGTTCCACTCACATCAGGCATCTAAAAGTAGTCAGCATCACGGAGGCAGAGAATGGAGAGGGGGTTGGCAAGTCAGGCGAGGAGAGAAGGGGAGTTAGTGTGCAATGGGCACAGAGTTCTGAGACTGCCCGCACGACAATGTGATTGTACGTAATACCACTGACTATACACTTAAATGTTTAAGATGGTACATTTAATCTAAGTGATTGTAACTGCCCTTAAAACAACACGAACATTCAAAGGAAGACACTTCTGCGTTTTTGCTGTAATACTCAGAGGCATTTTCTTCTAAGTATTGGTGTCCTTTCCCACCACATGCCTCCTACCACATCTTTTTTTTTTTTTTTTTATGTTTATTTTTGAGAGAGAGACGGAATCTGAAGCAGACTCCAGGATCTGAGTTGTCAGCACAGAGCCTGACATGGGGCTCGAACCCACGAACCATGAGATCATGACCTGAGCTGAAGTCAGATGCTCAACCAATTGAGCCACCCCGGTGCCCCTCCCTTAACTTTTTTAACTAAACAAATGTAAAAATGGAGATATAAGGGACGCGTAACACTGTATAAGATGTTAGAGCAAGCTGATTTGATACATTTATATATTGCAACATGATTACCACCAGAGCATTAGCTAACCTCTCCATCCCCTCACATAATTGCCTTTGCTTCTTTGTGGTGAGACCATTAAAGAACTAACCTCTTGGCAACTTTTCTGTAATACGGTGCTGCTGACAGTAGGCTGTGCATTAATCTCCAGGACGTATGTTTACCTACCGGTTGGGGTTTGCAAGACTTTATACCTTTGCCCTCTTTTGAGCGTTTGCCAAACCACAGCAAGAGGAATCCTTTCAGAAGAGCTTGTCAAAATCAGATGATGGTCATGCCTTTGCTTGACTCCCTGGCACTCACTCCTCTCCAAGCCCCTCCTTTGCCTGATTGCCTGACCTACTGCCCCTCCCTCATTTACTCTGCTGTAGATACGCCAGCATCTTGGTTTTTTTCAAACACTCTTTTTACATTGAAGAATTGACATACGATAGTGTGTTAGTTTCAGGTGTACAACATAGTAATTTGATACTTGTATGCATTATGCAATGGCCACCACGATAAGACTGGTTACTGTCTGTGACCATATAAAGTGGTTAGGATAGTATCGACTACATCCTATCTTGCTTTTCCTTGAATATGCAGGCTCGTTATGTCCTCAGGGACTTTGCACTTGCTGGGACACTTTCTCCAGATATCCTTTTATTTTTATTTATTTTTAAATGTTTATTTATTTTTGAGAGAGAGAGAGAAAGAGAGACAGAACCTGAGTGGGGGAGGGGCAGAGAGAGAGGGAGACACAGAATCCGAAGCAGGCTCCAGGTTCCGAGCTGTCAGCACAGAGCCCAACGCGGGGCTGGAACTCACGAACTGTGAGATCGTGACCTGAGCCCAAGTCGGAAGCTTAACCGACTGAGCCACCCAGGCGCCCCGCCCAGATATTCTTAGGGCTCATTCCATTTCTCCTTCAGGCCTTCAGTCAAAAGTCCCATTCTTGCCTCTCTGATGCACTCTGCTACCTTCTCTGCCTTAATTTTTCTTCATGGCATCTACACCTGTGCATACATCATACCGATTTATGGTGTTTATCATCTGTCTGACCCCGCCTCCTGGAATGTGAGCTCCAGAAAGACAGACGTTAACTTCTGTTTTCTTTTCTGCTGGATCCCCACCCCCACCCATAGCTCCCAGAACATAGCAGGTGCTTAGCAAATATCCACCTGTTTTAAGTGTACAATTCAGTGGTGTTTAGTAAATTTACAGAGTTGTGTGGTCACTACCGCAATCCACTTGTAGAGTATTTCCATCACCCTGTAACATCCCTCATGGCCATATGCAGGCACTCCCCACTGCTCATTCAGCCCCAGGAAACCACTAATCCTCCTGCCTCTATAGATTTTTTCCTTTTTTGGGTCCCTGTTCACTTATTGCTTTTTAAATTGCATATATTTCAAAAGTACCTATGCTGTGGCTGGTGCTTTGCTGGGGACTGCTTGAAACTCTATATGGTATTTTTCTCTCTCTTTCACACACACACATATATACACACAGACACCTAATACTTACATACAGTAATTAGAGCAAACACTCTTCGAGATGCATCCAGCACAACATGTATAGTCGTGACTGTGATGTGCGTTATGAATTAGACGTACATGGTGCTGTTAGGAGCTAAAGAGGAAGCAGTTTGGGAAGGTTTCTCTGAATAATCAATGTCTGATGTGGATCTCAGGGCAGAGGAAGAGTTAACCAGGTGGGTGGAGTAGTGAGATGGGATGCAGGGATATAGGGTCGTGTGAGCAAATGTCCTGGGGTAGAAAGGGGCTGTGTCTTGTTATACAGCCATCACCCTTTCTCCCTGTATCGCCTCCCCCGTCCCCACATGTATCCATAGCTTCTGCCTCTTTATCTGCTTTTCCAGGACACAAGAGTCAGTTTTACTCCAAGGGATGAAGTAAGGTGCAGATCACAGAGATCCAGGAAAAGGGACAGAACAGGGGTTCGAAGAGCAAGGAAGGCAGCTACAGGGGTTGTCATTAATTAGCCCCCCGAATGTGCTAGGTGTGCTATTTAATACCCGTGACAGTCCAGTGATGTGACCTTTCTCATATTCCTTTTCTAGGTGAGGAAAATGGGTCACAGAAATGCTTCATTATTTACTCAGGACCCACAGCTGACACAGCACAGAAGTCTCTCTTTTTCTGATTTCCTAGGGACTTCTGCAACCCCTGGCTGGTTACCCACAGAACCACCTTCCTCTGTGACAGGTAAATTCTGGAGGATTCATCCTGGTGTCTGGGGTATAGACCCACAGACCCCTTCTTTTCTTTCTCCCCTTTATCTGTATTTCTTAATTTTTTTAAAATTTTTTTTTAACGTTTATTTATTTTTGAGTCAGAGAGAGACAGAGCATGAACGGGGGAGGGTCAGAGAGAGAGGGAGACACAGAATCTGAAACAGGCTCCAGGCTCTGAGCTGTCAGCACAGAGACCGACATGGGGCTCGAACTCACGGACCGCGAGATCATGACCTGAGCCGAAGTCGGCCGCTTAACCGACTGAGCCACCCAGGCGCCCCTCTGTATTTCTTGATTTAATTCACTTCTCTCTTTCACACATTTGATATATTTAAAAATTGCTTATTTCTGCCTATAAAGAAGGCGAGTATAATAATGTATGTAACAATATTAGATTTAAAAAAAATGTTTTTTTTAAATTTATTTTTGAGACAGAGAGAGACAGAGCACAAGCAGGGAGGGGCAGAGAGAGAGGGAGACACAGAATCCGAAGCAGGCTCCAGGCTCCAAGCTGTCAGCCCAGAGCCTGACTCAGGGCTTGAACTCATGAACTGCCAGATCATGACCTGAGCTGAAGTCGGACGCTTAACTGACTGAGCCACCCAGGCACCCTTCCTGGACTCTAGTTTTTGAGTCTCTGATTCCATTGGCCAGTGGTTTTCAAAGATTAGGGGGCCTGAGAATCACCTGGAGGTGATCTAGGTTTCTGGACCCCATGAGTTCCTGATTCAGAAGGTCTGCGGTGGGGTCCAATTATGTCCATTTCTGACACTTTTCCAGGTGATACGGATGCTGCTGATCTGGGGATGTCACTTTGAGAACCACTGGATTAAAGTTTGTGTGAGCCATAGTGTGCCCCCATCTTCAAAGGCATCTCAGTGGATTCCAGTGTGTAGGATACCTGCCTGTGCCTTAAGAGATTGTACATCAGGCTGTGGCATCTCTAGCATTCCCTGTGTGTTGGGGATAGACCCAAATCCCAAGGAATAGAAGCAGGCTGAAAAGAGCCAAGGAGGAGGAGAAAGTGCTGACATGTGAGGTTGAGAACAATATGGGGTCTGTCATGCCAAATGAGGCACACTGTGTGTGTGTGTGTGTGTGTGTGTGTGTGTGTGTGTGTGTATTTCTCATTGGAATTTTAAAACTTTCGAGATGTAGGTCCACAAGAAGTTACAAAGACAATACAGAAAGATTTCATGTATCCTTTGCCTACATTTCCCCGGTGGTTACATCTTGCATAATTGTAGTTCGACATAAAAACTGGGAACCTGACCCTGACACAATATTTGTATTCAGTTCTCCAGCAATGTATCACATGTGTAGATCCGTGTAACCACCATTGCACTCAAGATACAGAACTATTCCGTCCTGGAAAGATATCCCTGAGGCTACCCCTTTGTAGTTACATGCACCCTCTCCCCTCCTACCCCTGGCAAGTGCTAGTTTGTTCTTCTTAATGTCATTTTGGGAATGTTTTGCATAAATGGAAAGGTCCACATAGCATGGAATGTTTTGAGGCTGCCTTTTCTCACTCAGCACGATGATCTGAGGTCCACCCAAATTATTATGATTATCAATAGTGTGTTCATTTTTATGGCTGAGTAGTATTCCGTGATATGCACATACCGCCTGTTTAATCTAAATTCAACCCAAAATTTATTTTTTTAATTAAAAAATTTTTAACGTTTATTTATTATTGAGAGACAGAGAGACACCCAGAGCATGAGCAGGGGAGGGGCAGAGAGAGGGGGAGACACAGAATCCCAAGCAGGCTCCGAGCTGTCTGCATAGAGCCTGACGTGGGGCTCGAACTCACCAACTGTGAGATCATGACCTGAGCCAAAGTCAGACGCTTAACTGAGTGAGCCACCTAGGCACCCCGATGACCCAAAATTTATTAATGAAACTCACAGGAAGAGAAATAATGGAGAACCCATAATATCCAAGCTCTTTTTATACCACAGATAGGCGAGCATAAGCTAGGCTTTGATGAGCTGACTCTGCCATAATAAAGGACCTCGGAGACTTTCCCCACCCTCAACAGGAGCTATATATTTATAGGTTGAGGGGTTTTAGGAAATATTTTGGTGCCCATGGAATCGGGAATGTCCCTGGTTAAGAAAATGACCTTAGGAGGGAGGGGAGCCTCTTATGCTCAGAGACTGATATCAGCCACTGAGCTTGCACAGACCTACTGATCCATTTCTTATGTTTTTAGTTGAGTTGTAACTCACATACCATGAAATTCATCATACCCACCAGAATGGTAATCAATAATAATAATAATAATAATAATAATAATGCACAGCAGTGTTGGTGAGGATGTGGGGAAACTGGAACTCTCAGACACTGCTGGTGGGAATAAAAAGAGCCACGGCTGCCATGGAAAATGGTCCAGCAGCTCCCTCAGGAAGAACTGTCACATGACCTCATCACAGAACTACCACAGGACCCAGCTATTCCACTTGTTGGGATATAGCCCCCCCAAAATTTAAAAAATGAAAGATGTTCATTCACACAAAAACTTGTACATAAATGCTCATAGCAGCGTTACTCATAATAGCCAAAAAAGAGGAAATAACGTAATGCCCATCGATGGATGAATGGATCCATTTCTTACTAAGCCACTGATAGAAAACAACATGTTCTTACAGCCCTTCTGTGTTTGTTTCTCCTCAGTGTCTGTACAAAGTGTGTCAGAGAAAGGGGTTGCAGGAAGCCCAGATATCTCAGAAGGGGTATGGAGTGTAGGGACTCACTGGGAAGACCTGACGTGATCCACCGTCTTATTACCCTCTTGTTTAGAATTCCCAGAAGCCTCCAGGCGACTGAACATCTCATTTATCAACAAAGGCTCCACAACTGGTGAGTAACCAGGCACTCAGAGCCCAGCAGAAAAGAGTATGAGAACTGGTTTCTCTCTCATCATCTAGGGCCGTGGGCTTCTAGTCTGCTTCAGGAAACCACCTGACTTGTCCAAGGAAAATCCTCGGTCTGAGGATCAAGGATGGGATAGAGGTGGGCTCTGAGCTTGGGGACAGAGGAGCATTCTGGATAATGTGGCCGTTTCAAAGGTGGCGGAGCCAAGGTTATGATGGGAAGACCATCACTCATTGCTTCTGACTTTGCTGTGGTCCACGTGCGTAATCTTGTTTCCTACTGCTCAGTGCATCCTCTTACTAACGCAGTCCCACACAACATGCTTCCCTCATGCTGTAGTTCTCTTTCCCCTCGCTTTTCCTGGAAAAAGTCTCCATTTCTGTTGAGACAAAAAACCTTGGCAGATCCCCTGAGGACAGGTTAGATATCTCTGCTCTACCCAACTCTGGCTCTCTGGTAGACTCCTGAGGCCAGCAAGTTCTTTCTAACACCCTGGTGAGATTCTCCACCATCCTGTTTCAAAATAGCCTTCTGGGTTCCTGAAGATGACGAGAAGGAAAAACGGGCAGAAGGTTTATTTGAGGAAATTATAGCTGAAAACTTCCTTAATCTGGGGAAGGGCACAGACATTGAAATCCAAGAAGCACAGAGAACTCCCACTGAACGCAACAAAAGCTGGCCATCACCAACACATCATAGTCAAATCCACACAATACACAGAAAAGGAAAGAATCCTAAAAGCAGCAAGGGAAAAAAAGTCCCTACCCTACAAGGGAAGACATCAGGTTCGCAGATCTGTTCACAGAAACCTGGCAGGCCAGAAAGGAGTGGCAGTATATATTCCATGTGATGAATGCTTGTGGAAAATATGCAGCCAAGAATACCCTATCCAGCAAGGCTGTCATTCAGAATACAAGGAGAGAGAAAGTGTTTCCCAGACAAACAAAAACTGAAGGAGTTTGTGACCAGTAAACCAGCCCTGCAAGAAATATTAAAGGGGACTCTTTGAGTCGGGGGGGGGGGACCCAAAAGTAACAAAGACTACAAAAGGCCAGAGAACATCACCACAAACATGAAATCCACAGATAACACAATGGTGCTAAATTCGTATCTTTCAGTACTCACTCTAAACGTCAATGGACTAAATGCTCCAGTCAAAAGACACAGGGTATCAGAATAGGTAAGAATACGAGAACCATCGGGGCGCCTGGGTGGCGCAGTCGGTTAAGCGTCCGACTTCAGCCGGGTCACGATCTCGCGGTCCGTGAGTTCGAGCCCCGCGTCAGGCTCTGGGCTGATGGCTCGGAGCCTGGAGCCTGTTTCCGATTCTGTGTCTCCCTCTCTCTCTGCCCCTCCCCCATTCATGCTCTGTCTCTCTCTGTCCAAAAAAAAAAAAAAAAAAACGTTGAAAAAAGAATACGAGAACCATCTATATGCTGCTTACAAGAGACTCATTTTAGAGCTAAAGACACCTGTGTATTGAAAGTGAGGGAATGGAGAACCACCTATCATGCTAATGGTCATCAAAAGGAAGCTGAGTAGCCATACTTATATCCAACAAACTAGATTAAAACAATTTTTTTAATGTTTATTTATTTCTGAGACAGAGAGAGACAGAGCATGAATGGGGGAGGGTCAGAGAGAGGGAGACACAGAATCTGAAACAGGCTCCAGGCTCTGAGCTGTCAGCACAGAGCCCGACGCGGGGCTCGAACTCACAGACCGTGAGATCATGACCTGAGCTGAAATCGGACGCTCAACCGACTGAGCCACCCAGCTGCCCCCAACGAACTAGATTTTAAACCAAAGAATGGGGGCGCCTGGGTGGCTCAGTCGGTTAAGCGGCCGACTTCGGCTCAGGTCATGATCTCGTGGTCTGTGAGTTCGAGCCCCGCGTCGGGCTCTGTGCTGACAGCTCAGAGCCTGGAGCCTGTTTCAGATTCTGTGTCTCCCTCTCTCTGACCCTCCCCCATTCATGCTCTGTCTCTCTCTGTCTCAAAAATAAATAAACATTAAAAAAATTAAAAAAAAATAAACAAAAGACTGTAGTAAGAGATGAAGAAAGGCACTGCATCATATTTAAGGGGTTTATCCAACAAGGTCTAACAATTGTAAATATTTATTCCCCTCCAACTTGGAAGCACCTAAATATATAAATCAATTAACAACAAACATAAAGAAATCATTGATAATAATACAGCAACAGGAGGGGACTTTAACATCCCACTTACAACACTGAACAGATCATCTAAGCAGAAAATTAAACTATTAAACTATTAAACTCGTCTCAAACTATTAAAAAATATATAAATGGAAGGAAAACTTCCAAACACCTTCTACAAGGCCAGCATTACCTTTCTTTTTAAAATTTTTATTTTTGAGAGAGAGAGAGAGAGAGAGAGAGAGAGAGAGAGAGAATGAGCAGGTGAGGGGCAGACAGAGAGGGAGACACAGAATCTGAAACAGGCTCCAGCCTCTGAGCTGTCAGCACAGAGTCTAACATGGGGCTCAAAGCCACAAACTGTGAGATCATGACCTGAGCTGAAGTCAGATGCTACAGCATCTGAAATTAACAACTCAGGAAACAATAGATGTTGGCGAGGATGCAGAGAAAGGGGAACCCTCTTGCACTGTTGGTGGGAATGCAAACTGGTGCAGCCACTCTGGAAAACAGTATGGTAGTTCCTCCAAACGTTAATAGTAGAACTACCCTATGATCTAGCAATTGCACTACTAGGTATTTATCCGAAGGATACAGGAGCGCTGATTCAAAGGGGGCACATGCACCTTAATGTTTATAGCAGCACTATCGACAATAGCCAAAATATGGAAAGAGCCCAAGTGTCCATCAACTGATGAATGGATAAAGAAGATGTGGTACATATACACAATGGAATATTACTCAAGGATAAAAAAGAACGACATCTTGCCATTTGCAATGATGTGGGTGGATTTAGAGTGTATTATGCTAAGAGAAATAAGTCACAGGAAGACAGATATGTGATTTTACTCATGTGTGTAATTTAACAAACAAAAACAGATGGACATATGGAAGTGAAAAAAAGAGAGAGGGAAACAAACCATAAGAGACTGTTAATGACAGGGAACAAACTGAGGGTTGATGGGGGATGGGCTAAATGGGGGATGGGCATTAAGGAGGACACTTGTTATGATGAGAGCTTGTTATAGGTATGTGATGAATAACTAAACTCTACTCCTGAAACCAATATATTGCACTGTATGAAACTGGAATTTAAAAAAAAACTAAAAGAAAATCCTTCTGAATTCCTAATCACCCTTAGAATATAGCTCAGGCTTCTCAGCTTAATGTTCAATGCTTTTAAATCCAATGCCATTAGATCAGCCACTGTTGATTCCTTCAGTCTTCATTCCTCATGCAAACCTCAGCCATACAGAGTCAGATGAAGCTCTTCTGGGTACTCGACATCTCTTCGTGACCCTGCAGCCAAGCCACTAGCTCTGCCTTTCCTTCCATTTCCTCATGGCTTCAGTCCCTCAGGAAACCTTTTCTGACACTGGGTTATGCAGTTTCCCCTGTCCTACGGACTACCTATTACACCGATTTTCACAGTATATTAAAACATGCACCTGTCTGATGAGTACAGCTGAACACCTGGAAAGTCTCTGGGGATACTTGTGGAGTGACAGAAGGAGGGCTAGCATGTATGGGGTGCTTATGATATATCAAGCACTGCGTCTCATGCTGTTATTATTGTTATTGGCTTAATTTTCACATTAACCTGTGATGCATTATAATTATTTTCACTGGACAGATGGGATAACTGACTCAAGACGTTGAGTCACTTGGGAGAGGCTCCACATCTAATTCGTGACAGATCTGGGGTTCAAATCTGGATAGCCTGACTCTGTAGCTCATGCTTTTCTTATAGCCATGAGGTTTTGCCTCCCAAGTGCATATATTCAGGATAGGGGCAGGAACAGGGCTAGAGGAGATGGTCTCATCTCTTTAAACTCCCCCCCCCTCACCCTTTTTGACTCCCAGAGCCTTCCAGGAATATCACCATCTTTCCAAAGGGGTCAGACTCTCCAATTGGTGAGTAACAGGTCCTCCCTGGACCCTCCCCATTCCCATTCCTATGTCTTCCCCTAAAGTTGACTGCTTTTCCTGTATGAAAGCTAAGGCTCTATGATCTTGGGTCCTGGTGGGTAAAATATTAAGGGTAAATATCAGCACTTGGAACTCAGAATTGATCATTAACATCGGGGGGGGGGAGGTTGAGATTTTCTAGAGGATCAGAGAAGGATAAATTCCATCCATGTCTTCTTCTACCCCTTGTAACAATCTTTTCTTCTGCAATTAGCCAAATAACCAGAGAGCGACTGTGTGTGGGGAGGGAAAGTATGGGAAGAGGTGATGTTTAGAGAATAAGTATCCAGCTTTGGTGAGGAGGGGAGGGGGCTTCTAGTAAGGAGACTGGCATTGTAGGTAGCAGAGAATAATAGGATCTTAGATGAGGGTTATGGCCACGAGGAACGCAAGATGTCCCTTGAAGCGGGTCCTGAAGATGGGCTTTTATAACCTGCCCTAATTTCTCTTCTCTCCTCCAGGTCTTGCCCAGCAGCACTACACCAAGGGCAATCTGGTCCGGATATGCCTTGGGGCTGTGATCCTAATACTCCTGGTGGGGTTTCTGGCAGAAGACTGGCACAGCCGAAAGAAACCCCTGCTGCACTTGGTCAGAGCTGTCCACAGGCCACTCCCACCCCTTCCACAAACCCAGAAGCCACCCAGTTGGCAGGACGAGGGTCGACCAGATGGCTATACCCATGGGCGCCCAACTAGAACCCCAAGGCTTGGCTATATCTGTGAGACAGGGGTTGTGAAGACCGTGTGTGGAATGTAAGATCAAGAGGGTAGGGGCTGTGGCTGTGGAGAAGGAGGGCCATGGGGCCCCTCCTTGGTGCCCCATCAAAGAGCTGTTGAGCCAGTGTCTATGGCTTTCTGAGGACTCCCTTCACTCGGGATTAGAGGTGTCTAGAGGATGTTACCATCTCCTTGCTCCTATCCGGCACATTGTGGATCTAACGGGACCACCACACTGACCTTTTCCTTCAACCTTTTCTGATACATGTTCTGGATTGACCTCCACTGTCCTCAACACTCACAGCTGACCTTGTTCTATCCTCTGCACGAAACCCTCCCACACTTCCCCGTTAGCCCCTGTGCTTTCTCCGCATATCCACGAATATAAACCTATAGCTCAGATGGTTAATTCAGACTAGTACTCATTTCCTGAGCCCATCAGCCTAGCTTCTCTCCTAACCAGAAACATCTGGTCACATGTGGGAGCACTCAGGTCTTGCCCCACCATACCCATGCCTTCCCACCCTGAGATGTCCTTCTCTTTGGTCCTAAATGCCATTTCCTTGGACCTGGTCTCTGGATTCATCAATTTATGGTCACATCCTCCTCCTATCTTGCTCCATAGTTAATAACCACATTCACAGATGGGGCGCCTGGGTGGCTCAGTTGGTTAAGTGTCCAACTTCAGCTCAGGTCATGATCTCACAGCCCATGGGTTTGAGCCCCACAACAGGCTCTGTGCCGACAGCTCTCTGCCCCTCTCCCACTCTCTCTCTCTGTCTCGGACGCGTGCGCACGCACACACACACACACTCTCTCTCTCTCTAAAATAAATAAAAATACTAAAAATAATTAAAAAAAAAAACAACCACACTCACAGAATCTCTAACTCACAGGAGGAATGGGCAGAGCATCTGTCCCTAAATTAATGTACACAGGTAACTCAGTTTCTTTTCCCTTAAAGGGGGGTTGGCTAGATTACAGTGGATGTCAACCTTGGGACATCTTGCACAGCATCTGAAGATATTTGGGGGCAAGGGGAAATGCTGGTATTTAGCGGGTAAGAGTAGAGATGCTTCTCTTTCTCTCTCTTAACAGAACATACTCTTGGTGAGAGATACACTTAAGATAACAAAGGATTATCTGGTCCCAAGTGTCAATAGCGCAGATCTTGAGAAACTCTCGGCTAGCAGACGCTGAGGTTCCTTCCTAGCTTTTAAAGAATAGTATGCCTCTATTTCTTCTTCTTTTTTTAAAGCATTTTAGAAAAAATGTTTATTTTTGAGAGAGAGCGCGAGCAGGGGAAAGGCAGAGAGAAAGGGAGACACAGAATTGGAAGCAGGCTCCAGGCTCTGAGCTGTCAGTGCAGAGCCTGATGCGGGGCTCAAACTCCTGAACCGTAAGATCATGACCAGAGCTGAAGTCAGACACTTAACTGACTGAGCCGTACAGGCGCCCCTCTATTTCTTATTTTAACAACCCCATCTGCTCCTACTAAAGGCACTCATGAAACCTCAGACCCTGAGAATGAAGATGCTCTAGGAAAAACCTACATCCAGCTGAACAAGAGGCCTTGAGACAGAAACAGAAAGAAGGAAACCTGTGGGAAAGTCCAGGAGCCCACACTGTATGCAGTGACATCACAGAGATGATACACAAGCACGTTCAAGGGCGGTTTGAAGGGGACATCTGGGAACGTGGTGTATTTGGTGAGAATGATGAACCGATGAACCCCGGGGATGAAACAGGAAAGTAGGATGACTGAAAGAGTAATTGACAAATTAGCGCTTAATAAAAAAGTGATTCTTAACAATTGCCTTAAGGAATTTTGGGATTCTGTAGGTTCCAATGAGATAAGGAGGGCTAGATGGGGAAGGGCTACGCACACCATGAACTTATGTTTTCTGTAAGGGGGGAATTATTAAAAAGTTAATAAGAGCAATGATGTGATCATATATGTGCTTCATTGAAGTGCTTAAGAATGCTACAAAATAGGGGCGCCTGGGTGGCGCAGTCGGTTAAGCGTCCGACTTCAGCCAGGTCACGATCTCGCGGTCCGTGAGTTCGAGCCCCGCGTCAGGCTCTGGGCCGATGGCTCAGAGCCTGGAGCCTGTTTCCGATTCTGTGTCTCCCTCTCTCTCTGCCCCTCCCCCATTCATGCTCTGTCTCTCTCTGTCCCAAAAATAAATTAAAAACGTTGAAAAAAAAATAAAAAAAAAAAAGAATGCTACAAAATATTGTAGGATTTGTAGGAGAAATACTCTTGATGAGGAAGACCTATAGACAGCTATCCATGCAGGTCAAGAAATGCCAGAGCCAGGCAGTGACTGGCAAAGTGAACGGACCGATGGGATCACAAACATTTCTGTCCCCCTTCCCTGCTGGGTTAGGTTCTCCCCAAATTAAGTATCTTGTGTCTAAGTTTGGTCAGAATCCATTAATAAACATAACCTCCTTCATGAATGCTTTCACCTTTATTTCTCTTGATAGACTCGAGATATAGACATTCCACCCATAACAGGGGTAAGTCACTTGTGTGTGCTTTATGGAAGCCAAAGGCACCCCCCCCCAAGGCTAAAAGAACATCTGGCCCCATACCTAACATCACTGAGAGGGCTCAGAGGAAGTTCCCCCATCACCTTGACAACCTCAGACTTTACTGGAGAACCAAGAACTCCAGGGGATTCAGAAAATGAAGTCATGTGAAGAAGGTCGGTTATTGTTTGGATCTTGCTTATCACTCTCAATGGTCAGTTGTGGGTCACTTTCTTGGACTTCTTTCAGCAACTTCTGGATTCGAGGATCAGATTCATCTATCCTCAACCTGGAGGTGCAGCGGGAGTGAAAAGAAGGTTTCTTGTTGCTTCAAGGAGGCTAATTCCAAATGCCCAAGAGCCTGCAAGTGTCATGCTTTAGAAGAGAGGCAGTCTTTATTGATTATTCTGTGCCGCAAAGTAGGGATCCATATTGATTTGATAGGGAACAAGAAATAATTCCAGGTTAACACTGTAATGGTTTTAAGATGCCTGCATGATCTCAGACGATTCTCATATTATTCTTGGAGAGACAGAACTAAATCACAGACATTTCCATCAATTCCAACACCTACCTACTCCACAGCTCATGTTGGCAACTTCTATTTGGTGGACCCAGGATGAGACATACACTCTTGAACCAAGTCAGTCAGACCAGACTTGTGTCTCCTTTGACATGACATTAGCTGATCACCACCTTTATTTGACCTGTGATAATAGCAGCCTCATTTGTAGGATTCACCTTTCGGTAACCAGATTCATTCACGGGCATGGGGAATAGGGTGGGGGAAAGGGAATAATTAAAGCAAAAATATGTATAAAAGTAAGAGACTGAAGATATTAGCTGCCATGTTTCTTGTTGGCATTGTAGTCCTGGTTTTCTTAGTGTGTGTGTGTGTGTGTGTGTGTATACAGGACTACAATGCCAACAAGAAACATATATGTATTTTAAGTAATCTCTATACCCAATGTGGGGCTTGCGCTCATGTCCCAAGATCAAGAGTCATATGTTCTACTGACTGAGCCAGGCAGAAACCCTTGGTTTTGCTGGCTTATTAACCAATTTTTTTGTTTTGCTGTTTAAGGATCACAACACAATCACACAACAAGGCTTCAGTTTTATGTTCTGGAGATCTAACGTACAGCTTGGTGACAGTATTACTGTATTGGGTACCTGAAATTTGCTATGATAGTAGATCTTAGGTGTTCTCACCACACACACACACACACACACACACACTCAGGTAAAACTCTATGAGGTGATGGATGTGTTAATCAGCTTGATGATGGTGATGATTTCACAATGTTTTTGTATATCAAAATCACAATCAATATAACTTTGGCTAAAGTAAGGGCCAAAATGTCCATCGATGGTGAATGGATAAAAAAGATGTGGTGTATGTATGTGTGTGTGTGTGTGTGTGTGTGTATACATATACACACATACATATATACATACACACACACACAATGGAGTATTAGTAATCAAAAAGAATGAAATCGTGCCATTTGCAACTATGTGGATGGAACCAGAGGGTATCATGCTAAGTGAAATTAGTCAGAGAAAGACAAATATCATATGACTTCACTCATATGAGAACTTTAAGATACAAAACAGATGAACATAGGGGAAGGGAAGCAAAAATAATATAAAAACAGGGAGGGGGACAAAACATAAGAGACTCTTAAAAACGGAGAACAAACAAAGGGTTACTGGAGGGATTGCGGAAGCGGGGGTGGGCTAAATAAGTAAGGGGCATTAAGGAATTTACTCCTGAAATCATTGTTGCACTATATGGTAACTAACTTCGACATAAATTAAAAAAAATAAATTAAAAAAAATATTTTCAACATGACCCTCCAAGGTCAAATGTAGTTGTGTCTACTCGTGAGTGTAGGAGGTTGGTCATGGTCTGCAGTTGAAGGACAGAAAAAGTTCCCACAGTCGACCTGTGTCTGGTCAAAAGTGTTGAAGGAATCAGAAACAGGGCGTGAGCCACAGCGGAATATATAAAGGTGTTGCTCTAAGAATGAGGTGTGATGACAGGGCCTCTTTGTCTCTAAGCCAAAGAAAAGGATTCCAGTTAGGTTAAAAGAGCATCTCAGAAGGATACGAGGTAGCTGATAAAGTCAAAGAACCAAAAGCCAAGTTCTGAACCCGGGGTCTCTGTGCCTGTCTAGGGTCTGTCACTGAACAAGAAGCCCCCATCTTGAATTGCTCCCCTTGAGATTCACAGACTCAGGAGAGCACGTCTGACTGGGTGGTCTCAAGAAACAGCTCAATGTCTTTGTGGGGGGCTTTACACTTCGATTAGAACTCACTGATACATAAAATGGGAGCTAGCTCGCCAGAAAGGGGCTAAAAACAGAAACAAACTTCAGACTCTACACGTTGCCTCTTTCGACTAGCAAGCGATCTGAGAGTCACATTAAGTAAATATTTCATCAGTTTCTCCTACATAATTATCATTTCGAGCCATCAGCTGTCTATGTTGCATCTGAGAATTTAAAGTTCCGCACGTCTGGGGGCGCCTGAGTGGCTCTGTCAGTTGAGCGTCTGACTTGGGCTCAGGTCATGATCTCACAGTTCGTAGGTTCCAGCCCCATGTCGGGCTCTGTGCTGACAGCTCAGAGCCTGGAGCCTGCTTTGGAACCTGTGTCTCCTTCTCCTCTCTGCCCCTCCCCTGCTTGCACTCTGTCTGTCTCTCTCTCTCTCAAAAATAAACTAAAAGAAAAAATTAAAGTTCCCACGCACCTAAGAATAAAGAGTTGTAGGGTTCTTTCTTGCCATGGGAGCAAGTGAACAGCACAACTCAGGGACAGCTTGCTTCGACGACCAACAGAAGACAGAAACTCATTTCATTCAATGGCGGACTCACAGCAGAGAATGTGCTCCTAAGGCGGACCCACTGCCAGACCTCTGTAACCAACACAAACTCAAGAAACCACACGAGAGTCTGATCTTCCTCACTCAACAACAGACGGCCACCATGACTCTCCCTCACTTAGAGGAGCCCCCAGAGCCAGCTTCCCGGCATCAGACTGAGTTTGAGTCTCACCTTTGACTCATCTTACTCTCCAAAGCAACAGAAGGGGCCGACGGGAGAATTATCTGGCGACTAAACATCACTGGATAAAAGATGAACGTTAGCGACTCACACGTCCCTGTGGTTTGCGCATTCCCCTGCACACCTGCTATCCCGGAGGAGACACCCTAAGGAGCAGAAGGATCATACCTGAGTGTCCGGAGGGAGGAATTCTGAAGTTTCAAGGTATTACACAGCATCTTCACTCCGCTATATCCCAAGGAATTCTGGCCTAGGTCCAGACTGATCAGGCTCTGGTTGTTGCCAAGGGCAGATGCGAGAATCTCACAGCTGAAAGGGGTGATGGCACATCCCCACAACCTGCAGGGGAGACACAAAAATTAGTTCATTCATTCAAGCAGTGTTTACGGAAACCATCCTCCGTGCCAGGCACACTCTTGAGTGTTGGGGATCCAACAGGAAACTACAGAAATCTCTTCCCTCTGAGCTCATACTAATAGGAAACAGATGTATGTAGTGTGCCATATCTGATAAGGGTTATAAAGGGTAAAGGGAGAAGCTGGGGAGGGCACTCACTACAATGGCTGAAGAGAACAAACCTTAGAGAGATCTGGAATGGGCGCTCCCCAAGCAGAGACATAGCTGTGCAAAGGCTCTGAGGTCATGTATCATTATCACATAAAACAATACCAAGGCAGCAAGATTCAATAGCAAATCAAGAGAGTGAATCAGGCAGGGTTGTAAGAGATGAAGCCACACATAACAGGGAGCCATCTCACATAGGGCCCTTAGGCCATTGTAAACTTCAGATTTTACTTGGAATGAGATGGGGAGCCACCGGGGCTTTTGAGAAGAAGCATGATGGGAGTTACATCTTACAAGTTATTCTTAGTGCTTGGCTGAAAAACTAGTGGCACTGAGAGGGCAGAATACAGACTAGGTTGAAGGCTAGACAACAACCCACACGTTATAAGTATGTGTGTGGGGTATGAGAACAGATTCTAGATATCTGGAAGAGGGTAGCAGGATTAAAACAATGTTTACTTATTTTGAGAGAGAGAGAGAGAGAGAAGAGGAGAGGGGAGGGGAGCGGAGGGGAGGGGAGGGGAGGGGTTGGGGTGGATAGAGAGAGAATCCCAAGCAGGCTCTGTACTGCCAGCACAGAGCCCAATCCAGGGCTTGATCTCCTGAACTGCAAGATCGTGACCTGAGCCGAAATCAAGAATCAGATGCTTAATGACTGAGCCACTCAGGGACCCCAGGTAGCAAGATTTTAAAAAGGCTTGGATTTGACATGTCTCTGGAGGCAAGGGAAATAAAAGCAAAAATGAACTACTGGGACCTCATCAAGATAAAAAGCTTATGCACAGCAAAGGAAACAATCAACAAAACTAAAGGGCAACCGACAGAATGGGAGAAGAAATTCTCAAATGACATATCTGATAAAGGGTTAGTATCCAAAATCTGTAAGGAACTTACCAAACTCAACACCCAAAAAAACAAATAATCCAGTGAAGAAATGGGCAGAAAACATGAATAGACACTTCTCTAAAGAAGACATCCAGATGGCCAACAGACACATGAGAAGATGCTCAACATTATTCATCACCAGGGAAATACAAATCGAAACCACAATGAGATACCCCCTCACACCTGTCAGAGTGGTTAAAATTAACAACTCAGGAAACAATAGATGTTGGTGAGGATGTGGAGAAAGGGGAACCCTCTTGAACTGTTTGTGGGAATGCAAACTGGTGCAGTCACTCTGGAAAACAGTATGGAGGTTCCTCCAAAAATTAAAAATAGAACTACCCTGTGACCCAGCAATTGCACTATTAGGAATTTTTCCAAATGATACAAAAATGCTGATTTGAAAGGACACATGCACCCCAATGTTTATAGCAGCATTATCAACAATACTCAAAGTATGGAAAGAGCCCAAATGTCCACCAATGGATGAATGGATAAAGATGTGGTGTGTATGTGTATACACACACACACACACACAATAGAGTATTACTTGGCAATCAAAAAGAATAAAATCTTGCCATTTGCAACAATGTGGATGGAACTGGAGGGTGTTATGCTAAGTGAGGTAAGTCAGAGGAAGACAGATAACATATGTTTTCACTCATATGTGGAATTTGAGAAACACAACAGATGAACATAGGAGAAGGGAAGGGAAAGTAAGACAAAAACAGAGAGAGGCAAACCCTAAGAGACTCTTAGGAATAAACTGAGGGTTGCTGGTGTGGAGGTAGGTGGGGGATGGGGTAAACAGGCGATGGGCATTAAGGAGGGCACTTTTTGGGAAGGGCACTGGGTGTTATATATGTAAGCGATGAATCATTGGGTTCTATTCCTGAAGCCAAGACTACACTGTGTGTTAACTAACTTGAACTTAAATAATAAAAAAGGCTTGGATTTGATATTTGAAAGAAAAAAAGGAATAAAGGATGATGTATGAAGGATCTCATTCCGAGCAAATAATATTATACAAAGATTCAATGTGTTTATGCATACATGAACACACACGTATGAGTTAAGGTCACGTATTTAAATTTACCCCAGGATTTGGGAGAGGCTATGAGTAATATCAAACATTTAGCATACTTCTTGGCACAGTAAATGCATATGTATTTCATTATCATAACCAACTTTCCTGATGGACATGACTTACTCCATTTCCTAAAATGTACAACCGAGATTATACCATCAGGAAGTTATGGCTGACTAGATACTTCCCTATGCCAGTAGAGCACATGGTTAGAAGAGCCCCCTCCCCATCACCGTCAACATCGTCACCTTCCTGCAAACAGGCACGTGCCATGAATCATAACAACCAGTGGTTTTCCACCTGAGATCTCTAGGATTTGTTCAGTTGGCATCCTTACCAGTGCAAACTGCAGTCATGCCGAGAGCTTTAACAATACCGTCGTCTGGGTTTTACTTGAGGAGATCCCGACTGGAGTGGTCTGAGGTACAGCCTGGGTGGGTGTTGGCATTCTCAAACCTGCAAGCATTTTTCTACTACTCAGTAGAGGCTGAACACCATGACTTATCGTCTTGTGCTGTAGAGGTCAGAAAACTGGTTACCATTTGGGGGTCCTTCACAGGTAGGGTTCCAGACCCCAGTGCATCTGACTGAAGGTACCTCACTCATGTGGAATTGTGAGACAGAACTGAATTGAGGCCATTTATCTGCCGGTGGAGGCAACATGTCAAATCCCTACCTCTCTGGAGGCTGGGAGCTGGGGCACCGGTGACTGTCTCTCCATGCCTTAGGCATTGCATCCTCAAAATGCTTCACTGGTGTCCTTTGGATGGCTTACACTAGAGAGTATTCCTTTAACCACACTAGTGACTTTTCTTCCCCAGATTTACTGACGAATAATTGACGAATAAAAGTTGTATGTATTTGGGGCGCCTGGGTGGCGCAGTCGGTTAAGCGTCCGACTTCAGCCAGGTCACAATCTCGCGGTCCGTGAGTTCGAGCCCCGCGTCAGGCTCTGGGCTGATGGCTCGGAGCCTGGAGCCTGTTTCCGATTCTGTGTCTCCCTCTCTCTCTGCCCCTCCCCCGTTCATGCTCTGTCTCTCTCTGTCCCAAAAATAAATAAAAAACGTTGAAAAAAAAAAAAAAGTTGTATGTATTTAAGGTATACGATGTGATGATTTAATATACACTGAGAAATGATCAACAGTCGAGTTAATTACTACATCTGTCAGCTCTCACATAGTTGTTTTTTTTTTTTTTTGAGAACACTAGATTTGCTGAGAGTAGATCTTATTTCTTATTGTCAAAATATAGAAGTTTCTGGAGATTTTCTTTAATCCTTGTTGACATATAATTGACACAAAACATCGTGTAAGTTTAAGGTGTGCAATGTGCTGATTTGGCACGTTAATATATTACAACATGATTACCACTGTAGTGTTAGCTGATACCCCCATCCTGACATATTCACTTCTTTTTTTGGGGAGAACATTTAAGATCTATTCTTTTTTAAAATTTTATTTTTATTTTGGAGAGAGAGAGAGCACACAAGCAGGGGAGGGGCAGGGGAGAGAGAGAGAAAGAGGGAAAGAGTGGGGGAGAGAGAGAGAGAGACAGAGAGAGAGAGAGAGAGAGAGAGAGAGAGAGAGAGAAAGAGAAAAGATAGAAAAGGTGGGGGGAGAGAGAATATCTTACGCAGGCTCCATGCTCAGTGTTAGGCAGATTGGCTCAATCCTACGATCCTGGGATCATGACCTGAGCTGAAATCAAGAGCTGGATGCTCAACTAAATAAGCCACCCAGGCGCCCCCTAAGATCTGTTCTTTTAAATGCCTGTTAACTATAGAGAACACACTGATGGTCACCAGAGAGGAGGTGGGTGGGGGGACAGAATAAATAAGGGATGGGATGAAGGAGGGCGCTTGTGTGGTGAACACCAGATGTTATATGGAATTATGGCATCACTATATTGTGCACCTGAAACTAATATTACACTATGTTAACTATACTGGAATTAGAAAAAAATCTATGTTAGCAAATTTCAAGTATATTACACAGTATTATTAGCTATAATCTCCATGCTATAACGTTAGATGTCTGAAACTTATTCGTTTTTTTTTTTAAATTATTTATTTTGAGAGAGGGAGAGAGAGAATGAACAAAAGCAGGGGGAGGGGCAGAGAGAGAGAGGGAGAGAGAATCCCAAGCAGGCTCTGCACCATCAGTGTAGAGCCTGATGAGGGGCTTGAACTTCCCAACCGTGAGATCATGACCTGAGCAGAGATCCAGTCAGATGCTTAACTGACTGTGCCACCAGGTGTCCCGGAACTTCTTCATCTTCTGGCTGGAAGTCTGTATGCTTCCCTCAGCACCTCCCCATTTCCCCCACCCCTCAGCCCCTGGTAACTATCACTCTACTTTTTGCTTCTATGAGCTCAGCTCTTTTAGATTCCACATATAAGTGATGTCTTTGTCTTATTTTACTTAGCCTACTAGCCTCGAGTTTCATCCGTGTTATCTCAAATGGCAGGATTTCCTCCTTTATCATGGCTAATATTCCATTGTGTATACATATCTCACTTCTTCTTTATCTAATCCTCTGTTGATGGACACTTACGTTGTTTCCCATCTTGACTATTGTGAATAATGCTTCCACAAACATGGAGGTGCAGATACCTTTTCAAGACCTCATTTCCATTTCCTTTGGATATATATCCAGAAGTGGGATTCCATATGATACATCAATTTTTAGCTTTTTGAGGACTCTTCTTACTGTTTTCCATATGGCTGTACATTCCTACCAACGGTGCAAAAACATTCCCTTTTGTCCACATCCTCGCCAATATTTGTTACCTGTGTTCTTTTCGATGACAACCATACTGAAAGGTATGAAGTGATATCTCATGTGGATTTGATTTCCATTTCCCTGATAATTAGTGCTGTTGAACAGTCTCTCACCTACCTGTTGGCCATTTGTCTGTCTGATTTGGAAAAAGTCTATTTAGGTCCCATTAAAAAAAGTTGAGTTGTAGAAGTTCCTTATCTATCTTGGATATTAATCCCTTATCAGATATGTGGTTTGTAAATATTTTTCTGTAGGTTGTCGTTCATTTTGTTGACTGTTTCCTTTGGTAGACACAAGATTTTTAGTTTGATGAAGCCCCACTTGTTTATTTTTGCTTTTGCTGCTGGTACTTTTTGGCATCATATATACAAAATCATTGCCAAGGCCAATGTCAAAGAGCTTTTGCCCTATGTTTTCTTCTAGGAATTTTACAGTTTTGTGTCCTAAGTCTTTAATCCATTTTGAGTTTATATTTTTTTAATTTAAAAATTTTGGGGGGCACCTCGGTGTCTTAGTCGGTTAAGCGTCTGACTTTGGTTCAGGTCATGATCTCATGGTTAGTAAGCTCGAGCTCCATGTTGGGCTCTGGGCTGACAGCTGGATCTTGTTTTGGATTCTGTGTCTCCCTCTCTCTCTGCCCCTCTCTCGGTTCCTCTCTCTCTCTCAAAAATAAACAAACATTAAAAAATTTATTTATTCATTTATTTTTGAGAGAGAGTCAGAGTGCGACTGGGGGAAGGGCAGAGAGAGGGTGACACAGAATCTGAAGCAGGTTCCAGGCTCCAAACTGTCAGCCCGATGCGGGGCTTGAACCCACGAATGGTGAGATCATGATGCTTAACTGACTGAGCTCCCAGGTGCCCCATTTTGATATAATTTTTGTGTATCGTGTATGGGTTCAATTTCATTCTTTTGCATGTGGATATCCAGGGTTTTTTTTAACCCTATTTACTGATGAAATCATGCCTTCCCCATTGAGTACCCGTGCCCTTGTCAAAGATCAGTTGACCATGGGGCGCCTGGGTGGCGCAGTCGGTTAAGCGTCCGACTTCAGCCAGGTCACAATCTCGCGGTCCGTGAGTTCGAGCCCCGCGTCAGGCTCTGGGCTGATGGCTCGGAGCCTGGAGCCTGTTTCCGATTCTGTGTCTCCCTCTCTCTCTGCCCCTCCCCCGTTCATGCTCTGTCTCTCTCTGTCCCAAAAATAAATAAAAAACGTTGAAAAAAAAAATTAAAAAAAAAAAAAAAAAAGATCAGTTGACCGTATATATGGGAGGGGTATTTCTGGGCTGTCTATTCTGTCCTTTTGGTCTATGTATCTGTTTTTATGCCAATACCATACTGTTTTGATACCACAGTTTTGTAATATAGTTTGAAACCAGGAAGTGTGATGCCTCCAGCTTTGTTGTTCTTTGTGAGAACTGATTTGGCTATTTGGAGTCTTTTGTGGATGCCTACAAATTTGGGGATTTAAAAACAAAAGTTGTGAAAACTGCTATCTTACTTTTTCTTTTTTTTAATAATTAGATTTGTTCCAATCTCTTACACTAGAGCTGGCGGCGGGGGGGGGGGGGGATTGCTACACTGTTTTATTTCAGATACAGATTAAAATTTAAAAAAAAACATAACTTACCATAGACATTTGAGGTTACACATTGGCTCAAAGCCTCACACAGAAACTTCAGTCCAGTAATTCCTATGTGATTCAGCCCCAGATCCAAGTGCGTAAGGCTTGAATTTTGCTGGAGAAGTGTTGACAGATGATGGCAGCCATTGCTGCTTATGCTGCAGTACCAAAGCCTAGAAATCAATCACACGGAGAAAATGAACTCTGTGAGTCCTCCCTGGTGAGATGCACCAAAGCCAGGACTGTCGACCTCAAGCCATAGGTTGTACACAAGCTAGCAGACAATGAGATGTGGAAATGACATCACGGATGGAGTCACAATTACTACAAAAGTGATTACATAGGCTGCCCCCCCACCCCACCCCCACTCCAACACATGCAAAGGTGTCTACATCCTAATCCCTGTTCCCTGTGAATACGTCACATGTAAAGGAGACTCTGCGGGTGCCATTAAGCTAAGGATGTGGAGATGGGGAGATTACCCAGGTGGGCCAATGTAATCACAAGTATCCTTATAAAGAAGGAGCATGAGAGTCATAGCCAGGAGGGGGAGGGATAAGAGGGACAGAAGGACATTTGAAGACACTATGCTGCTGGCTTTGAACATGAAGGAAGGGGCCTTTAGGAACATGCAGGTGCCTTTAGAAGCTGGAAGAGGCCAGGAAATGGATCCTTCCTTGGAGACCTCAGAAGGAACACCACCTTGCAGACACCTTGATTTTAGCTCAGTGAAATTCATTTTGGACCTCTGGCCTCTAGAACTTTAAGACAATGAGCTTGTGTTGTTCTAAGCCTCTTCGTTTGTGACAATTCATTACAGAAACAATTAGAAAACAGTCTTGTGATACATCCAGGGATGTGCAGTCATAGACAGCCTTTGAGAGGAACCAACATACACCTCTTAGGCTTGGAGATTTGTGAACTGATAGAAACTCCCAGGACTATGGAGTAACAGAGGAAGACCCCAGCAAGACAGACACATGAAATTAAGCTCTGACAACTTAGTAAAGTGGGGGCATGGCTCACAAAACAGAAACAGATGAGGTCCAGAAAGAAGATTTGACCTATATTTTCTGAGAGTCAAATAACTCCACCTACACCCAGTTGCAGATAGAACTTATGTTACATGTTATCAAAAACATTCATTTAAAAAACCCAAACACAGGCATGTGGGTGGCTCATTCGGTTAAGCATCCAACTTTGATTCAGGTCATGACCTCACGGTTTATGGGTTCGAGCCCTGCGTCAGGCTCTGTGCTGACAGCTCAGATTGTGGAGACTGCTTCGAATTCTGTGTCTCCCTCTTTCTCTTTGCCCCTCCCCCATGTGTGCTCTGTCTCTCAAAAATGAATAAACATTAAAAAAATTTTTTAAAGGTTAAAGAAAACCTCAAACAAACCTTGAAACCAGTGACATCCCCCAAATCCCTATAGATTATTGACACTGTATCTTGTATTTTTTCTTTTTTTAAAAAAAATGTTTATTTTTGAAGGAGAGAGAGAGAGAGACGGAGTGTGAATGGGGGAGAGGCAGAGAGAGAGGGAGACACAGAATCCAAAGCAGGCTCCAGGCTCTGAGCTGTCAGCACAGAGCCTGACGTGGGGCTTGAACTCACGGACCGGGAGATCATGACCTGAGCCGAAGTCAGACGCTTAACTGACTGAGCCACCCAGGTGCCCCATATTTTTTTCTTTTTTTTTGTTTTTTTAAATGTTTATTTTTGAAGGGAGAGAGAGAGACAGAGTGTGACTGGGGGAGAGGCAGAGAGAGAGGGAGACACAGAATCCGAAGCAGGCTCCAGGCTCTGAGATGTCAGCACAGAGCCCGATGCGGGGCTCAAATTCATGAACCGTGAGGTCATGACCTGAGCTGCAGTCAGACGCTTAACCGACTGAGCCACCCAGGCTCAGTATTTTTTTTTTTTCCCTACTTGTATTTTTTTTTTTTTTTTGGTATTTTTTTCCTACTACTGGGTCTCATCAGATCTAACCGTCAGCATCATACTTGGGGGAATTAGCGAATGCTTGCATCTGTGTTACTTGAATCCAGGATACACGAATGCACATACACGCAGTATAGACTTACACCAGCGTCTGTAGTTGACAGTCCGGGTAACTCAAGCCCTCGCACAGAAGTTTCACCCCTCCATTTCCGAGAGCGTTCTTTGCCAGGCACAGGTGTGTCAGACTCTGGTTGACGATCAAAGCGGAGGAGAGCTCCTTGCAACAGGCTTCTGTAAGGTGACAGTTTTCCAGCCTGCCAAAGCGCCATACAAGCAGTAAGACGGTGAAGACATTTCCGAAGCCCGATTTTCTTGGCCATCCCCAAAGGCTCGGGGTCCCAGCTGTATACAGCTCTTGTTGGGAATCCACTTCCTCTCTCATCCTGTGGTTAATCCTCACAGCCATGAAGGACCAGGAGTGAGAGAAGAAAATGCACGAGCCACCCGCCTGGGACCAGAAGCGGAAACCAGGTATCTACATCAGGGGGAAGTCCCATATGGGTCGCCCAGCAAATCCAGGTGTTGCCAGTGCTGTTCCCCATTGTGGCCCCAGACCCAGTGTGGAGATGCTCCACGGGAACGGAGGCGGCACTTACGACAGCCTCTGCAGGAAGCGCCTGGGGTGTCTCAGAGTCTTGCACAGCAACCTGGCACTCTCATCTGTAAGCTCATTTGCTGTCAGGTTGAGGCATGTGAGGGACTGGTTGATCTCGAGGGAGGACGAGAGATGGGCCCATTGCTGAGCAGAAAGGGGAACAAGTCGTTCTTGAGAACCAAACCCTGGATAACGGTCTCTAGTTGTGCCCCTCATGCCACTCCATCACGTCACGTCCTGGACTTAATTGTGTGGAGCAGCCTCTAAGTGTGGCCCCCGGGCCAGCCGCATCATCATCATCACCTGGTAAGCAGTTAGAAATGCAAGTCCTCAGACGCTCTGGATGCAGAATCCACTGATTTCTGTTTTAGGGGGTCCTGACCCACCTGGGAGATTCCTGGGCCACATACCCAGAAGTTGCTTCAGAAGATCTGGGTGAGATCCAAGAATCTGGATTTTAACAAGTTCCTAGGCGATGAAGCTGCTGCTGGTCTGGAGACCACAAGTTGAGAACTATTTATTTGGAAATCCAATCAATCAAACATATCAGGCAACAAGTCGCCCATACCCTGTTCCTGGAGAGAGAGATGCTTACCATGGACAAATGGAACTTCACCGGGGCATTACGTGTATTGTGGCCTTTGGAGTGGGGTTTCTTACAAAGAAAAATCCCAGTTCTGCCATTTACAGTATATGAAACGGTGGCCAAGTTACTGAACTTCATCAAACCTCATTTCCATCTTTAAGTTGAAAATAAGTCCTACCCTCATGCTGAGTGTTGATTAAGGTTGGTAATTCACAGGAAGTGCTAAGTGGACTGTATATCATATAGCTAAAACTTACTAAAATCCAACAAAAACACTTTTTCTCTTAGAGTGTGTATTCTCATAGACTCTCTATGGAGAATGGCTATAGAGATTCCTCCATAATAGAGGAATCAAATTTAACCAGGGCACTGGAACACAAAAGAGAATGTTTAATGGCTTCCAATAAAAGAAGCTAAATTTATAGGAGTCTCCTTCTTCCATTGTGGTATTCGTTTATTCCTTGAGAATAATGACCAAATTATTATGTTAATGACCAAAGTTAATGACCAAAATCTTCAAACGGCACAATTTCTTTTCCTGGTGAATCCTCACAGGAAAAAGAAAGGAAGGTCTTAGGGATGGTGAATAGTGACAGTGGCTACTATCAATAATGCAATGATGAATACTTGGACTTGGTTTCATTCATTCCTCAAATCCTCGTGAGATGTGCACTACTCCATCCTACCGATGGGGATAAGACCTACTTCAACAGCCCAAGGTCATACTGGTAGAGGCAAAACCATAATTTGAGACCAACAGATCACCTTAAACGTCTTGCTATTGCTGCTCAAATGTGGTCAAGTGGGGATCAATGGAAACCAACGATGAGTGACGAAAATCATCGCCAGAGCAATCATGTGGAGAACATCCCCAAACGGGAGATCTCTCAACCCAAGAAAGGGGAAATCTGATGCTCCCAAAGCATCCTTGCCTGGACAGAGGAATCTGGACAAAATCTGGCATTCTGAATCACGACATAAGAGAAACATAAACCATAAACAAATTCTCTTTGATAGAGGAGGATATCAAGTTTCTGAGTGTTTCTTTGGACTTGGGGATCTTATGGACAGTTACCCAGGCTGTTCAATGATCAATACAAGTGGAAACTAAACTCCCACCCCATTTTCTGTCCTGGGACATGTGCCCTGTGTAGTACTGTTTCTAAGCAGAAATAAGGGATTGCCCCCCACCCCTAATTTATACAGAATTGATATAGAAGCTTGAGACAGCTCTGTTACATGCTGGGTTTTTCAGTGACGGTGAGATATACCTGAGGCATTGCAGATTACATTTGGGGTGTCTCAAGATCTCACACAACATGGGAAGCATATCATCCTGGTCATTTCCTTGAAGGGTCAGATGGGTTAGTGTCTCGTGACCACCAAAGACAACGCAGAAATCCCGGTAAGCATCCGCTGGGGAAACATTTTTGAGGCTAGGGCAATGAGAACAGAGGTGAAATGTTGACTTTCTGTATACACAGAAACAAAGGGTGGCAACAGGTTTAAACACTAGAAATTACTGTTCCCGTTTTTTGCCTTCGTTGAGGTATTTATTGTCAAACTGTATACATGAAGGTGTATGAGTTCATGTTTTGATAGACACGTGCCTTGTGAAATCATCACCACCATCAAGCTCAGTCAAGCTAGTTAACGTACCTATCACCTCACATAACCACCATTTCCATTTTTATTTTATTTTATTTTATTTTATTTTATTTTATTTTAATTTAATTTTATTTTATTTTATTTTATTTCTTTTGTGGTGAGAACCCTTGAGATCAAGCCAAGTCTCTGAGCACATTTCGTGTATCCGATGCAGTAGTAACTGTTGTCACAATAGTGTAAGGTTAGGTCTCCAGAACTCACTCATTTTGCAGAAACTGGAGCTTTGGACCGCTTGCCTAACATCTAATTTGAGAAGCCATCAGAAGCCTCCACTATTTTAGTCCTCTCAAACTTTTACAGAAGGGAAGCTGGTCACCAACAGACATTTCAGACAACAGCTCTTCTTCTACGGCTTGTTGAAAAAGATAAGGAAGGGGAGCAGTCCCTTTCCCTGAAGTGTTACCAACGGGCACATTTCAGGAGCACTACGTCCTGCTGAATATGGTGCATTCAGAATCAGGATCCCATGGAAGTGAGCAAGAACTTTTCTCTAGCCTGAGAAAGAAATCTATGAACGGAGACACCTGTAGCTGGAGAAGGTCTCACTGGTACCAATGCCCCTTTGCCGACTCAGTCAGGTTTGCTCTCCTTCCCTAACCACCCCATGCAGCCCGCTCACATGGGAGCTTGCAGGACGTTCCCTGCACAGAAGCTGCACAGGTCGAGAGGAGCCTCATGTCCAGGGAGACTCGGAAGTGCTGCCTCAGGTGGACAGGTGCACACTCTGTTCCAAGTACAAGTGTTTAAGTTCTGTGATGAGCCCCACCCTTTCTTTCCAACTTCGTTCAACTACACAGATTTTTGGATCGTATTCAGATCGACATACACCCAGCCCAAGCGAATTTTAACTTTACACAGCCCAGCTCGCAGACCAGTCTCAGCATCATCTCCAACAGGGTTCCCCGTCAGGGGTGATTCTGTACACTCTCTGGGAACACCTGGAAATGTGTGGACAGGTTTTAGGTTGTCACAACGGGGCGTGTGTGGGTGCCACTGGCATCTGGAAGGCAGAGGCCGGGGCTGCTGCTAAAAATCCTACAATGCACAGGACAGCCCCCCTCCAGCCCAAAGTGTCAGTAGAGGTTGAGAAATCCTGCTCTATGTGTAGCCCTGTGGTCGTCTTAATGGGATTAAAACCTCCCCCAGGACCTGGATGTTCCTTGTGGGGTTTTGTGGACATTCAAACCATATTTCACTTTGTATTAAAATTACTTGATTAAAAAAAAAAAAGCAGAACAGTGGTTGCCAGGAGCTGGGGAGAAGGGATCCCGGGGAATTATTGTTTAATGGGGTCAAAGTTTCAGTTTTACAATGTGAAGAGAGTTCTGGAGATGGATGGTGGTGATGGTGGTGGTGGTGGTTGCCAAATACACTTAAAAATGCATAACTTTACACTTAATAATGGTGAGTTTTATGTTATATCACAATAAAAAAAACTGGAAAAAATTACTTCATATGATTCAGTAGAATTCCTCGTGTTGAGTACCCACTTGGGACTCTGGGAAAGAAATTCAGGGGCGCCTGGGTGGCTCAGTCAGTTAAGTGTCTGACTTCGGCTCAGGTCATGATCTCACGGTTCGAGGGTTCGAGCCCCGCGTCGGGCTCTGTACTGATGGCTCAGAGCCTGGAGCCTGCTTCGGATTCTGTCTCCCTCTCTCTCTGTTCCTCCCCTGCTCATGCTCTGTCTCCCTCTCTCAAGAATAAATAAAAAAACATTAAAAAAATTTAAAAAAAGATTAAAAAAAAGAAATTAAAATATTACTCCAATATTAAAAATGTAAGAAGCTTGGCTGTGCCATGGGGGTCTTAATCCAGGGGTTAGCTTCCACTTACGCCACTTTCTGAAGATTATGGGTAGCAGAGGAGAGTTTTTCACAAAGAATCTTCACTGATGAGGTACTCAGGAAGGTCTGACTGATGTCTAGAAATACCAGATCCTTGTTGGAGTCGAATACGGAACAAAGGTCCATCCAGAAAGGAAGTACATGTTCATCATTCTGGGACCTATTGGGAAGAGGCAAAGGAGTGAATTTACTGAATGTTGCTGGAGAGAAAACTAACAGTTCGCCATCATTGTGAAGACATTTAGGGTTGCTCTGGGCCTATACCCCTAATAAATAAGTGTAATTCTAAAAGTGAGATGATTCCATCAGTTAGCATCACTATCCAACAACCAATTGTGTCAACAGAGAAAGATAGATCACAACAGTCTAATAAGGTTGGAATAATCCAAAATTCTAAGTGGATCATTGATAAAGATTGAGAGTGAGGGGCTCCTGGATGGCTCAGTCGATTAAGCATACAACTTCAGCTCAGGTCAGGATCTCAGTCCGTGAGTTCTAGCCCCACATTGGGCTCTGTGCTGACAGCTCAGAGCCTGGAGCCTGCTTCGGATTCTGTCTCCCTCTCTCTCTGTTCCTCCCCTGCTCATGCTCTGTCTCTCTCAAAAGTAAATAAACATTAAAATCAAAATTAAAAAAAAACATTGAGAGTGATATACATGTAAATAGAGGATATTTGAATGTCTGATGGTGGATCCATACACATGATATTCTCAGTCTGATTTACAACTCTATTTGTGACCTAAAAGGATATCCATTCTCAGTCTGATTTACAACTCTATTTGTGACCTAAAAGGATATCCAGGGTGCCTGGGTGGATCAGTTGGTTAAGTGTCCGACTCTTGATTTCAGCTCAGGTCATGATCTCAAGGTCCTGAGACTGAATCCTGTGTTGGGCTCTGTGCTGGGCGTGGAACCTGCTTGGGATTCTCTCTCCCTCCGCTCCTGCCTATGTGTGCTGTCACCTATGCACACATGTGCTCTCTCGCTCTCAAAAAAAAAAAAAGTCCATAAAAACTTGAGAAAATACAATCTTTTTTTTCAATATATGAAATTTATTGTTAAATTGGTTTCCATACAACACCCAGTGCTCATCCCAAAAGGTGCCCTCCTCAATACCCATCACCCACCCTCCCCTCCCTCCCACACCCCATCAACCCTCAGTTTGTTCTCAGTTTTTAAGAGTCTCTTATGCTTTGGCTCTCTCCCACTCTAACCTCTTTTTTTTTCCTTCCCCTCCCCCATGGGTTTCTGTTATGTTTCTCAGGATCCACATAAGAGTGAAACCATATGGTATCTGTCTTTCTCTGTATGGCTTATTTCACTTAGCATCACACTCTCCAGTTCCATCCACGTTGCTACAAAGGGCCCTATTTCGTTCTTTCTCATTGCCATGTAGTACTCCATTGTGTATATAAACCACGATTTCTTTATCCATTCATCAGTTGATGGACATTTAGGCTCCTTCCATAATTTGGCTATTGTTGAGAGTGCTGCTATAAACATTGGGGTACAAGTGCCCCTATGCATCAGTACTCCTGTATCCCTTGGGTAAATTCCTAGCAGTGCTATTGCTGGGTCATAGGGTAGATCTATTTTTAATTTTCTGAGGAACCTCCACACTGCTTTCCAGAGCGGCTGCACCAATTTGCATTCCCACCAACAGTGCAAGAGGGTTCCCATTTCTCCACATCCTCTCCAGCACCTATAGTCTCCTGATTTGTTCATTTTGGCCACTCTGACTGGTGTGAGGTGATATCTGAGTGTGGTTTTGATTTGTATTTCCCTGATGAGGAGCGATGTTGAGCATCTTTTCATGTGCCTGTTGGCCATCCGGATGTCTTCTTTAGAGAAGTGTCTATTCATGTTTTCTGCCCATTTCTTCACTGGGTTATTTGTTTTTCGGGTATGGAGTTTGGTGAGCTCTTTATAGATTTTGGATACTAGCCCTTTGTCCGATATGTCATTTGCAAATATCTTTTCCCATTCCATTGGTTGCCTTTTAGTTTTGTTGGTTGTTTCCTTTGCTGTGCAGAAGCTTTTTATCTTCATAAGGTCCTAGTAGTTCATTTTTGCTTTTAATTCCCTTGCCTTTGGGGATGTGTTGAGTAAGAGATTGCTACGGCTGAGGTCAGAGAGGTCTTTTCCTGCTTTCTCCTCTAGGGTTTTGATGGTTTCCTGTCTCACATTCAGGTCCTTTATCCATTTTGAGTTTAGAGAAAATACAATCTTTAAGTAATTACATATCCGTATACACAGACGTATCAGAGAATGTTCATTTTGTTCTGGGGGTAGGGTTTGTGTAGGTGACCCGATTTCTCTATCTTTTTCAACATTGCTTTAATTTTCTTTTTTTTTTTAAAAAATTAATGTTTATTTTATTTTTGAGACAGAGAGAAAGCATGAGCAGGGGAGGGGCAGAGAGAGAGAAAGAGACAGAATCTGAAGCAGGCTCCAGGCTCTGAGCTGCCAACACAGAGCCTGACACGGGGCTCGAACTCATGAACCGTGAGATCATGACCTGAGCTGAAGTCAGATGCTTAACCGACTGAGCCACCCAGGCACCCCTGCTTTAATTTTCTATTTATGTGTGGGACGTTCGCAATCGGGGCGGGGGGGACTGATTTTCAGGAAAATGGTGCAAACACTCTAAACCAAGACGTGTCAGAAAATTAAAACATTTTAGTTACCGATGGAGAAATCCTGTGGGACCTAAGGGATAGTCTAATATCTGAAGGTTTTCCTGGAGAAAAACAAAGGTGTAAGCGCCCAAGGAATAACGGTAACATGTCACTGAAAGAAGCAGCTGGTACTTTCAACAATTTCAGAATTAGGCTTTTTTAAAATTTTTTAAAGTTTATTTAGTCTGAGAGACAGAGAGAGAGAGAGAGAGAGAGCAGGGGAGGGGTAGAGAGAGAGGGAGAGAGAGCAAATCCCAAGCGGGCTCCACACTGTCGGCACAGAGCCTGACGTGGGGCTTGAACTCATGAACCATGAGATCATGACCTGAGCCTAAATCAAGAGTGGGATGCTCAACCAACTGAGCCACCCCGGTGCCCTTAAAAGTAGGCATTTAAAAAAAAATTTAAAAAAAAAAAGAAATAGGCATTGAAGGGGCACCTGGGTGGCTCAGTCCGTTAAGCGTCCGACTTCAGCTGAGGTCATGATCTCACGGTTGGTGAGTTCGAGCCCCGCATCAGGCTCTGTGCTGACAGCTCAGAGCCTGCTTCCCATTCTGTCTCCTACTCTCTCTGCTCCTCCCCCACTTGTGCTCTGTCTCTATCAAAAATAAATAAATGTAAAAAAAAAAAAAAAGAAGTAGACATTTAAAACCTACTACTCTCCAGTAGGTACTGTGGCTACTTGGAAATAATAGCACGGAGGCGCAGAAAGTGTCTAACTTGCCCCACATCATCACACACTAACAGAGACAGGACTCAAAGTCAAAGAATAAGATCCCAGCACCTGTGCTCACCTCTTATCATCTTCTACCTATCAGCTCGCAACTGAGTTCCACTGATTTCCAATCAAGGCAGTTGGTTTTCAGAGCATTACAATGTATCTGAATAATTAACTTATTATTTCCACCCCGTCCCTAAGCCTTTTGAGGGTGGTCATTCAGTCACCCTCTCTTTTTTAAAAAATGTTTAATGTTTATTTATTTTTGAGAGAGAGACAGATTATGAACAGGAAAGGGACAGAGAGAGAGAAAGAGAGAGAGAGAGAGAGAGAGAGAGAGAGAGAGACAGAGACAGAGACAGGAATCGGAAACAGGCTCCAGGCTCTGAGCTGTCAGCACAAAACCCGACGCGGGGCTCGAACTCACAAACCTTGAGATCATGACCTGAGCTGAAGCCAGACGCTTAACCACTTGAGCCACCCAGGTGCCCCAGTCACCCTCTCTTCTGAAGGACAATTTTCCTTCCTCCTGCAGAAGGACAAGGTTATACAAGACTGTGTTTTGGGGATGCTCTCCCAGAGGCACTAATGGAGTCCTAATTTTATTTGGGTCAATGTCAATATCTTCCTAAGGTTCAAAAGAGCCCAGAGAAGAAATAGTTTCCAAAGACGGAAGCTTTTTTAGTAGACTTGACTGAAGAGCAAGCCCTACACACAGGAGACAGTTTGTGGTTTGAAATAGGGGAAGGAAAGAGAAACCAGACAGAAGTTAGATTCGGTCAGCTCCAGGGCCCTGGCTGTTTTAAGACAAGGTTATACCTTTGGGTTTTTTAGTGGTACTTGCCCTGAATAAAGACACATTTAAAACAAATGACCTAGGGGTGCCTGAGTGGCTCAGTCGGTTAAGCGTCCAACTTTGGCTCAGGTCATGATCTCATGGTTTGTGGGTTCGAGCCCCACATCGGGCTCTGTGCTGTCAGTGTGGAGCCTGCTTTGGAGCCTCTGTTCCCCTCTCTCTCTGCCCCTCCCCTGCTCATGCTCGCTTGTTCTCTCTCTAAACATTAAAATAAATAAATAAATAAATAAATAAATAAATAAATAATAAATGACCTATTGTAAAACTTGAGGCACCATGAAGATGAGCCATTATCAACCTAGATTTGTGACTTTTCTTTAAAAATATTTTTAATGTTTATTTATTTTTGAGAGAGAGAGACAGACAGAGAGAGACACAGAAAGGGAGAGACCATGTGAGCCAGTGCAGGACAGAGAGAGAGGGAGACACAGAATCTGAAGCAGGCTCCAGGCTCTGAGCTGTCAGCACAGAGCCTGATTTGGGGCTTGAACTCACAAGCTGTGAGATCATGACTTGAGCCGAAGTTGGACGCTCAACTGACTGAGCCACTTGGGTGCCCTGAATCTGTGACTTTTCAAAGAGCATGGTCTATGTGCTCTGGGGACTGAGGCGGAATCTGGGGCTGTGTAGGGTTAATGTCAGCAACTGTCTTATCAAGATAAGATAATCAAGCCACTAAGAGTGAAGTCATATGATTTTTGTCTTTCTCTGACTAATTTCGCTTAGCATAATACCCTCCAGTTCCATCCATGTAGTTGCAAATGGCAAGATTTCATTCTTTTTGATTGCCGAGTAATACTCCATTGTATATATATACCACATTTTCTTTATCCATTCACTCATCAAAGAGACAAAACAGATGAACATAAGAGAAGGGGAACAAAAATAATATAAAAACAGGGAGGGGGACAAAACAGAAGAGACTCATAAATATGGAGAACAAACTGAGGGTTGCTGGAGGGGTTGTGGGAGGGGGGATGGGCTAAATGGGTAAGGGGCATTAAGGAATCTACTCTTAAAATCATTGTTGCACTATATGCTAATTAATTTGGATGTAAATTTTAAAAAATAAAATAAAGAAAAGAATAAAGCAAAGATTTGGGGGGAAAAAAGATAAGCCACTAAGTAGAGAAAGTGATTTGATTAGAAGGCGTCTTGTGACGTAACCATTCTGAGAGTTGCAAACCAGCAATGCTATGGGGCTGCTGTGATGGGGCAGCACAGAAGGGAAAGTGGCAAACAGCATGTGAAAGGAACTTTCATGAAAAGCAGGAGTTTGCATTACAGACCAGAACGGTCATAATTAAACCTAAAGACATCCATGCTGCCTTTTCTGTGATGGGAGCTCTGAGAACCAAGCAGCCGGACTGTGGTTAATGAAATGCCGCTTAACACTGGTGCCATTGCTGGTTTTAGCCAAACCAAGGTTAAAAAGAAACAAAAAGGTGGAGGTTCCTCAAAAAAATTAAAACTAGAACTACCTTATGACCCAGCAGTAGCACTACTAGGAATTTATCCAAAGGATACAGGAGTGCTGATGCGTAGGGGCACTTGTACCCCAATGTTTACAGCAGCACTTTCAACAATAGCCAAATTATGGAAAGAGCCTAAATGTCCATCAACGGATGAATGGATAAATAAGATGTGGCTTATATATACAATGGAATACTACTTGGCAAGGACAAAGAATGAAATCATGCCGTTTGCAGCAACATGGATGGAACAGGAGAGTATTATGCTGAGTGAAATAAGTCCATCAAAGAAAGACAGGTATCATATGTTTTCACTCACATATGGGTCTTGAGAAATTTAACAGAAGACCAGAGGGAAAGGGAAGGGAAAAAAATAGTTTCAAAAAGAGAGGGGGGCGCCTGGGTGGCGCAGTCGGTTAAGCGTCCGACTTCAGCCAGGTCACGATCTCGCGGTCCGTGAGTTCGAGCCCCGCGTCAGGCTCTGGGCTGATGGCTCGGAGCCTGGAGCCTGTTTCGGATTCTGTGTCTCCCTCTCCCGCCCGTTCATGCTCTGTCTCTCTCTGTCCCAAAAATAAATAAAAAACATTTAAAAAAATTTCAAAAAGAGAGGGAGGCAACCCATAAGAGACTCTTAAATACAGAGGACAAACTGAGGGTTGATGGGGGACAGGGGAAAATGGGCGACCGACATTGAGGAGGGTACTTGTTGGGATGAGCACTGGGTGTTGTATATAGTGAGCAATCATGGGAATGTACTCCCAAGGCCAAGAGCACATTGTATACATTGTCTGTTTGCTAACTTGACAATAAATTATATTTAAATAAAATAAAATAAAATAAAAGCTCTGATACTCTAAAAAAAAAAAAGAAACAAACAAACAAGCAAACAAACAGGAAAATAGAGCCTATTTTGACTTGGGATCTTGGATGGGATAGAGACAGGAGGTTATTCATGCAATTTTGTTTTCATCCAAAGCATTTCTTGGAGGACTCTCCTGCAGAGGAAGGACTTAGATAAACCAGCATGTGGGCCTGTCTAAACACTTGGATGAGAGAAGAAACAAAATCAGAATATGGATGAAGGGATATGGTCTGTGGACTGCTGATGTTCTGGGAGGTGGAGAGATGTTCATGCCAACCTGTTGTGCTCCTAATGCTCCCTTGGCAGTGACTCAGTTTCATGTGGAAAATAGACACCTCCCCCAGGAAATCAATGAGGGCATTTTATTCTGGCCCCATGAATGTGCATGAGGGTTTCAGATACTGATTTTGGAGGACAACTTAGGGGTTAGGAAGAGGTGAGTGGATAAGATAAACAACAGTATGTTGGGGGGCCCTACACAGGACCATGAGCAGTGATCATGGATTATGACTGTAGGACTTCACGAGCCAACGGACTTGAGTCTAATCCCACTCAAGCACCCTTTTCTGAAAACCAATATCTTCATCTCGACACGGAAGATTACACGGCACCCACGGGCACCGGGTGAGCAGCAGCATTTGGAAACTCTGTAGGAGCTCCGTGGATGTTACTCGAGCCTACATCAAGAATAACAACGCATCACAACCGTCTGGGGCCACCCTCACGGTCTCTGTCCTGTTGGGCAAGGCGCCTGTGGAAGGACTCCCCTTCCATCATGGTGGCATGGAGCCTTCCCACCCCTAGTTGATTCAACCTCTGACTTCACATCTTTAATGCTTTTCTACCCATCATGCCAAATGGAACAATCGCCCAGAAATGGGAAACCTATACAGCCAACATGTGAACTGACACAGGCTGGGCCGTTTGCAAAAATTGCTCAGCTAAGGGAAAAAGGAGACAGGTCTCAAAACACACTATCTGGTTCCAATGACCCCATTCCTAGTATGAATATAGCGCTTCCCACCTTGAGTGGCAAGCTGGCAGGAGGAATTGTGGCCAGAAGCCCGTTCTGACCCTCAGCCACACGGAGCGGGAAGCCGGCCCCGTTCCGGGTGCCGCACGGTGGGAGGCTGAGGGCGGGGGCAATTCACAAAGTGAACCGTGAGGCTCCTTACCCGGCAGCCTGGGCCTCGGACCCCGACGCGGTGTCGTCGTCCAGGAACACGCCCTTTTCCACCCGCAGACACAGTTTCTGCAGCCGTTCGCCATGCTTGAGGCAGAAGGACGCGTGCGCGAGGTCCGTGGGGTCTTTCAAGTGCAGGGACACTTCCGTGACCTGGGCCACGGCTTCCTTCACCAGCGGTTCGTCCTGCGATTCGTAGAGACGGCACAAGGTCTCCCTCGTGTCCGTCACCGACGAGAAGGGGCCGTTCTCGGGGGACCTCACGGTGCACGCCAGCAGCTCGCGCTTGAGCTCCGTGGACACCGGGCAGCCGAAGGCGGCCCCCAGCTCCCTGACCCTGTCTTCGTTGGCGAGGCCGAACAAGAAGCGCCCCACGTGGGCCAGGTGGGGGTTCCGCCGCCCTTCCTCCTTGGAGAGCAGCCTCCGCACCCCGCGAGCGCTCCAGCCGGGGCCGCCCTCGCCGCCGCCCAGGACGTAGAGCGCGGCCGCCAGGAGGCGCTGCAGGCTCCGGTGCAGGAAGCGGTAGCAGCCCGCGCACTCGCCGCTCTCCTGCAGGAGGCTGCGGTCCGCGAAGGGGCGCAGGTCGGCCTCGCGCACGCCCAGTCTGCGCAGGTCCCGGGGCTCAAACAGCGAGGTCTGCGCCCACACGCCCTCGGCCGCCAGGAGGCACAGGGCGCGCAGCGGGGCCCGGGGGCGCGGGCGCGGGCGCGAACCGGCTGCACAGGAAGCGCAGCAGCAGCGACGTGGCGGTGCGGCACGTGCGGCCCGGGTCGTCGCCCTCGTCCGCGGGCAGCCGCAGGCAGGCGCGCCCAGCATCCAGCACCCGGCGGGCGCCGAGCCCAGGCGGAGCAGCGCCGCGTTGCTTCTCATCAGCTGCCAAGCCAAGCGCGCCGCGCCTGAGCCTCGCCTCCCGGCTGTCGCCGCAGATACGCCCTGCGCTCCGGCTCCGAGAGCCCCTCGACCTCCACCAGGAGCGGCTGCTCCACCACCAGCCGCAGCTCCCCCAGGGCCTCGGGCCGCGTGGTCACCAGGAGCGTGGCCGCGGGGAGCAGCTTCCTCTTGAGCAGGCCCCCCCAGGAGCACGGGCGCCGGCCGCCGCGCGCCCCCGTCGCCGCCCAGGTCGCGCGCCAGCGCCGCGGCGGGCACGCGCAGCTCCTCGAAAGCGTCGATGACCAGCAGGAGCGTCCGCGCCCGCGTGAGCAGCAGCGGAAGGGCCCGGCGCGGGCCCGGGGCGCTGTCGGCCAGCAGCTCCGCCAAGGTGCACGGCCCCCTGCGGCTGAGCGCCTTGCAGCTGAGGTAGAGGGCGGCGGGGCGGGCGCGGGCCTGGCCAGCCTGCGTCCAGTCCAGCATGCACTTCTTGGCCAGCGTGGTCTTCCCGACGCCCGCGGCACCGTGAAGCACCACCGTCTGTGCGAATGGCCCTGCAAGCATTTTAGCATTACAGGATGGGACCAGTGTCTCGTATCTCTGGGTGACCATGTGGATGTTTTCACTGGCTTCTGGCCAAAAGTTCTTCTTCCTGCTTTGCCAGACCTCCTCTTCCAATATACTTCTATATTCATCCTGTTTACCTTCGGTGATAGGAGGTAGGGGATAGGAAGGACATAGCTGGTTATTCATTAGGGGAGAAAAAATACTGTGTGTTTAGTAGGAAAGGAAAACTAGAGAAGTTTACGAATAACACCAGGCTCATCCGGGAAGACAGGATACAGACCTGGCTCCTCTCCTTTCGAATCTTCCTTCGCTTCTTCTGGGTCTGTGACATCTTCTCCCTGCACTTGTGCGAGTGCTGCAAAATACAAATTAAATGGAGCTTGGTGTAAAAACAGGTGAACTGCTTTTTTTTGTTTTGTTTTGTTTTTTGTTTTTGTTTTTGTTTTCAGAGATACGAGGTTGCAAGGAGTTCACATTCTAAGTTCTTTGTTCATATGATGTGCTGGGAGGTATGACAGCTGGGCTTAAAGAGGTGACTAGTGGGGCGCCTGGGTGGCGCAGTCGGTTAAGCGTCCGACTTCAGCCAGGTCACGATCTCGCGGTCTGTGAGTTCGAGCCCCGCGTCAGGCTCTGGGCTGATGGCTCAGAGCCTGGAGCCTGTTTCCGATTCTGTGTCTCCCTCTCTCTCTGCCCCTCCCCCGTTCATGCTCTGTCTCTCTCTGTCCCAAAAATAAATAAAAAATGTTTAAAAAAAAAATTAAAAAAAAAAAAAAAAAGAGGTGACTAGAGCAAATGACATTCTAAACCCTAAGAGACTCTTGGATACGGAGAACGGACTGAGGGTTGATGGGGGGTGGGGGAGAGGGGAAAGTAGGTGCCAGGCATTGAGGAGGGCACTTGTTGGGATGAACACTGGGTGTTGTATGGAAACCCATTTGACAATAACTTATATTAAAAAAAAATTAAACCAAGTGACAGCCCTCTTTAGTAACATCAAACTCCCGGATGAGACACCCGGAACAAGAAATGTTTGTTCTATTTGCTTATTCAAAACTCAGTGTGATCCATGGAAACTACTTATCTCTCCCCACCGGACTAGAACATGCACCAGGATATCAGGGGATAGACCTTCACCATACAGCCCAACCCATTATAGCTGCTCAAGTATCTGGGTAAACCAGTAGTGTTATGCCTGTGTGGAATGCCAGACAATTCCTAAGTATCTGCCCGAGCTAAAAGTAAACTCTGTGTACATCAAGGCCAGCACATGAAGGTTCTTGGCAGCATCATGCAAGGCAGTCAAGTAGAAAAAATTCGGGGCGCCTGTGTGGCTCAGTCGGTTGATCGATCAACTTCAGTTCAGGTCATGATCTTGGGGCCCGTGAGTTCGGACCCCACGTCTGGCTCTGTGCTGACAGCTCAGAGCCTGGAGTCTGCTTTGGATTCTGTCTCCCTCTCTCTCTGCCCCTCTTCTGCTCACACTCTGTCTCTCTCAGAAATAAATAAACATTAAAATTTTTTTTTAAATATATTTTAAAAAAGTGGAAAAAATTCAAGCATCTATCCGTCCATGAATGGACAATGTGAGTGTGACTCATCCATACAATGGAATATTATTCTGTAATAAATATGGATGAGTTCACGATATATCCAACAATATGGACGGACCTCAAAAAGATTATGCTAAGTGATGAAAGAGAGACACAAAGACCACATATGTCCAGAAGAGGCAATGCTAGAGACACAGAAAGTAACAGTTGCTTGGAACCGGGCGACAGAGACCAGAGAGTGACTACATGTGGGCACGAGGGGACTTTAGGGGGTGATGTAAATGTTGTAAAATTGGAGAGCGGCCATGGTTGCGAAAGTCTACATTTACACAAAATCATTAGTAGTACATTAAACTTTAGGCTACATAACATTTATGATACCTAAATTCTACTTCACTAAGGCCATTTAAAAAAATACCATCAGGCCAACTTAAGAAATTGACTGATGTTAAACTGACCACAGCACTGGTTGAGGCAAGACACCTACCTCTGGCAGGTCTTAATTTTCTTATCTGGGAGTTCGATATTACTAAAGTCTGAGCATCTGAAACTGAAAAAAAATTATGGAAAAACTCTATACAATACACTCCTTTTCTGTGAACTAAAGAAATTCCAATTCTTTCCAATGTTCATTTCCCCGCTTTGTTCTTTTTTAAAAAAATTTTTTTTTAACGTTTATTTATTTTTGAGACAGAGAGAGACAGAGCATGAACAGGGGAGGGGCAGAGAGAGAGGGAGACACAGAATCCGAAACAGGCTCCAGGCTCTGAGCTGTCAGCACAGAGCCCGACGCGGGGGTCGAACTCACAGACCGTGAGATCATGACCTGAGCTGAAGTCAGACACTCAATCGACCAAGCCACCCAGGCACCCCTCCCGCTTTGTTCTTAAGGAAGGGAAGAAGGTATTTTCTGAGAGACATTTCGGGATTATAAATAGTGGAGGGAAATGAGGTTGGAGAGAGATGGAGAGTCCAGTAAGGGTGGGTGGGGGGAGGGAGAGGAGAGGTCACTCAGCTTGCTCCAACATTGAGCGTTCTATGACCAACCTGGCTCCTCTTCTCCTGAACACTGTTGTGTCTCTTCCAGGTTTGCACATTTTGGTTCCGGAGTCCTGGTGATCCCTGAGAAAAAAGGGGGGCATTTGTAGGCTTGTCACTATGTAGCATTGCAACTTCTGCCCGGGGAAGAGAGTGGGACTTTAAGAAGGGTCATGTTTGACAACTGGGTTTCAATAGTTAAGTCCAGATTGCATGAACAGGATGTTAACGTGATACTGGAGGTAAGATCAAAGTATGCCAAGCCATGATGTCAGGCTTACATGCCTCTGTGGCAAGTGGGTTCCTATGCAGTTCAGAACACACAGTGTGTGTTCCATGTCAGGGAGGTGTATGCAGAATAACCTCCAAAGGCAGAAGGAGCCCTAAGACTGAAGAAAAAGGCTGACAAGTCCAGTTGACAAGAAATGGCTTATTAAGAAGCATGTCGAGAGCATTCACAAGACAAGATCTTTGGAACCCTGCTTTTATAGCTCTAGAGGCTGGGAGTACATGTGGCGAGGAGAAGGAGAATAGATGTGTTCCACAGTCCTATCTCCAGAGCAGATCAAGGACATTATGCACTGAGGGTGTACTTAAGGGTGTGGTTAAACAAAAGGAAAGACCGTGGACATGGGGGGTGGGGGGCTGGGCTCAAGAAGACTGCAGGTCACAGAGCAGTCATCATGGTGGATTTGTCCTAGGTGTCACCAGTCAAGTTCACACAGTGAGAGAAATGGGCACGTATACACCATTACTTCTTCCTGAGGGCATCAAAAACCTTCTATGCATTAATTCCCGGGTTTCTAATAAGGTGGTTAAAGCTTCAGTGACCTGGGAGGGGCTATGGGAACAGGGGGGAGTCATGAAGGGAGGGGAAATACTTCAAACTCAACACTGGATAGGGGCGCCTGGGTGGCGCAGTCGGTTAAGCGTCCGACTTCAGCCAGGTCACGATCTCGCACTCCGTGAGTTCGAGCCCCGCGTCAGGCTCTGGGCTGATGGCTCGGAGCCTGGAGCCTGTTTCCGATTCTGTGTCTCCCTCTCTCTCTGCCCCTCCCCCGTTCATGCTCTGTCTCTCTCTGTCCCAAAAATAAATAAAAAACGTTGAAAAAAAAATTCAAACTCAACACTGGATAAATAAAGAGGGGAGTCTAGGAGAGTCTTGCAGAAATACCCAGGAGGCAACTGGCTGGAGTATCAATAGTTGTACCTTTGCTTTTCAAACCAGCCTCTGGTTTACTGTTGGCTTGAGCCCAGGTCATGTTGTTAAAGGTACTGGTGATTGATGATGTCAAGAGAAGAGAATGTTGAAAATCACAAACTCAAAAATCCTTTTGGCCAGGGTTAGCAGATTTTTTTTTTTTGCTACTGCAAAGGACCAGACAGTAAATATTTCCTGCTTTTCAGGCCACCTCTCTCTACCTCTGCCCTTGTGAGGCAAATGCCGTCACAGATAACGTATGAGCAAATGAGTACGCCGTGTGCAAAGCACACTTGGTTTATGAATACTGATGTTTGAATTTCACATGGTTTTCATAGGCTGGAAAATAGTCTTTGATCCCCCCCCCCCACACACACACACACAATTTGTTCTTAGCATGTAAGATGCACAAAAGCACATGGTGGGCCAGATTTGGTTTGTGAGCCAAGGTTGGCCAACCCTTGCTGTAGGTCCGTCTAAAATCCAGACAGTCCAGATTCCAAGGGAAAGCTCACTCTTTCCAGCATCTGTGTGTATTTACTCATTTCTACTGTAAATACTGCCTTTTTGAGCTCCTTTCCCTGTGTCTTAATTCTTCACCCACCTGGATGGCAGCAGAGATGAGGGCTTGGCTTTCTTTGCATCCTTAGTGCTTAGCACCACATTTTGTCTATTTAAGACAAGCTCCTGAATTCCAATCTCTCTCTCTCTCTCTCTCTCTCTCTCTCTCTCTCTCTCTCTCTCTCTCTCTCTCTCTCACACACACACACACACACACACACACGACTGTAAATGAGGTAACTTACTTAATGATGGAGGCTTATTTCCCAGAAAAGACTTCAAAGCTACTTCTAGGAAAGGAGGGAGAAACTGCACTTTCAGAGCCAAACCCTTATAGGTATCCAACTCTGAGTTTCTTCCAGTTATTTCTAAATTCATCATCTTCAGAGGCCAGCTAGGGATGAAAACCCTCGCCTATCTATTTGAAGATAGGGAACATTAAAGCTAAAAATGGATCCCTGGATGGAATAAAACTGGCCTTTTTTTTTTTCTAAGAAAAATAAAATCGTAGGATAGGAAAACGATTTTGAATACCCTTGCCGAAGAGCAAGAGAGAAAATGTCCTCTAGAGCACAGTGGTCTCCAAGACAAATGTAACACCTGTCACAAAAGTATGTGATTTCGTACCTTTTTAGGAACCACATGATGAAAGGTGTGAAGAGGTACAGCTGATTTTCATACTTTTTTAATGTAGCTCTATGTAAAATACTAACACTTAGATGTGTAGTCGGTATAAGAGTTGTTCATGAGATAGTACGTAAAACTGTGCAGTTAAAAGCCCGTGTGTATTTTATCCTTGCAGCACACCTGAATTGAACCAGCCATGCCTCAAGTGTGTAACCACATGTGGCCGCTCTGTTAGGTGTCAGAGCCCTGGATGATATTATAAAACCTTGGGTGCACACAGGTGTCACCTGGAAAGTGGTCAAGAACCTGACACCTGGGGGGAGACACAGATCACTTAGCTAAATAATGATCTCCGGTGGTAGGTTCTGGACATCAGCGTATTTAAAGCTCCTGAGGACATTGCCCCTAACAGTGAAAGTTGACAGCCACTAACCTAAAACACAGTTCTCCACTCAGGGGACATTTGCCAGTGTCTAGAGACCTTTTTGGTTGTCACACATGAGGGGAGTATGCTGCTGGCATCTAACGGGCAGAGGTGTTGGGATGCCAGCACTGGGGCCCCAGGGATGTTGCCAAATACCTCAAAGGAGGTTCCCAGCCCCACACGTTGTTAGTGCTGCTAGTCAAGGGGAAGGTAGGGGTTTGCATATTGAGCGTGCATCAGAGTGTATGGAAGCAAACACCGTAAGTGGGAACTGAAAGTGAAACAGAGTGTGTACGATAATTTAACATCTTGGAGGAGGTATGGAAAAATGGGATCATGAATATATTCTCTAAGGAACAGCTCTGGACAGAGTGGATACAGAGGGAGGAGGCCAGGGGAGGTATACAATACTTGGGCAGAGTGGAAAGAGCTGGAAAAGACTTGGAAAAGAGCTGAAAGATACCACCAGACTTAATGAAGGTCTAGCATTTGGGTTCAGGGCAGGTAGCCTCTCCAAAGCTCAGTGTTACTCTTGTGCATCTGAAACCTTAGAGGCTACTACTCTTTCCTCCTATGACACAGTGTGGGCTCATTTCTACTTACCCCTGAGCTCATCCTTTGCTTTCTCAGACAGATCTGTTCGGTTCATCTTGTCAAAGACTTGGATGGTCACCATCTCTACCCAATGGCTGGGGCAGCGGTTGGTGAGAATTTCTGCCAGCTGCTTCCCATCGGCTTCCTCTACCTCTGTCGGAGGGATGTGCTGTAACTCATCTTGCAGGGAAAGGGGCCTCAACAGAGACTTGAACTCGTTCAGCTCATCCTGGCCGAGCTGTTCCAGAAGGGGCTGCAGGTTGAAACCCAGCTGTGCAGCAGGTACCATCTTGTCCTACATGAGAGATCCGAGCTTTGGGCATTAAAGAAGAATCAAGGGAGGAAATGAAAGAGAGAAAATTGGCACTCCTCTCTCAAACACCAGTTGCCTCTGTGTTGGGACTGGGCAATTCTCACTGCCCAACTGCTGCTTTAAGAAAAAACTCCCCAGGGGCGCCTGGGTGGCGCAGTCGGTTAAGCGTCCGACTTCAGCCAGGTCACGATCTCGCGGTCCGTGAGTTTGAGCCCCGCGTCAGGCTCTGGGCTGATGGCTCGGAGCCTGGAGCCTGTTTCCGATTCTGTGTCTCCCTCTCTCTCTGCCCCTCCCCCGTTCATGCTATGTCTCTCTCTGTCCCCCCCCCCCCAAAAAAAAAAAAAACGTTGAAAAAAGAAAAAAAGAAAAGAAAAAACTCCCCAAAAGGCCAAATTCACACAAAACTCCCTTAGTTTTTGGCTGGATACAGTGGTTCACGTTTTTAGAACCTGAGACCCTTTTGAGAGTGTGCAAATCCCTGAGGGTAGGTAGGAAGCCCATGCTGATGGGTCTTCTGGACTTAGCAGATCACCTGTTAGTTTTATTAAATTTGGTGGACAAATGAACTAATGAGAACTACCGACTTTAGCTCTCTAGGACCCTTGGCTCAAATGCTCAAACTGTTCAATGAATAGAATTTCAAATACATGTCTCTTGAAGCCAGGAGATCACTCTTTTTAAGCAATAGTATATTGAGAAGGGGTACCACTCAACTGCCTGGTGAGCCTCTGTTAAGATGCTTTCAAAGTCGAGACCATTCTGTAGTCAAAGTCCCTTACGCCCGAATTTCCAGTTGTAAAACAAATATGCTGTCACCCACCATATTAACTGGCTTTGGGCCTTTGTCTATTCAAGTAGAAGCTCCCGCTGGGTGCTGGGAACAATTTTAGAAATGAAGGGACCACTATAAAGGTGGGTAAGAAACCTGCCCACTTGGGGTTTATGTTCAATTTTGGGTACACATACATGGTATGGGAGAAGCAGACATTTCACACATAAACAGAAACAAGTGACATCAAAATATGAAGATAGGGTGATAGAGAGAAATAGAATGAAGGGAATTTTAAAAGACGTGAGCATGGACATTTTCTCAGAGGAATAGGTCAACCGCTAAGATGCAGACAAGGAGCTGCCAGATGTGGGAATTTTGTGGGAGATAAATTCTAAGCAGAGTGAACAAGGAGTATGAAAGCTCAGGGCTGAGTGGAGCTCAGCAGGTTGGAGGCAAATAATACAGATACACACTTGCTATAGCAGATGAGCACAGGATGAAACTCATACCCTAGGGTCAGATCTCTGATCATGAAGGCAGTGGCATGGTAAATTGGGATTTTTATAATTTGATTCCAGGTACAGTCCAGCAGGGATGCCACACCATCTGTCCTATACTCAGAAGCACTTTGTCTTGTTGCACGGGTAGGATAGAGAGCCATACCAAAGAGCTGGTAAGGGAAATGTATTAATGATGCTTGAAGATGGTGATGAAGGCTTTACTGGAGAGAGGCAGCTACAGCCGGGGTTTGGAGGCAGAGGACAGAGATGGAGCTCAGCTCCAAACACAGCAAGGACAAGCGGGTGGATCCAAGGAGGTGGGGGTCGGTGGATGGACAGTCACCGAGAGGAAACATCAAGGCTACGGGCATTCTTGTTAGATCCATTCACCAAGATTCCTGCTGAGGGCAGACCAGGGTGAGCAGATGTCACCTGGTTGAGGAGGAATTTGATCAGATAGCAAGGGTGGGGGAATTTTTGCTAAGCTGACCCAGCAGGATTCTGGCTCAAGTTGAACTAAGTGGACCAAGGAGAGAGCCCAAGGACAAGGCCCAATGGAAAAGAGTACCTAGGATGCTGACTCCAGTTCAGTCAAGAAGACCATCTTTGTCAGTGCCTGGCTTAGGATTCTGAATTCATCCTGAGGGTGGAGGGGTCAGGTCACACGTTGGTAGTCCCTGCAAGGTGGCTGGCACTGCAATCTGCCCTTTAGACGTAGCTCATTTAATCCTTACGATATCACCAAGTGTTATATTCTCCCTATTTCAGATATTGATACTGAGGCACCAGAGAGGTAAGATAGACCATTCAAGGTCACATGACCACATGGACTCTGAACTAGATATTATAAATAGCTCTGAAGCCCGGGTGTCAATCACCCTGATGGGACGGTTGTTTGACTTGGGTGTAGTTGTGGAGAACTGAATTACATCTTTTGAGAGAAATCAGTGGTTTCTGGGCAATAAGGGAGGGAAATGAAGAGAAAATGAGGACCCAACAAATACCCAGGATAGGGGCACCCATCTAAACAGGGTTCCTTCCACTTCCAGCTGCTTGGATTTCCACATTCCCTTCCCAGTGAGGAAGGGGCTGGGTCTAGGGTTAGGGTCAAGAACAGCCCCTCCACTGTGTTCCTGAGGTGCACGCCCACTCTCCCTGCTTCTTAATTTGTCACCAACTCCATTCATAAAACCACGTTTCGGCCAAGGGTGGTCATGGGACGTTGCTGGCCCACAAAGTTAGTTTAAGCATTTTTGGTTGGGCTTCTGAGAATGTTATTTTTGTCTTGATATAAAGGTGGCAGAAACAGCTGAGTATCCTTTGACCTTTGTCCCCCGACCCTGCCAGGCATGTGGAGAAGGTACATGTGGTCAGGAAGCCGCAGTCGACCTGCAAGAGGGAAGCTGGGCCCTCTGGGAGTTAGCCTGCAGCAGCTGTATTTGCTCCAGACTGTGGTGTGAGGATAAGGTCATCTGAAGCATCCCCAAACCACAAAGCCAGGAGACTCGTCCCAGCTTCCACATGCACCAAACCTGCTCCAACATACGCCTGGTAGTTCTGTTTGTATTGGGTTTCAAACAAATCCTGTTGACCAACATTTTTTCCCCCTCATGTAAGCATGTATATATAGATTTCATTTTTCTTAAGGTAAAATTTATGTAACATAAAATTAACCATGAGCCATTTTCAGGGAACAGTTCAGTGGCATTTGATACATTCAAGTGTGCAACCACCACCTCGGATTAGTTCCAGACATCTTCATCTCCCTAAAAGGAAACCCCACTCCCCAAACGCCCCTCCCTGCAGCCCTCTGGTGACCACCAGTCTGCTCCCTGTCCCCAAGGATTTGCCTGTTTGGAAGATTCCCACAAATAGTCACACATTATGTACAAAAACTAACTCAGAACAGACCAAAGACCTAAATGGAAGGGAAAAGCTACATAACATTTTAAGGTATTTAAGGTATTTATGAGTGCCTAAAGTTTTATGCCAGGACAATTTTTCCAGTGTTTCTTCTCATATTAATAGGCAGCTGTGATCCTGCCTCCCCATCTACCTTCCTCCCTCTGAAGGCAGAGAGCCACTGCTCACTCAAGATCTTCAACACCTTGATTCCCTCCCCCCTCCTCCCACCTTAGTTTGCAGAGTCCTTCTTGGCCCTACGATCTCCTCAAATTTGACTTCAGGTTATATTTACCAGCAGATTTCATGTGTTTTTTTTTTTTTTTTTTTAAAGAGATGGTGGCAATGTGCCCCACCAAGTGCCATTTATATGCTAGTCAGGTCAGGTGTTCAACATATAATTTAGTCCCTTTGAAAGAGTTGGACGGGGTCATTGTGTAAAATGATCCTTTAAAACATGGAGAATGGAAATTTACAGAGGTTAAGTGATGGCCAGTTCTCACCCAGCTGTGAAGTGTTGAAACCAATATTCTACTCAAAGCAGTCTTATCCCAGAACCTGTGATCTCAATTCCTCTGCTAATTGATTCAAGTATATGCCACTCTAAAGTTGCCAGTAATTACACAGATAAAATGAGGACCAGGCAGAAGAATAAAGTCAACTGGTTAAATACAGAAGAAAGTGTTCTCTTAAGCCAACAGATAGATTAAGCAAAGTGTGTCAACACCTGATGGGTTTTCAAGGCTGGTGACTATTATACAGTACTCACTGTGTAATTACAGTGGAAAAGAGAAAAGTTAAACTTGCGATTTTGTTTAAAATTACAGCAGCGAAGAGAATCTTATATGGAAATAGGATATATATACCTAAACACTCAGTGGTTGCATTTACATTGCAACGCAGTGGGGGATTCTTGTTGAGCCTCTTGAACTCTCAGTCTCTAATTAGCATGCATTTTATTTGTAGGAGGACCTATTTAATAGAAAAATGATTCAGCGACATTTCGGGGACTTGTCAGAAAGGGACCAAAAAAAAAAAAAATCCTTCGCGTTTAGCAGACAAGGTCTTAAGAAAATCAATTTCAGGAGAATAGTAAGATAAGCATCTAGAGTGTAATGAATAAAAACATGCATGATATTCTCGGGGATATGGCTGTAGAATGCTACTTGTAGAAACTCAACCCAGGAGAGAGAAACTTTTGCACAAAGAGGAGTTTCACTTGAAATCTCAATAACCCTTCAGAGGGGTGACATCCAAACATTCAAAGAAAGGGAGGAGGAATTTTTATTGTAGAGATGTAGCAGTGGAATAAAGTAAGGAGGCAGGGGTGTTACTCACCTTTCCAACACCAGGAACTCCTCTCCCACGGTGAGTACTGCGGGTACAGAAAGCCTCCTATTAAAAGAGTTTCTCCTTCTGCCCTGAGCTCTGTGATTGGACCTTGGGACCCAATCCCATTGCAGAGAACTTGCTGGATCCACCCCAGTTACTGAGAGGTGGCCATTTCCTCAGTGTGAGTGTCATTTTCTCCTAGACCAGAGTTCCTCGATCTCAACCGCATGCATAACCCACCTCCCTGGGCATCATTTCAAAGTATCAAGTTCCCAGAGATTCTGATTTATGAATCGGATCGGGGCTGCCCAAACTTCGGGCTTCTTGAAAGATCCCCAGATGATTGTAATTGCAGCCAATCTTGAGAAGATCTGCTTAGAGCCTTCAGCTGTGAATGGCCGCCCCTTTCTGTCACACCAGGTATTTTAAAACCTACCCACATTTCATGTTAAATACAAGTGGCACGTTAAATACAAGAGGTACATCAATAGCCAAGTTCATCAGTTTTACACTGACAATGTTAATTTTTGTAGATATGTAATTATTTCAAAATTTTGGAGTTCAAAGTTTTTGTTTTCGAACAAATATGTATCTACATCTCACTTTCTCATCTATCTGCTCAAGCCTGAAGAGTCTCCAGACCAATATATGATATACTAAATAGAATACGTTAAAATATTTTAATACAATAAATAATATAATACACATGCACATAAGCCATGTATATAATTTTAAATTTTCTTTTTTTTTTTTTTATTTATTTTTGGGACAGAGAGAGACAGAGCATGAACGGGGGAGGGGCAGAGAGAGAGAGAGAGACACAGAATCGGAAACAGGCTCCAGGCTCCGAGCCATCAGCCCAGAGCCCGACGCGGGGCTCGAACTCACGGACCGCGAGATCGTGACCTGGCTGAAGTCGGACGCTTAACCGACTGCGCCACCCAGGCGCCCCTATAATTTTAAATTTTCTAATAGACACATTAAAAAAGGAAAAAGAACAGGGGCACCTGGGTGGCTCAGTCAGTTAAGCGTCTGACTTCACCTCAGGTCATGATGTCAACGTTTGTGGCTTCGAGCCCCACATCAGGCTCTGTGTTGACAACTCAGAGCCGGGAGCCTGCTTCGATTCTGTTTCCATCTCTCTCTGCCCCTTGCCTGGTCACATTCTGTCTCTCTCTCTCTCTCTTAAATATAAATAAAACATTAAAAAAGCTTTTTTAAATAAAACAAGGAAAAAGAATGAGGTGAAATTAATTTTTACAATATTTACAATATTAATTTTCCAATATATCCAAAATATTATTTCAACATGTAGTCAATGTAATTGGCTACTGGGATATAATAATTGGGATATTTTACATTCAACATTTTGTTCTAAGGCTCTGAAATCTGGTCTGCACTTCACACTCGTAGCACATTTCAGTTTAGATCATGTACATTTCTGGTGTTCAATAGCCATAAGTGGCTAGTGGCCATCATATGGGTTAGGTCTAGACCCAAGGACAGGAAAGTGACCTCTGGTTTTAAAAAGGAGGAGGGTCAAGGGATCAAAAGGGTTGGTCTTCCAGCATTTGGTTACTTCTCTGAGCCTCTTGATATACATCTATCAAGAGTCCTTTAGTAAGAGGAGGTAAGCCATGAACCCTCAGATATAAGAATCAACCCAAGAGCTGCCTTCCAGGTCACAGTACACAGAGGGCCATTCATCCTTTTGAACCCTTCTAGACTGCAAAGTCAGTTGAGTTACCTAACGTCTGTGTCTCAGTTTCCTTATTTGTAAGATGGTGATAACAATAGCACCTGCCTCATAGGACAAGAGTATTTTATTTATGTATTTATTTAAAGTTTATTTATTTACTTTGCAGGGGAGGAGCAGAGAGAAAGAGAGACAGAATCCCAAGCAGGCTCCATGCCATCAGCACAGAGCCTGATGCAGGGCTGGAACTCATGAACCGTGAGATCATGACCTAAGCTGAGATCAAGAGTCAGACACTTAACCGACTGTGCCACCCAGGTGCCCCTTTTATTATTTACTTTTGAGAGAGAGAGAGAGCATGAGCCATGAGATAGAGGGACAGAGGATCCGAAGAGGGCTCTGCATTGACAGCAGTGAGCCCATGTAGGGCTTGAACTCACGAACCGAACCATGAGATCATGACCTGAACCGAAGTCAGATGCTCAACCAACTGAGCCACCCAGGTGCCCCAGGAGAAGAGTATTTTAAGTGAGTTAGTGGATTTAAACAGTATGTAGAAGAAAGGCACACACGTTCCTGTTTAAAGATAAACATTTCCCCACATTCCTCAGATGAGATGAGATGTTGGCAAACATCCTCCTGACAGAAAACACAAGGGGGTAAATTTATTTTGATTCACTCCTGTAGACTTCATTTGTACCCTGACCCTTCTCTCCCAGTCACCAAGATAGAGTAGGATGGGAAGAATCACAGACACGCGCCTACATCCCAGAGACCCCCTGGCCTCAGCAGTGCTGCTCTTATGAGGAACAGACTTTTCTCTGGCAAGTGACACAGACCCCAAGGAAGTTTGAGTGACCCCACTCCCAACAGGGAGAAAATACAATCCATATCCTCTTTCTCTTCCCCCCTTGGTGGAGAGGAGACTTGCAGAATTGCCTGACATCACAAAGACGTTAATCATCTGAACTTCAAACTACACTCAGTCTAATCTGATTCCTATTTCCTATTCCCAAATCCCATATCAACATTTAAATATTTCTATATATTTCTATACAATTCAAGGGGTAAGAAAATCACAAGATAAAGAACAAGAAATAAATAATTTCTAGGCAAAGCCCTGCTTTGAGATACCATGAACTCATGGCCCTTGCTTCTTAATTCTGCATTCCCTTCTTCATATACAAAGATATATATACAAAGATACAAAGGGGGAGCAATGAGTTCCTGAAGAGCTACTATCATGGGGTATGTAAATGGTCCCCAAAAGAACTTTCTAGACAGGCAGTAGCATAATCATTATTTCCCCTTCACACTCTGCTTCTGTATCTTCCCAACACAATGTCAACACTGATCTATCCATGGGTGTTGATTTTGAATGTAAACAAGATACTTACATTAGGTTAAGTTACACCTTTGTTCTTGAGTGTTCTCGCTGACTGAACCTCCTTGACTAGCTAGGTCATCTTTTCTCCTAGACAAATATGTAGGGGTGATTTAAAATCTTCTCCATGAGGTGCCTGGGTGGCTCAGTTGGTTGGGCGTCCAACTTCAGCTCAGGTCATGATCTCACGACTCGTGGGTTCAAGCCCCATGTCGGGCTCTGTGCTGACAGCTCAGAGCCTAGAGCCTTCTCTGGATTCTGTGTCTCCCTCTCTCTCTGCCCCTCCTCCACTCATACTCTGTCTCTCTCTCTCTCTCTCTCTCTCTCTCTCTCTCTCAAAAGTGAATAAACATCAAAAAAAAATTTTTAATCTATTATACCTCCATGATACTATCTTTGCAAAAAACCTCAAATAATTTATAATCAACCTTTTAGGAGTTTTCGTTTCATTCTAGACAGGTAGATTACATGAAGCAGGTCTGCATTTAGTCCTCACAAAAATGGTGGTAGCTTGGATTATTGCCCCCAGTTTTGTAGTCATCCATGTGATCATACAGTAGATCTAAGCCTTTTCCAGTTAGGATTCCATCAGAACACGAGGACTACCGAGAGAGATGTGGGACACAGGGCTTTATGGCAACAATTAGAACGTATGTAGTTGTGGTTGCAGATGGATCTGGTATCACTCTAATGCTACTGAAGGTCAGCCAGGATGGGTGTTGACAGGAAAAGCTGCATGTGGAGTGTGGCAGATCATGAGCACACTGGAACCCTCAAGAAAATCAGTGTCAATTTGTCTATCACCACCTCCCACCTCAATGATATGCATGGTGCTCTTCACTATAGACCTTCAGTAGTGCTGGTGCAGGTGCCAGTGGGCGTGAAGGTGGGCTCACACCCATGGGTTAGCCAGCAGATCCCATAAAACATCTGTGAGCTGCACCATGACAGACACTGCTCTTCCCACACTCACCACCTGAGGGTCACTTCCACCTTCTATGTCTTGTGTCAATTTCTGTTGTCATCCCTGACCCAGAACCACAGAGGTAAGAAAATTCAAGGAAATTTCATTCATGCTTAGCTAAATCGACCTAGTGCAGAGCCACCAGTCTGCTTCCCATCACGTTGGTTTCCAAATGCACACCTTTTAACCGTACCTCCTTTCCAAACACGACGATGGCAAAATCATGGCTTCACTTGACATGATGCTAATACTCTTCAGACAACTAGACATGTATGATCTCTTCTCAGGTAGAGGGTACAAAGGTCTTTTATCCACCCATTGATGTCGAATCCTTTCATAGCTGAATAATCTCTTACTTTGGTAACCTGTCAGGGTAAATCACTGAGATATGACATTAAATGCCTCATAAGCCTTGACTTCAGAGTCAACTGGAAATTTAGTCAAGTCTCTTTTTTAATAAAGAAGGGTAGTGGTCCAGGAGACAGAGACAAGGCAGGAGCAATGCAAAAGATACATGGAAGACACACACCCCTTCATGGTAATCTCCCACATCTCTGGTTTATTTATACTTACCAGCATCTAACACCAATTTCACATTCAGGCAAGTCCACTTTCGCATTCCTCCTGGGGTGTGGTGATGACTTTTTCCCCCATGGGAATGGAAAATGCTAGGTGGTCCTCCCCTAGCCTCCATCCCATGAAATCGACTGTTCTGGACATGAACAGATAAGCTGGCTTTGACATGGAGTACCCATGCCCCTCGTGGCTGCAGGGTGCTGATGCTGGCACTGCCGTGGTGAGTGATTGCAGTGAAACAAGGCTCCTGTTGTGGATATCACAGCAGCGGAAGCTGGAACACATTGTGGTCTGTCGTAGAAACAGCATTAACCCCATATGACCTGGCCTGTGGCGGGATTTAGGGAATAAGGCTTGAGCCTCATTCATCAGCCCTATGAATCTGAAACATCGCACTGTTATTGAATACTTGTTTTAAATGAATCAATAGTGATAGATTCCATGACACGAACAAATGGAAAGATACTCCATGCTCATGGGTTGGAAGAATTATTATTAAAATGTCCATACTACTCAAAGCAGTCTACAGATTCAATGAAATCCCTATCAAAATACCAACAGCAGTTTTCATAGAACTAGGATAAATAATCCAAAAATTTGTATGGAATGACAAAAGACCCCAAATAGCCAAAGCAATCTTGAAAAAGAACAACAAAACTGGAGGTATCACAAAAACAGTATGGTATTGGTACAGAAATAGGCACACAGATCATTGGAACAGGAGAGAGAGCCCAGAGATAAACCCCTGCTTTCATGGTCAATTAATATATGACAGAGACAAGAATATCCAATGGGAAAAAGACAGTTTCTTAAACAAATGGCATTGGGAAAACTGGATAGCAACATGCAAAGGAATGAAACCGGACCATTTTCTTACAGCACACACAAAAAATAAATTCAAAATAGATGAAAGACCTAAATGTGCAACTTGAAATCATAAAAATTCTAGAAGGGGCTCCTGGGTGGCTAAGTCGGTTGAGCGTCTGACTTCGGCTTAGGTCATGATCTCGCAGTCTGTGAGTTTGTTGCGTCCCGCGTCGGGCTCTGTGCTGACAGCTTGGAGCCTGGAGCCTGCTTCAGATTCTGTGTCTCCCGCTCTCTGCCCCTCCCCCGCTCATGCGCGCGCGCGCGCGCGCGCGCGCGCGCGCGCTCTCTCTCTCTTTCTCTCTCTCTGTCAAAAATAAACATTAAAAAAAAAACTTCTAGAAGAAAACATAGGCAGTAATTTGTTTGACATTGGCTATAGCAACATCTTTCTAGATATGCCTCCAGAGGCAAGGGAAACAAAAACAAAATAAACTATTGGGACTTCATCAAGATAAAAAGCTTTCACACAGCAAAGAAAACAATCAATAAAACAAAAAGACAACCTACTGAATGGGAGAAGATATTTGCCAACAACGTGTATGATTAGGGGTTAGTATCCAAAATCTTTAAAGAACTTAGTCAACACTCAAAAACAAATAATCCAGTAAAAAAAATGGGCAGAAGACATGAACAGGCATTTTTCCAAAGAAGACATCCAGATGGTCGACAGACACATGAAATGATGCTCAACATCACTTATCATCAGGGAAATGCAAATCAAAAACACGATGAGATATCACCTCATATGTGTCATAATGGCTAAAATAAAAAACACAAGAAACAACAAGTGTTGGTGAGAATGCAGAGGAAAAGGAACACTCATGCATTGTTGGTGGGAATGTAAACTGCTATAGCCACTCTGGAAAACAGTGTGATGGTTCCACAAAAAATAAAAATAGAATTACCATGTGATACAGTAATTTCACTGCTGGGTATTTGCCCAAAGAAAACAAAAACACTAATTCAAAGAGATCTTCTGAACTCTATGTTTATTGCAGCATTATTTACAATAGGCAAATTATGGAAACAGCCCAAATGTCCACTGATAGACAAATGGATAAAGAAGATGTGGTATATATGTCCAATGGAAAATTACCCAGTCACAAAAAATAATGAGATCTTGTCATTTGCAACAACATGGATGAAGCTAGACAGCATTACGGTGAGTGAAATGAGTCAGTCAGAGAAAGACAAATACCGTATGATCTCACTTATATGTGGAATAAAAAAAAATGGGGGCACCTGGGTGGTGGCTCAGTCAGTTAAGCGTCCAATTTCGGTTCAGGTCATGATCTCATAGTTTGTGGGTTCGAACCCCACATCGGGCTCTGTGCTGACAGCTTGGAGCCTGGAGCCTGCTTTGGATTCTCTATCTCCCTCTCTGTCTCTCTCTGCCCCTCCCTTGCTCGTTCTTTCTCTCTCTCTCAGATATAAATAAACATTAAAAAAATGAACAAATAACGAAAAAATAATTGAAAAAATAGATTCTTCAATACAGAGAACAATTTGGTGATTGCCGAGGGGAGGAGTGTAGTGGGATGTGTGAAATAGATAAAGGAGATTAAAATCACACTTACCATGATGAGTACTGAGTAATGTATAGAATTGTTCAATAATTATATTGTACATCTGAAACTAATATAACACTGTAAATTAATTATAGTTCAATAAATAAAAAAATAGTGATAGCTTTGGCTGATACCATCTAAAAACCACAGATTAAAAAAAATTTTTTTAACGTTTATTTATTACTGAGAAACAGAGAGACACAGAGTGTGAGCAGGGGAGGGGCAGAGAGAGAGGGAGACACAGAATCTGAAACGGGCTCCAGGCTCTGAGCTGTTGGCACAGAGCCCCACACGGGGCTCGAACTCACAAACTGCGAGATCATGACCTGAGCAGAAGTTGGTCGCTTAACCAACTGAGCCACCCAGGCACCCCCACAGATTTTTTTTTTAAGGTTTAATGTATTTGTTTTGAGAGAAAGATTGCATGCGCTCACATGAGTTGGGGAGGGGCAGAGAGAGGAGGGGCAGAGAGAGAGAGAGAGAGAGAGAGAGAGAGAGAGAGAGAGAGAGACAAAGAAGGAGAGGGAGTGAGGGAGAGGGAACCCCAAGCAGGCTCTTTGCTGTCAGTGCAGAGCCGGGCGCAGGACTCCATCTCATGAACCATGAGATCATGACCTGAGCTGAAATTAAGAGTCAGAGCTTAACCTCCTGAGCCACCCAGGCACCCCTAAAAACAACACATTTAATGAATGGTTGGTTCTGGGGCTGATAAGACAGGGAGATAAGGATAGATGTCTCCCAGATTTTACTTGAGTTACTGAGTGGAGGCTGGTGTCATAAGCAAGGAGAGGCTGAGCTTGTGTGGGTGCGTACATGCGTGCGTGTGTGCGTGCGTGTTGTGTCAATGTGACTTTTCTATTCACTGTATTACCTCAAGGTTCTATGCCTTCAGAACAGAGGTGGGCCCTGGAGGGCCGGGGCTGCGACGCTTGATGTTATGGCACCAAACTCATGCTACCATTTATTTAGGGATCGCCTTTACCTATTTAAAATACCTCTGTGTTTATAATCAGCTGCATCACACAGAGTCTTATATTCCCTTTGACCTTGGCCATCTCTTGCTAAAGTCCCCAGGACGGGTCCATATATCCCGTGTCAACAGCTCTTCATTTATTTGCTTCTGTGGCCTTTGTAGACAGCGGTAGAATCATACGCAGTTCTTCAATTTCAGAAACAGCTCTTACTTCCACTAGGATTTCCCTTTGGTTGTCATATATCAGTAGCAGCATGAGGGCCTGGCCAATTAGGCCCAGACAATCAGACAATTTTTAAAAAAATGGTGCATACATTGTAATTTTTGAGATGCCTGTGGCTGAAGAGAAGGAGCTTCCCTAAGGACTGAGAAGATAATCGAACGTTCCAACCCAGAGGAGGAGGCAGACAGGTTTTGTTGGCAGTGTTTGTCTTTCTCTGCCTGACTTGCTTCACTTAGCATGAGACCCTCAAAGCCCACCCATGCTGTGGCAAGTGGCAGGGTTTGGAGAGCCTACTTGGAATCAGGTGACTTACACGGTGGGTTCTAGTTCTCCTTCTGAGGATCACAGTCCTGCCTTGTCCAGGAGATTCATCTGCCTGCCCATTGGCAGGGACTTATGGCCTGGCTCGGATAGGTTCTAATGGCACTGGGCATTCTATTGAATTATTTTTTGATTGTGGCTTCTAATCAGTTCACCCACTGCTCTGGACACATAGTTCCTCTTTTACGTACTCAATCACCTTTGCAGTCTGTGTCTGCCCGTCACAAAACTCACTTATTCCAACAGAAGTCTGCTTAAATCTATCTTTCTCCCCTGTTGCCCATCGACTTGGGGATGTTGCTTATCAGTTCTGTCTCACTGTCTTCATTTATAAGTGAGGATGTTAGAGACCTAAGAATTATAGGGTGACTAAGTGAAAAAACGTAAAGACCAATGCATGGTACCTATGATTCCAGGAATAGATACATATGAGACTATTTGCCTTTCTAGTTGTTTTTCTGAACTCAAAGGTGTGTGTGTGTGTGTGTGTGTGTGTGTGTGTGTGTGTGAATAAACAACTGTACACTTCATGCATTTGGTTAGTTAGCTAGCCAGCTAGTGTTCTTAGTTTTATAGTTCAAGGCACTGACACTCATTATACACTATCTTTTGATTTGAATCCTGGATCAGCCAGTTATAATCCTGTAAGTAACATCAGTCAAACTGAAATGTTAATTGTACATCCGTCAAAATTAATACACCAGAGATCGAATACAAAATAAATCAAATGAATTCACATTTAAATGTCAACACAAATCAATATCATCAACCATAGAACCAATGAGCTTGACTGTTAGGATATATAAATTTTATTTAACATAGGCTATGGATGGATTTCAATATGCTATGTATGATGGCAAGGGGTGGCTAATTGCAGCTACATCAGTGATTCTCAACCAGGGGTGACTGCACCCCTCGGGGGACATTTGGCAATGTTTGGAGACATTTCTGGTTGTCAAAATTGGAAGGCGCTATTGACATTGAGGGAGCAGAGGCCAAAACATCCTACAGCATACAGGACGGTTCCCTTGGTAAACAACTGTCTATCTCAAAGTGTTGACGGTGCGGAAGTCGAAAACCCCGATTCCAGATGGTCTAGAACACAGACTGTGCATTAGAATTTCCTGGGTGAGATTCTGAAGGCTCCTGATTGCCTGAAGCCTACCCCAGACCAATTCAATTAGGATCCCTGAAATAGGGCCCAGGTAATTTCAGTGTGAGTCTCATTTTATTTTTTATTTATTTATTTATTTTAATGTTTTTATTTATTTTTGAGACAGAGAGAGACAGAGCATGAGCAGGGGAGGGGCAGAGAGAGAGGGAGACACAGAATCTGAAACAGGCTCCAGGCTGTCAGCACAGAGCCCGATGCGGGGCTCGAACTCATGAATCGCGAGATCATGACCTGAGCCAAAGTCAGACGCTTAACCGACTGAGCCACCCAGGGGCCCCAGTGTGAGTCTCATTTTAAGGGTTGAGAACCAGCCACTGGTAATCATAGTGGGAGTCATTCTACCCTGGGCAGGAAGACGTGCCCCCACCCAGGGTCCCGCCCGTTGGTCATGGAGCTTGAGTCAGCAGAATAATTCTTTTTGGAGATTTTGTTTGCAATGAATATCCACAGGCTGCAGGTAAGCCCTAGCCTAAGAGAAGTGAGTACCAGTTCCTTTGGTTTCGGTTTCTTCCCATTTACAGTATTGTTTTTCTTTTTTTGAGTATAATTGACACATGGTGTTGCACTGTTTTCAGGGGTACACCATGGTGACTCCACAAGTCCATACACTGTGCTGTGTTCGCCACAGTGTCATTGATATATTCCAGTTCTCATGCCTATTTAAGTCAACAGCAGTGCTTGCTTGAGTCTCTACCACAGAACTTTGGAAGCTTACATGGGCAGCCTGAGGCTTTTTGGAAGGATTATTGAGGTCCTCGAGCTGAAATCTCTGTTAAGTACGAGAAAACAGATTTGGAGTAGACAGCTGCCAGCGATTTCATCTATAATGTTTTTCTTATGTTATTTTAAAGTGTTCTGCTGAGGTGAAAATTACCCTGTAAAACCCACCCATTTTAAGTGAGCAATTTTTGAGCAGACTTAGAGTTGTGCAACCATCCCCACAATCCATAGTCAGAGCATCTCCCTCACCCCCAAATGTGCCCTCGTGCCCACATGCGGTGTCCTTGTGTTGTGGCAGGGCACCCCTGCCTATGAGCCTCCGTATTCCATCTGTAATATGGGATGGTATCCTTGATCCCCAAAAATGGGTGTGGTGTCAGTCATGTAGACAGAAGGAGAGTCGTCTGCTCATGGAATTTATGGGTTTGTAATCCACACCCCCCCCCCCCAATACTTGAAATGACAGAGCATCAAGGAAAGGGCTACTGCTAATTATATGGGCTGCATCTAACAATTCTGTAGTTCTAGGCTGCAGGCTCCGGCTTGCTTGCTTGCCAAGGGCACCTTCCTTTTTACTTTGCAAGGACAGAGCCCCTCAGGCTATTCAGGCTCAGCTCCAAGTTTATCAATGCCTGGTCTTCCTCGGAAGTCATTGACCCCTGTTTAAAACAAATGCTTGCACTCCAGGCTGAGGATCCCTACCTGGAGACCTTTGGGATTTGGTTCCTCCACCAACCCACTTGCTGTCCTTCTTCTAAGGCTGCCTCTCTCCGTCTGTGCACATACGCATTCCTTCTGGGTGGAGGCAACCATTGTCCACAGTGGCAACACCAGAAAGAAAGACGGAACCAAGGGTGTGTCTGCTGCCCTGATGAGAGGGCATATGACCCAGGAAAGGAGCCTCAGTGTTTCTGGCATCGCAGGGCTCCACGCAAAGCTGGAGCATATCAATGGGAACTGGAATTAAATGACCTACTATCCACCGTTAGTTGAGCAGGGGCACTGTGGGAAGCAGAAGTCTTACGATACTCCCCAGTCATGGGGTTCTTAAATGTGCATGTCTTAAATGTTCTTACGCATTCGTATGAAACCAGGAATTCCTCTCTTGCCTCCTTCTCTGACTTTGTCGCGGTTTGCATCCACTCTGTCCCTCGAGATGTTATGCACCATCGCCTGGGTGGTCCCTGGAGCTAACCTCGTCTGTGCACCATTCAGGCTTGGGTGTTCACCTTGCTTTCCACATGGCTCTGATACAGTTTTGCTGTCCTGGGCTACCTTGTCTAGTGAGTGAGTAGTTCTCGGTGTTAACTGAAGAGCTAGCTGGTGGTCTTTCAGCTACGCGAGAGCTATGCTATTGATCTGTAAGCGGCACTCTGGATAGAACTGGATGCTGACTTCCTGCTTGTTTCATACTGTTTTTCTGTGTGTTTGGTCTTTAGGTACAAATCTTTTCCTCCCAACGCACTGTCTACATCTAAAATTCCATCGGACTTCATCTTCCCTCACGTTGGTATGCTTGTCAAGGAACCTCACCCTGCCCTTCACCTTGTGGGCACTTAGAGCTGGAACTGAGGGTCCCATTCTCCCACTTGGGTCCCTATAAATACCCATACACGTCCCCATGTCCTCTACACCTGTGTCTCTTGGGTCTGGCTTCTAATGTCGTAACCTCGCTACCTCCCTGAGATGGCTTCCTTCAGATCTTAGCTGAAAAACGTAACCGATATAGCGTGTTCTCCTTTCCTGACTATGACCCAGTGACCCCCTTCTAAGACTTTTCCCGCAAAACCAAACACCTCCTGATGAGCACTGGGTGATGGATGGAAGTGTTGAATCACTATAGTGTATACCTGAAACTAATATTATATTGTATGTTGGCTGGAATGTATTTTTTAAAAATTTAAACTCAAGTTAGTTAACATAGAGTATAGTCTTGGCTTCAGGAGTAGAGCCCAGTGATTGGTCTCTCACATAGGACACCCAGTGCTCATCCCCAAAAGCGCTCTCCTTAACGCCCATCACCCATTTAACTGGAATTTATTTTTTTTTTTTAACGTTTATTTATTTTTGAGACAGAGAGAGACAGAGCATGAACGGGGGAGGGTCAGAGAGAGGGGGAGACACAGAATCGGAAGCAGGCTCCAGGCTCTGAGCCATCGGCCCAGAGCCCGACGCGGGGCTTGAACTCACGGACCGCGAGATCGTGACCTGAGCCGAAGTCGGACGCTTAACCGACTGAGCCACCCAGGCGCCCCTTAACTGGAATTTAAATAAAAACTTAACAACCCTCCCCAACCCCAAAGGCATGATGATCAAAGACAGCATTGAAAAAAAGACCATAAAGATAAAATCATCTGTGACCTTGACATTCAAGCACAGTTGTTGGGGGCTTCTTTCCGACTTGGCATTTTAGTCTGAATATTTTTATATTAAATATTTCATACCAATCATGAGCCCTCATAATCCTTTGTGTTTTGGGACACAAAACACAACTTAGATTTGCCTAATCTAATTTACGATTGGATGTGTTCTACCCTTTCTCCATGTACTTACTAAATGGCTCATCCCTAGTGTTGCCCATTTAATGCCTGAGGGCGTAGAGAGATGATTTGTTTTTATTAAGTGGTTCAGGCAGTGTATCAGTGACTGAGAACACCAGTTCTTGAGTTAAACTCCTTCTCATGATGATCTGGGTTTCACCTTCAGCAGGTGTGTTCTTGTGGACCTTGATCTGACTTCCTTTGGCTGGTGGTTCTGAAACTAGCATTTATCATAATCACCTGGACGCCCTTAAACTAGATTCCTGGGCCCATCTCCAGACTTCCTGATGGGTAGGTCTGGGATGGGGCCCCAGAATCTGCATTTTCTGTAAGTTCCCAGACAATGCTGCTGGTCTGAGCACCACACTTGGGGCACCACTGCCCTATCCCTCAGCTGCACCATAAAAAGCACAGATAATAGAATTTACCTGATCAGATTGTTGCAAGGCTTAAATGTGATTTAAAAACGTTTAAGTTTATTTATTTTTGAGAGAGAGAGAGAGAGAGAGAGAGAAAGAGAGAAAGAAAGAGAGAGAGAAAGAGAGAAAGAAAGAGAGAGAGAAAGAGAGAGAGAGAAAGAGAAAGAGAAAGAGAGAGAGAGAGAGAGAGAGGGAGGGAGAGAATCTCAAGCAGACTGTTGTCCACATGGAGCCCAATGCAGGACTTGAACTCATAAACTGTGAGATCATGATCTTGAGCTGAAATCAAGAGTTGGATGCTTAACTGACTGAGCCACCAAGGAACCCTTAAATGTGATTTTTAAAATAGTCCCTAACAGATAGAAATACTAAGATGTTAATTATCATAACTCCTTCAAAAGACAGGGATTATAGAAACGTGTAAAGGAAATTATCCAGATACAGGGATTACATTTATAGCGTGAACATTTAATGCAGTCCTAGTTTTCCCTTTGTTTCATTCTGTCACTTCTAAGGCAAAAAGCTATGCTAACTTCCTATTTTTTTTTTCTTGAGAGAGAGAGAGAGAAAGAAAGGGAGAGAGCGAGCGAGAGAGAGAGAGAGAAAGAGAAAGGGAGAGAGGGAGCTCCAGCAGGGAAGAGGGGTGGGTGGAGGGAGAGAGAGAATCCCAAGCATGACGCAGGGCTTGAACTGACAACCATGAGAGCGTGACCTGAGCTGAAATCAAGTCAGACGCGTAACAGACTGAGCTGCCCAGGTGCCCCTAACTTCCTCTTAATCTTTAGAAACGTGTTTACATGTGTGTGTGTACGTACACAGAAGTTTCTAGCTGTTTATACAAACCAACGCTAACCATCATAATTAATATGAATAATCCACTTAGTCGTCACACACCCAAGCCACCACTCACCAGATGGCTCTTTGGACACTGCGGATGCCTGCCCTTTTCTGCCCGGCAACGCCTGACTTCCATTCAAAACCAGTCTGCTGACCAAGGCCACCTTAGACCAGTTTTCCCCAGTAGGAACTTTGCATGGGCTGAATCAATACAATTTGAGGGTTCCTTCTGTGTGGTTTCTTGGACGGCTACAGTCTGGGGACACGATGAGGACGGGCACCGTGAATGGATGTGCATGCCCCTTCTGCAGGTGTCTGCACTAATTTAATGCCAGGGGTAAAGCTGCTCGTCACGGAATGCATGGGTATGGCTGGCTGCAGGAGAAACCTCTGTGTTTGGCAATGCAAGTTTTTTTTTTCAATTTAACCCTGACATGGGGCTTGAACTCAAGAACTGTGAGGTCATGACCCGAGCTGAAGTCGGATGCTCAACCGACTGAGCCCCCTAGGTGCCCTCCCCTTTTTTAATGTTTATTTATTTTTGAGAGAGCTCGAGAGCTCAAGAACGAGCAGGGGAGGGGCAGAGGCCGAGGGAGATACAGAACCTGGAGCTCAGGCTCCAGGTTCTGAGCCGCTTGAGCTCACGGAGTGCGAGATCATGACCTGAGCCAAAATCAGACGCTTAACCGACTGAGCCACCCAGGCCACCACCGCCCCCCCCCCCCACCTCCTTAATTTTAACCATTCTGATGGGGGCGGGGTCGATCTCTATCATTAGGGTCTTCGTTTGCATTTCCCTTAGGTCTATTGAGGTTGAATGCCTTTCAATGTGCTTATTGGCCATTCTCTTCTTTGAGGTGCCTTTTCCAGTCTTCGGATTTCTTTCCACCAAGTGTTACCTTGTTTTAGTGCATGCTTGCTGGAATTCCTTGCATGCCTTAACATTCCTTCTGAAAATAGGGATTTCAAAATATCCGTACTTTGAGTGCATATGCTCTCAGCTCGTAGCTTGCAGCTGCCCTTTTACCTTCTGTGCCTTTTGTCTTCCTTTCTTTGGAGGAACCTAAGGTCCTGATTCAAAATCGAATTCAGGTTAACGGTTTTTACCTTTATGGCTAGTACGTTATTTTGATTACTGCCAAGCAGTGGAGATAGTTGTGTTTCTTGTTGTTTGCTTTTGTGTGTGTTTTGTGTCCTTGTTTTTTTTTTTTTTTTTTTTTTTTGTGGTGCCAGATAAATTTTTTAAAAAAAATTTTAAGTTGGGGCGCCTGGGTGGCTTGGTCGGTTAAGCGTCCGAGTTCGGCTCAGGTCACGATCTCGCGGTCCGTGAGTTCGAGCCCCGCGTTGGGCTCTGGGCTGACAGCTCAGAGCCTGGAGCCTGTTTCAGATTCTGTGTCTCCCTCTCTCTGTGACGCTCCCCTGTTCATGCTCTGTCTCTCTCTGTCTCAAAAATAAATAAACGCTAAAAAAAAATTTAAAAAAAATTTTTATTTTTCCCTTCATTTACATTATTTTTATTTATTTATGTATTTATTTAGTTTTTAATTTACATCCAAGTTAGTTAGCAGATAGTGCTATACTGATTTTAGGAGTAGATTCCAGTGATTCATCCCCTATGTATAACACCCAGTGCTCATCCCAACAAGTGTCCTCCCTTATGCCCCTTACCCATTTAGCCCATGCCCCCCCAACCACTCCAGTAACCCTCAGTTTTCTGTATTTAAGAGTGTCTTTTATGTTTTGTCTCCCTCTTTGTTATTATTTTTGTTTCCCTTAAGTTCATCTGTTTTGTATCTTAAATTCCTCATATGAGTGAAGTCATATGATATTTGTCTTTCTCTGACTGGCTAATTTCACTTAGCATAATACACTCTAAATCCATCCACATCATTGCAAATGGCAAGATGTCATTCTTTTTTATCCTTGAGTAATATTCCATTGTGTATATGTACCACATCTTCTTTATCCATTCATCCATTGATGGACATTTGGGCTCTTTCCATACTTTGGCTGTTGTTGATAGTGCTGCTATAAACATTGGGGTGCAGGTGTCCCTTCGAAACAGCACATCTGTATCCCGTGGTTAAATACCTAGTAGTGCAATTGCTGGGTCGTAGGGTAGTTCTATTTTTAATTTTTTGAGGAACCTCCATACTGTTTTGCAGAGTGGCTGCACCAGCTTGCATTCCCACCAGCAGCGCAAAAGAGATCCTTTCTCCACATCCTTGCCAACATCTGTTGTTGCCTGAGTTGTTAATGTTAGCCATTCTGACAGGTGTGAGGTGGGATCTCATTGTGGTTTTGATTTCTATTTCCCTGATGATGAATGATGTTGAGCATTTTTTCATGTCTGTTAGCCATCTGGATGTCTTTTTTTTTATATGAAATTTATTGTCAAATTGGTTTCCATACAACACCTAGTGCTCATCCCAACAGGTTATCTCCTCAATGCCCATCACCCACTTTCCCTTCTTTCCCACCCCCCACTAACCCTCAGTTTATTTTCAGATTTTAAGAGTCTCTTATGGTTTGCCTCCCTCCCTCTCTTCCCTCTCCCCTTCCTCTCCCCCATGGTCTTCTGTTAAGTTTCTCAGGATCCACATAAGAGTGAAAACATATGGTATCTTTCTCTGTATGACTTACTTCACTTAGCATTATATCCTCCAGTTCCATCCATGTTGTTGCAAATGGCAAGATTTCATTCTTTCTCACTGCCAAGTAGTATTCCATTGTATATATAAACCAGTTTTTTTTATCCATTCATCATTTGATGGACATTTAGGCTCTTTCCATAATTTGGCTACAGTTGAAAGTGCTGCTATAAACACTGGGGTACAAGTGCCCCTATGCATCAGCACTCCTATATCCCTTGGGTAAATTCCTAGTAGTGCTATTGCCGGGTCATAGGGTAGATCTATTTTTAATTTTTTGAGGAACCTCCACACTGTTCTCCAGAGCGGCTGCACCAGTTTGCATTCCCACCAACAGTGCAAGAGGGTTCCCATTTCTCCACATCCTCTCCAGCATCTATAGTCTCCTGATTTGTTCATTTTAGCCACTCTGACCGGCATGAAGTGATACCTCAGTGTGGTTTTGATTTGTATTTCCCTGATGAGGAGTGACGTTGAGCATCTTTTCATGTGCCTGTTGGCCATCTGGATGTCTTCTTTGGAAAAGTGTCTATTCGTCTTTTGCCCATTTCTTCACTGGATTATTTGTTTTTTGGGTACTGAATTTGAGAAGTTCTCTATAGATTTTGGATACTAACCCTTGATCTGAGATGTCATTGGCAAATATCTTCTCCCCAGTGGGGACAGTTTTTATTTTTCTTCTTATGAGCTTTATGGACTTGCTGTTCACAATTGAGATTATAATTGATCTCAAATTAGTTGTGTGCTGTGATGTAGGGATCCGAGTTTACTTTTTATGTGGCTATCTAATTGATGCAGCACCGTTTATGGAAGACTGGTCTTTCCCTACTGCTCTGCACTGTAAGATGTTGACCTTGTGAGTCACCAGTGAGCTCGTGGTTCGTCTCCTGGGTCCTTTGTTTACCTTCTACCAGTTTCCTATCATCTGCTCTAGTTTGTAGTAAGTCTTTGCCAGGGTCAGCACAAGGGTGAATCAAGTGAATGACACCTTAAATTGGGCCCTGGGATGGGGCACTTGGGTGGCTCAGTTGGTTAAGCGTCTGACTTCAGCTCAGCTCAGGTCATGATCTCACGGTTCATGGGTTCAAGCCCCATGTTGGGCTTTGTGCGGACAGCTCAGAGCATGGAGCCTGCTTCGGATTCTGCGTCTCCCTCTCTCTCTGCCCCTCCCCTGCTCATGCTCTGTCTCTCTCTCTGTCTCCAAAATAAATAAAAACATTAAAAAAATTCTTCTAGGGGCACCGAGGTGACTCAGTCAGTTAAGCATTCGACTTCCGCTCAGGTCATGATCTCACGGTTCATGTGTTCGAGCCCCACATCAGGCTCTGTGCTGACAGCTCCGAGCCTGGAGACTGCTTCCGATTCTGTGTCTCCCTTGCTCTCTGCCCCTTTCCTGCTCACTTGTGTGCACTCTCTCTCTCAAAAGTAAATAAACATTCAAAAAAAATAAACATAAAAAAAGGGATGGGGGGCTGGCAGGTTACAAGAGCCAGAGGGTCAATACTGTCTGGTAGCGGAAGGTAACTCGCCTGTTCTTGATAGTCCTCATTTCTGGTCCTTTACAAACTGTGTTTTCAAGTTGAGTTGAATCCCTGGCACCCCAACGTTGTCTCGTCGCGTAGCCTTACAGGTGTAGAGGAGCGAGACAGGAACGCGATGGAGAAATCCTCCATCCAGAAGGACACTCCTTGGCCAGGAGATGACGACGACGTTCACGACCATGTGACCCAGAGAAGCCAAGGGTTCCTATCCCTCTTGAACGCCAGGACGTCCACAGAGCTAATGCCACGGACGGTGGTGCTGCACGGTGCCGCGGGCGTCGGGAAGACCACGCTGGCCAAGAAGTGCATGCTGGACTGGACGCAGGCCGGCCAGGCCCGCGCCCGCCCCGCCGCCCTCTACCTCAGCTGCAAGGCGCTCAGCCGCAGGGGGCCGTGCACCTTGGCGGAGCTGCTGGCCGACAGCGCCCCGGGCCCGCGCCGGGCCCTTCCGCTGCTGCTCGCGCGGGCGCGGACGCTCCTGCTGGTCATCGACGCTTTCGAGGAGCTGCGCGTGCCCGCCGCGGCGCTGGCGCGCGACCTGGGCGGCGACGGGGGCGCGCGGCGGCCGGCGCCCGTGCTCCTGGGGGGGCCTGCTCAAGAGGAGGCTGCTCCCCGCGGCCACGCTCCTGGTGACCACGCGGCCCGAGGCCCTGGGGGAGCTGCGGCTGGTGGTGGAGCAGCCGCTCCTGGTGGAGGTCGAGGGGCTCTCGGAGCCGGAGCGCAAGGCGTATCTGCGGCGACAGCCGGGAGGCGAGGCTCAGGCGCGGCGCGCTTGGCTTGGCAGCTGATGAGAAGCAACGCGGCGCTGCTCCGCCTGGGCTCGGCGCCCGCCGGGTGCTGGATGCTGGGCGCGCCTGCCTGCGGCTGCCCGCGGACGAGGGCGACGACCCGGGCCGCACGTGCCGCACCGCCACGTCGCTGCTGCTGCGCTTCCTGTGCAGCCGGTTCGCGCCCGCGCCCGCGCCCGCGCCCCCGGGCCCCGCTGCGCGCCCTGTGCCTCCTGGCGGCCGAGGGCGTGTGGGCGCAGACCTCGCTGTTTGAGCCCCGGGACCTGCGCAGACTGGGCGTGCGCGAGGCCGACCTGCGCCCCTTCGCGGACCCGAGCCTCCTGCAGGAGAGCGGCGAGTGCGCGGGCTGCTACCGCTTCCTGCACCGGAGCCTGCAGCGCCTCCTGGCGGCCGCGCTCTACGTCCTGGGCGGCGGCGAGGGCGGCCCCGGCTGGAGCGCTCGCGGGGTGCGGAGGCTGCTCTCCAAGGAGGAAGGGCGGCGGAACCCCCACCTGGCCCACGTGGGGCGCTTCTTGTTCGGCCTCGCCAACGAAGACAGGGTCAGGGAGCTGGGGGCCGCCTTCGGCTGCCCGGTGTCCACGGAGCTCAAGCGCGAGCTGCTGGCGTGCACCGTGAGGTCCCCCGAGAACGGCCCCTTCTCGTCGGTGACGGACACGAGGGAGACCTTGTGCCGTCTCTACGAATCGCAGGACGAACCGCTGGTGAAGGAAGCCGTGGCCCAGGTCACGGAAGTGTCCCTGCACTTGAAAGACCCCACGGACCTCGCGCACGCGTCCTTCTGCCTCAAGCATGGCGAACGGCTGCAGAAACTGTGTCTGCGGGTGGAAAAGGGCGTGTTCCTGGACGACGACACCGCGTCGGGGTCCGAGGCCCAGGCTGCCGGGTAAGGAGCCTCACGGTTCACTTTGTGAATTGCCCCCGCCCTCAGCCTCCCACCCTGCGGCACCCGGAACGGGGCCGGATTCCCGCTCCGTGTGGCTGAGGGTCAGAACGGGCTTCTGGCCACAATTCCTCCTGCCAGCTTGCCACTCAAGGTGCAGGCCGTGATGTTCAGGTTAGGAATGGAACCTTAGTGTTAATGGGACCAGGTTCAGGGTATCCCTAGACCATCTGGATATTTCGTTAACAATTTTTTCCTTAACAATTGTTTTTAAAAAATTTTTAATTAAAAATTTTAATGGTTATTTTTGAGACCGTGAGACACTGTGAGTGGGGAGGGGGGCAGAGAGAGAGATACACACAATCCGAAGCAGGCTCCAGGCTCTGAGCTGCCATCGCAGAGCCCCACATGGGTCTCGAACCCAGGAACTGGGAGATCATGACCTGAGCCCAAGTCGGACGCTCACCCAACTGAGCCACCCAGGCGCCCCAATGATTCTCTTTTTCTCAAACTAGAGCCGCCATACCATACATCACACCCTCAGGACTTCTGTCTGGAAGTTTGTACTTGTTGACCACTTTGACCCATTTTATCCACATCCTGCCTCTGGCAACCACCAATCTGTTCTATGAGTTCGTGTTTGTTTCTTTTGGGTTCCATGTATAAGTGAGACCATTCAGTATTTGTCTTTCTGCCTTGCCAGGCTTACTTCACTTAGCGTAATGCTCCCGAGATCCATCCATGTTGTCACAAATGGCAAAATTTCTTTTTTTTTTTTTTGTGGCTGCATAATATTCTGTCGCATACACACACATTTTCTTTATCCATTCATCCATCAGTGGACACTTAGGTTGCTTCCCTATTTTGAGTATTGTAAATAATGGTGCCATGAACGTGGGAGGGCAGATATCTTTTCAAGATAGTGATTTCATTCTCTCTGGCAAAATAGCCAGAAATAGGATTCCTGGATCATAGTGTAGTTCTATTTTTAAGGTTTTGAGGAACCTCCAGACATTTTCCATGGTGGTTGTGCCAATTTACGTTCCCACCAATAGGGCGAGAGGATTCCCTTTTCTCCATATCCTCGCCAACACTTTTTTTAAATTGTCTTTTGAGTCCAGCCATTCTGACAGATGCGAGGTGCATTTCCATGATGATGAGTGATGTTGAGCATCATTTCATGTGCCTGTTGGGCGTCTGAATGTCTTCTTTGGAAAAATGTCTTTTCAGATCCTCTACCCATTTTTAAGTCTTTTTTTTTTTTTTTTGACTTGTAGGTGTTCTTTACATGTTTTGGATATTAACCCCTTATCAGATGATATGATTTGCCAATATTTCCTCCCATTCCATAGGCTGCCTTTTCATTTTGTCGGTGGTTTCCTTTGTGGTACAGCCTGCCAGTTCCTACTCTTCCCATAAATGCTTTTCTTTGTTTTTTTCTTTCAAATATAATTTATTGTCAGATTGGCTTCCATACAACACCCAGTGCTCATCCCAACAGGTGCCTGCCTCAATGCCCATCACCCACTTTCCCCTCTCCCCCACTCCCATCAACCCTCAGTTTGTTCTCTGTATTTAAGTCTCTTACGGTTTGTCTCCCTCCCTCTCTGTTTGTAACTATTTTCCCCTTCCCTTCCCCCATGGTCTTACGTTTCTCAAGATCCACATGTGAGTGAAAACATATGCTGTCTGTATTTTTCTGACTTATTTCACTTAGCATAATACCCTCCAGTTCCATCCACGTTGCTGCAAATGGCCAGATTTCATTCTTTCTCATTGCCAGGTAGTATTCCATTGTACATATAAACCACATCTTCTGTATCCATTTGTCGGTTGATGGACAATGTGGGCTCTTTCCATAATTTGGCTATTGTTGAAAGTGCTGCCATACATGATTTTAAACAGATGCTCTTGTCCGTCCCTTCCTTCTAGGTCACAGTATGACCATCTCTCTCTCCAGCTCTGGGCGGATCTCTGCTCGGTGTTCATCAAACAAGAGCCTGTGCTTCTTGGATGTGAGCCAAAGCTTCTTGAGTTCCTCCTCCGTGAGGATTCTTTGTGAGCAAATAACCCGTGTCACCTGTCATCTCCAGAAAGTGGTGTGAGTAGAAACTAATCCCCAGGCATTTTTAATGTGGCAGCAGTCTGGATGCCTGACCAGGCTGACTAACCGGGTGCCCAGAATACAACATATTGACATGGTTCCTAGTGAAAGAATTGTATGTTACCTTGAGTTATCTTCATGAAACTTGGCCAAGTGTTTGGAGGTTTCCATACATCTGCTATGGGCATAGTTGAAACTCTCCTATAGGAAATATAGGTACATGCATGTCAGGAGACCTGGGTGGAAATTGGGGGAAACAGTTGTTTTTTTTAAATATGAAATTTAGGGGCGCCTGGGTGGCTCAGTCGGTTGAGCGCCGACTTCGGCTCAGGTCACGATCTCGCGGTCTGTGAGTTCGAGCCCCGCATCGGGCCCCTGTGCTGACAGCTCAGAGCCCGGAGCCTGTTTCAATTCTGTGTCTCCCTCTCTCTGACCCTCCCCCATTCATGCTCTGTCTCTCTCTGTCTCAAAAATAAATAAACGTTAAAAAAAAATTTAAATATGAAATTTATTGTCAAATTGGTTTCCATACAACACTCAGTGCTCATCCCAACAGGTGCCCTCAATACCTGTCATCCACCCTTCTCTCCCTCCCACCCCCCATCAACCCTCAGCTTGTTCTCAGTTTTTAAGAGTCTCTTACAGTTTGGCTCCCTCCCTCTTGGGAGAAACAGTTTTAAATAATGTGAATAAGGAAGCGTTGATAGGGCAATGGTGAATTTATAACTGGTATGTGGGATGGGATTGAGAAAGGAGTCCAGGTAGTGAGGTAGGTTGGGGCACAAGTAAATCATGATGGGGCTGCCTGGGCAGGTGACTGTTAGGGTATTCTTTAAAACCAATACATGTGCAAGTGATAAACTTTAGAAGTTGTGTTCAAAATTACAGACCGCTACACCGCTGAAACTCCCTACCATCACCTTCTCCAAACCAACATGCCTTAGAAAGTTTACTTAAGCCACCCGAAATGTTGTGCTATATACTTGGAAGGAATAGCTCTGGCAAACATCAGTTGACCGTACCTGGTGATGTCAGGAGATAGGTAGCTTGCTTTTCTCAGAATGCCACGGGACTTGTGTGTTCAAAGTGATCTGACATAGGTTGGTGCCTGGAAAGATGTTAGTTTCTTCTGTATGGCCTTGAAAGTTTACATTGGTCTGGTTTTATAAGGCTTTACATGAGAAAACAGGAATTAGATGGCACCCATAACCTGTTCCACTAAGAGTTTTGGACAATGTAAGCAGAGGTCCTGAACAGCTGGCATCCGCCTTACTCTGGCACTCGTTGCTGAAAATTTCATTTTGAGGCCTCTTTTGGATAAACTGATGGGAATGTTCGTTATCTAAACATGAAGGGTCATGCGTTATTAGACCAGTTGTGGGTTTAGGGAGTGTTTTACAACAGGGGGATGGAGTGCCAGGTTTGGAGGTACAAAAACAGGAGAAGAACCTCTAAAAAAATAAGTGTAAATGAAGATCTGCAATTACAGGGTAGAAGAGGCAGTCGTGGCGGGTGTTGAGTCGATGTCAAATTAGGATTCGTTAATGATGCCTCAGAAAGGCCCTGAAAGAAAAATTTCCCCCAGTTATTTCCTGCTGTGCACACAGGATAACTTAGGAGCTAGATGTCATGATGCATAACACCAGGTTGATTAACTCTTACTCTGAAGAAGGTGGCATAGAGTCCAGATGCCAGAAACAAAAAATCTTATCATTTTTTTTTTTTTAGTGCTGAATTGTTTCTTGAAGTCCACAGTTGGATTAGAGGAAATTCATGTTCTACTCCATTTAAGATTTCTTGTAATCCTATTTAACATTCCACAATCCATGATTTGGCTATTGTTGATAGCGCTGCTATAAACACGGGGTGCAGGTGCCCCTTAGAATCGGCATGTTTGTATCCTTTGGATAAGTACCTAATAGTTCAATTGCTGGGTCGTAGGGTGGTTCTATTTTTAACTTCTTGAGGAACCTCCATACTGTTCTCCAGAGTGGCTGCATCGGTTTGCATTCCCACCAGCAGTGCACGAGGGTTCCCCTTTCTCGGCATCCTTGCCAATGTCTGTGGTCTCCCGACTTGTTAACTTTAGCCGATGTGGCAAGCATCGGGTGACTCTTCATGGCCCATACCCTCAGCGAGTCTAGTTTGTTTTCTAACTCATAAACCATAACGTGCTGTAGCCTTAGTGGAAACACCTTTGTGGAAATGGAAACGGCTACCGGGAGTGGCAGTCAGAAATCCTTTATTCTTGGGGTGCCTGGGTGGCTCAGTCAGTTAAGCGTCTGACTTCGGCTCAGGTCATGATCTCGCGGTCCGTGAGTTCGAGGCCCACGTCGGGCTCTGTGCTGACAACTCAGAGCCTGGAGCCTGTTTCAGAATCTGTGTCTCCCTCTCTCTGACCCTCCCCCATTCATGCTCTGTCTCTATCTCAAAAATAAATAAATGTTAAAAAAAATTTTTTTAAAAATAATAAAAGAAATCCTTTATTCTTGCTAGGGAAGGTCAGTAGACATTGAGGGTGAGGGGAAGAAGGCTGTGAGCTGAAGGAGACACAGGGCAGGACACAAAAACACAAGGAGAGCGCATTTCATCAGCATGAACTAAGACAATGGTGACTGACCCCTCCAGCCGTCCTTGCTTCTCTTCTTTCCAGCCATCACTCTATTGACTCGCTCTCCTCGTCCGCTTTCCTGACCATCTTCCCCCGTCCACCTTGACCCCGAGACTGCTCACCTCTCTGTGTCCACAGCACTCAAGACGGAACCCCTTTTTGTTTTTCCCTAGGATCAAAAAGGTCTCCCCTGCCGATGCTTATCGGAACTTGTGTCTAGCTGTCATTGGTAAGAAGACTCTGACCTACCTGGTCCTGGAAGGTGGTAGCCACAGTGACAAGCTGCTGCTGCTGTTGTGTGAGCCACTGAAACACTCCAGATGTAACCTGCAGTATCTGAGATAGATCTCCCGGTCCTTGCTTTTCTCAGCAGTCATCTGATGCCGTGCGCTAGCTACCCCATGCCCCTGGGTGAACAGGAAAGGAGACAGACCTACTCGGATCGGATGCCACGTTAAACAGGGGACGTAGTCTCGAACAGAGGCAGAAACCCCATCCACATTCTTTTTTCTCCAGCTAGCTCGTCTTGTGCATTGAATAACGAGCCCCGAGGGCAAAGAAACACCCAGAATTCCGCACTGTCCTCTGGCTCAGGGACATGGTGTCTTAGACTCCAGGTTGTCTACATGGTAGGATTCAGAGCAACCATCAACCCTAACTGACCACTCAGCAATACCACAGAAGCATCAAGTATCCTGGCCACTGGTATTTCACTGATTTGAGCAATTCCTCAGAGACCGCCCCCCCACCCAATGAGCACTCTGATGATCATCGCCCACCTAGGAAACCGTTTTTCCTTCCTTTGGTTTAGTTGGGTGGCAGCCTGAGGTACAGGCTAGCACCACAAGTTTGTTTTGTTTTTGGATTTGAGCTCACTTCCAAATACCATTTTTTACCTCTAGGATTCTGAGCTGTTTCCTCATCCATAAAACGGGGTCTTGAGCATTGAATGAAACAGGTATATGACCTGTTTTGCACAGGGGGAAGACACAAAGGGTAGCTCTTTCCCTATGGATGATTTTTGATGTTGTTCCTCATTTAATTAGAAAAAAAATGTTACTCTAAAGTTTTGTTAAGTGATGTTTCTAAGTGGGTACACTAAACCTTGGCAAATGTCTGAATCAGAATCTCCCACTTAGGCTCACAGGATTTGAGACCCTTCACATTCCACCCTGTCTGTATTCCAATGACTTAAGCAAATTTATAACCTCTTCATTATAGGCTAATCTCTGAGGCCAGAAAGGTACTAATTTTAAGAACTCCCTATGGGGCGCCTGGGTGGCTCAGTTGGTAAAGCGTCTGACCTTGGCTCAGGTCATGATCTTGCGGTTTGTGAGTTGGAGCCCCGCCTCGGGCCCTGTGCTGACAGCTCGGAGCGTGGAGCCTGCTTCCGATTCTGTGTCTCATCTCTCTCTGCCCCTCCCCCGCTCATGCTCTGTTTCTCAATAATAAACGCTAATTTTTCTTTTTTTTAAAGGCAGTTTCACCTTTTGGGATGAGCACTGGGTGTTGTATGGAAACCAATTTGACAATAAATTTCATATTTAAAAAAAAAAGGCAGAGTTTGAGCAGTAACAGGCCACGTTAGTGAAACTTCATGCCTAATTGTATTATAGATTTTTTTCTCTTACATGAGGTTGGATGTTGATCAAATGGCAATGGGGACATTTGAAGAAGCAAAGGAGATCAATTCTCAGTACTAATTCAGGTCAGGGTTGGGCACATATTGGAGTAGAATGAAATGGAAATCCAGTATATAGTCTTCAGGGAAGCATAGTAAGCTGATGTGGCCTCTCTGTCCTCCCAGAAGAATGGCTTTCCCCCATTTATCTCACAGGCTGGGATCCTGTTCTGACACCACTCAGCAATGGGCTTATTTCTTCTCAGCCCTTGAAGTCAACTAGTCCCTCACATGCCTGAACCTCACAGCAAATGAGCTTACAGATGAGAGTGCCAGGTTGCTGTGCAAGACTCTGAGACACCCCAAGTGCTTCCTGCAGAGGCTGTCGTAAGTGCTGCCTCTGTTCCCATGGAGCATCTCCACACTAGGTCTGGGGCCACATAGGGAACAGCACTGGTAACACCTGGATTTGCTGGGCGACCCATATGGGGCTTCCCCGACATAGACCCCTAGCTCTCAGTTTTGGTCCCAGGTGGATAATTCAAGCATCTTTCTTGCCCTTCTCCCATTCCTGGTCCTTCGGGCTTTGATCATGAGCACATGTTATAGGGGGTGCTGAATTAACAAGAAGGGATGTCAGCCAAGAAGGCTGGGCTTTGGAAATGTTCTCACGGTCTTGCTACATGTGCGGTGCTTTTGCAGGTTAGAAAACTCTCATCTTACAGAAGCCTGTTGCGAGGAGCTCTCTTCTGCTTTGATCGTCAACCAGGCGCTGACGCACCTGTCCTTGGCCAACAACAACCTTGGGTGGGGTGAAACTTTTATGTGGGGGTCTGAGTCACCCTGTCAACTACGGAACCTGGTATAAGTCTGTGTGTGTGCGCACCTGCATTCAGGTAGGACAGATAGGAGAATGAAATTGGCAAGACCCTGGTACAAATTAGGGAAAGGACAGGTAGAAACAGATAGGAATATTCACATGCCTTTCAGAGCAGGGCTTACCTTCTGACCTCTTCCTATGTCAGAAATTTGGGATAGACAGTTGGTTCTTGGGTCTGATGTTTTGTGTATGTTTTTAAAGTCCACATGACCTACTTGTTCCTATAACTGTGAAGGGGTTGAGTTATGTGGTAGGGTTCAATACTTTCTTTCTTTCCTGCAAATGGCTAGATGGTAAAGATTTTAGACTTTATGGGCCATAGGGTCTCTCTTGCAAGTATTCAGCTGTGCCATTGCTGAGTTGAACATGTAAGGAAATGAAGTGTGGTTGTGTTACACTAAAACCTTATTCACCAGAAACAGGTGGTGGGCTGGATTTGACCCATGGGCTGTAATTTGCTGATCCTTGTTATATGGGAATAATCCCAGCATGGAATACCTGTTCCCATTAGAAGCATAGTTAGGGTAACATTCAACAGACTGGGCAGAGTTAGAGGCTTATTTCTGTTCAGATTTTTTTTTCTTGGCTTTGATTTCCCTGAGCTGCTTATTCTCCTGGGGGCACTTCTGTCTGCCCATTAGCCTTATGGCTTCTAGCTGGATTAATCTAGGCTCTCCTTTAATCCAGATGTGCTCCAGTCATTTAAGAGCAAAAAGAGAAAACAAGTTTTCGGCTTATAGTGGCATATAAAGAAAATGAAAAGATCTAATGAATACTGTTTAGGTAGGACATAGGAAGAACACAAAATTCTACAAGGCTGTCTGTGTAGTGACATCATCATGTCTTTAGAGTTGTCTTAGGCATCTAAACAAAAAATGTCCAGGGGCGCCTGGGTGGTGCAGTCAGTTAAGCGTCCCACTTCGGCTCAGGTCATGATCTCGCAGTTCGTGAGTTTGAGCCCCTTGTCAGGCTCTGTGCTGACAGCTCAGAGCCTGGAGCCTGCTTTGGATTCTGTGTGTGTCTCTCTTTCTCTGCCCCTCTCCTGCTTGTGCTGTCTCTCAAAAATATATAAATGTCAAAGTTTAAATAAAAAATGTCCAATGCTCATTAAGCACTCACTGTGTGCAAGGGACTTTACTAAATTTTACAAAGATTTTTTAAAAATTCTTGGGGCGCCTGGGTGGCGCAGTCGGTTAAGCGTCCGACTTCAGCCAGGTCACGATCTCGTGGTCCATGAGTTCGAGCCCCGCGTCAGGCTCTGGGCTGATGGCTCGGAGCCTGGAGCCTGTTTCCGATTCTGTGTCTCCCTCTCTCTCTGCCCCTCCCCCGTTCATGCTCTGTCTCTCTCTGTCCCAAAAATAAATAAAAAACGTTGAAAAAAAAATTAAAAAAAAAATTCTTACAAGCCATGAGATAGTTACCTTTATTTCAGATTTACTAATTGGAAAACCAACACTTAGCCACTTAGCTTGCCTGTGGTCACATCTATGTGGTAGGTATAAAGCCCCCTCTAGAAACTGAAATGCCAAAGATCATTGCTTTAAATACGCAGAGTTGATGTTGGAACAAGCCTCCACTTAGCCTACAAAACTCAATCTTATATTTTGAGTTCCCCTCCCTAAACTTCTCGGGTTTACCAATGACTTTAGGATTTCACATACTACAAAGCATGGTGTCTTTTGGTCTAGTTATCATCCCTGAACTTCAGGGTCTGTGGCCGCGGTTGCAATTATGCCATGGTTGGGGCACAGGGCTGGGACGGTTGATTACAGACCCACCTGTCTAAATGTACCATGTGACCATCCTTCTGTGTGGTCTGGCCTCCTAGTCAGAGGGCTTTGTAGAAACCTAAGCTTGTAGGAAAGTCTACAGAGTTTAAACGACAAACCCAGTCACTAGGTATCTGGAAACTTGAGCTTTTGGTACACCACAGTCCTGTTGGGATGATTTAAATACAAGCCATGAAATAAAATCTCTCTCTCTCTCTACAGCAAGAGTAGAACCCTGGTGGCCTAACCACGCAGAAAATAAATGGGACCTCAGATTCAGTCTTGGGTCTGTCTGACCCTAGAGCCTAAGCACTTGACCTATAGGACATGCTGCTGTTCTAGGAATATCTGTATCTTAAGCATATGTCTGTGTCTGCATAATAAAAGGTGGCAGACAAAGGTCAGTTGAACCCTCTAACACTCAGGCAGGGTGGGCCTGATGTAATGATTTCACGTGCACGTTTTCACGTACAGGCCTGCCTGAAAGTCTGTAGCTCACAGTGGAAGGTGTGTGCTGTTGGAAGGAGCAACCACTTTGCAGGGCGTAAGTCAGAAGAATCCAACGGTCTTTGCAGGTTATCACGTTGCAACATAACCAGACGTGGCTGTAGACACCTCTCAAAGCTGCTCCAGGAAGACTCCAGCTTAACAAACTTGGATCTGGGGTTCAGCCCCATAGCTACTGGATCATGGTATCTCTGCGAGGCCTTGAAGAAGCCAAATTGTAACCTAAGATGTCTCGGGTAGGTACTTTGGCTCGTTTTTTAAGGTGCTGTGGAGATACGTAATCTTCCTGAGGTGTTTTAGAATGCAGACTGCAATAGTCTCTCTCCTCCAATTTAGGAGGCAAATCCCTGCAGAAATCCTAAGCACCCGGTTTACCTGTATTGATAGTCATTCAGAAGGCCTGGAGGAGTAGGTTAGAGGTGTGGACAGCCCCCAGTAGAGTGGGCTTCAGGGGCACACAGCTTCTGTGTAAGCAGGATCCAGTGAGCAGGACACAGTGGGCCTGCCTCAACTCAGTGATCAGGGGACCATGGATGGATACTGCCCCCAGGAAAGGCGGTGACTCCATCGATGGGACGGTAGGCTCCACACCACCTTCTCCCTCCCACGTCTCGGTCAATTGCATCTCACTGATGCAAAGTACTTTGCAACTAGAACACTATTGGAAAGAGAATCTGGGTCATGTAACAGCTTCCCTGCCCTTGCGGAGATGAGAAAGTACACTAGAACACAGGGTGATTCTGTTTAACATCTTGGCTGTACTGGAGAACTCTTAAAATTCCTGATGGTCAGTCTGCCTCCTAAAACTGATGAAATTTAGGGGAAGTGGAACCCGGCATCCAAGTCTTCAGAGGTATTCCAGACGATTCCAGTTTTCACGAAGTTTGAGCTCCCTTGAATTAGACGTTGGGGAAGACGCTGAACAAGCAAATCCAGTGTCCACAGGTTAGGGTTGATCTTTTTTTTGATCATGGAACGAGGACCTGGCATCCTAGCCGAGGTATTGAACAGGGGCTCTGACCTCAAACTGGGGTTCAGATGCCATCTGATACTCATTGGCAGTGACATCCGATGTTCCAATTTCCCCTTTATGGAATGCATGATCCTATAGGATTTCTCCTCACAATTTCACACCTAACGCATTTATGGAGTTACTTTGTGGGCTCATCAACCTCGCGATAAAGTTTCATGCAGCAGGTGCGTGAATCCATATTTATTACAGAATCTCAGAGTGTTCCCTGTGACCACGGCTCTTTGTGTCTACCTTCATCTCAGGCTTTTTTCCCCAGCTTGCGGCGCATCTTCAACTGACTTTTCAGTTCCCAGAACACACCCAGCTCCTTCCCACTGTGCAAAGTCTTTGTTCTTACTCTTTGGTTTCCTTTGTTCTGGGTAGAGCACTCAGACCCTTCAATTTGCAGAGATATCTGCTAACATTTCACTTCTTAGTTTGGCTATTATAGGGGGCAACAAACTAGTTTCGATCATTCCAGATCTCCTGATTATCCTACCATGGTACACTCTGTTCTCTATAAATTGTGGCATTTTCCTACCCAATCACTATAAGTGTTTATAGACTATAAGTCTATAAGTCTTTTAAAAATGTGTATTTTTGATAGGCATGAAGTTTGTGCATATGTGTGAGTAGGGGAGGGGCAGAGAGAGAATCCCAAGCAGGCTTTGCGCTGTTAGCTCAGAGCCTGACATAGGGCTTGAACTCATGAACTGTGAGATCGTGACCTGAGCCAAAATCAAGAATTGGATGCTTAACTGACTGAGCCACCCAGCTGCCCCTATAATTTGTTAAATTGAAAATTCACACAATATAAAATGTGCCATTTAAAAGTGTATAACTTGGTGGCTTTTGCTATACTTATTATCTATCACCCCAAATGGGGACTCCAGACCTCTTGGCCCCTGGTGACCACACATCTATTTTCTGTCTCCATTCTATACCTATCTTGCTATCCATATACAATTCGGTATATTCCGTATAAACAGAGTCCTACATAGAGTAAGTAGCTTTTCGTGTTGGGCTTCTTTCAGTGAGTATATTTTCTTTTTTCTTTTTTTTTTTTAATATATGAAATTTATTGTCAAATTGGTTTCCATACAACACCCAGTGCTCAGTGAGTATATTTTCAAGATTGATCTACACTGGAGCAGGTATAAATCCTTCATTCCTTTATATGGCGGAACAATATCCCATTGTAGGGATCTACCACAATTTGTTAATCCATTTATCCATTGTGAGTTTTATTTCCGAGGGGGATGGAATTTATTTCTTGTATCTGCAGTGCCTGTTATAGCACCTGGGGCAGCAGAATGATGGTTAGTGATGTGGGACATAGACGTGCAGATGGTTCAGAACTCAAGGGTACATGGCTGAGGGGGCGGTCTGGCTTGAGTCAGCCCACTGGGCTCTTTATAAGCTAGCATGAACCGTATCAACCATAAAGGGTCCCACCCTCTGTTTCCCACTGGCAAACGCATCTTTTAGTCTAGGAAGAGCTCTAGAACAAGGAGGCGAGGAACGGAGGCGATGTTCACATACCATGCCTTACTGAGTATAATTGATTCACTGGAACGTCTAGGAGAAAACAGTCCATCTCTTCACCAACTAGAAGGCTTCTGTCCTCTTCTTCCTGCTTTCCTTTCGCACCTCACGTTCATTTTGAGACCCCTCCTTCCAGACATCTAGCAGATGACCATCGACACCTCCAGTGCTTAACGCTCGCATTGAGGCCACCAACTCTCCCGTGGAGTGTGGCATGATCCCTGAGATGGCCCTTGATTTCCTGAAGTTTGTTCTCAACCCATCTCCCTGAAGTACCTGTCAAGCTTCAAGCCAGACCACGGGCAGCTGTTTCAAAAGACCCAAAAGCTCCTTCCCTGTGCCACTGCAGGTCAAATCTGAAGGTTTTTCCAGGAGTCTACAAGACCCTCCCCCAGCTTGGCATTTCAGCTACAGTGAAATTGTATCAGTGGCTTAGGTCCCCCACTTACCATAATGGCCCCACTCTCCTCTTTTTACTTTTTTTCTCCTATCATCTCCCCAATGAGGGATTCACCAACCACCATAAAGCTACCGAATGCTTCTCTGGCCAGTTGATCCTAATCCTGCTAACGTGGCTTCTCTACCACCATCCACTGTCTTCCGCGTTCTGAGGGAAGTCTGATGTCACTAAAATAAGCTCCATGAAGAAAATAATTTTTTTCTTTCCTATCTTCACTACTAGGTCCCCAGCCAGCAAAACGAGTGCATCTAGCAACACGGTAGGTTCTAAGTGAGTACTGACTGGGTCTCTGTGCTTTTTCCCCACAGGCTCTGTGGCTGCTCCATCACCCCCTCCTGTTGTCAGGGTCTTGCACTGGTGGTAGTCAGCGCTCAGAGGCTGGAAACTCTGGACCTGAGCTGGAATACCTTGGGGCAGAGCAGAATAATGATGCTCTTTGAGGCTTTAAAACAGAATAACGGCCCCTTAAAGATACTCAGGTTGGAGACGGATGAATCTAGCATGGAAGTCCAGAAGCTACTGAAGGATGTAAAAGACAGCAATCCAAATCTGACAATCGAAAGAAGTGATGCCAGAACCACCAGATCCCCATGGTGCGACTTTGTCTTTAATACCCTGAGATCCTTCTTAATGACTACGTGTCTTAAAGGGGGTGATCTGAGAGCTCTAAGACCCACCATGAATGAAGACCAGAGGGTCAAATGTTAATCACTGGGTCAAATAGGTACAATTTAGTGCTGGCTTTCCCTCTCTGGTTTCACAGTAAATTCTGCACAAGTCACATACCGACTTTATGTCACAATGTCTATCTCACAAGGACACAAGCATAATAAAAGGCAAAGAACTTTGAGGTTGTGCTTATACGCCTGAGACCTAACTTAGACTTAACTTTATACTTGGTATACTTTGTCTAGGAAGAAATATTACTTAGTTCACCGATGGTTATGTTGGTTTCTTTCATTTTTCTGCCCTCGCTCAGGTATTTCTTGGCCAAATTAAAAATTTTTTAATGTTTATCTTGAGAGAGAGAGAGAGCATGAGCAGGGGAGGGGAAGAGAGAGGGAGGGAGGGAGAGAGAGAATCCCAAGCAGGCTCTGTGCCAGCACACAGGACTCAAACTCATGAACCGCGAGATCATGACCTGACCTGAAACCAAGAGTCAGACGCTTTTTTTTTTAATTGGAAGAATATTTTTATTAGAGTCAGATGCTTAACGAACTGAGTCACCCAGGCACCTCTCTTGACCAAATTTAATAGGTGCCTGATGGGTCTACATGATCAGTGTGGTGTGTACCCTCCTTAGTCAGTTTTAGGATATTCTAAGCCAGAACTTTTTCTGTAAAAAGCCAGATAGCTAAAATGTTAGGTCACTCTCACAACGATTCCACTTTGCTATTGTAGGGTGAAAACAGCCATAGACAATTCATAAATAAATGGGCATGGCTGTGTTCCAATAAAACTTTATTTATAAAAATAGGCAAGGGGCCAGATTTGGCCGATGGGCCATAGTTTGCCAACCCATGTTCTAATCTATACTAATACTTATGAAATACAAATCTGATCGCATCATTGTTGTTTTTAACCTTTCAGTGATTGTGTGTGTCTGTGTGTAATCCATTGCATTAGAAACCACAGCTTTCCCTGTTACCACATCCCTATTGCTGATAACTCACAGAGAGGGTGCAAAGGCCACTTTCGAACTTTCTTGAAAAAAAAATGCAGAATCACCAGTTAGCACTAATCCCCAGGCACTGACAAAAGTGGGTGATCTATATCCTCACTTGATTTTTCTACCAAACTTAAAGTAGTCCAATCACGTATCTCTGAGGAATGACAACACTGATATGGGGATGTTACAAAAACAGTGACCTACAGTTGGTGACTTAAGCAGAGAGCTTAAATAACACAGAACTGCTTCCTTTGGATTTAGGATAACATTTTGGTGAAGTTTTCTGCCCTGACATTTTCACGTGATGGATCTATTAAAAAATCCCAAATTTTTAGGGGAGACAAAAAGGTCTTTCTAAAGCCTCATTCTTGAAGAATGATTGCCTGCCATATAATTGAAAGCTGACAGGTGTTGTCCCTCAGCATTTTGGAGGTACCATTCAATGCTTTGTCCTTTATTGTGGGTGTTGGGATTTCTGCTAATTGCCGCTACTTTGTAGGTGATTATTCCTTTCATCCTGGCTGTTGTGGAGATGATCTCCTGTCTGCACACTGACTTCTTTTTAAAAACTTTAAAAAATATGTATTTATTCTTGAGACAAAGCACAAGCAGGAAGGGGAAGAAAGAGAGGGAGAGAGAGAGAGAATACCAAGCAGGGTCCATGATGACAGCACAGAGTCCAACGCAGGGTTCGCACCCACAAGCTGTGAGATCATGACCCGAGCTGAAGTCAGACGCTTCACCGACGGAGTCTCCCAGGCGCCCCATGTACACTGATGTTTTTGATAGGGATTTCATTTCCTACTTTTTATTTGCTTTATGCTGTAGGGATTCAGAATTTGGGGGGAAAAAAACCTCAGCTCAGCCCCTTTATCTGTGTATTGTCCCCCTTCCAAGTTCTAGATCGTCTCCTCGTTTCATCTTTTCATCTTTTCATCTCTCTTGTGCATTTTTCTCTGGGCTGTGTTGTGGGTTAAGCATCACATTAGTTCGTTGAAAGAGAACTAGTCAGCCAGAAGTTAAAGTCCACAAATCAACACAGGATTCTTCTTACTGTCTCAAGGGTGGAAACAGTGTGGCTTAATTTAGCAACTCAGTGGTACCAGGAAGGACCTGGGGTTTTTTTGTTTTTTTTGTTTTAACTATTTGGCATGACCATCTTATCAAGATAAATCTGCTCCAGTGCTCAAGGTTGCTGTAGTATTGGGTGTTCCACCCAGCAGATACCAGTTTACTGGGCTTCTGCATAACTGTGTTTACTGGGGTGTGGACGGACAAGGATTTCAGGGAAAGAGACCGTGGAGGATTTGCGTCGGGCTCAGGAGAAGTGATCAAGTTATTGGAGGCAGTGCTGAGTCAGAATCCAAGTTTCCACTTGGATACGGGGCCTTTAAAAAAAAAAAAAAAAAAGATACAAACATTGTGGCGGCTGGTCCCGACTGAACACGTCTGGCTCAGACCCTGTGTTGGATATTGGGTATTTAAAATACGTTTTTGCTGAAACGTTGCTGCAGCCCTCCAAACGCCCCCCAAAAGGTCCTATTATCTTACCTATTTGTAAATAAACACGGTGGATTCAACGGTCCACTATGACATAGCATCTAAGAAGCAGACAGACTTGGGGCACCTGGGTGGCTTGGTCGGTTAAGCGTCCGACTTCGGCTCAGGTCATGATCTCACGGTCCTGAGCTCAAGCCCCGCGTCGGGCTCTGTGCTGACCGCCCAGAGCCTGGAGCCTGTTTCAGATTCTGTGTCTCCCTCTCTCTCTGCCCCTCCCCTGTTCATGCTCTGTCTCTCTCTGTCTCAAAAATAAATAAACGTTAAAAAAAAAAGTAAAAAAAAAAAAGAAGCAGACAGACTCGAAACCAATGTTCGCTACATCGTAAAGTTTAGCTTCCTTTGTGCAGGAATTTAAAAGTCTTAAGGATTTGGGGGTCAAACGGCATAAAATTTTAGTGGTTCTCAGGAGTGACTTTGCCACCCATGGGTCATTGGGCAACGTTTGCAAATATTTTTATTGTCACAACTAGAGGGTGCTCCTGGCATCTAGTGGGCAGAGCCCGGGGATGCTGCTGGACATTTACAAGGCACGGGACAGCCCCTGCAACAAAGAATGAGCCACTCAAAATTTCAGTTGTGCTAAAATTGAGACCCTCTACAGGCTCTGCATTCATTACTACAGACTAAGTGTCCTCAACCAGGGGATACTTCGCAATGTCTGTAGACTTTTGGTGATAAAATACACATATCAAATTTACCACTGTCATCGCTTAAAAGTGTGCAGTTTAGCGATGCGTCCTGGGTGGCTCAGCTTATGCGTCCAACTTCGGCTCAGGTCATGGTCTCAGAGTTCATGGGATCGAGCCCCACATTGGGCTCTGTGCAGCTCAGAGCCTGGAGTCTGCTTTGGATTCTGTGTCTCCTCCTTCTCTCTCTCTCCTCTACTTGTGCTCTCTCTCAAAAATAAACATTAAAAAACAAAAAAGCCAAAAGTGTACAATTTAGCAGCAGTTAGAGTTCTGCTAACCATCCTACGACACACACGACAGCCCCATAAAACAAAACCAAAAAAAAAAACACCAAAAACCAGAAACACCCATAAACACAGAGAATAAACAGGTGGTTGCCAGAGGAGAGGTGGGGGAGGGGGGATGATCAGCATAGGTGAAGGGGTTTAAGAGGTACAAACTTAGAGTTACAAAATAAGTCACAGGGATGAAAAGTCCAGCAGAGAGAATATGATCAACAATATTGCAGTAACAGAAATTGACAGATAGTAGCTACACTCGCAGTGAGCATCGACGCGCATAGAATTGAAGCCCAGTGTTGCACACCTGAAGCTAATCAAACGTTGTCAATCATTCTTCAATAATAACGATAGAAAAACTCACTCCATCTTTCTGAGGTTGAAACCCCCGCAGCAGCGGACAGCCCGCCAGGCCTCCTGGCTGATCTGAGGTCCTCAGGGCACTGCACCACGCTGGGTAAAAACACCAAGGAGGAGGACTCTACTCTTCCTTCTCTATCTTTCAGACAGCAGGTGTGTGTGTGTGTGGGGAGGGCACTGCCCACACCTGTGCCTCCAGCAGACCCCCGCCCCCAGCCTCAGCCCCTCACTAGCTCAGCTCTGCAGGCGCCAGTGGGCCTCTGGGCTGAGCCTTGCACCTCCTACCCTCCAAGCCTGCAGAGCCTGGGGAATCCAGACAGAAAGTGCAGGACCATCCTGTGCCCGGGAAAGGACAGACACCCTGCAGGTGTGGGGTGATCTCACCTGGGCTCTTCCAGCGCTGAGTCCCAGGGGAGGATCCCGGCGTCGGAGGGTCAGTCCTGTCCCCAACGGCACGCTTTGTTGACCCTCTTCTTGCTTAGCACGGAGTAGCTGGGAAAGACAGATGTGGGTTAGAAGCTCACTTCTCCTATAAAAAGACTCAGTGCAGAATTTGGCATGGAAAGCTGAATCCTAAAGAAGATTCAGGGTTTGATCCTCCTTCCCAGACACTTGCTAGACCTTCTCTTTCAGCTCATCCCAATTTCATGATTGCAAACAGGTTACCTGAGAATGCCACGTGTCTGGGTCAATCCATGATAGACCCTGGGAGGGGGGCAGAGGTGGAACATTCCATCATGCATCAAGCGGGGGGAGCCAGAAGTGAAACATTCCATCACAGACCCAGCCAGGGGACAGCAAGAGGTGGAACATTCAACCATACACCCACGGGGCAGCTAGAGCTGGAACATTCCATCGTAAACCCAGGGGAGCAAGAAGTGGAACATTCCATAATGGGCCAAGGGGAGGAGCTAAAAGTGGGACAATCCATCACAGACTGGGGGGGGAGGGTAGCCAGAAGTGGAACATTCTATCATGAGCTAAGGGGGGCAGGGATCCAGAAGTGGAACAATCCATCATAGACACAAGGGGTAGGGGAGAACCCGAAGTGGAATATTCCATCACAAACCCAGGAGGGAGCCAGAGGTGGAACATTCCACCATGGGCAAAGGGGGTGAGCCAGAAGTGCATCATTCCATCATAGATCCAGGGGGGAACCAGAGGTGGCACATTCCATCATAGACCCAAGGGGCAGTCAGAAGTGGCACATTCCATCACAGACCCAGGGGGGAGCCAGAAATGGAACATTCCACCATAGACAGGGTGGGGAGGGACAGCCAGAAGTGGAACAGTCTATCTTTGGACAAGGGAAGAGCCAGTGGAACATTCCATCATGGGCCAAGGGGAGGAGCTAAAAGTGGGACATTCCATCACAGACCTGGGGGGGGGGTAGCCAGAAGTGGAATATTCCATCACATACCCATGGGGGGAGCTAGAAATGGAACATTCCACCATAGACAGGGTGGGGAGGGAGAGCCAGAAGTGGAACAGTCTATCTTAGGACAGCCAGTGGAACATTCCATGATAGATGGGGAGGGAGTGCTGGTGGAGCCAGAAGTGGAATGTTACACAACAGACAAGGGGGATAACCAGAAGTAGAATGTTCTATGACAGACCAGGGTGGAGCCAAAAGTGGAACAACCCATCATAGACCTGGGCAGGGGGAGACAGAAGTGGAACAATCCATCATAGACCGGGGTGGCGGGGGGGGGGGGGGGGGGAGGGAGAGAGAGAGAGAGAGAGAGAGAGACCCAAAGTGGAACATTCCATCACTAGCTAAGGGAGGGAGCCAGAAGTGGAATATTTCATCATGGGCCAAGGGGAGGAGCTAAAAGTGGAACATTCCATCACAGACCTAGAGGGCAGCTAGAGGTGGAACATTCCATCATAGACCAAGGGGGGGACCAGAAGTGGAACATTCCACCATAGGTTAAGTGGGGAGCTAGAAGTGGAACATCCATCATGGACAGAGGAAGGAGGCAAAAATGGAACCTTCCACCATAGACAGAATGGGGAGGGAGAGCCAGAAGTGGAACAGTCTATCTTAGGACAAGGGGGGGAAGCCAGAAATGGATGTTCCACGACATACGGGGGGGGGGGGGGGGGGGGGAAGCCAGAAGTGGAACATTCCACAACAGACAAGGGGGGGGGGGAGAGCCAGAAGTGGAATGTTCCACAACGGACAAGGGGGGGGAAAGCCAGAAGTGGAATGTTCCACAACGGACAAGGGGGGGAAGCCAGAAGTGGAATGTTCCACAACGGACAAGGGGGGGAAGCCAGAAGTGGAATGTTCCACAACAGACCAGGGTGGGGAGCCAGAAGTAGAACGTTCGAATAAGGCGGGGAGCCAGAAGTGGATCATCCCATCATAGATGAAGGGGGGAACCAAAAGTGGAACATTCCATCATAGACCCAGTGGGAAGCCAGAAATGGAACATTCCATCACAGACCCAGGAGGGAGCCAGAGGTGGAACATTGCACCATGGGCCAAGGGGGTGAGCCAGAAGTAGATCATTCCATCATAGACCCAAGGGGGAGCCAGAGTTGGAGCATTCCATCACAGACCCAGGGAGGAGCCAGAGGTGGAACATTGCAACCTAGACTAAAGTTGTAGCCCTCACACTTGGGTAGGGAGAAACCCGCAGTATGCAGAGCACAGGTACAATGCACTCCTTGAGGATGGATGCAGACAGACTAGGGAAATGCCCTTCTTCCTGAAGAGGCAGAGGCCCCTGTGCATAGCTCAGGACCCCAGGAGCAGACAGCTATGGTGATGGGTGAGTGGAACTCACTGGGACAGAGCTGGGCTGGGCTCTCTCCATCAGATCCACTGCCCAATATCCCTTCCTACATCTCTGCCCACTGGGGTTCTCACTCAGACTCTCTCAGAGCTTGCCAAAGTCCTGCTCTGACGCCCAGGCTAACCTCCCGGATCTCTCTCTAGCCCCCGTGGTTCTCACCTTGGGGTGATTCTTCTCCCACCCCATCAATGTCCAGAGACACTTTCTGGCTGTCACCCTTGGGGAAGAGGATTCTACTGGTGTCTGGCGAGTAGAGGCTAAGATGCTGTTAAACATTCTGTCCTGCACAGGGTCAGTACTCCCTACCCCTATAACAAAGAATGATCTGGCCCCAAATATCAGTAGTGTTGAGGTTGAGAAACACTGGCTTAGATGATTCTCTGCCAGAAAGTAAGAACCACCTTGGACGATTCAATCTGGAACAGATGCAGGGTTGCACTCCAAGGCAATTCTCCAGACTCAGCTGAGTCAGACATCTCTGTATTGTAGAGGACTAGCCATAGGTCTCATGTCAATGAGAAGAGATAAATCAAAGCTGGAAACGATGCATAAACAAAAAACGATGCATTTTACAAAGAAGGAAGTTTAAAAGTCCTCTATCTGGCCCTGCTGACTTCATCACCCCCTTCCCCGAGCTCACTTCCTGCAGCCACGCTGGGCACCCACTATTTTCCCAAGCATGCTTCCTTCATTCCGCATGCACTGTTCCCTCTGCCTGGAGGTGGGGGGCGGTCACCAGCTGTCCCCTGGCCGGAGCTCATGCAGCTCCCCCCCCAGCTCCTCCCACCACCCTGTTTATATCCTTCTGGGCCTGAGTTTCTTAACTAGGGGTAGTTTTGTCCCCAAAGGGACATTGGCATTATCCGGGGTCGCAGGTAGGGGGGTGCCCCTGGCATCTAGTGGATAGAGGCCATGGATCCAGCTAAACATAATGCTCAGGACAGTCACTGCTATGGACTGAACTGTGCCCCCTCTCCCCCAGAGGTATAAGTTGAAGCCCTAATCCCCATGGGACTGCATTTGGGGCTAGGGTTTTTAGGAGATCATGAAGGTGAAATGAGACCATAATGATGGGCTTCTAATCTGACAGGAGTGCCGGTCTTATCAGAACGGGAAGGGAGAGATCTCTGTCTCCCTGTGCCCACACCAAGGAAAGGCCATCTCCCCAGCAGGAAGAGGCCCTTATGTTGGCCAGCACCTCAATCTTGGACTTCCCAGTCTCAGGACTACAAGGAAATAAGTTTCTGTTCTTAAGCCACCCAATCTGTGGTATTTTGTTATGGCAGCTGAGCTGATTTAGGGAATCCCCCCACAGTACAGGATCATCTGGCCCCGGATTAGAGGGGTGCAGAGGTTGAGAGGTGCCCCTAACATGCTGCATTTGGGGGTCTCAGACGTGCATGTGCAAGCCGAGATGTCCTGGTGGGTGTCTGACTTGCAGGCAGGTGACCGTCCTGGTGTTTCACACTATCCACAATGTTAGGTAGCAATTTATATAACAGTTACATTGTTACCTTAAACAACTACCACCGTGTGAACATATGATTTAGATGCAGGTATGGTATGTGCGTATGTAAGGAAATAGCTAAGCTAAACATAAAGGTGCTTGACAGAAATATCGGGGACATTGTGTGTTGGAGTTTCCAAGGGCTTTTAAATGGATTATAGGAATATAGAGGTCAAAAGCATTTAGCAAAAAACCCAAAAAACAAAACACAAAAAGGCATTTACCGACTATGACTCATAAACCAAAGTGCGAGTTGCAGTATAACATATATCAGAAAAACACCGTGACTTGAATACAACTAAAGAAATTATACATATAACATATAACATATAATATGGGCATTGAACACTCTTAAAATCTACAAGGCAATCTTTTAAAAATATTTATGTGTAAGAGCTCTTTACCTGATCAGAATTCCAAAAGGCAAACTGACTGTCAGAAAGGACAGTTGTTAGGAGAAATAATAAAAGTCTATATATCTCCACCAATAAACTCATGAATCATAAATGTATCATTACCTGCTGATTTGTGTAGCACTTCATTCAGCAGTGAGCAGGGCACAAGCATAGGTATAGAAAAGCGACTGTGAACTGGGGCACCTGGGTGGCTCAGTTGGTTGAGCGTCTGACTTCAGCTCAGGTCATGAGCTCGCAGTCCGCGGTTTTGAGCCCCGCCTTGGGCTCTGTGCTGACAACTCAGAGTCTGAAGCCTGCTTCAGATTCTGTGTCGCCCTCTCTCTCTGCTGCTCCCCCGCTCATCCTCTCTTTATCAAAATAAATAAAAATTTAAAAAAAAGAAAGAAAAGTGACTGTGAACAGAGTTGGGATTTTTCCAAATTAGAACAACTTTGGTGGTAGGAAAATGATGAGTCCAGGTTGGTTAGAAGATGCCGATAAAATAACCCAAAGTTTCCCCCTCCCCCCCGCCAAAAAAAATGGGGTTCAGAGAGACGGATTCGATTTGGGCATGTGTCTTAGAGAAACTGAAACCATGGCATTAAGTGAGATACACCCATACTTGTGTCCAGAGAAAGGCGGGTCTACCGTGGAACCCACAAGCCCTGAGGGTGGAGATCCTTTCAAGGAGGAAGTGGTCATACCACTGGCAAAGAAACAAAGGTGAGCTGGGAGGCATCCGCCGCAAGTTCCAGAAGGCCCAATAGCGTTTTTGGTTTTTTCTTCACAACAACAGCTTCAGCGGAAGTATGGAGGTGGAGAAACCAGATCTCAGAGGGTTGACACCTGAGTGCGAGAGGCTAAGCAGAACGCTGGTCTTTAGAGCCACAGGCCAGTAAGAGTAGAGGGGGTGGACGCTTGCCCACATAACCGTCTGTGTTCTGAAGCTTGAGCTCTCATTCCTAACTCAGGGTTGGAATAGTTGGGCCCTGGGGGGACTGACGTATCCCTAGGGTGGCACCACGTCCTGATGACATTGCTAGCAAGGAGATACTGTTTTTCCTTTTGGCAAATGGAAGGTGGAAACAGAGAGGACGTAGCTTGGCTTAGGAACACAGGTTTTATTAATTTATTTTTTCCATCATTCCCCATCTTTTTTTTTTATTTTTTTTTAATTTTTTTTTCAACGTTTTTTATTTATTTTTGGGACAGAGAGAGACAGAGCATGAACGGGGGCAGAGAGAGAGGGAGACACACAGAATTGGAAACAGGCTCCAGGCTCCGAGCCATCAGCCCAGAGCCTGACGCGGGGCTCGAACTCACAGACCGCGAGATCGTGACCTGGCTGAAGTCGGACGCTTAACCGACTGCGCCACCCAGGCGCCCCATTCCCCATCTTTTAAAATATAATTTATTGTCATATTGGTTTCCATACAACACCCAGTGCTCATGCCAACAGGTGACCTCCTCAATGCCCATCACCCACTTTTCCCTCTCCCCCACCCCCCCCTCAACCCTCATCTCGTCCTCAGTATTTAAGGGTCTCTTATGGTTTGCCTCCTTCCCTCTCTGTAACTGTTTCTTCCCTCCTTCCCCTCCCCCATGGTCTTCTGTTAAGTTTCTCAGGATCCACGTATGCGTGAAAACATACGGTATGTGTCTTTCTCCCCCTGACTTATTTCACTTAGCATAACACTCTCCAGTTCCATCCACGTTGCTGCAAATGGCCAGATTTTATTCTTTCTCATTGCCAAGTAGTATTCTATTGTATATATAAACCGCATCTTTATTCATTTGTCAGTGGATGGACATTTAGGCTCTCTCCATAATTTGGCTATTGTTCAAAGTGCTGCTGTAAACATTGGGGTACAAGTGCCCCTATGCATCAGCACTCCTGTATCCCTTGGGTAAATTCCTAGCAGTGCTATTGCTATTTATTTATTTATTTATTTATTTATTTAAGCTTTTAACACATTTACTCATCATATCATCCTTTAAATATGTTTTCTTCCAGATACTAAAGATAGCAACACTAAAACATTCTATAGTAAAATATGATACATATGAAAGACAAGAAAAAAGGAAGACACACCTGTGTTTTCATGAAATATTATAGTACCAGCAGCAATGTTGGTAAGATTATTTAAAGAATTATACCGCTTACAAAATAAAAGTCACGTAACTAGGGGATCTGGAGGTGATATAGCCAAGGACATAATCTGGTGGATATATTCAGAGAAATCAGGGAACCTGTAAATACAGGGAAAAATATAACACATTGAGAGTTCAGGCTTGCACGGATTGGAAGACTGAAGAGATGATAATTCTCCCTAAATTGATCTGTAGCTTTAGTACAATCTCACGCACAACTCCGGGCTGGTCTTTTGTGAAAGCTGGCATCCTAAAGTTAATATTGGAACCTAAAGGGCCCAGAATAACCTAGGCCATCCCAAGAAATACCAAAAGTGCCGAATATTAACCATCTTAGGACCAGTACCCATCACCCATCGTTGGGCCTCCCTCTGGATTATCAGGATTTGTTTTAGTCATCTTCCTGGTTGTCAAGCCCAGAAAGAGGTGATATTCTCAACTTTTCTGTTGTCTGTTTCTCCGTGGTTTTGTTTTCTCCTGCATAATCCTTTCCTCATCTATACACCTTGTTCAATGTCTCTATGTCATTGAATTTATTTACTTATTGATTGATGGATTGATTGAAAGTGCGACTGGCTGAGGGCCAGAAACAAAGGGAGTGAGAGAGACAGAGAGAGAGAGACAGAGAGAGAGAGAGAGAGAGAGAGAGAGAGAGAGAGAGAGAGAGAGAATCCCAAGCAGGCTCTACACTGCCAGCATGGAGCCCGATGCGGGGCTTGTATCCATGAACCATGAGATCATGACCTGAGCTGAAGTCAGATGCTTAACCATCTGAGCCACCCAGGGACCCCTCTAGGTCTTGGAATTCTGCACAGAAAGAGGCTCCATTGGCATCCTGTATTTCTTCATATCCCCTTTCACTGCATTTACTCACTTTCTTTAAGATCTAGCACCTGTGGACAATCAATTCTGTTCTCACAAGGATGTTTGCTTTGATGTGTGGTCCCTTCATCGGTGCCCGGCACACAGTAGGGTCTTGTAACAGAGACTGTAGGTGCCTGTCACAGCTCTGTCACATGCCTCCTCACTCCACAGAAATACCAGCATTTATCTTGTCACAGAGACACCTGGAATAAAGGTTATCTTTCCCAACCTCCCTTGCATCCAAGTGGATGCAAGCTATTAGGCTCTAACCATTGAGAAATAAATGGAAATGTTTTTGAGTGTTTCCAATAAACCTCATAACACAATTCTCCAGTACTACACCCCCTTTCCCTCTGTCCCTTCCTCCTTGTGCTTCGTTTTTCTGTCTGGAATACAAACCAGGTTTAACACTTCAAAAAGAGTAATGCTCTACTTAGCCATTTGGCTTTGTGCTGTTCACCAGTTTTGGAAGATTTTGCCTTGGAGCAGTGGGGAGAACAGCCTTGTGTGGAAGAGAGCCCTCCATTCCTCTAAGGAGGCTCTCAAGCCCCTCCATTTATATATGGAGACCCAAAATTCTTCCACCTGACACATGACACCCCCCCATTGAAATTGTAGGTTTCCTGCCATCAGAATATGAAATATTTGGACTATCACAAACATACTCCACTCAAGTCCATCACATCTTGGGATGAAGTCTATGATTCAGCATCAACAGAAATTCTTGGCCCTTCACACCCAGCAGATGAGGAACAACAACAAAAATAAAGAACGTTCAATATTTGTCCACTGGTAGTGAGATAGCAGTTGGTGCTGTTTTCAACTCCTGTAGTTGGAAATGATAAGGGTTACCACATGTTGAGTTAATTTACATGTTTCAGAGCCTATGCTGGGTTTCTTGATATTCTTTATCTCAATTAAATATGCATGTTACCCTTTTGAGGTTGGAAATAAAGTTCTCTGATATATAACAGAAAACTCAAGATTTAGAGAATGGATTTGACCCATGTGAGGTGTCAGAATCTTGAGGGGGGACAGGGACCCATAAAATGTTTATATTAATGGGTTGGTCAAGTAGAAATTCTCAAGGAACAAAGGGTCTGGACAGCATTTCAAGGACCGTAATCAGGAATCTCAAGTTCTGAGCTTGTGCCATAGCCTCACTTATATATCCATTGATCTGACGCGTATTTCCTGAGAACTCTCTTTGTGCGGGAGCTGTGAGCACAGCCGTCATACCTGACACGGACTTAATTCACACAAGTTGACTGTAGAGACAGGAAAATGGATACGTATGCAGTGTGACAGTCTCAGTGCTGTTCTAGATAAAAATAGGTGCTTTGGGGGCATGGGAGAGATATCTTAAGTCAAACTGGAGGGTTTGGGGGACTTTTCTGGAGGAGCCCTGAGGAACAAGGCAAAGTATGGATAAAGAAGTGAAGAAGACAGAACCTTGTGGTGGCGTAGGGGCAGAGGAGTTGGGGCAAGGCTGACACCCAGCCAGGATACACACTCAGATGGCTGGACCATTTGTTCACAGCCCACATCTCTGTCGGCCAGCAGTTGCCTCTCTGGCTCCTGGTCCAGCTCATAAATGCTTATTCTGTACTGGTTGTTAAATGTCTTCAATAACATGTTGCAGCAAAGGAAAGAAGAAATATGGATAAAGACCAAAGTAGGAAAGAAATACTCCGTGGCCATGCTGTTAATGAAGGAGATATTTTTGGGGAAGGCCAGCGAGGTTAAAACTTTGCTTTGCATTAGGCAGGCACAAAAATGCTTAGAGCCCAGAAGAGACAGTGCAATCTGTCTGCGGGAGAAATTTAACATCTGCCTCCTGCCTCCCCCAGGAAGTTTCTCCGAACCCAACGCAGCTGTCTTGCGGTGAACCCCCCTCCGCGGGCACAACACAGAGCTCACACAGCCCGAGGTCAAGATCAGCTTTCAGCTCTACCTGTGGCCAACCCATCCCTTGGTCATTTGCCCAGGAGTCACTGTGTTCTGAACCTTCTCCTGTGTTCCTGACTTGAAGCCCTGTTCCTTGAAGTTCCTGTTGTATTCTCTTCCTGCAAAGCCAGCCTTCAGTCAGGAGGTACCCAAGAACCACCAGGACCAGGAAAGCCAGACCCATCCGAAGGAGATTCTGGGCAGTGTGATTCCAGAGGGCAGGGTCTGGGGGCAGAAACACAGAGTGGACACCTCATCTCTGTCCCTCATGTCCTTTCCAGATCACACACTTTCACAGCCTGCAGCCCCCCACCCCCTGCTTGCCTACCTTGCTGGAGTGCTGTGTTCGTGGTTAGCAGGTGGGGGTCCCAAGAGTCTGCGGATGACAAGAAGAGTGAAGAAGGGGGGCAAGAGAGAGATGGTACTGACCCCTTCAGTCCCAGCCTCTCCTGCCCTCAGACAGACCCCATGGCCCTCTGCAGCTTTTCTAGGTCCCCACCCCATGCTTCTGGTCCTCGTGGATTCATCTGGCAGGTAGAGAGGAAGAGCCAAGGGACAGGTGAACCCTGACGGAGGAATTCAGCCCCAGGACTTTGAGCGAGGCATGTCTTATGTCTGAGCCTCAGTTCCCTCATTAAGTCGATCAACATGGCTTCTCGTTCCTCATCCCACTGGCCATCTCACTGTCTTGGGGCAAACACAGTGGCTGATCCCTCTCTCTGAAATGTTCTTTCTCTGCATAGCCACAGGACCAATGCCCTCAGCTCTCTCAGATATTTGCTCTGTGAGTCTGATTCAGACAACTCTATTCAATATTGCCATCTGCTCACGCCCCCCCCACCCAAGTCACTATAACCCCATTCGTTCTTTGTCTGTCGTCCACACCACTGTTTGCTCCTCATGTGCTATGTGATTGGCTTCTTTTTTTTTTTAATGTTTATTTATTTTTCAGACAGAGAGAGACAGAGCATGAATGGGGGAGGGTCAGAGAGAGAGGGGGACACAGAATCGGAAGCAGGCTCCAGACTCCAAGCTGTCAGCACAGAGCCCGACGCGGGGCTCGAACTCACGGACCGCGAGATCATGACCTGAGCCGAAGTCAGACGCTCAACCGACTGAGCCACCCAGGCGCCCCCCCTTTTTTTTTTTTTAATTTTTTTTAACGTTTATTTATTTTTGAGACAGAGAGCATGAACAGGGGAGGGGCAGAGAGAGAGGGAGACACAGAATCTGAAACAGGCTCCAGACTCCAAGCTGTCAGCACAGAGCCCGACGCGGGGCTCCAACTCACGGACCGTGAGATCGTGACCTGAGCCGAAGTCAGACGCTCAACCGACTGAGCCACCCAGGCGCCCCCCCTTTTTTTTTTTTTTAATTTTTTTTAACGTTTATTTATTTTTGAGACAGAGAGCATGAACAGGGGAGGGGCAGAGAGAGAGGGAGACACAGAATCTGAAACAGGCTCCAGACTCCAAGCTGTCAGCACAGAGCCCGACGCGGGGCTCCAACTCACGGACCGCGAGATCGTGACCTGGCTGAAGTCGGACGCTCAACCGACTGAGCCACTCAGGCGCCCCCCCTCCTCCAAGTTTACAAGTACTTGTTACTTACCAGAAAAAGAGGTGTGTTCTGTGGGTGCAAGGCTGGTGTCCCCAGCATCTTCTGGTAACGGAAATGAAGAAAGCAAGTAACGGTTTGGGGTTTCCTCTGGCCTTCCCACCTGGTCTCTGTACCCTCCCCCCATCCCTTTGGCCTTCTTCCTCAAGAACAATCGACAGAGCCTCCGGAAAATGCATGTGGATGAGGGCATTGGTGGGAGGACACTCTAAATCTTCCCACCTGTCCCTTAGCTGCCTCCCTCGTTTCTGGTTGGGGTTCACTCGGGGTTCCAAAGAGCACGTGGGGGAAATTTGAGAGCTTCCTCACCTGTGACCAGGAGCTTCACAGGCTCACTGGGGAAAGACCAGGCGTGGTTGTTATAAGAGCCAAAGCATCTGTATGTCCCTCTGTGGGCTGTGCTCACAGGGCCCACGGGGAACCCCACCTGGGTGTTCCCGTATCTGGGCTGTGGGCGGCTGGATCTTCCCTCCTTGAGCAGAAAGAACATGTTTGTTGCAGTCTCTAGACGGCAATAGAAGGTCACATTGTCTCCTGAGCTCACCTCAGGCCTGGGATGAACAGAGAGGGTGGGTGTGTCATACATTTCTGTGGGAGAAGGAGACAGGTAGGTTAAAAGTCATTATCCCGCTTCCTATATCTCCCGTCCCCCCTTCGCCTTAAGACTGGGACGTCACTCGCCACAATCTCTCTCTCTTCTGTTTTGGTCATGGACACACCCTCCCCGATGTCTCCCTTCAAGACTGAGACACTCCCTCCTCCAGCTTTCAGGAGCATTAATATGAATCTCTCTCTGGGAATTGCCCCACATCAGTGGTTCTGAGTTAGAGATCCTTGGGTCCAGTGACATCAGCATCACCTGGAAGCTTTTTTTTTTTTTTTTAGAAATGCAGATTACCAGGCTCCACCCCAGACCCGCTGCATCAGAAACTCAGGGGTAGGGCAGCCATCTTTGTTTTTAAAAACTATTATTGTTTTCAATTGTTATAAAATACACATAACATAGCATTTACCACCCTAACCATTAAAAAAAATTTTTTTTGATACTTATTTATTTTTGAGAGACAAAGTGGCAGAGTGCAAGCAGAGGAGGGGCAGAGAGCAAGGGAGACACAGAATCCGAAACAGGCTCCAGGCTCTGAGCTGTCAGCACAGAGCTCCGTACAGGGCTTAGAACCCACGAACCGTGAGATCATGACCTGAGTCGAAGTCGGACACTTAACCGATTGAGCCACCTAGGCGCCCCTGCCCACATCTTAACCGTTTTTTTTAAATTTTTTTTAACGTTTATTTATTTTTGAGACAGAGAGAGACAGAGCATGAACAGGGGAGGGGCAGAGAGAGAGGGAGACACAGAATCTGAAACAGTCTCCAGGCTCTGAGCTGTCAGCACAGAGCCCGACGCAGGGCTCGAACTCACGGACCGCGAGATCATGACCTGAGCCGAAGTCGGCCGCTTAACCGTCTGAGCCACCCAGGCGCCCCACATCTTAACCATTTTTAAGGGTACAGTTCAGTGGCACTAAGCACATTCACATTGCTTTGTGTAGGCATCCTCACCATCGGTCTTCAGAAATCTTTTCATCTTGCAAATCTGAAACTCTGTCCCCATTACTAAACACCATCTTCCCATCCCCGTCCCCCAGCCCCTGACAGCCACCATTCTGCTTTCTGTCTCTATGTATTTGACCATCCTGGGTCCTACACGGAAGTGGAACCAGACAGTATTTGTCCGTGTGTGACTGTCTTATCTCACCGAGCGTGATATCCTCAAGGTTCATCCATATTGTAGCAGCTGTCAGAATTTCCTTCCTTTTTAAAGGCCAAACAATATTCCGTTGTGTGTATAGACCACATTTTGTTTATCTGTTCCTTGGTCAATAGACACTGGGGTTGTTGCTACCTTTTGGCCACTGTGACTAGGGCTTTGGTGCACAAGGGTGCACTAAAGCCGTCTGTGTTATCACGAACCCTCCGAGTGGTTCTGATACCTGCTTAAGTGGGAGAATGGCATCCCTCAGCTTCCTTAACTGAGACAGCCTTCCCTCCCAACTCTGTTCTATCTGGTCTTTTTCCATACCGTTATTTCCTCCTCATGTGCTTATGATTGATAGATTTACCCTAAACTTGACTCATGGTCTGTCTTCTCCCGCTAGAAATCAAGTGCCACAAAAGCAGATGTTTGCATGGAACCCCCAGAGGAGGGGTTCCCATCCACTCCCTGGTTGACCCTGGTGGGTACAGAGCCCCTAGCCTCAGTTTGAGACTGCTAGGAAGGGCCATCCCGGGTCTGGAGTTCCACATTGGTTTGGCTGAGATGTCGGTTGAAACCACCCCAGGGTCCACCTTCGCCTCCTGTCCAGCCTGATTCCCTCACTTTTCATCACAGAGGTCACTTTTGAGGATACTCCCCAGATACATGCAAACATCCATCTCAGAACATCTCACCTGGAGAGCCTGACCTATGACAAATCCGCTCCTAGACCACAGATAACCAAGGATGAGGTTTGGATGACACTAAAGGAGATTAATAAATGATGACCCTCCCCGGGATTCAGGCTTGGGGGATGACCACAGATAGAGGATGGGACATTTACCTGTTACCACCAGGTCCAGAGGGTCACTAGGATTTGACCAGAGCTCCCCGCTTCGGTAAATGCACCTGTATTGCCCTGCAGTGAGCAGGGTCATGGCTGAGATGGGGAATGAGACTATGTTCCTTATTCCAGGCTGTCTTGGGCTCTGCCAGGCAGAGAGGCGTCCCTCGAAATACAGCTGGTACTCAGTGGCCTCAGGAATCCCCTGGCATAAGATCTTTACTGGCCTTCCCTTCGGAATCATGAAATTGGGCTTGGCCCAGATGATGGGTTTTGAAAGAATCTCTGTAAGGGAATCAGAGGCAGGAGTTCTACATAAAGCCCCTTCCCACCCACATTTCCACCCGGTTGCTGGCCTCAAGCCTTCCTAGAAAACCAGAGCCCCTGTCCCCTCCTCCGGTTGCTTGTAGGTGGATACTTAGCCTGAGCCCAGAAAAGAGACCCTGGGGCTCTGACGGAGGGACTCACGTGTCTGGGCGCCGATGGTCTGGCTCAGATATAGCCCTGGAAGATAGGAACAGTGAGCCATGCCACCCCACCCATGTCCAGACCCCAGGATTGTGTCTCCCTCTCAGGAGAGAACTCACCAAGGCAGAGCAGGGCAGTGAATGTGGAGGTCATAGCCTAGATTCTTCCAGGCGAATGTGGAGATGGAGGCCAGCAGGCCAGCAGGCCAGGAAGATGCCACAGGATGTGGTGGGTAAAGCCTAGCACTAATTGCCATGGGGCTTTCACCTGACCTTTTTTTTTTTTTTTAAACAAGAGAAGGTTCACGGTTTTCCCTCTACCTCTGACCATGAGGTATAAAGACACATCTGATCATATCTGTGGTCTAACCAGATCCTCTGACAGTTGTGTGCCCCACCTGAAACTCATTCGTTTCAGGGCCCACTTCTAAAATCTGAAATGTGGACATTACACCCAGGGAAGGCAGAAGACGATGTACAGAGAAGAAACCTTAGAATCATTTAAAAAATATGTGTTTAGGGGCACCTGGGTGGCTCAGTCGGTTGAGCGTCCAACTTTGGCTCAGGTCATGATGTCACAGTCCGTGGGTTCTAGCCCCGCGTCGGGCTCTGTGCTGACAGCTCAGAGCCTGGAGCCTACTTCAGATTCTGTGTCTCCCTCTCTCTCTGCTCTGCCCCCGCTCACACTTTGTCTGTCTGTCTGTCTCTCTCTCAAAAATAAATCAACATTAAAAGAAAGTTTTTTTAAATATGTGCTTAGCCTTGGCTCCCCTCTGTTTGTTGTGCATGTGCTTGGGAAAGTTAATTGGTGTCATCAGAATGGAATGATAACACTATCTTCTCCAAAGTTTCATTACGATGTTTCAACAAAATGCTGTTTTTTAAATGAAAATGTCCTGTTTTTTACATGAGTATATTCCTTTAGTCTGTTATAAAGCAGAAATTAAATATTAAAATATTTAACATTTTAGCATATTTTGAAATTCAAAATGTGTTCATATTTTTTCCTCCAAAGGTCTAAACAATGTTCGAAAATGAAATGTTATGCCAATTTATGTTGTGCCTTACGTTCTATGAGGAAATCTCTCTCAATCTGGTATCTTTTGTTCTTATTTCTTGATTTTGTGGTTGAACATATTCCATTCGCTTTCTTATTTATATATAGCAAAATCCACTCTTTTCCTGTTCAGTTCTGTATGAGTTGTGATAAACGTATACAGTCATGTAACCGACACCTAAGTCAAAATGTAGGACAGTTTCGCCTTCATATAAGTGGTGTCAGTAGTGTTTGTCCTTGTGTGTCTGACTTATCTCACTTAGCATGGTGTCCTCTGGGTTCATTCCTGTGGTTGCAAATGACAGGATTTCTATTCCATTCTTTTCTGTGGCCTCCAGTCCTCAGCTCCAAATTCCAGGACCCCTCTTCTCTAGCCAGCCAACATTCACCCATGCTCCCCTGTCTAGATGGTCTCCACCAAAATATCCTTATAACGTTTGGAGGAAAGGCACTGTCCTCATGTGCCTATAACATCTTTCTCTTGGGTAAAGAAAAGATCAAGCAAGATGATCACTGTTGATTGAGATGGTAGCTGGCACATCCATTCTTGGGCAGATTCTGACCTAAAATCGGTAGCTCTCCTCTCCCTGTGAAAAGGTCATGTACTGGATTGCCACTGTCTTGTCTTCCCATAGAGGATTCGCCAAGGACACAGTTGGGGGCTTCTTCCAGCTGACTTCCTGTGTTGCATCATTTAGGGAACTTAGCCTCGATAGACTTACAGGAAGAATGAGTGCAGAAGAAGCAGTGGGTGGGGACCAAGGGCCACCTACCGGAATGTTTACATTGACCACATTTCTAGAGAGAGGACACAGCCTACGCATGTGAGAAACCTGGCTGTGTGCTATGGGTTTTTTTGTTTTTAAGTCACTCTTGGCTTGTGGAAACGTTTAGATAACAAAGCATGGGAGAGGGAGGGCAGTGGTTGCTAGCCCACAGGAGACAATGAGGCAGGCTCATCTGTAGATGACAAAGATGTCTCTAGGCCAAGAGGGCATCTTGTCTCACCTCTCTTCCACGATACATCTTAATTTGCTCATCATTGTCAGCCTAAAGTCCATCCATAGCATGAAGGTCAGGCTCCTGATGAATGGGTCCCTGCGTCAGGAAAGAGGTGGTCATCCTTTGGGGACAAAGTGACCAGGGGTAGAGAAGTAGTTCTCTTGGAATTGTGAAAGTTCTGCTACCCCTTGCTTCAGAAATTTCTAGATTCTCTTCAAGAGGCTGGTTGCCTGATAACATGTTCCTTTGAAATTATTTTCAAAGTTGGCGGGAACTCCCTGGGATTGAAGTCAACCTGCTGGCACCAGAGAGGATCAGGCTAACATCTCCATGGCATGGCCCTAGTTGGGGTGGGATCTGGACTTTAGAGAATGGGTCTAGCCTCAGTTTCCTGATGGGTTTCCTCTCTACTTACTATTTTAATAATTTACACATGCATAATGACAGTTCTATATCTCAAGTGTTTTGGCGTGCTAGTTCTCCCATTATATTTTGAGGGTTCTTTGTTTCTTCACGAAGTTTGCAATATTTTATTGCTGGTCATTTATGGGTCAACTTTTTGCAAATTGTGGTAAAATATACATAACCAAATTTTACCATTTTAACTACTTTTTTATTGTAGCAAAAAAATACATAACATGAAATTCACCATCTTCGCCAAGTCTAAGTGTACAGTTCAGTAGTGTGCAGTACGTTTCATTTTTAAGTAATCTCTACACCCAATATGGGGCTCAAACTCACAACCCTGAGATCAAGTGTTGCACACTCCACTGCTGAGCCGGCCTGGCGCCCTTCAAATCATATCATTTCTAAGCCTCTGTTTGTTCATGTGACACATGGATTGATTAAAATAAAATTCACAGGGCTGTAGTAAGCTTTTGTAAATGAAATGACTAACATAAAGCCCAACATAGAGGTGAAGGTCATGGAATATAAGTCCTCATACTCTTTTCCCCAAGCCACGCCTTCCATTTAACCTAAATCAGCCCAATATATGAACTATCAAAGGTAAATGCACTCACCATTCAGTGCCTGGAATAAAAAAGGCAAAGCAGAATTTATTTTTACTGTTAAGGGAGTTATGCTGGCTAAACATGATGCCTCTGAGTCTCTGAGCAGAGCCTACAGGGTTTTTGGGAAATATGGATTCTCAGGGCCTCTTGTGGATTGGCATCATCTGTAAAAGATGTTTATTGAAGGGGGACTTTATTTTATTTTTTATTTTTTATTTTGTAAAATTTACATCCAAATTAGTTAGCATGTAGTGAAACAATGATTTCAGGAGTAGATTCCTTAATGCCCCTTACTTATTTAGCCCATCCCTGCTCCCACAATCCCTCCAGTAACTCTTTGTTCTCTGTATTTAAGAGTCTCTTATGTTTTGTCCCCCTCCCTGTTTTTATATTACTTTTGTTTCCCTTCTGAAAGGTTGGCTGTCACTCACAGGTACAGTTACTGAAGTAAATCCGTTTCTGATTGGCTGACATTTAGAAGCAAGGAGCTGATTGGTTGAATCACCAGGGCGTTTTTCATTGAGGGGAGTGGTCATTGCTGATGGGTGAAAAACCGGCTCCGGCGGCTTTTTGTCATCATGGCTACCAGACAACGTAGTCTTTTTCTAGGAGGGGAGGGTCTTTTTATTCCCAGGTTTACAGTATGCTTTTCCACACAAGGCCCTGGTGTGGACACAACCAAGGGTGTGAGGTTGATCCTATCTCTCTGTGGGATCAAATCTCATTGCATCTCTCAGGTCCAAATCCTGGCTCTGATGTAAAGTCTCTGATTAGCCTTCCTCTGAAACTGTGGCACTTCCTCATGGTTTTATCGGGCCCAATATCTAACATGTCCTTCATCAACTTATTTGTTCATAATCTCAATAAATAGTTCCAGTATTTTATGTTTTGCATACTTCACGATAGATACTACAAAGAGATGATTCGATAGACTAAGCAGCTCAAAGGACTGAGATAACCCAGAGGAGATGCTTGTTGGGGCTGTTTTCACAAGTCTATCAACTTTGCATTGGAGGCATGAGACATCTTGAAATGTTAGTTTCATAAGAACAGGAAAGTCTTTTTAACAACAGGGAAAGCATGTGTTAATACGCAAATGTCATCGTAGGGAAAACTAGAAGCACTCATGTCATGGGAAGTATGGTATGTTGAATGGACAGTATTAATAATTAATTGGTGGTATTAATAATTAATGGCATTCTGAATGTTAAGGTCTTACCTAGGAAGATGTAAGGGTACCTGGTTTGGCTGATAAATTCAAGACAGATTAAAGTCTTGAGCCAGACCTTCTGTAGAGGCTGGAAAAAAAGTCAGGATTGAGAACTAGGAATACTTTGAATAATTTTTATCACAGACAAGACTGTACCGAGGATTTTATCACCAAATCTAGAAAAGTGGTATACAACTGTATTAGATACATATAAGAGAATACGATTGGTTTGGTTTGAAAATGGATCCAAAATTGTCAGTGCCTCTTTCTCCCTTATGTTCTCCCAGTAGTTCTGCAGGGCTCGACAAGTGCTGACTCCTTTCTATTTCAGTGACAGGTGGCTACCTGGTGTCTCTTAAGGCTTTGTCCAAAGGTCCAGTCTGACATTTGTGTTTACTCCGGCTCAGTTCAGGAAAATCTGGCCAGTCTTCCTTGTTTGGAACCTTATGGCTGTGCCAATTTCCAATGACTATGGCCAAGAGAACCACAAGGACCAGTCCTGCCATGCCCATACGGATCAAATTCTCCATTGTGTAATCTTGGTTCATTATATCTGTGGACATAATTCAAAGGAGATGAGCAATCATTGGTCATGTTCCATTTCATCCCAACACAGAGCCCTGAAAAGGAGCTCATTTCCCTATTTGTGCTTCCACTAACCCTCCCCCCCCCCCCAATAAGCTCATGCATTCACGAGTGCCATACTTAGTCTGTGAGCCTGGATCCAAGGGGCATCTTGTGAACAGGAAAGGAGGTGATTATGGGGATGTTGTGTTGGCTCTTGAATCCCTCTTCATGTAGTAATTTCCCTCAAAGTCTAGTCAAAGCCTTGCAGTCAAATGTTCTGCTCCTGAGCTATATCCCCTACATGCACCCCAATGTTTATAGAAGCACAATCAATAATAGCCAAAGTATGGAAAGAGCCCAAATGCCCATTGACTGGTGAATGGATACAAAGATGTGGTATGTATATACAATAGAATATTACTCAGTGATAAAAAAGAATGAAATCTTGCCATTTGCAACAACATAGATCCAACCAAAGTGTATTATGCTAAGCGAAATGAGTCCGTCAGAGAAAGACAAATATCGTATGATTTCATTCATATATGGAATTTAAGAAACACAAAAGATGAACATATAGGAAGGAAAGGAAAAATAAGATAAAAACAGAGAGGAGGCAAACTATAAGAGACTCTTAGATACAGAGAACAACCTGAGTGTTGCTGGAGAGGAGGTTGTGGGGTGAGGTGGTGAGCCAAATGGGTGATAGACATTAAGGAGAACGCTTGTTGGGATGAGTATTGGGTATCATATGTAAGTGATGAATCATTGGGTTCTACTCCTGAAGCCAAGACTACAATGTATGTTAACTACCTTGAATTTAAATAAATAAATTAAATTTAAAAACCCACAGCCTTGCAACACCTTCATGTATTCAGAATAGTACATTTTCTCTATACTTTCCCACCCCACATAACAATTGGTGTTCCTCTTCCATGCGTGACAAAGGATATGGTACTGTTGGTATCTGGGAAGTAGCTAGGAGAAAGTCTTCATATAATCTTTGGTAAAATTTATCTCCACTCTTGTGTGACTGTTCACTAGACATTGCTGTTCACTGAAACTTTAAGAAAAATTTCTTCATCTGTTATATGGGCTTCATAGGCCTATGTGCCAGGAATTAATAAAGTACTGTGAGATTACAGTGCTCATAAATTGTAGTAACTCTCTCTGGTTAAAATACAGAAATTAGGGGCACCTGGGTGGCTCAGTCGGTTAAGTCCAACTTTAGCTCAGGTCATGATTTCATGGTTCGTGAGTTCAAGCCCCGCTGTCAGAGCAGGGTCTGCTTCAAATCCTCTGTCCCCTTCTCTCTCTGCCCCTCCCCCACTCGTGCTCTCCCTCTCCCTCTCTCAAAAATAAATAGACATGGGGCGCCTGGGTGGCGCAGTCGGTTAAGCGTCCGACTTCAGCCAGGTCACGATCTCGCGGTCTGTGAGTTCAAGCCCCGCGTCAGGCTCTGGGCTGATGGCTCAGAGCCTGGAGCCTGTTTCTGATTCTGTGTCTCCCTCTCTCTCTGCCCCTCCCCCGTTCATGCTCTGTCTCTCTCTGTCCCAAAAATAAAAAAAAAAAAAAAAAAAAACGTTGGAAAAATAAATAGACATTAATAAATACAGAAATTAATTTCAAACGGATTTTGATTTTCAGATTAGAAGATAATACAAGATAGTATCATCCCAACACTGGGACAGATGATTTTTAAAACAAGACAAGGTGACTATCTACTCTAAAGAAAAAGACTAATAGATTCGCTCCTCCTCCACCGATGCCCAACTATCCATGCACTGTTAAATGAAAAGAGCACTCTAGCCTGTATGATCTTACAGAGCCATGACTACTATATCTGCTCAGCTTGTGGAGTGATCGGACAAAGTGGCCACAGGAGATGAATGCGGTCGCCCCACTCAGCGGTCCGCAGTTACTTTCTTTTGCTCGAACTTGTCTTCTCTCGCTGAGCTGAGTAATGCAAACAGTATAATAATTGGGCTTATGCTAGAGTTTCTAGCCAATCACTCAGAGTGGAGTCTAGTACTGAAGGTCAGTTTAAGGGTTCCCAGATGCAGCTAAGCATATGAAAAAAGAGAAGTGGGTTAGTCTAAGGTGGTGTCTGGGATCTATGTCTCAACCACACCCCTTAACATGATTCTAAACGTTGGACTCTCCATTCTCAACAGACCACATGTTTTTTTTTTTTATTGTTCTTTAATGTTTATTTATTTTTGAGAGAGAGAGAGAGAGAGAGAGAGAGAGAGAGACAGACAGGGCATGAGTGGGAGAGGGGCAGAAAGAGAGAGAGGGAGACACAGAATCCTTAGCAGGCTGCAGTGCAGGCTCTGAGATGTCAGCACAGAGCCAGACTCGGAGCTCAAACTCATGAACTGTGAAATCATGACCTGAGCCGAAGTCAGACACTCAACTGACTGAGCCACCCAAGTGCCCCCAGACCACGTTTTTAAAGGGTGCTGTCTACAGAACTCTAGGAGAGGATGTGAATGTTGAATGGGATGTGGATGAAAGTCTTTTTCTCTTCACAGTCCTCTGCTTAATGGCCCTCTACTACCCCACTGTTTTTTCTCAGTGTACTTTTCCATATTCCTGCCTAATGCCAAGGCCCCAAGAGGAGGATTCAGGGCTGGGCTGGGGTGCACCTACCTGTGACCACAAGCCCCAGGGCATCACTGGGGGCTGACCACACATAAGGGCTGCCACTGTACCAACCATAACACCTTTAGTTCCCTGAGAAGTTGTGGTTCACAGGGCCTAGAATAAAGTTGCCTTGGTGTACCCCATTTTGGTGCTGTGACAGGGTGGCTCCTCCTTCTTTGGTCAGTAAAAATCTATCAAATGGGATGTCTGTTGAGCTGCACTGCAGGGAAATATTCTCTCCCAGCATCGCCACCATGCCCTGCACCGCTGAGAGGGAGGGTTTGTCGTACAAGCCTTAAAGAAAAGAGAGTGAGCTATTAGCAAGATTTTTCATCCTTTTCCCTTTATCCTCAACACTCATGTTGGGTCCATCCTAAGGGAAGACAAGATGCTGATATTCCTTGATTCAAAGGAATGGGAGCTGGGAACTTCCCATTTTCCTACCCCAGGACATATACTCTGTCCCAAATTATTGCAGACAGGGCTGAGCAAACAAGCAGCCTGTGAGACTTGGGTGAGATACCATTTTCAAGAGATAGAGATCTTGTTTCTAAAGCCACAAGACCCACATGATTCTGTTCCCAATTACAACCTGTGGGGCTTTCCCCCACACCACCAGGAAATTCTGAGACACCCAATGGGCATCCCATAATTCAACTTAATTCTGACATTATCTCCCTGGAGATAACCTCAGATCCCATAGGTTAGGAGCTCAGTCCTATGAGACCACCCCCACTTCAGATGCCAATCACAAGCCCTTGCTGTCACCTGTGCTTCTGACAGAATGGCTATGAATCAGAAGTTCCCAGAACTCCTTCCTTGGGTTCGCTTAATTTGCTAGAATGGCTTATAGGACTCAAGAAATCAGTTTACCCGCTAGATCACTGGTTTATTCTAAAGGATGAAATCAGGGACAACCAAATGGTAGAGATAAGTAAGGCCCAGGTGCCATATCCTTGTGCCCGGCTCTACCAGTGCCTCCTTGTGCTCACCAACCTGGATTCTTTCCTTTTGGGTTCTTATGGAGGCTTCATTACATAGGCATGATTGATTGAACCTTTGGCCATTGGTGATTGATTCAATCTCCAGCCCCTCTCCTCTCCTTGGAGGTAGTCCAAAAGTTATCTCTTTGACATAACCTCAGGAGTGGTCAAAAGGGGGTTGTTAGGAATACCAAAACATCTTTGTCATTCACATAACTCAGGAAATTCCAAGGGATTTAGGAGCTCTGTGCCAGGAACAGGAATGAAGACCATATATAGAGTTCTTACTATAAATCACAATATCACAAGCCACATGTTAAGGAAAAGGGCGGATAGTATCCAAAGAATTTGAGGAGCTATGTCAGGGACAGAGAGAGTCGATATTATGTAAAAAGAATGTCAGCAGGTAGAAATTCAGGGTGGACTCTTCTAGAAAAAAGATGCTTCTAGAAGCACGGGGTCAAGCCACCTTGAATAGAGAGGGCTTAAAACCAAGGGCTGGATTCATGCAGGGAGCATAGGGAGCATAACTACCTCACCCGCCTCAGGTACAGGCTGCATATAATGATTTCCTTCCATATGGAAAGGGTTGGGAGAGAAACCTGCCTATGCCACCTCAGCCAGGTGCTCAATCTCAGCATCAACAGCCATATTCATTTGCATGGTATGTACCCTCAGTGTGATGTGGTGAAAATGTTACTGTGCTTCTGTGGTCTCCCTCACAGTGATCCAATGACCCTAGCAACATCCAGACAACTTCCAATATTGGGACATTCTACAAAATACCTGACCAGCACTCCTTAAAACTTCCACATCCAAGGGGAACCTAAGCAGATATGATAACTCTATGCAGCATGGGATAGGATCCTGGGACAGATGAAGGACACTGGATAAAAGCTAAGGAAATCTAAATAAACTGTGGACTTCAGTGCATGCTAAGTTATCCATATTGGTTCATTAATAGGAAGAAAAGTCCGTACTAATGGAAGATGTTAACAGCAGGGGAGAGTGGGTGACAGGTCTATGGGAATGCCTCTGTCTTATCTTCTCAACTTTTCTGTAAACCCAAACTGTTCTAAAAGTAAAGCCTTTGAAAGAATAAGAAAGAAACAACACCCAAGGGCTGGAGACACTGGATGTGTCCTCACCTGTCACCACCAGCTCCAGGGTTTTGCTGTGCTCCGATAATTTGTACTCTTTCCTATATTGGCACTGATAACGCCCTGCAGTGTTGGTATTCATGTGGCTAATGAGGAATTCAGCCTTCTCCTGAAATCCCAATTTCTTCTCTACCACCTCAAATGTGGAGTTTCTCAGGATTTCCAGTTGGTACAAGTAAGACTCAGGAGTCCCCCAACACAGGATCTTCACAGACTCATTCCAGGGAATCACAGAACCAGGTGTGGCAGATATAATAGGAATGGGAAAACACCCTGGAAGAAAATAGAGCCCAGAGTCAGGTGCCGGCCATGGAGAAACTATAGTGCTTTTCTTCTCTGTGGGGGAAATGCAAATAAGTTAAGGTCTGAAAGACCCAGGATTCCTTCCTTTTTAAAATCTTTTCCTTTTTTTGGTATATTTCAATTGTAGTAAAAAATATATAACATAAAATTCACCATTTCAACCATTAATTTTTTTTTTTTAATTTTAGAGAAAGTGAGAGCACGAGTGGGACAGAGGGGCAGAAGGAGAGAGAAAGAGAATCCCAAGGAGGCTTCATGCTTATCATGGAGCCCAACCCGGGGCTCAATCCCATGACCCTGGGATCATGACCTGAGCTGAAATCGAGTCAGCTGCTCAATGCACGGGGCCACCCAGGTGCCTCTCGACCATTTTTTAAATGTACAGTTCAGTGGAATTAATTACATTCATCATATTGCACAACCATGACCTCTATTTTCAGAATTTTTTCATGACTCCAAACAGAAACTCAGTAACTATTAGGCAATAACTCCCCATTCCTCTTTCCACATCTGATCTACTTCCTGTCTATGAATTTGCCCATTCAAGGTACCCCGTATCAAATACAGTATTTGTTTTTCCATGTCTGGTGTACTGCACTTAGCATAATATCTTCGAGGTTCATGCATGTGTACCACGTGTCAGAATACCCTTCTTTTTGATGGCCAAGTCACATTCCCTTGTATGTGTAGACCACATTTTGATTATCCACTCATGCCAATGAATATTTGGATTGTTTCTATCTTTCGCTATTGTGAATAATGCTGCTGTTACCATTGGTGTACAAATCTCTGTTCAAGTTCCTGTTTTCAATTCCTTTGGTTGTATATGTAGGAGTGGAATTGCTAGATCACATGACAATTCTATGTTTAGCCTTTTGAGGAACTGAACCCCTTCCTTTTCATATGTTCATTTTCTTTTTGAGGTGAAGTTCACATAACATACAATTAACCATTTTTAAAGTGTATGATTCGGTGGCATTTGGCGCATTCACAATGTTGTCCAATCATCACCTCTATCTTCTTGCATTTTTATCACCCCAAAAGAGACCCTGTATACACCAAGAGGTCACTCCCCACTCTACCTTCCCACAGCCCTTAGCAACCACTAGTCTGCCACAAAGTCTGTTTGGTGTTCCGTTGCCATGGCAACCCTCATGAACAACTCCAAGCCTGCTGGTTCCTTTATCAAGGTGTATCATCTCTTTTAGACCTGATAGTGGTGTGCTCGACTGCAGCTCTGTGAGGAGGGGCGGGGGGGTGGGGTAGAAAGGGAATTTGCCATTCTCATGAGGATTGCTGTAAAGGAAGACCAACTTGCTACAGGTGGCTGTGGAAGGTGTTGACTGTATTTACCAAAAATTGCAGGACTTCCTTTTACTTAATAGTATTCACTCACCAATACCTCCATGCTTTTGTTCTTCCAAAACAGATGAAGAGATCATGGATATCTCCATTAATGCAGATACAATGTTTATTTAATATAATGACCTAAACCAGTGGTTCTCAACAGGAGGCAATTTTGCCTCCCAGGGGACAATTCGGTAATGCCTAGGGACATTTTTGGTTGTCACATGGGGGCAGAAGGCACTGTTGGCATCTTCTGGGTAAAGGCCAGGGATCTTACAATGCACAGGACTTCCCTCCAAACAACACCTGCTCCCAAATGTCAATAGGACTGAGGTTGGGAAACCCTGACCTAAACAACCTGGTTAAGACCTTTAGGGGAATGACAATATGGGAAATGTCAGGTACTACTCTTAAAAATAGACAAGTGTAGGGGCACCTGGGTGGTTCAGTTGGTTGAGCGTCCGACTTCAGCTCAGGTCACGATCTCGCAGTCTGTGAATTCAAGCCCTGTGTCGGGCTCTGTGCTGACAGCCCAGAGCCTGGAGGCTTCGGATTCTGTGTCTCCCTGTCTCTCTGCTCCTCTCCCATTGTGCTCTGTTTCTCTCTCAAAAATAAACATTAAAAAAATAGGCAAGTATATAATCACAGGTCATGACACACAGTCTGCAGTACAGAGACACAGATCTTGGAAATTTGATAACAGATGTGAGGGTTCAGCTGATACATGAAGATGAGTAGCCTAGGCGATGTGGACAGACAGGTTAGGAGCATTGTGGATCACAGGAACAACAGGAGAAGGTCCTGGATAATAAAGTACAAATAAGTATGGGACACATGAAAACAAGGTCAGAGTGACTGAGGAGCAGAGACTCGGTGGGAGAATGGAAAATGGGCTTGGGGGAGCAGAAGCAGCCCAGCACACCTAGGGAGCCATGGCCATGGCCATGTCAGTAGGTTTATCTGAAGTTAGACCCCTGATGGGTTCTATGAAGGTGATAAACATACTTGTGTTTTAAACACACAAGTAATTCAGACTACAGTCTTTAGAAGGAACTGGAAGAGAAAAGACATGGATAGACATGGGATTCCATCCAAGGCAGTAACAGAGGTGACTGACTATACAGTTGTAATTGAGAGCTACTTCATACTAGTACACAGACTGCACAGGAGGGCAGGACTAAGGCAACATCTTGCTGAGTGAAGCAAAGTGGAGAGAGTGGAGAGAATCAGGTTGTGAAAACAAGTAGGTCTGACATAGGGACAGATATTGGGCAATCACTGATGGCTCCCAACTTCCTCACCCTTGGAGTTGTGAACATTCAGGTAAATACATGTCTTAGATATGGAACAGACAGCCTCATGGAAGCAAACACTAAACCCAGGGCTGAGTATGATGCTTTTGAGGGGTCTGGAGAGGGGGGCACAGCAGAGATGGCTTAAATGGGGAATAAAATTGGAATTCATTTGGGCTTTTGACTGTCTTTTCAACCCTTCTGTTCCAAAGTAGAAGGTGTCTGGGAAAGATTTAGGGGAACACTTACCTTCCTGTGCCCAAAGATTCTGGCTCAGACAGAGCACTGGAAGAGAGAGATTCACAAAAGATCAGTTTTCCAGTTTCAACAGTAGTCCTTGTTCCAATTCATGCTGACTAATGACATGCAGGGTGTCAACTTTTTCCCCCGAAAGGATAGTTTTCAGGTTCATCTTTTAGTTTTACCTCCTAGATTCCAGAACACAAGGCTCTCATCTATAGGAACTCTGGACCCACCATGGATCTCTAGACAGCATGATGTGGGTTGAACAGGCCCCACAAGCCACTTGGACTTGAACAGACACAGTTACAGACATCTGAACAAGGCCCAACTCTCTACTAAGGAGGCCAGAATCTCCTTGGCAGCCACTAAAGTCACTGAGTCCTCATAGTAAGAGGACATGGACAGTTTGGGGACATCTTCCCCCCCTGACCCACTTGCATTACAGGACTCACCGAGACAGAGATGGATGGTGTCTCTGGGGGCCCTGATTCTGTCAGAACCTCAGCCCAGTTAGTCTCTTGTTGGGGCACATTAGCAGAATGACATATCCTCATAAAACAGTAAGATAAATCAGCAGGAAGTATGAGGTAAGAGTTCCTTGTCGGAGAATTCCTACACCTATTGCCTCACAAGTAATGGTTCCTTCCTAAAGAACTTAGCTCTGGATAGCTCTTGGGTGGGGTCTGAAGGAGACCAAACGTCCTGTTTAAATTTCCGATGAGAAGTGAGTGTTTTCCTTGACCAATGTCTAATGGGCTCAAATCCTTATTCAAACCAGATCCCACAACCAAGTGGAAGGCTCTGGGGCAGAATGTAAGATGGTGCCATAGAGACAGAGGTTCTTCTCCATTGGACCATTAGTCAACAGCCATGTGGCCTTGCCTGTTATGGACCCATGTACCTTCTCTGGAATTCAGGGACTGAGTATATCCACTTGGGCTTGACTAGCAAGAGAGTATACTCTTGCACTGGGATTTTCTCAATGCCAGCATGTAGGGGAATCTTTTCAGGAGCTATTCATCATCTGTAAAGAAAGAAACTCCTATGCCTATACTTATCCATATATCCATATCCCCATCTATCTATACATCTAGATACAGATCGTGGGGTATATAGATAGTTAGATGTAGACCAGCTGTAGTTAGCTGTAGACTCCTGGCATCACTAATTCTTCAAGGATGGGAAGCCAAATATTCCAAATCAAATTCTCTACCAAGTACACTTCATTTTAACTGTAATACATCACTCTTGCCTTTCAATACACCAAGTGTCCTGGGCCTCTCCCATCTTTTGGAAGACACCACTGACAGATTTTAAAAATAGTGAAAATGAGTCTTTAAGAGAAGTGACTTTGCCAAAGACACTGCACCTAAGAAAGCACAAAGCAAAATCTAAATGCTAAACCTCCAAAAAATATCCATCTCTGAAGCATGTTTTGGACCCTTCAGGGGAGATGCTAGGGTTACTTGGTCACTTCATCCTGGGACAAAATGAACATGACAAACACGTTATATTCTAGTGATAGACAGATGGTGAATTTGCTTATTTGTCTCTAGTAACATAGCGACAGAAGTCAGAACTTACTCTTTCTTAAAAAATTATTTTATTTTTTAATATGAAATTTACTGTCAAATTGGTTTCCATACAACACCCAGTGTTCACCCCAACAGGTGCCCTCTGCAATAGAACTTACTCTTGAGGGAAATGCGGAACTGAAAAGAGATGAGGGATATGTTTTGAGAAGTGGCAAAACCTACTTTTCTTAGTATATTCTGATATGTGAAATATTTGATATTGTATATCAGAGGGTACATGGAAATGTTACTATACACACACACACACACACACACACACAGAGTCACTGTCTAATAAAACATGGCTTTGTCGCTGTAAAAAATGAGTTTATCTCAGGGTATAACACATTTTCCAGGGGTTCATGGCACATTTTTCAGCTAGTTTTTGGAAATGGTGACCAGCATTGCATCCTAGACAAGGTTTTGGGTTTTTTTTTTCAACTTTAGCATTATTGACAGGGTTAGATAGTGATTCTCTGCTGTGTGTGCGGGGGTGGGGGGCAGGGAGCACCATCCTGGGCATTGCAGGATGTTGGCAAGCACCCCTGGTTTCTGTCCACTAGATGCCAGTAGAACCCCCTCCACAGTCGTGATAACTAAAAATGTCTCCAGACACTATTATAATGGTCCATGTGTGGACACAGCCATGTTGCCCTAGCTGAGAACAAGTGTCCTGTGTTGTCTGCTGGCATGTATAGGCTGAGGAACCAGAACTTGCTTTGGGACATTACTGAACTTCATGCATTCCACAGCATCCTTTCCTTGAGGAATTCAGGCTCTACAGAATGTAGACCCCATTTAGGGTCACAGAACCTAGATCATTCCAGTGGGAAGGTCTCTAGAACATCTTTCTAGGCACAAATGCCCAAAACCTTTCTTTAATCTTCTCTTCCCTGGGATCTCAACAGCCAACTTGTTCTCAGAATCAAACTTATCCCTAAACACCTTTTTTTTTTTTTTTTTTTTGCCTCCCAGGTGCCCTGGAAGGAGCCTCTTACTTCTCTACTGAGAAAGAGGACATTGTGGTCTGAGAGAAGGATTCGCCTTCTCATATTCATTCATAACACTGTAAGAGAAGTCACATGGAGACTTAAACTCTTTTCCAAATTCTTGCCTTAACCCTAGCATCCAAGCTGAAACCTTGTGTTCAAACTGAGGTTGTGGAAAACCTCAGTTGTCCATGTGATTGCTATGGGTCCATGCCCCAGTCTCTGGGGAGTTCCAGGTAACTCCCCCATGCCTCCCCTTGTAGACCTCAGTAGGACCTAATACACTTACTTTCCTTCCTTGGCTATTGTACACCTCTGTTGTGCAGAAACCAGGAGCCCCACAGAAATGACCCATGCACGGGTGCTGTCTGTCTGTTAGGTCCTCTCATCCTTGTTCAGGTCCCTCTACAAACTGTTGATAGAGAAAGCTGCACAACTTCCTTTCTCAATAATAGCTTTGGTTTCCCTGCAACATGTGCTGAACAAAAATATCTGACTTCCTGGAAATATTTTTGAGCCAAGCCCAAGGTCTCCCCTGGTTCCAAAACCCAAGTGTGTCTTAAAGTCCATACCTGGACCAATCCCCTAAATCCAAGGTATGATATATGTTTACAGGAGGTGGTTTCACCAGACAGTGGTTGGGTTCAGGGGTCTTCTTTTTGGGGCCCCATAATGGTCAACAAACATGCCATGTTGTGTGACCTTTGACAAGGTACTTAATCTCTTTGAATTTCCCTACTTAGCAAAGTACAGATAACAAGGAGCCCTGATAAATATTACAGAAAGATTCATTGAAGAAATATATGTGAAACAGATTTTGTTGAAGAGGTGCTCAAAAATGTGAATTCCTGTCATTGCTGCACAGAAACTGTCATTTTCACTGTTGTTCTCTAACAAGGTTAACTTTGATGCTAGTTCTGCATCCAAAATATTGCCGAGTCTCCCAAACTCTGATGTTTTAATTTCTTGCACTGTTTTGTTTTTTTCCAGAATTATCCTGATAGATCCACATCCTGCTACTGGATTTCCTTGATTGAGCCTTGGGGGCAATCGTCTATACTAAATTGAGACATGGGGTGCGTGGGACTCCCTAATGTGCCCTGAAGGAGTTAGCTGCAAAGGTGATGGGCGAGAGCCAGACTCCATGCTGGGGACACCAGCCAGGTGCTCTCTGGCCACTAGAGCTTCCAGTATCTCTCACTTGAGGATGCCTGGACCTGCCCCAGCATGGCTTCCCGGATTCCAGTAAGATTGGGTAGATCTATCTGGATGGTTCTGGAAGGACATAAGAGTGCAAGAAATTAAGGCATCACAGTTTGGGACACTCACCACAACTAGATACATAATTGTGACATAGTCACACAATGGATTCTTACACAGGATGGAAAATAATTTTTCACATGCAAAGATGTGATGAAATATCAAACATATGATGTTGAACGAAAGGTGCCAGTCACAAAAATACACAGTATATGGTTCCATGTAGGTGAAATTCAGTAATAGCTAGGAAGAAAGATGATTAATAGTAGATAGATGATAGCTTTGTTTATTTGTTTATAGTAGCATAATAACGGAAGTCAGAACTTACCCACAAAAAGGGCCAAGAAAGTTTTCTGGGGTGTTAAGAATATTCTACATTTTGGCACAGGTGGTGGTTGCAAAGGTGCAAATGCGTAAAATTCTGTCGAACCACACACATGAGTACTTTAAGCCAAAATTAAAGCAACAAGTGTTTAAAATGATTATCTGATGATAAATTTATTGGTGATTTTTCTTTTTTCTGTATCTATTTTCCAACTTTTATACAAAGAATGAATGTCTCTTCTGTAATGAGAAAAGACCATCAACATTAAAAAAAACAACAACACATCTCTGACCCCCTAGTGTGTTTCACATTTTAGCCTGTGAAAGCAATACAGTTGTTTACCCTGTAAACAATGAAGAACAAAATTATTTACAGTCTTAGCCTGGGGACACATTACTTCACACTATACATCGTGTCTTAATTCATGGGTAAGATATTTGGTCCTGTCACAGGCAAATGGTCTTGGAGAATTCTTAATATCATAATTTTTGATTTTGGCAGTATGTAGATAATTCACTTTAAGGTGGAGTTATATAAATGGTAGCAGTTAAAGATAGCACTAAGTAAGAAATTGACTCAGCATGACTACAGGGAGGTCTCTATTGACAGGGTCCAATGGAGCCAGACAGCAAGGAAGCCAAAGTCAAAATCAATAGGGATCAGCTCCTATGCTTTACCATAACACAACCATAGCACAGAGCAGGGCAGAGGACTTAGGGAATAGATGGTAGAGATGAGAATAACAAGGACAACAATCCTACGAATGTTTTCTAGGGGGTCCTGAGGTTTTTATCTCATCTTAGGGTGAGATGAATCTGAAGACATAATTTGTTGTTAGGACGGAGTTGTCAAGCGAGGTTTCAGAAAGAGCTATGGCGTCCATGGGTCTAAAGCCTCCTCGGGGTCTTTCTGGGTGTGCTCAGGCATAGGATTCAAGCCTTGATTGGCCTTACAAATTCCATGTATACACTGGCATCACTCGAGTGTTCCTCGGGCCCCTGGGAAGTGGGGGTGGTTTTTTGCTGTGTGAAAATGCAATGACCCAGCTCTGTGTATGTCACCTCCTGTGCGTCTTCTGCTGGAGGATCCTGCATAATGGTAAATGGGAAGGACGGTGTGTACACATTTGTGGGCAGTAGGAGGAAGTGAGACTGCACTGAAGAGGGTGAGCTGAGGAGGACCTACCTCCCTACTCACCATTATGTCCACCTCAGGCTCTCTGTTCATTATAGCAGCATCTGTAGGGAATAGAAGTCATCAAAAACACATGGAAAGGCATTTCTGGGTCTTCATTTAATAGATACAGATACCCATGCACAGAGGTGCAGTATTTTTTTAAATATAATTTATTGTCAAATTGGCTTACAAAAAATACCCAGTGTTCATCCCAACAAGTGCCCTCCTCAATGCCCATCACCCATTTTCTCCTCTCCTCCACTCCCCCATCCACCCTCAGTTTGTTCTCTGTATTTAAGAGTCTCTTGTGGTTTGCCTCCCTCTCTCTCTGTTTGTAACTATTTTTTCCCCTTCCCTTCCCCCATGGACTTCTGTTAAGTTTCTCAAGATCCACATATGAGTGAAAACATATGATATCTGTCCTTCTCTGACTGACTTATTTCACTCAGCATACACAATGGAATACTACCTGGCAATGAGAAAGAATGAAATCATGCCATTTGCAGCAACATGGATGGAACCAGAGAGGTGCAGTATTGCCTGGAATTACTACCAAAAAGTAGAGTCAGAAATTCTACCTCTCTAGGGGCGCCTGGGTGGCTCAGTCAGTTGAGCATCCAACTTCAGCTCAGGTCATGGTCTCACATTTCGTGACTTTGAGCCCAGCATTGGGCTCTGTGCTGACAGCTCAGAGCCTGGAGCCTGCTTCAGATTCTATGTCTCCCTCTTTCTCTGCCCCTCCCCTGCTCATGCTCTCTCTCTCTCTCTCTCTCTCTCTGTGTGTGTGTGTGTGTGTGTGTCTCTCAAAGATCAATAAATGTTAAAAAAAAAAAAAGAAATTCTACCTCACCAAAGGTTCACAGACCCATCCCATTAATATCTCCCTATTTCCATTCCATTGATAAGGATGGAGGGCACTGGTGTTCTCTCTAGAAAACCTGACCTCTGTGGCTCCTGCCTTGAACCAGGCATCAGCCTGCAAACAGAGAACTCACACCTGAGCACTCTCATCCTAGCTCCCTGCTCTGCTTAGATGGAAACTGGCCTCTTCTTCCCAAGACTCACTCTTTGTGGCATGGCACCAGCGATGAGTGAGGAAAAAAAGAAGGATGGTGAGGAAGATGATGGCCACTAAAGGGCCCAGCCAGAACATGCAAGTGTCTGGGGTTACCTGCAGGAAGATGTGAATCTAAGAAGGAGAAAATCACAGTAGCTCTCCTTTATTGATTGCCTCCCATCTATTGATTGTTGGATAAATACATACAGTATCTCTACCTCAACCCTGAATTGAACAACGTTCTTTAACAAAAGAAAGACTAAATTCTTTAACAAAAGAAAAAGTTGAAACCAAAGTAAAAGTAAGTAAAGTTATTTTATGTTGTACAGGCAGGAAATGATAACAAAATGGGTGAGCAAGGGCTGCACAGTGCGATGTGTTTGCTTTGCGTGGTCTCATGAGTCATATATTAGGTTACTGCTCATCTGATCCTCTCTACCAGCTATTACTGAACATATTTTGTTGTCCATTCACCCAACAAAACCAGTCCTTTTGGGAATTAAGAGGAAAGTTGACTCTTAATTAAGCACTCTTAGTTAAATAGTGCTTGTTCCTATCTCTTAGATTTGAACTGACTCAAAAGGGTATTGGTATTCACCTCCAAGGGATCTATCATATGTTCACAGATGACTGGAAGCAGGGGTGAGGTAGAGGTTTGAGGTGAGTGGAATGGAGTGGGGGCAATTTACATCATGTATACAGCACTTTCTCTGTTGCAGAAGCATGTGAAATGCTTTCACGTTTTTGTCCTGACCTCATCCACACAGAGAACCTAAAACGGGGAGATTTAACCTCATTTTATTGTGGATAAAATAGAAGATAAATGAGCTTATCATACAGAAGTAGAAAAATGACTATTTGAAGCCAAGTGCCTTTGTATTTCTGGTATACTATACTTTTACACTAAGCATCCTCATTGGCACACACTTCCCCCCACATGATTCCTCTCTCCTGACAAGTATAGGTTTAGTTGCAGTGAAAATTAATTGCACAAAGGAATGAATGAATCCAAGAGCAAGCAACTAGGAAAAACCAGATCCAACAGAACCTCCTCCAAATGGTTCTACCTCAAGAACATGTCTTGTATTTATCTACTTCATTCATTTGGTGTCTAACTTGGCACCACATTTCACCAGGAGGGTGGCAATTGCATTTTCTGTGGTCTTTCGGCTCCCAGTTATACGCCTTACAACCCATTTTCATATAAGTCACTATTTTTTTTTTAAATTTTTTTTTCAACGTTTTTTATTTATTTTTGGGACAGAGAGAGACAGAGCATGAACGGGGGAGGGGCAGAGAGAGAGGGAGACACAGAATCGGAAACAGGCTCCAGGCTCCGAGCCATCAGCCCAGAGCCTGACGCGGGGCTCGAACTCACGGACTGCGAGATCGTGACCTGGCTGAAGTCGGACGCTTAACCGACTGCGCCACCCAGGCGCCCCAAGTCACTATTAATCATATATGGATTCCCAGTAGATGCTTAGACGATTTGCAATGGGACTGAACATGTAGCACACATTCCTTGTTCTTACTCAGCTCCTTTATACAATCTGGTTCCTCTCTGTCTCCTTCCATTGATCTTGTCATTCTCTCCACCTCCCCTGCAGCATTTAGACTCTTCCTTGAGCATAAGATTATTCTCACCTTAGTGTCTTCTTGGGTGATAGCTCTGGGATATCTTTCCAACAATCTTCAAAGAATTAAACGCTTCTTGTCATTAAGGTCATGACCTAATACTGCCCAAAATTGAGTCTCTGCCACTCACTCTAAACCATCCACAAAGCACTATCTATCACTTTATTTAAATTTTCATGTATAGTTTCCTCATAATTGATCATTCATCCATTCATGCTCTCATTCTCTGCCCTTCCACTTAAGCTCCAATACCAGCTTCCCAAGATGCATTCCCAAGGTATCCTGTTTACTACTGGTAGTAGGCAGAAGAATGCATCCCTCAAAAGTTCCATGTGCTAATTCCCATAACTTGCAATTATGTCATGTTACATGACAAGGAGGAATTATGGTTGCAGATGTAATTAAGGTTGCTAATCCACTGGCTTTAAAATTGAGAGGTTATCCCAGATTATCTGGATGTCCCCAATGTAATCACAAGAGTCCTTAATAGAGAAGATGTGATGAAGGAAGGGGGGGGGTCTAAGTGGTTCAATGTCAGTTAGACTTGACCAATCATTGTTGGCTTTGAAGATGGGGGAAAGGGACCATGAGCAGAGGAACACAGGCTCTAAAAGCTGGAAAGGCAAGGAAGTGGACTGTCCCCCAGAGCCTCCAGAAGGCACGCAGCCTGCTGCCATCTTGGTTTCGGCCTCATGAGACCCATTTCAGAACTATGAACTATAGAACTATGAGATCATTTTATCAACTGTGTTGTTTTGGGGCACCTGGGTGGCTCAGTTTGTTAAGCATCCAACTCTTGATTTGGGCTCAGGTCATGATCTCATGGTTTGTGAGTTCAAGCCCCACATTGGTCTCTGCTATCAGTGCAGAGCCCGCTTTGGTCCCTCTGTGTCCCTCTCTCTGCCCCTCCCCTGTTCATGCTCACTCACTCTTTCTCTCCCTCTCTCTCTCTCTTTCTAAAAAAAAAAAACACACAAAAAAACCCCAAAAAACTGTGTTGTTTTAATGTACTGAGCTTGTGGAAATTTGTTACAGCACCAATAGGAAATGACTACCTATGGCATATCCAGCACATGGACATACATGTGCACTGGAACAGTGCATGAACAAATAAATGAAGGAATCACATGTATGGGTGAGAGACTGGGTTCTGAGTTCTCCCTCACTCTACTAAGCATATCCGTGTTGCATCCTGACAGACAGGAGCTCATTTCTTGGCAAATGGAACTTCTCTAAGCACTACCTACCCCCACCAGCTGTTCTCTTCCTTTCTCTCCTCCAAGATCCCATGATTCTTGTGGGGGGCCGGGCCCCGGTGCCAGGCTGAGACCCGGTCGAGCAACGGTTCCCTGTTGACTCAGCCAACCCGGTGGTTCCTCCTCCCATTCCCCCACTTTCAAGGGCATACGAAAGCCTTGTCAAGGCTGAGAAAGTTAATTCCTGAAGCCTGTGGTCTGCAGGTGTTGGCAGTAATGCTACCTCCCTTTTTCTACCCCGAGTCAGATAGAAACAAACATGGGAATTGTGTTTTGCTAGCAATCTTATCAACAAGGTCTTGTTGTGACCCGTCTAGAAAATTCACAAGAGACACAGAACTAAATGTTTTGGTTGGCAGCGATTATGTGAAACCTGATTATTCTTAGAATGACCTGATCCATAAGAGTCTTATATTATAAAAGATTGTGTACAGCAACAATAAAGCCGTCACTTGGGCCATCAGCCCAGGGGACCCTCCTGTTCCCAAACGTTCTCCTCTCTCTTTTTTCTTGCATTCCCCTACCCTCAGGACCCTGACCTCGGTGTTTGTCGCGCCGGTCGCGACAAGTGGCGCCCGAACAGGGACCTGAGACAACAAGGAGGAAAGCGAAAGCGGACCGCGCAGCATCTAATTCAGGTAGGGGAACTGTGCCAGCAGCACAGACGACGGGAGTAAAACTATGGGACAGAAACAGTCTATGGAACAGAGATATTTTGTAACTGCCTTGCAGGCTCTTATGAAGGAGAAGGGAATTAAGGTTTCTCAGTCAGCCCTTAGGGAATTTTTTGACATAGTGCATGATTATTGCCCATGGTTTCCAGACGGGGGTACAGTTGATTTAAAGGATTGGCAGCGAGTTGGTCAGGAACTTAAGAATCAAATGAAGATTCGTGGAGCTGCAGTTCCAGGGACTTTGTGGTCTACTTGGACCTGTATTAAGGAGGTCCTTGATCCGCAGGATTCTATTGAAATAGTTTCTCTTAGCTCGGAAGTAGCCCAACCCTTAGTGACTTCAGATGCTCCTCTCCCTCCAGAAACTACTTTCAATGCCCTTTCGGGACAGTCAGGGGTGCGTTCACCTTTACCTCCTCTCCCCCTTCTAGTACAGTTATCTATGCAAGATCCAGAAAATAATGATGACTCTCCTTCTGGGGATCAGGGGGATGATGGGCCGTATTTGGAAGACCAGAGGAAGCCTGCCTTCTTGGCCTCTCTGGTTCAGAAGGTACCTTTAAAACGACCTTCTTTTCAGGCACAAGATAGAGGCTTACCTCAGCTGGCTTTCCCTATTACTCAGAATCAACAGTCCACTGAACCTTACCCCGTTATGGGAGTTACCCCTTTGCAGCGGACTCTGTACCAAGCGCAACAGCATGGGGAAGACACCTCTGCTTTTCACGCTGACCCTGTTATTCAGCAGGGGGGACAGAGAGTGTACTCCGCCCTAAGTTTTAAATTGCTGAAAGATTTGAAATCCTCTACAGCCCAGTATGGTCCAACAGCTCCCTTTACCCTGTCTATGCTTGATAATTTGAGCAGGGAGGCATTATGCCCAGGAGATTGGAAGGTCATTGCTCAGGCTTGTTTGAGTGTGGGAGATACTGGAAAGCAGATTCTGGAAAGCAGAATTTGCAGAGAATGCTGAAAAACAGGCTACGTATAATAAAAGAACTAACATACCAGTGGATTTCAACATGCTCACAGGTACAGGACAATATTATGATGTGGGCCTCCAGCTGAATTATCCTGAAATTGTGTATAATCAAATTAATACCTGTGCCATTACAGCTTGGAAAAAACTCCCCTCCACAGGTGGCAGAACTGAGGAATTGTCTAAAATTAGGCAAGGGCCAGATGAGAAGTACCAGGATTTCGTTGGGCACCTTTTGACTGCAGTCAGTCGTAACGTTACTGATGGGGAGGCAGGTACCATTATTGTAAAACAACTGGCTTATGAAAATGCTAATTCTCATGTCAGGCAGCCATTCGTCCTTGGAAAAATCAGGGTACCTTGGAGGATTATGTCAGACTATGTGCTGAGATTGGACCATCTTATATTTAGGGCATTACCTTGGCAGCCGCCTTAAGGGGAATGGACCCCTTACAGGTGCATGCCCAGCTTCAGGGTAAAAACGTAAGAATTAATCCAAGGAAGTTGGGTGGAGTAGTGTGTTTCAAATGTGGCCAAAAGGGCCATATGAAGGCCCAATGTCATAGTAAATAAATAATTCCAACCACCCCCGGTTTGCCAAGTGGCCCTAACACTAATAATAAGCCGGCAATTATTTGTCCCAGATGTAGACGGGGGTATCACTGGGTCAATGAATGCCGTTCTAAAACTGATTGTAATGGCAAACCTCTTCAGGGAAACTGGGAGCGGGGCCAGCCGCAGGCTCCTCAAACAATTGCGGCAATGTTCCCACAGGCACCTTCCCACCCATTGTGTCCAACACTGGAGACCTCCCAGGTATTAGCCAGCTACACCGCGGTACCCCCGCGAGTGCAGGACTAGATCTTACCCCAGCTCAGTCTGTTTACCTAGAAGGAGGACAGCCCCCTAAAGCCATCCCCACAGGGATATGGGGACCTCTGCCCAGGAACACTTGGGGATTATTATTGGGAAGATCTAGCTGGACTCTTAAGGGATTGATGATCTATCCTGGAGTTATTGATGAAGATTACACTGGAGAAATAAAAATTTTGGCCAGCTTAACTATGGGAACTTTGGTGCTTGAGCCCAAGACTCCCATAGCACAATTGATCTTGATACCCCGGATATCCTTCAATAATAAGGCTGTCAAACCTTACCGGGGAAATCAGGGGTTTGGCTCCACAGATCTTTATTGGGCTAAAGTGATCTCTGTAGAAAAGCCCAAGCTTACATTGCATATCCAAGGAGTCCCTTTTGAGGGACTAGTGGATACAGGTGCAGATGTCTGAGTTATCGTTCAAAAAAATTGGCCTGTCACATGGCCTACACATGGACTAATATTCCAATTAAAGGTGTTGGTTATGCCTCTGCTCTGTTGCAAAGCTCTGATTATTTACATCGGAGACTGCCTGATGGTATGACTGGAACTTTTCAGCCTTTTGTTTTGAATATAGATTTTAATCTCTGGGGCAGGGACATATTAACTGCAATGAATTTGACGCTGGAGACTAAGGCAGTCCTGATTCAAAAGCAGACTAATCTTGCTATGCACCTTATGAAGGAAATGGGCTATATTGAGGGGAAAGGCTTAGAGAAGGAGTTGCAAGGGAATCCTGAGCCGTATGTCCCCGAGCCTAAGAGAGACCATTTTGGCCTGGGTTTTTCTTAGGGCCATTGGAAACTCCCCACGCTATGCCTCTCCAGTGGATGACTTCCACTCCAGTGTGGGTTGACCAGTGGCCCTTACCTACTGTTAAGAGGGAGGCTGCTGCTCACCTCATAGAGGAACAACTGCAATTAGGTCATTTAGTTCCCTCCACCAGTCCCTGGAACACTCCAATCTTTGTGATTAAAAAAAAGTCAAATAAATGGAGGTTGCTGCAAGATTTGAGAGCAATTAATGCTGTCATGAAGCCCATGGGGGCTTTGCAACCCGGCCTCCCTTCCCCATCGGCCATTCCTTTACAATATCAATTACCAGTTTTGGACTTAAAAGATTGTTTTTTTACCATTCCGTTGACCCCTGGCGACGGAGAACATTTTGCATTCTCCTTGCCTTCCACTAACTTACAGGAACCTGCTAAGCGGTATCAGTGGAAGGTCTTACCGCAAGGCATGGCTAACAGTCCGACTTTATGTCAAGAGTTTGTGGCCAGAACAATTACCCCTTTTGACAGAGTTTTCCCCATGTATATTGTATCCATTATATGGATGACTTACTTTTGGCTGCTGAAACTGAGGGATTATTACAGGAGTCTTTTATTTCTCTTCAAAGATGCCTTAAAGCATATAATTTGATTGTTGCCCCTGAGAAAATTCAAAGGGAAGCATCTTTTGAATACCTAGGGTATCTCATCTCCAAATCAACTGTCCGACCTCAGAAAGTATCAATTAGAACCGGACATTTGACTACTCTAAATGATTTTCAGAAATTATTAGGAGATATAATCTGGATTAGAAATACACTAGGGGTCACCACAGAACAATTACTGCCTTTGTTTAATATTCTAAAAGGAGATAGTTCTCCAGCATCCCCGCGAAGTCTCACTCAAGAAGCTAAAGAAGCTATAAGACATATAGAACAGGCCATTCAGCAGGCCCAGGTCACTAGAATTGACCCTTCTCAGCCTTTGTATCTAATAATATTAAAACCTCAAGTCATCCCCTTTGCAATTCTGTGGCAATCTCATGGTCCACTTGAATGGCTACATTTAGCCTTACACTCCCTGCATGTCATTAATCCTTTGCTATCTATGGTTTGTCTCCTTATCATTAGAAGAAGATCCCAAGCTGTTCAGCTCTTTGGGCATGATCCAGAATTTATTACATGTGCCTTTCTGACACAGAAGCTGGTGGACGCTGCTTTTGCTCAGTCCATCGAATGGCAACTTGCCTTGGCTAATTTTACAGGTCAAATTAAATTTCATTTACCTTCTGATTCTTTAATACAAGGTTTCAGTCTTATAGATATTTTGCCCTATAAGCCTATTGTTTGTCAGCCAATTGAAGATGCTGCTTCCATTTTTGTGGATGCTAGTAAAGAGGGTAAAATTGCAGTGTATTATGTCACTTCTCAACATAAAAATTTGATCACTTTAAATTATACGACTAAATCTGTCCAAAGGGCCGAGCTTTATGCTGTACAGGTAGCCCTAAAAACTTACCCGGAATCCATAAATGTCTATTCTGACAGTCAATACATTGTCAAAGCCGTGTTGCAGCTTCCCACTGCCTTTATACTGATAGCAGATGAGGAACTTTATCATCTATTTCATGCTATACAAAAACTTCTTAATTTACCGCACAGTCCAATTTATATTTCCCACATTCGAGCTCACACCGATCTGCCTGGTCCCCTAGTTGCTGGGAATCGGATAGCCGATGCAGCAACCCATTTACTGCAAGTTCTGCCCATTACCACTCCTTTGGAAACAGCCGAAAGGAGTCATGATAATTTTCATCAGAATGCAGCAACCCTTCGACGAGAATTCAAAATATCTCGTGAAGCGGCCAAATTGTTAAACAATGCGGCATCTGTCCGCAATTCTTCCCACAGCCAGTCTATGCCATTAATCCCTGAGGTCTTCGGCCCAGTGATTTGTGGCAAATGGATGTCACCCAATATTTACCTTTTGGGAAATTGCAATATATACATGTGTCTGTAGTTACTTGCTCAGGCTATATACATGCTTCAACCCACTCAGGAGAAGCATTTGTTGGTGTACAAAATCACCTATTTTCTGCCTTTGCAGCAATGGGCAAACCTCATAAAATAAAAACTGACAATGGTAGTGCTTATACTTCTAAATCTTTTGCAGAATTTTGCCACCGACTCCGAATTGACCGTACAACTGGCATTGCTTGTAATTCCACAGGACAAGCCATTGTTGAGCGAGCTCACCTGACCTTAAAACAATATTTGCAAAAACTTAAAGAGGGGAAACATTAAAGGGAAAGATAAAGTATTCCCCACATGTACACCTCACTCTTGTGTTGTATGTTTTAAATTTTTTAAATGTCAATGAGGCAGGGATGACTGCCGCAGAGCGTCGCTGGGGAAGGAATCAAGAACCTCTCTTGATGGCAAGATGGAAAGATATGCCGGAAGGCATTTGGCGAGGCCCAGACCCAGTCCTTCGGAAAGGGTGAGGGTATGCTTGTGTTTTTCCACAGGATGAGGAAGCGCCGCGCTGGGTCCCGCTTCGGCTCCTCAGAGATATTACGGTTGTGCCGAAAAATGGCCAAATTGACAGTGACGGAACCCCCCCAAAAGCGACGACGGCGGAGTCATAAGGCAGGTACACCCACCTGGGGACAGATAAAGAACCTGGTGACCCAGGCCACTGATGTACTGATGGCCTCAGGTAGAGAGGTAACGGCCACACATGTCTTCTTGACATGCCTGTGCATTCTCACTACAGCCGGGGAGTCTGCCCTCTATTGGGCATACATGGTAGGTCCTCCTACAGTACAACCTGTAACATGGAGAGACCCCACACCCAAAGTATACACCAACCTCACCTTTATGGGAGGGGAAGACGCAGGGTTTTTGCCCACTGTGTCGGCCTCTATAAATTGGACGGCGCTCTCTGCAGGAGTACCCATCTGCCTGCAAAGGGAGTCTACGCCGTACAAACTTGCTTATGGGTGTTTGGGTACGAAACCAGTAGGGCGATCTATTACTTATACTATGTGGCAAAATGGCGAGCATAATTCTGAATGGGTGGCCCGCTCCGTTGCCGCTTATTGACAAAAGAGAGAATTATTAGGAGAATGGATGTTTTTTGGACAGCGTGATCCCCCTCAGAATCTTCCTATATGTCCCTCAGCTGGTCAAGGCCTTACTGGGGACTCACCTTGGGGTAAATGTGCCCAATCCTCTTCATTGAGGATGACTCCTAAAGGCATTAACTATACCATTACAGATTATTCCCGAAAGGTCTGGCATTCATTCCTTCAAGAAACACCTATGGCTATTTTGGAAGTGCAAAGGGAAACAAGGAGACCTTTAGTGGCTCCTTTAAGAGATATGGGTCCACCTCCTAATGAGGTACAGGTACACCACAAGATTATCCCACAAACCATTTTGCAATTCCCTGAAGGAAGAATTCATTCTGATCTTTGGAAGTTATATGCTACCTTTGATAAAATATATACTAATGACAGCTTTAGTTTTCCAGAATATTATGTTTCTCCAGTTCTGCAATTGCGTGCCTGTGTTCCTCCACCCTACTATCTGATTGTTGGAGATGGGACCATTACTCCAGTGAAAGAAGATGGTCATCAGTTATACCGGCTGACGTGTCCTGCTTGTCTTTTGACCAATTGTCTACCAATAGATGGGCCCTCTAGAAGTGAAATGAAGGTTTATCTGGTCTTACAACCTCCCTATTGGATGTTGCCAGTAAATGTTACAGGACCTTGGTATCCTAATTATGGGATGCAATTGGCCTTAGAAATCAGTAAACGGCTGCGCAGGACCAGACGGTTTCTTGGACTCTTGATTGCTGGACTTATAGCAGCAGTGACTGTAATTGCCTCTGCAACTGTATCTGTAATATCCTTACATGAAAGTGCCCAAACAGCATCCCATGTAAATGAATTGGCTTATAATGCATCCAAGGTGTTTGCCACTCAAGAACGAATAGACCGTAAATTGGAAGCCCAATTAGAGGCACTACAAGAAGCATTAATGTATCTTGGTGATCAGTTTGCTGTTTTGCATACCAGACTTTCTTTAATTTGTCATGATGCATATAAGCATATCTGTGTTACCCCTTTAGAGTATACCAATGTGACATGGGGACAAGTGCGTCGTCATTTACAAGGGGTTTGGCATGATGCTAACACTAGCTTAGACCTCTCACAGCTACAAGAAGAGATAAATGCTGTTGCAAGTAGCTCACTCAGTTTTCCTGACCCTGGAGATCTCGCTGAAACCATACTGCACCAACTTAATGGGTTTAATCCATTCAATATTCTTCAGCATTCCTTTTGGATCTTTATTGGAATTGTTTCTGTAATATCTGTTATACTTGTCTTGCTGTGTTATTTCTGGAGATGGGGTCTTACTGCCTTTACCACATACCAGGCCAGGATGCACATGTTGCAATTACAAACAATAGGGGGACATGTGGGGGGCCGGGCCCCGGTGCCAGGCTGAGACCGGGTCGAGCAACGGCTCCCTGTTGACTCAGCCAACCCGGTGGTTCCCCCTCCCGTTCATGTGGGAGGCCGGGCCCCGGTGCTAGGCTGAGACCCGGTCGAGCAACGGTTCCCTGTTGACTCAGCCAACCCGGTGGTTCCTCCTCCCATTCCCCCACTTTCAAGGGCATACGAAAGCCTTGTCAAGGCTGAGAAAGTTAATTCCTGAAGCCTGTGGTCTGCAGGTGTTGGCAGTAATGCTACCTCCCTTTTTCTACCCCGAGTCAGATAGAAACAAACATGGGAATTGTGTTTTGCTAGCAATCTTATCAACAAGGTCTTGTTGTGACCCGTCTAGAAAATTCACAAGAAACACAGAACTAAATGTTTTGGTTGGCAGCGATTATGTGAAACCTGATTATTCTTAGAATGACCTGATCCATAAGAGTCTTATATTATAAAAGATTGTGTACAGCAACAATAAAGCCGTCACTTGGGCCATCAGCCCAGGGGACCCTCCTGTTCCCAAACTTTCTCTTCTCTCTTTTTTTCTTACATTCCCCTACCCTCAGGACCCTGATCTCGGTGTTTGTTGTGCCGGTCGCAACAGATTCTCATCTCTACTTAGGAATGGGGAAAGAGCAGGTATGGCGTTATTCCTGGCAAGCGGATCAGGTTTATTTTCACTCTCTTCTTTTGGAGGAGGTCTCTGCTGCAGAAAATTAGAGTTTAAGAGTCCTCACTGGCCTCATGCTGACCCCAACCCCTTCTGCCATTGTAGAGTCTGGGGATCAGAAAGGCATGGTAATGAGCCCAAGATCACAGAGCTGGAAGGTGGCTGAGCCAACACTCAAACCCAAGGCTTCTCTTTGTCTACAAACAAGGATAAAAGAGATCCTTCACTTACCAGTTTTGGAGTTTGGTTCTCTGTATGGAAGGCAACTACTTGACAGGTTTCCTAGAAGACAAGTCAGGAGAGAGGTGGGGATGTGGAGTTGCCCATATTCTACCCACTGAAGCTCATTGCCATCTAACGCTGAGTTCCTGGGAGCTCCTGGGACCCCTCCCCATAATCCCTGGGGACTGAATCCCTGAGACTTCAAGATGCAGAGAGAAAACAGGAGAGGTTGGGGATGAAAGGGGCCTCTCTACTTAAGAGGAGGTTTCTTGATCTTTCCCCAAAGTCACCTGTACCACCTTGGAGATCTCTCTGTGGGTGGGAGGTCAGGAGGGGCTCCTGGGAAATGATTAGTGGTGAGGGGCCAATGTAAGCTATGATATCTCCAAACTGAGCCCCTTTTCTCCCCCTCCTGGGCCCGCCTTGACCCCTTTCCATCTTCCTCTGTACACAGACCCCCCAGTGTGGGTCTCTGTGCAAGATGCACAGGAGAAGGCTGGAGGTGAGTCCTCAGTCTCTCCTTCCCTGTTTCTTTATCTATGTTTCTCTCTCTCCAGAACTCCTAAGCATCCTCCCATTATCAGTAGAACACCCTTCACATATAGCCTTCAGATATATCCTGAATCACTGGGCACAGAGCAGGTTGTGTGCTTCCTCACCTGTGACAGAAAGGTACAGTGGGTCACTTGGGCCTGACCATTCACAGGGAGAGGAGTTGAAAGAGCCATGGCATATGTAGGTCCCACCCAGGGCTGGTTTTGCGGGACCCAGAAGGAAGTGGGCCCAGGATGCACCATCGTGCCTCTGCCCCTCAGCCAGCTGGTGCCCACGGAGCTGCCCATCCCTGGGTAGATGGTACACGTCAAAGTTGCTCTCTGAGCAGCAGGACAGGGTCATGTTCTCTCCTGAACTCAGCACGGCACCCAGCTGGGCCCAGAGAGAAAGTTTCTTATGTAGACGTGGAGGAAACAGAGGCAGTTCAGTTAGAGAGGCTTTTCCTTGCTCACAGTGTACTTCACACCTGGACTGAGAATTCTCTTTCCTGTTCCCAGAGCCTAATGTCCACTTTGTCCCCTCGTGTCCACCTCTCTATTTCCTGTTCTTGCCTTCCTCCATCTTTTCCCTTTTTGTGTTGGCTTACTCTCTCTGCCTCTGTGGGATCTGTCAGTTTGATCTGTCTTTTTCTTTCATGAGTCTCTTATTTTATCTTGTCTCTTTCTGCATTATCTATCTATCTATCTATCTATCTATCTATCTATCTATCATCTATCTACCTGTCTGTCTCTATTACCTCTTGGTGACTTTCTCCGCTTCTATATCCCTCGTTCTCTTTTGGGATCTCTGTTATCTACCCCACATTATCGTCTTTCTCTATCTTTGTGCTCCTGCTCAGGTCTCTGTCTTTTAGGGCTTTTATCTGTCCCCTCCATCTTTATGTCTACTTCTCTATCCCTTTTTCTTTCTCCTGTTTTATGTGTCACTGAACCAGTGTCTGTCTATCAATCTGTCTGTCTCTCTCTGTCTCCCCTCCATTGTGTGTCTGTGTGTGTGTGCATGTGTACACATTGCATTTCTGTGTCTCTTTACACGAAAGACTTTATATGACCATTGATGTACATTGACTCTGCTTTCTCTCTGATTGCATCTTTCTGTGGGCTTTGACCTCAGTAACCCTGTAGCATCTCGAGCAACCTTGAACATTGGCCCAAGAAACAGCTTTGGGAACCCATAAAACATACCACATATAGGAGCTAGTGACTGTCTCCTCCACCTGGGACCATAGTATCCAGGGTCACATTGTGGTTCAACTACATGGGATGAAGTCATGTAGGAGGGAATACCACAGCTGTGGGTGCCACATGAGGAGAGGACCCAGGGCCCATGGGGAATCAGCCTGAGAAAGGCCAACCTGGCCTCAAAACTTGGTCATATACGTGGCGTGTCTTTAGGTTCTCCTGGTAGAGAAGAGGGTGTGGAGATTAACTGGAAACCACGTTCTAAACTGTCCCAGGTTTCTGAACAAAGTCAGAGTGGAAGGGCACCTGTCTCTGATGTGAATGTACCCATCTGTGTCCCTTCCTTCACTCTTTGTGTCCACTACTGACTCCCTATTTCTGCCCCTTATCTGTCCTTTATGTTATAACTAATGGTTTGTACTGTCACCCTTCTGTCATTGTCTCTCTTGGTGTAGCTCTTGCCAAGGCTATCTCTCTGCATAAAAACCTGTGTGCATGTCCCTTATCACCACCCAGGGCTTCCAAGTCTTAGAACACCCTGTCTGTATCCCAAAGAGGATGGAAGCAGGACATTCTCACCTGTGATCATGATGTCCAGGAGGTCGCTGGGGTAGACCACTCATAGAAGGAGTGATTCAGAAAACCGAAGCACCTGTAGGTCCCTGCATGGGCAGCTGTCACAGGACCCATGATGAAGTTAGCATGGGAACCCTCACGATGGGGCTGCCCGGGAAGGTGCCAAGGGGCCTTGGATAGCTCCTCACTGTGAAGAACGAAGCCTTCAAACTGGATCTCTGAGCGACAATGCAAGGTCATGTTCCCTTCTGATTTCACCAGGGGACCTGGCTGAGCTGAGATGGAAGGTTTTCTGTAGACTCCTAAGAACATGGACATTGTAAGTTTACAAAGAGCGACCCTGCCTCACCCCATTCCCTGGGACCCTAAATGAGTGAGGGTGCCCCTGTGTCTGTCTTTCGCCTCCTTCTTTGTGTCTCTGTGTCTTTTTCTGTCTGCATGTCCCCCTCTGTCTCTGCCCCTCCTTTGCTCTGCTTCTCCATCAGAAGAAACAGCACCAGATTCCATTACCACTGTTCTCATCCTTGACACATTAACTGTTGCACCTGTTTCCCACAGACCCCTTTTCTGCTTTGTATGGTGGGGGTGGGAGAATGACACTGCAGGCTGCATTTCCAGACTCTTTTATCAGACCAGTTCCTGCTCTGTTTGACGAGTTGGAATCCCTGGTAGGAGACAGGAATTAAGCAGTAAAGCAGGTACCACAGTAACTCCCAGTGCCTACCAAGCCTGTGCCTAGTGGGGATGGGCACATCTTCTGCCATGTCTGTGACTTCTCCAAGGCCCCAGCTTCCACAGGGCACCCCTGAGTCTGGCTTTGGGAGCACCCCCCCCCCATTATGTCACTGCAGTCTAGTGGTGGCATCAACATCCTACCCTTACCTTCGCTGGGAGTAGCTTCACTTTCCCTGTTTGGCTTCCTAATTTGTTCCTCACCTAGGTATCTTTATTGGTTACCTGTTGTTGCTGTAATAAATTGCTACAAACATAATGGCTCAAAAGAGCACCAATCTGTTGTCTTATAGTTCTGGATGTCAGAAGTCCAACATGGGTCTTATGGGTTGGGATCAAGGACAGCGTGGACAGGACTGTTTCCTTCTGAAGGCTCAAGGGGAGAATCTGCTCCTGTGTCTTTTCCAGCTCCTAGGAGCTGCCTGTATTCCTTGTCTTATGACCCCTTCCTCCAACATCAGAGCTAGCAATGGCTGGTGGAGTCTTTTTCATGCTGCATGACTCTGAAGCTCATTCTCCTGCTTCCTTCTACGCTTATAATTACAGTAAGTCCGCCTGGATAATCCAGGATAATCTCTCCATCTCCAGGTCATCTGCTTAATGACCTTCATTCCATATTCAACCTTAATTGGCCTTGGACTATTCATAGATTTGGAGTATTATGGTGTAGACATCATTGGGGGCCATTATTCTGCCCACATACATTAAATGCCCTTGGAGCATCTCCTATTGTTATAATTGGACCTGACTGACACTCCCACCAGGAAACTCTGAGATTAGGAAGATCAGGTCAGGAAATAGTTCCTCTAGAGAAGCACTCTCTGACCTGTGACCACAATCAACAGGGGGTCACTGGGTGGTGACCACACAGAGGAGGAGCCAAGGTAGGATCCACAACATCTGTAAGTTCCTGCATGTGCTGGGATTACAGGGCCAGCGAGGAAGCTGTCCTGCAACATTATGCTGTGGAGTTCAGGAATGAGGGCACCAGTGACCTTGTACAGTCTGAACATGCCAAACCTGCAATGAGAGTGGCACTGAAGAGTCACACATTGTCCTTGAGGAACCACTGGGCTTGGCCAGGCAGACAGGGAGGAGCACAGCACAGGAGGACCACCTGGGGGAGAAGGAAGCACAGCATTGGTCTTCTCTCCCTAAGCTCAGAGGCTCCCCCTCCTTCCATGTCTCTAAGTCTCCTTTCCAATCCAAGGGTGCCCATGCCACACAAAGACTCCCCACACCACAGTGACACGGCATCTCTTACAAGTAACCTGTTGACCGAGAATTCTGAGTGAGCACTGAATAGTGGGCTCTTAGTAGGTGTTGATAGTGTGAAGTTTGTTACGTAAAAGAAGACAAAGTAGACACTGAAGAGGAGAGTAATGACCTATGTGAATGCCACGTCAGTGAACACATGAGGCATGTTACACGACAGAGCCATGTCAGAACATGCTGGAATTCCAGGGGTTCTGGCATGTGGATTTTGTACCTCTGCCATGGAACAATGTCAGCAGCAGCATGGGGCTCCTACTCTCATGGGCGTGCTGAGGAGCTTTAGTGGCTGTCTTGTCCTCAGTCATTCTGTTGTTCCTGGCACCTTTTGCATCCCCTGCTCTACAGATGGCTTCTCCCAGACATCTCAGCTCTGAGCAGCAGTGTCTTCCAGATGGCTTTAGAGCATGGCTCAGCCAAGGAGAAGAGAGTCTAGGAAGGGTCTCTGGACCAGAACTAAGACTAAGGTTTCCCGGGGCGCCTGGGTGGCTCAGTCGGTTAAGCGTCCGACTTCGGCTCAGGTCACGATCTCGCGGTCCGTGAGTTCGAGCCCCGCGTCGGGCTCTGGGCAGACGGCTCAGAGCCTGGAGCCTGCTTCCGATTCTGTGTCTCCCTCTCTCTCTGCCCCTCCCCCGTTCATGCTCAGTCTCTCTCTGTCTCAAAAATAAAAACGTTAAAAAAAAAATTAAAAAAAAAAAGACTAAGGTTTCCCTGGGCCCCCACTTTCTATTTCACAAGAGATTCTCCCATAAGGCCTCCTGCAGTCAACCCATCACCCAGCCTCCTGTGCCATCTGCCCTCCTGTTATAGGGATACTCTTATCCTGAGTGCATGGCAACCCAAGTTTTGGAGGGAAAGACTCACCCACTTGTGTCCAGATCCTTTGGATGAAGAACTCTGGAAAGAAAGACTCATGATAGGTGGTCCATCTCCATAGAAGACTTGGCCTCCCACTCTTTCCCCTGCCTGGCCTAAGCCTTACCATCAAGGTCCACCTTGCCTCCAAGGGAGCAGTCTGCTGTGGGGATGCCCAGCCTTCCAGGCCAATATTTCCACCATAGTGTCCCCTCCCTTCATCCCCTTCCTGGACTCACCAAGACATGCCAGGCTGATGACTATGGGTGGTATGGCGCTGCTTCTGCTGAGTGGTGACCCAGCAAAGCTGAGAAGTACACAGGATGCCATGAAATGGGGCCCAGCTCATGTTTATAAGTTGACTGCAATAAGGGAAGGTGATGCATACAGGCTCTTTTTGCTTTGCCTATGGGTGGTACAGGGTGGGAGGGTGGGATGGGGTGGGTGGTTCAGCTTAGGGTAAAGCCAGGCTTCCTGGAAATTGTTCAGAGCTGTTGTGTCGCATCATTTACTGTGGTCAGACTTGAAACACAGACACAATCCCTCATACTCAGAATGATGAAATGATAGTTTTTTTTTTAATCTAAGCTGCAAAACTTTCATATGTAATATGCAACATTTGTAGTAGATACTATCATAAAAAGAATTAGGGCCCCTGGATGGCTCAGTCGGTTAAGTGTCCGACTTTAGCTCAGGTTATGATCTCACAGTTCGTGAGTTCTAGCTCCGCGTCGGGCTCTGTGCTGACAGCTCAGAGCCTGGAACCTGCTTCAGATTCTGTGTCTCCCTCTGTCTGTCCCTCCCCTGCTTGCACTCTGTCTGTCTCTCTGTCCCAAAAATAAATAAACATTAAAATTTAAAAAATTAAAAAAAAGAATTACACTGTATAAATCAAAATGATGCTCTAAGCTGATATTTTTAGTATTGAGCTAATACTTGTCAAAAATTATTTAATTTCCCTGTAGAAGGAATATGCAGTTATTTAGAGTCATAGAGTTTCACTTTATTAGCAAAGAATAATGCATGTAAATTCTGGATCTTATGGTTTTATCTGAAATTCATCTTATGACCCAGAAATCCAAACTCAGAGATTCATCTATCTGTATCTCTCTGTAAATTTTATATAAATATATAAATATCCATTAACATGATGCTATAGGAAATTCACTTTCTAATAGCCAATTAAGAATGTCAAAAAACTCACCCTAAAACACTTTATGATCAAAAACCCAAAACAGCAATACTCTCCAACTTAAAACAAGAAGGTTGCAATGACCACATAACCTAATCCATCTACATATTTTCTCTTATCCCATCTCCTCCTTTAACTTCATATCTTGATATTTGTTGGAAATACAGTTTTAAGGCACTCACCTCTCCTTGTAAAATATGTAATTGTGAATATGGTTTTAAGGCACTTATCTCTCTTTGTAAAATATGTAATTGTAATAAATGTAAACATATATATTTTCACACACATACATACATATATGCACCCAAATACATAATTCTTTCAAATTTTTTAAATTACCAGCTTCGCATCTATCTTTTTTGTACTTCAGTTTATATTGCTATGATATACACATAATGATTTTTTTAGCTCTATTTCATTGGATTGCAATATAAGATTTCTTGCATAAATATATCAACATGTATTTATCCATTCTCATTATTATAGACATCTGGCTAACATGGACATCTGGGTAATATGGGTGATATAGGTATCTGAACAATAATATTCTTCCAGTCCATGAACATGGGATATCTTTCCATGTGTTTTCATCTTCATTTTTTTTCATCAAAGTCTCACAGTTTCCAGAGTACAGCTCTTTCACCTTTTGGGTTAAATTTATTCCCAACTATTTTATTATTTTTATGTCATTGTAAATGAAATTATTTTCTTTTTTTCCTCTCATCAGTACAGCTTTTATTAAATCTTTAAAATATCACAACAAATCTGAAAAATAATCTGGTATCTTGCTGTTTCTGTAGCTGGACAACTTAGATATTGTTCATCAGCCTGCTGAACTATTCCTTTTTCAGAAACATAGATATCATCCAAAAATTTTCTGATAATCCTCGTTTCCAACTATTGTGGCTCACTGAATCAAAGCAACTAAATTTGATGACGATATTGTCCTTCCTTTCTTGTAAGACTATTCTCAGTCTTTCTGTTCTGCTGTGTCGCTAAAACTTCCTAAGTGGACTCTACAGTCTCCCAGAGCTGTTTTGTTCACGGCATTTGCAATGCCCACAGTTATTGATTGGGGTCTACTGTCTTGTTCTGGGACCTTAGAGAACCTGGTTATTCTGGAGCTCAGAGCATCGCTCTTTCCATAGGTGTGGAGGGTCACATGATCACTGCCATAGAAAGGGACCAGCACATCTGGGACCCTGCTGCAAGGAAAGCCCAGGAAGGAATGGGAGCCTCTCTTCAAGGGGCCCTAATTTTTTTCTCTTCTCCACAAGGAAGGTCAATAAAGGAAGGACTACTGTCTGTGGAGCATAAATTATTTCAAAAGCCTGTCATTGGAGATTTCCTTGTGTCAGAAACTCTCCACCACCAAAATATCATTTCCACTTTTCATGACAACACTAAGGCTGAGGGAATCTGCCTCTGTTTTCAAGGTCAAGCCTCCAGTAAGTTTCTGCTGGGAATGGAGTGCAGAGACCCTGTCCCTATATGCCAGCATCCCTGAACACAGCTGCCTGCCCTAAAATTACTGAGACTGAGGGAAAGACAGTCCACAAATGAGCTGGGAGTGATGGTCCAGCTGAGCCAGCTGCTCAGGAAAGTGCTTGGATAGGTCAGAGGGGGAGGTAGTGAGGTGGAACAGGCAGACTCTTAAGGACAGACCTATATGAACCTCAGGCATTTATATGGTTACCACCATAATGGATTGCATAGGAAGCTTTTCCTTCCATTCTTTATAGGGCTGAAGTTAGTCATGCCTGCTTAAATAATAACTGTGGTCTCTTCTTGACATTAAGTATGTGATGGAATAATCCTACATACAGGCTTCTTGATGTTTTCTTTCATTTATTTAATGTGGTGTTTGAAAATTTGATTTGTTTGTATGGTTTTATCTACACTAAATGACACCCTTGTCAATATTCTCATGCATATATCAGCATGCATATGCACATGGTTTCCTCTAGGGCATAGAGTTGTGGGACAGAGCTGAGTCTCTTCCTTTGACCAGGTGAATCTGATCTGCTCCCCAAATTGAATGGAACAATTTATACTCCTACCAGTAATGTATTGGAATTCTAAGTACACGGTATTTTCTCCAACAATCGATTTTGCCATTGTGTTCTCTTGCCTCTCATGTGAATGTACTAGGAATGGAGATTACAATTCACTGAAACTGTGGCATTACACTGAGGTGGTAAATCCAAGGATCTTACAAATAGAAGGAAGCATACGTACATGCTGGGGTTACCAGTGAGGTGTCCCACAGCTGGATCACACTCACCTGTGAAAGACGACTGTGTCCATGCTGGGCACACAGTGCATTCACATGACATCTTGATGTTGGCCATGAAGGGCGTGTTTACACCGAAGAAATGGGCAAATGCCGTGGGAAGCAGCTTTCTAAAAAATGGTTATTCCGTGAACCAGTGTAACAGCACAGCACCAGGCTGTCACTTCAGACAACCCTGTGCTCAGTCCAACTACAGGTATTTCTGGAAAATACCCCAGGAATCATTGGATGAGGAGCAAAGAGCTTTATGAGTCCGGAGGGAGTTAAGGCATTAGTTTTGGATTTCTCTGTCACAAAGTGGATCTGATTTTCACCCACTTACTCACTTATTAAAACAGATATTTTGTTTGGTGCTGAAGGAATGGAAGTAGACAGCACACATTAGGGAATGTGAAAATTGAAAATAAAGGAAAATGTATCCCAATAAAGTGGACCAGAACATGACACTGTAGGAAGGTATGAACCTAAACCAGTGTGAGATGTACCCTCCTGTCACAGGGATGAAAAAAGACAGGGTGGCAGTGAAGGGAATCCATCAATGGCAGGAGGGAAAGTACCACAGTTCATGGACAAAGAGTCCTGGCCAGGCAACAGCCCAGACAGTTTCTCAGCAGACAGTTCTGCTGGAAAAGCTGCAGATTTTCTTCCAGAACCCCCTGGACCATTAGGTTCATTCCCAGAGCTCTGCCACAAAGAGTGGTGGGTTGCCTCCATTTTCTCATTGTGTTTGTCTCCTGGTTGCATCTGGGGTTCTTCTGTGGCTGTGTCGAGGCTGAAATAGCAGAATCCCAAGGACCACCAGGATCAAGCCTGCCACACCCATGCGGATGAGATTCTCCAGCGTGTAATCTTTGGGGTTGGAGGCTAGGAATGAGGACCAAGAGGTTACAGAGGTCAGGGGAGACCCAAATCACCCCGGATCCTGGATGTCCACCAAAGTCACCCACCTCCTCTTGATAGGACTTTACCCTCCATGCCAGTCCCAAAACTGAGATTTTCTTCTACTCACCAATGTTGGGGTCTGACTTGTTTTGGGGTGGGCTGATGGTGTCAGCTCCTACTGTGGGGAAAATAGAAGCAGATGCTCAGGAGCCTGAGACCACTGTCCAGCCTGTCTTCTGACTCTGTGTTCTATATCCGTCATTTCCTCATTACATAGTTTTTATACAGTTCCTGAACAACCCCTTCTCTGCAGTAATGGGGTTTCCTCTGGCATACTCATTGGATTTCTTCCATATCCATGTCTTCTTTGAATTCAGACTTTGCTTATGAGTCACTCTGGAGTAGATGCTACCTGTGCCCTAGGAGCTCAGGGTTGGGGAGAAAAATATCCTCCCAACACAGAAATAATTGTGTCCTTATATGTCCCCTGTTCAGTCTGGGATACAAAACCCCATGTGCTCATGTCCCCACAGCTGAGAGTTCCCATTTATTCAACAGCCAAGGATCCAGCATCCATGGATGAGGGGTTGGTATCAGGGGCTCCTGAAGGTTAGGAGCACAGAGGGACCGGATATTCCAGGGCAGGGTCTCCTTCCCTCCATCTCAGCCAGCTCCCATCTTTCTGGGACTGCATTTTAATCTGTACCTGGAACTTTACATCCTCGTGTGCTTCCATTAATTCATTTTTCATATAATTAGAAATGCCCACACTGGTTGATAGATATACACATAGATAGGTGCACACATCTATACAAAACACATTAGTATGTATTTCCTAAAGGTGATGTGCATTTACTGGGTCACATAAACACCATTATTCCTTGCTTGTGTGTGGGTCTAGGCAGGGAGATCCTATCGTGAAAAGCTATTGAATGAAGAGTATGGCCATGAAGATGAATATCTGTATATATATATATGTTATATATTCATAGATCATTTGTATATACATATATAACCATATATATTTATATTAACAGAAATATTATAGATATATGAATACATAATCACATGTATTTGTATAGATATATAGATCTTCCTGTCTAGAGAAAGGGAGAGACAGAGAGGTGTGGTCTGTCTGTTCCTCAACAGAACTGCAGTCATGTCTGTGGCCTGGGGGCAGGAAGATGACAGGAACACCTGGTCTCAGGCTTGGTGAATGGAGACAATTCAGGGAGGCATGCCCATAATGGGAGGCTCCATCATCATCTTAGTGTTTTGGGACAAACTCTAGAAATCTGGTGATGTTTCCAGTAAGGATAGCTAATCATTTTATTTACATTGTCAAAGACAAACTTTGCTCCCACTATCTCACAGGGTCAAACTGAGGAAGTCCCTATGTATGGTTTTCAACTTCAAGGAACAGAGAAGTTCAGTGGAATTATAATATCGAGTGAACACAAAGACAAGGAAATCATGAAAAGCTATTACCTCATTTTAATATGAAAATCAAAGTAGCAAAAAAAAAAAAAAAAGAGAGAGAGAGATAAAAATTACAGACCCCAAATACTGAAAGTAATGTTGAAAAAGAAACCAAAGCAGGAGGCATCACAATTCTGGACTTCTAGCTGTACTACAAAGCTATAATCAACAAGACAGTATGGTACTGGCACAGAAACAGACACATAGATCAGTTGAACCCAGTAATGGACTGACACATTTATGGTCAACTAATCTTCAACAATATAGGAAAGAGTATCCAATGCAAAAGAGACAGTCTTTTCAGCAAATGGTGCTGGGAAAACTGGACAGCTACATACAGAAGAATGAAACTGGACCACTTTCTTACACCATACAGATAAATAAATTTAAAATGAATAAAAGACCTAAAGATAAGACAGGAAACCATCAAAATCCCAGAGGAAAACACAGGAAGTAGCCTCTTTGACCTTCGCCACAGCAACTTCTTAATAGACATGTCTGGAGGCAAGGGAAACAAAAACAAAAATGAACTGTAAGGACCTCATTAAGATGAAAAGCTTCTGCACAATGAAGGAAACAGTCAACAAAACTAAAAGGCACCCAATGAACTGGGAGAAGTATTGTCAAATGATATATCAGATAAAGAATAGTATCTAAAACCTATAAAGAACGCATCACACTCAATCCCACGAAACCAAATAATCCAGTGAAGAAATGGGCAGAAACCATGAATAGGCAATTTTCCAAAGAAGACATCCAGATGGCTAACAGACATATGAAAAGATCCTCAACATCTCTCATTTCAGAGAAATATAAATCAAAACCAGAATGATAACCACCTCACACCTGTCAGAATTGCTAATGTTAACACCTCAAAAAACAACAGATGTTGGCCAGGATGGGGAGAAGGGGGAACCCTTTACACTGCTGGTGGGAATGCAAACTGTTGTACCCACTCTGGAAAACAGTATGGAGGGTCCTCAAAAAACTAAAAATAGAAGTATGTTAGACCCAGAAATTGTAATTGTAGGTGTTATCCAAAGAATAGAAAAATGTTGATTCAAAGGGGAACATGCACTCCAAGGTTTATAGCAGCACTATCAACAATAGCCAAATTATGAAAAAAGCCCAATGTCCATTTTCTGATGAATGGATAAAGAAGATGTGGTGTGTATGTGTGTGTGTAGGATACATACACACACACACACACACACACACGAAATACTACTCTGCGATGGAAAAGAATAAAATCTTGCCATTTGCAACAATGTGGATGGAGCTAGAGTGTATTATGCTAAGGCTAAATAAGTGAGTCAGAGAAAAACAAATATCATATAATTTCACTCACATGTGAAACTTAAGACAGACAACAGATGAACATAGGGGAAGGGAAGGAAAATAAGATAAAAATAGAGAATGATTTTAAGTGATACATCACTGGGTTCTGCTACTGAAGCCAATACTACATAGTGTGTTAACTAACTTGAATTAAAAAATATTTTTAGGGGCGCCTGGGTGGCGCAGTCGGTTAAGCGTCCGACTTCAGCCAGGTCACGATCTCGCGGTCCGTGAGTTCGAGCCCCGCATCAGGCTCTGGGCTGATGGCTCGGAGCCTGGAGCCTGTTTCCGATTCTGTGTCTCCCTCTCTCTCTGCCCCTTCCCCGTTCATGCTCTGTCTCTCTCTGTCCCAAAAATAAATAAAAAACGTTGAAAAAAAAAATATTTTTAATGTTTACTTATTTTTGAGAGAGAAGGAGAGACAGAGTGCAAGCAGGGGAGGGGCAGAGAGAGGGGGAGAGACAGAATCCAGAACACGTTCCAGGCTCTGAGCCATCAGCACAGAGCCCAATGTGGGGCTCACACCCACGAACCACGAGATCATGACCTGTGCTGATCATGACCTGTGCTCAACTGATTGAGCCACCCAGGTGTCCCAATAAATAAATTAATTAGAAAAAAAAACAGCAATGGGAAGTCAGAGAGTGCATAGTGAGTTAACGGCACATAAAAATATGCCCAAACCAATAGCTCCCTTAGGCATACTTAACTATTATTCAGACAACTTACTTTGTGGTATTAAAGTAGTTAACCAATTCTTAAAACAAGCTATGAATTGACACCATTTTTACGAATAAAGTTGAAAAGCTTTGAACCTGGTATCAGGTGTGCACCCAGTGGCAGTGGGGCCCCCAGGTAAGCATGGGGGCAGCAGAGCAGAGCCCACAGGTATAGAGACTTCCCTCTAGGGGAGAGTCCACGGGGCCTGACACCACAGTTCAGATTCTGATATGGAGGCATCAGGAAGAGAGTAGGAGGCCTCTGTCTACTCAGAATCCTTCACCCACCCCTCACCCACACCCTACCTCTCATCTCTGCTGAGACTGAAGGATGGGGGAGCCTGGGTGGAGGTCCCTGCTCTTTCCAACCTCTCCTGGGCTGGACCCTACTCTACGGAGTCCCCTGAACCCTTCATTTGTCACTGTCTCAGGTTTTCCTGAGGATTGGGCCCTGAGCTGATGGAGTCAGTAAGGACAGGGTTGGGGACCCCTCACCTGAGACCTGGAGCTCTAGGGTCACTGGGGTGTGACAACAGGTGGGGGGAGGTGCTGTATGAGCCATAGCACCTGTAGGTCCCAACCTGGGCTGAGGTCACAGGATCATGGAGAATTTGGCCTGGTAATGCCCATCTCGGTACTCTGATCTAAGACGCAGGGGGGGATTGGCTGCCCCCTCCTTGGACAGAAGGAAAGTGTCCACAGAGCTCCAGGACTGACACAGCAGGGTCACATTCTCTCCTGAGGCCACCATGGGTCCTGGCTGCACTGAGAGGGAGGGTGTGGAGGGGAGCTGTCCTGAAGAGAGGAAGGCAGGTGAGGGGCTGTCCATCCTTGCTCTGACTGTCTGTATGTCTGTCTGTCCTCTGAGTCTCTCCCCTTCCCCATCCCCTGTCTGTCTCCCTCCCTGGGGAACCCACACCCCCGATCCCAGCCACCACCACCTGGGACACCCCCAGCAGGGCCTGTGCAGAGTCTGGGGCCCTGACTGAACCCGTGTCCCCTCACCTGTGACCAGGATGTCCAGGGGGTCACTGGGGGCCGACCACTCGGAGGAGAGGTTGTGTCCACCATAGCATGTGTATCGGCCCCCGTGGGAGCTGTTCACTGGGCCCAGGGGGAAGTCGGCCCCCGAGAGCCCAGCCTGGAGCTGCAGGCTAAGGTGCTGGGGAAGGTCATGTGCCCCCTCCTTGTACAGAGCGAATCTGTCATAGCCAACATCAGAGCAAAACTGGAGGGTCAACCTCTGTCCAGGGGTCAAGAAAGGGCTCTGCTGGGTCAGGAGGGAAGGCTTTCTGGACACACTTGGGAGACAACCAGTCGTGGATTGAGGAGCAGATTCTCCCCAAACGTTTCTTCTCCTATCCTGGCCCCCAGGTCTCAGTGTCTCTCACATTCTGTCTCTCTGACCTGTGAGATCCCCATGTCTCCTCCCCCCACCCTCTGATCTGGGGCTCCCCTGGGACAGAGCCTCCATAACCTGTCTGGTGGTCAAAACACGGATGGAACAAAAATCAGCTTCCCTCACCTGAGACCAGGAGCTCCAGGGCGTCACTGGGGTGTGATAACAGGTAGGGGAAGTTGCTGTATGAGCCGTAGCACCTGTAGGTCCCCCCCTGGGCTGAGGTCACAGGACTCATGGAGAATTTGGCCTGGTAATGTCCAGCTCGGTACTTTGATCTAAGACGCAGGGGAGGGTCGGCTGCCCCCTCCTTGGACAGAAAGAAAGTGTTCACAGAGCTCCAGGACTGACACAGCAGGGTCACGTTCTCTCCTGAGGCCACCGTGGGTCCTGGTTGCACTGAGAGGGAGGGTGTGTAGGAGAGCTGCCCTAGAGAGAGGAAGGCAGGTGAGGGGCTGTCCATCCTTGCTCTGAACTGAGTCTGTCTGTCTGTCCTCTGAGTCTCTCCCCTTCCCCATCCCCTGTCTCTCTGTCTCTCTCCCTCCCTGGGGACCCCACACCCCCGATCCCAGCCACCACCACCTGGGACGCCCCCAGCAGGGCCTGTGCAGAGTCTGGGGCCCTGACTGAACCCGTGTCCCCTCACCTGTGACCAGGATGTCCAGGGGGTCACTGGGGGCCGACCACTCGGAGGAGAGGTTGTGTCCACCATAGCATGTGTATCGGCCCCCGTGGGAGCTGCTCACTGGGCCCAGGGGGAAGTCGGCCCCCGAGAGCCCAGCCTGGGGCTGCAGGCTAAGGTGCTGGGGAAGGTCATGTGCCGCCTCCTTGTACAAAGCGAATCTGTCATAGCCGACGTCAGAGCGACACTGGAGGGTCAGCCTCTGTCCAGGGGTCAAGAAAGGGCTCTGCTGGGTCAGGAGGGAGGGCTTCCTGGACACACCTGGGAGACAACCAGTCGTGGATTGAGGAGCAGATTCTCCCCAAACCTCTCTTCTCCTGTCCTGACCCCCAGGTCTCAGTGTCTCTCACATTGTCTCTCTGACCTGTGAGATCCCCGTGTCTCCTCCCTCCACCCTCTGATCTGGGGCTCCCCTGGGAGCAGAGCCTCCATAACCTGTCTGGTGGTCAAAACACGGATGCAACAAAAATCAGACTCCCTCACCTGAGACCAGCAGTTCTAGGGGGTCACTGGGCTGTGACCACAACTGGGGAGTGTTGTTGAAATAGCCATGGCATCTGAATGTCCACCTGGCGCTAGGGGTCACAGGGCCCACAGGAAACAGGGCCTGGAACTGTCCACTGGTGTGTTGCTGGGAGTCCAGGGTCCAGGCGGGTTTGGGTTCTCCTTCCTTCATCAGGACGAACCTATGGAATCCCATCAGTGAGGTGCACTGGAGGGTCACCTTCCCTCCTGAGGTCACGACGGGGCTGGGCAGGGCTGAGAGACGGGCTTTGCCATGGAATCCTAGGAGAGGAGAAAGGGGCGTGTTAAATGGGGCTCAGATTCCACCCCCCACAATACCCCCAGGGCTGGACTGTGAGGGAGACGCTCTGGGAGCAGACCCCCTCCCTGAAGGCAGAGCCTGGGGCGGGGACCCTGAGGGGGCTCGCACCTGTCACCACCAGCTCCAGGGGGTCACTGCGCTCTGACAAGCCAGCGGGGCTTCGATAGGAACAGTGATACCGTCCTGCATGTCTATCTGTCATGTGTGCGATGGAGAACTTGGCCGTGTTCCCAGGCTTCTTTGGGATATGAACATCCCGAAGCCCTAATCTTCCCTCTTCATCCAGAAGGAACACTTGGGACTCCAGAGTCCCCTGACAGCAGATGGTCACAGGTGTCCCCCAGGGGACCACAAGGCCTGGCTCAGCCCAGATGGTGGGTTTGGGGAGGGCCCCTGGAAGGAAACAGGCAAAATCACAAGACCTTCCCCACCCCCGTTCTCAGCTCAGACCCAATCCCCCAGACGTCCCCTCTCCATCTGCCCAGAACTGCTGTTCTCCATTTGCAGCTGCCTGGTGGGTGACCCCTGTCTCCAGTGAGGAGGGGACATGCTCCTAGGGACCCCTAGGGACACACTTACCTGCCTGCCCTCGGGTCCTGGGGCCCACACTCAGCCCTGGAAGAGAGTTCCTGTGAGAGGATGGCCCCAAATCCTGAGCAGAACCCCTCCTCCCCATGAGCCTCCTGTGCCTGGGGTCTCTGAAACCCCAGGGCCTGGCTGTGACTGCGGGCTCCTCCCAGACTAGGGCGTCCCCTCCCCTCCTGAGATCTCACCGAGGAGAAGCAGGACTGTGAGGGTGGGGGTCATGGCGTCTCCTGCTTCTGTCCCTGGTTGTGCAGATGGAGGGATCTCAGTGCCCGCAGGACAGAGAGAAGCACAGGGTGTGGCCACTTGGGGGCTGGTCCGCCTGGTCATGGGGTTGTCACGTCAGCAGCCCCACAGGAAGGAGAACAGCCTGTCCCCAGGGGGTGGCTCTGGTGTCCATGAAGCTGCAGTAAGTGGACCCCGAGTTTTCCTGAGATGCCCTGTCTAGGTGAGGAGACCAGGGCACGTCCTTCCCTCCCAGAGACTCCCCTATGGGTTCTCCGTCATTCTCACCACATCCTGGGGGTGCCACCACACATGGGGTTCCCAGGCTCTGGAGATGCTGTAGGTGATGAGGGTTCTAGATCTTCTGTGGCCTCATGTCAGTGCAGACATACCTGTGGCATTTCTGCATGATTCAGGTCAAGGTCACCATGGCAATGCACACAGAGGAGAAATACAGGGAAATAGGGAAGGAAACACAACCCTCTCCTGGACTTAAGAGTGTGGGCTTTCTTTCTGTCACAGCCTTCATGGACTTCTCTATTTTCCTGTGTCATCATCCACCTCCGCTTCCTGGGAACACGCCCATGAGTCCCTCCTGTCTCTCAGTGCCCCTTGTGTCTGGGGCAGAGTCCTCCTTTCCATTCTGGGACCCTGCATGCAAGATGTAGGGGACAATGCATGGGTGAGTGCCCTGATCTGGGGGACAAAGCTAATTCTAATGTAAATATTACTCCATCATCTGCTGCCCATGTGACCTTAGCAGAGGGACCTGGTCTGTAGCACTTTGTCCTTAACCCCACTCCTCACAATGGGTGTGGGGTCAGGGGTACCCAGAACATGGCAGAATCAATCATTGTTAGTTTCCCAACCTGAATAAGAGGGGTGTGGTTGGGACAGGAGAGGACCAGGTGTTGGGCCCCACAGTCAGGTTGGACCAGGGATACACCCTCTCTAGAGGACCCATCTGCTTCTAACGTGGAGAAATGCTATTTATGATGTTTCTGAAGTAGCTGGCATCCATCAACTGCAAGAAAGGGGAAACAAACGTTTCTAGAATTGACAGGACCACAAGAGAAAAAGAGGCCAAAGCCAAGTGACCACCAGTCCCTGGGATCCAGCTGGGGGTCATCCAATTTGACTTCTGCCTCTGTGTGGCCAGGAGGGGCAGCCAGGTGTTCACAGGCAGGAAGGGCATGTGCTTTCTGGGTGACTGTGGAAGCTTCATGACCCTCCACCATGTGTGGGGTGGGACCTGACATGTCTCTGCCCACTGATCCAGCCCAAGGTCAGCACTGATCCATGTTCCCTCTGTCTGTGTGTAAAGTGCTTCCTTCCGTTGGAGCCCCACATGGGTGTCAGTGCATGTGTGAATGTGTGGCTCCCATGGGAGCCATCAGTGCCCAAATTTCCCTCATCAGATGCTATGTTGGGAGAGTGGAGGCCACAGGACAAGGTTTCCATGACTATCCACCCCTTACAGCTTCAAGACAGCCCTGGGAGCAACTGTCTCTGGAAATAGGTGTGTGGAGGTGAGTGTACAATATGAATGGATGTCAGACTCTCTATAAGTCATTTATCATAGCTGAGATTATAGAACAGTAAGAATATAGGAAACTCATTATGTTATCCATGTTACACATCTGAAAGAGTAGAGAAGAAAACTGAAGTTTTGAAGCCATAACAGAGATTATATTATAGAAGATACATAAATTTAGAAATGCATTAGTGAATACGTTGGAGGTAAAAACCTATAGATCAGCTCTAGCTGTTTTTGGTGGAGACTTTCAGGTTTTCCATGAAGACTATCATGTCATCTGCAAAGTTCAGGATATAAAATCAATCTACAGAAATCAGCTGCATTTCTTTACACCAATAATGAAGCAGCAAAAAGAGATATCAAGGAATTGATCCCATTTAGAAATTGCACCAAAACCCTTAAGATATCTAGAAATGAACCTAAGCAAAGAGATAAAAAGATCTGTTTGCTTAAGTATAGAAAGCTTATGAAAAAATTGAAGAGGAAACAAAGAAATAGAAAATTATTCCATGTTCATGGATTGGAAGAACAAATATTGTTAAAATGTTCATACTGCCCAAAGCAATCTACTCATTTAATGCAACCCTATCAAAATAATACCAGCATTCTTCACAGAGCTAGAATAAAGAGTTCTAAAATTTGTGTGGAACCAGAAAAGACTCTGAATGGCCAAAGGAATGTTGAAAAAGAAAACCAAACCTGGAGGCATCACAATTCTGGACTTCAAGATGTATTACAAAGCTGTAATCATCAAGACGGTATGGTACTGGCACAAAAAAACAGACACATAGATCAATGGAATGTACTGGAGAGCTCAGAAATGGACCCACAAGTCTATGGCCAACTAATTTTGACAAAGTAGGAAAGAATATCCAATGGAAAAAGACAGTTTCTTCAGCAAATGGTGTTAGGACAACTGGACAGCGACGTACAGAAGAATGAACCTGGGCCCTTTCTTACCCCATACACAAAAATAGATTGAAAATGGATGAAAGACCTAAATGTGAGACAGGAAACCATCAAAATTCTACAGGAGAAAATAGACAGCAACTTCTTTGACCTAGGATGCAGCCACTTCTTATTGAACATTTCTCCAGAGGCAAGGGAAATAAAAGCAAAAATGAACTATTGGGACCTCATGAATATAAAAAGCTTCTGCACAGCAAAGCAAACAATCAACAAAACTAAAAGGCAACCGACAGAATGGAAGAAGAAATTCTCAAATGACATATTGGATAAATGGCTCATATCCAAAATCTGTAAAGAACTTCTCAAACTCAACACCCAATAAACAAATGCTCCAGTGAAGAAATGGGCAGAAGACATGAATAGACACTTCTCCAAAGAAGACATCCAGATGGCCAACAGACACATGAAAAGATGCTCAACATCACTCATCATCAAGAAAATACAAATCAAAACCACAATGAGATACCATCTCACACCTGTCTGAATGCCTAAAATTAACAACTCAGGAAATAACAAATGTTGTAGAGGATGTGGAGAAAAGGGAACCCTGGTGCACTGCTGGGGGGAACGCAAACCAGTGTGGCCACTCTGGAGAACAGTGTAGAGGTTCCTCAAAAAATTAAAAATAGAACTACCCTACAACCCAGCAATTGCATTAATAGGTATTTAATCAAAGGATACAAAAATGCTGATTCAAAGGGGCACATGTACCCCAATGTTTCTAGCAGTACTATCAACAATAGCCAAAGTATGGAAAGAGTCCAAATATCCACTGACAGAAGAATGGATAAAGATGTACTCAATGGAATACTACTCAGGGAACAAAAAAGATTAAATCTTGCCATTTGCCACAATGTGCATGGAACTAGAGAGCATTACGCAAAGTGAATTATGTCAGTCCGAGAAAGACAGATATCAAATAATTTCACTCATATGTGAAATTTTAAAAAGACAACAGATGAACATGGCAAAAGGGAAGGAAAAACAAGATAAAAACAGAGGGAGGCAAACCATGAGACTGTTAAAAACCAAGAACAAACTGAAGGTTGCTGGAGGGGAGGTGGATGGGGTAATGGGCTGAGTGGGTGATGGGTATTAAGAAGGGCACTTTTCGGATGAGCACTGGGTGTCATATGTAAGAGATGAATCACTGGGTTCCTCTCCTGAAACCAAAACGGCACTGTATGTTAATTAACTTGAATTTAACTTAAAAAAAAAGACTAGATGGAACAGTCTCAAACTATTTTTACCATCATTGAGAAGACACAGATGAATATAAAGACACAGAATATAAAATTGGAAAACAATGTTGAGGACACTTTGTCAGGTGCAATGCACAGACTGAAGTACTTGGGGAACAGGGAGTATGGTGGATATGGTGAGTTCTGGAAGGAGAGCAGTGAGGAGGATATTGGGCAGCCATCAAGGGGTCACTGGCTGGGAATTTTGCAGAGATGGAGACAGGAGACTGCTGGTGTGCACAGTATATCCATGACATCTGTGTCTTGATATTTCGTGGTGGAGTTCATAGTGGGAAATTTCTCAGTTTTTCCTCATTGAGGATGATATTAGTTGCATGTCTGTTGCATATGGCCTTTATGATCTTGAGGTATGTTCCTTCTACCCCTACTTTCTTTTTTATATATTAAATGTAATTTATTGTCAAATTGGTTTCCATACAACACCCAGTGCCCATCCCAACAGGTGCCCTCCTCAATGCTCATCACCCATTTTCCCCTCTCCCCCACCCTCCATCAACTCTCGCTTTGTTCTCAGTATTTAAGAGTCTCTTATGGTTTGCCTCCTTCCCTCTCTGTAACATTTTCCCCCACCCCTCCCCCCATGGTCTTCTGTTAAGTTTCTCAGGATCCACATATGAGTGAAAACATACGTTATCTATCTTTCTCTGCCTGACTTATTTCACTTAGCATAATACCCCCCAGTTCCATCCACATTGCCGCAAATGGCCGGATTTCATTCTTTCTCATTGCCAAGTAGTATTCCGTTGTATATATAAACCACATCTTCTTTATCCATTTGTCAGTTGATGGGCATTTGGGCTCTTCCCATAATTTGGCTATTGTTGAAAGTGCTGCTATAAACATTGGGGTAGAAGTGCCCCTATGCATCAGCACTCCTATATCCCTTGGGTAAATTCCTAGCAGTGCTATTGCTGGGTCATAGGGTAGATCTATTTTTAATTTTTTGAGGAACCTCCACACTGTTTTCCAGAGCAGCTGCACCAGTTTGCATTCCCACCAACTGTGGAAGAGGGTTCCTGTTTCTCCACATCCTCGCCAACATCTATAGTCTCCTGATTTGTTCATTTTAGCCACTCTGACCAGCGTAAGGTGTTATCTCAGTGTGGTTTTGATTTGTATTTCCCTGATGAGGAGTGACGTTGAGCTTCTTTCATGTGTCTGTTGGCCATCTGGATGTCTTCTTTAGAAAAGTGTCTATTCATGTCTTCTGCCCATTTCTTCACTGGATTTTTTTGTTTTTTAGGTGTGGAGTTTGGTGAGTTCCTTACAGATTTTGGATACTAGCCCTTTATCCGATATGTCATTGGCAAATATCTTTTCCCATTCTGTCAGTTGCCTTTTAGTTTTGTTGATTGTTTCCTTTGCAGTGCAGAAACTTTTTATCTTGATGAGGTCCCAATAGTTCATTTTTGCTTTTAATTCCCTTGCCTTTGGAGATGTGTTGAGTAAGAAATTGCTGCGGCTGAGGTCAAAGAGGTCTTTTCCTGCTTTCTCCTCTAGGGTTTTAATGGTTTCCTGTTTCACATTCAGGTCCTTCATCCATTTTGAGTTTATTTTTGTGAATGGTGTAAGAAAGTGGTCTAGTTTCATTCTTCTGCATGTTGCTGTCCAGTTCTCCCAGCACCATTTGTTAGAAAACTGTCTTTTTTCCATTGGATACGCTTTCCTGCTTTGTCAAAGATTAGTTGGCCATATATTTGTGGGTCCAATTCTGGGGTCTCTATTCTATTCCATTGGTCTATGTGTCTGTTTTTGTGCCAACACCATACTGTCTTGATGATTACAGGCTAAAGTCTGGGATTGTGATGTCTCCCACTTTGGTTTTCTTCTTCAATATTACTTTGGTGGGGCATCTGTGTAGCTCAGTTGGTTGAGGGTCTGACTTCGGCTCAGGTCATGATCTCGCTGTCTGTGAGTTCGAGCATCAGGCTCTGTGCTGACAGCTCAGAGCCTGGGGCCTGTTTCAGATTCTGTGTCTCCCTCTCTCTCTGCTCCTCCCCCACTCATGCTCTGTCTGTCTCTCTGCAAAAAATAAATAAACATTAAAAACTTTTTAAATTTAATAATACTTTAGCTATTCGGGGTCTTTTGTAATTCCCTACAAATTTTAGGATCGCTTGTTCTAGCTTTGAGAAGAATGCTGGTGCAATTTTGATTGCTATTGCACTGAATGCCACACACTTCCAAAACTCAAAGGGAAGAAATAGAAAATTTGAACAGATGCATAACCAGTGAAGAAATGGAATCAGTTATCAAAAATCTCCCAACAAATAAGTCCTGGACCAGATGGCTTCCCTGGGGAATTCTACCAGACATTTAAAGCAGAGATAATACCTATCCTCCTCAGGCTGTTCCAAAAAATAGAAAGGGAAGGAAAGCTTCCAGACTCATACTATGAGGCCAGCATTACTTTGATTCCCAAACCAGACAGAGATCCAGCAAAGAAAGAGAACTACAGGCCAATATCCCTGATGAATACGGATGCAAAAATTCTCAACAAGATACTAGCAAATCGAATTCAACACCATATAAAAGGAATTATTCACCATGATCAAGCGGGATTCATTTCTGGGCTGCAGGGTTGCTTCAATATTCTCACATCAATCAATGTGATACATCACATTAATAAAAGAAAAGAACCATATGATCCTGTCAATCGATGCAGAAAAAGCATTTGACAAAATACATCATCCTTTCTTAATAAAAACCCTCGAGAAAGTCGAGATAGAAGGAACATAGAAGGAACATCATAAAAGCCATTTATGAAAAGCCCACAGCTAATATCATCCTCAATGGGGAAAAACTGAGAGCTTTCCCCCTGAGATCAGGAACACGACAGGGATGCCCAGTCTCACTGCTGTTGTTTAACATAGTGCTGGAAGTTCTAGCATCAGCAATCAGACAACAAAAGGAAATCAAAGGCATCAAAATTGGCAAAGATGAAGTCAAGCTTTTACTTTTTGCAGGTGACATGATACTATACATGGAAAACCCTATAGACTCCACCAAAAGTCTGCTAGAACTGATACATGAATTCAGCAAAGTCGCAGGGTAGAAAATTAATGTAAAGAAATCAGTTGCATTTTTATACATCAATAATAAAGCAACGGAAAGAGAAATAAAGAAACCGATCCTATTCACAATTGCACTAAGAACCATAAAATACCTAGGAATAAACCTAAACAAAGATGTAAAAGATCTGTATGCTGAAAACTATAGAAAGCTTATGAAGGAAATTGAAGAAAATACAAAGAAATGTAAAAACACTCCATGATCATGGATTAGAAGAATAAATATTGTTAAAATGTCAATAAAATATTTTTAAAGGCAGAAGAGGAAAAATAGAAGAACAAACAAAAGAGGGGACAAACAAAAATAAAATGGGAAATCTAATAACAATCTTATCAGGAATTACACTATATGTAAATGATCTAAATACAACACTTAAAAGATAAAGATTTTAAGATGGGTTTAAGAAAAACAACTATATTGGGGCGCCTGGGTGGCGCAGTCGGTTAAGCGTCCGACTTCAGCCAGGTCACGATCTCACGGTCCGTGAGTTCGAGCCCCGCGTCAGGCTCTGGGCTGATGGCTCAGAGCCTGGAGCCTGTTTCTCTCTCTGTCCCTCCCCCGTTCATGCTCTGTCTCTCTCTGTCCCAAAAATAAATAAACGTTGAAAAAAAAAATTAAAAAAAAGAAAAGAAAAACAACTATATTAGTTTAGCTTCCCAATATAAACACTGGGAGAGGGACAAAACATAAGAGACTCTTAGATATGGAGAACAAACAGAGGGTTACTGGAGGGGTTGTGGGATGGGGGGATGGGCTAAATGAGTAAGAGGCATTAAGGAATCTACTCCTGAAATCATTGTTGCACTATATGCTAACTTGGATGTAAATTTTTAAAAAATTAAAGATGAAAAAAAGAAAAACAACTATAAGCAAAACTCTATTTGCAGTCTATAAGAAATTCACTTCAAATATAATGGTGTAAATGGGTGAAAAGCAAAAGAATGAACAATGTGGATGAATCTTGAAAACATTGTGCTAAGTAAAAAATCCAGACACAAAAAGTCGCATATTGTATGATTCCACTTAGATGTACTAAGTAGACAAATTCACAGACATAGGAATTGGAACAGAGATTGACAAGGGCTGGTGGCAAAGGGACATGGGAGTAATTATTTAATGTGTAGGTAGTTTCCATTTGGTATAATAACAGTGTTCTGGAAATGGATAGTGGTGATGATTATCTAAGATGGTAAATATACTTCATGCCACTGAATTATATGCTTTAGTGATGGTTAAAATGGTGAATTTTATGTAATGTAACCACATGAAAGAGTAGAAGAGGGGTGCCTGGGTGGCTCAATTAGTTGAGCATCTGACTTCAGCTCAGGTCATGATTTCACAGTTTGTGAGTTCAAGTCCCACATCGTGGTCTGTGCTGACAGTGCAGAGCCTGGAGCCTGCTTCAGATTCTGTGTTTCCTTCTCTCTCTCTCTGTCCCTCCCCCACTCACACTCTATTTCTCTCTCTCAAAAAATAAATAAAAACATAAAAAAGTAGAAGAATGAAAAATGTACTATGCAAACATTAATCAAAAGAAAATTTAAGTGGTTGTATTAGTTTCTAATTGCTGTTGTCATAAATGACCACAAACTTGGTATCTTAAGATAACATAGATTTATTATAATTCTGGAGGTCAGAAGTAAATAATCAGTCTCACCAGTATAAAGAAATAGGGGGGATCCACCTACTCTACCTTCATCCAGAACTGGAACTCTGAATGCAACTGATTTCTAAATATTGACCATGTATCCAGTAAATCTGGAATTAAAAAAAAAAAAATTTAGTTAACATACAGTGCAATCTTGTTTTCAGGAGTAGAATTTAGTGATTCATCACCTACATACAACACCCAGTGGTCATCCCAACAAGTGTCCTCCTTAATACCCATCACCCATCTAGCCCATCCCCCACCCACCTCCCTCCATCAACCCTGTTTGTTCTCTAAAGAGTCTTTATGGTTTGTTTCCCCCTCTTCTCTCTCTCCCCTCTACTTCCTATATGTTCCTCTGTTTTCTTTCTTAAATTTCACATATGAGGGAAATCATATATTTGTCTTCTCTGATTGCCTTATTTCACTTAGCACAATGCATTCTAACTCCATCCACGTCACTGCAAATGGCAAGGAAACTTTTTAATTTGGATAATACATCTTTATATTATTTTTTATCTTCTGTGCACACACCTGTATAATCTTGGAGCAATACAATTATTATTCTTATCCATTTCAGTGCTTATCACTTTGTTTTGCTTCATTTAATTGGTTGGTACCTCCAATTAAATAAATTCAATGCCATGCTGAATACAAATGGTCATAGGAAACATACTTGCATCATTTCCAATCAGAGAGAGGACTTCAAGTTCTCACCTTTAAAAATGATTGCCTAGGGGCGCCTGGGTGGCTCAGTCGGTCAAGCGGCCGACTTCGGCTCAGGTCATGATCTCGCGGTCCGTGAGTTCCAGCCCCGCGTTGGGCTCTGTGCTGACAGCTCAGAGCCTGGAGCCTGTTTCAGATTCTGTGTCTCCCTCTCTCTGACCCTCCCCGTTCATGCTCTGTCTCTCTCTGTCTCAAAAATAAATAAACGTTAAAAAATTAAAAAAAAAAAAATGATTGCCTAAGTGGTGATTGCTAAATATGCCTCTGTAAGTTCTAAGAAACAACCTTTTATATCTGATGAGTTTTTATTTTCATGATGAATTGTTGGTGTATTTTATCAAAAGCTTTGTCTGCACCTGTTGAGATTTCTTCATTTTTTAATTTTTAACTCAAGTACAGTTGACATATTGGTTTCAGGTGAACAGTATAGTGATTCAACAATTACATGCATTATGAAATGCTCACTATGTGAAGTGTAGTTATTTGGTGCCAGAACAAAATTATTACACTATTATTGACTATATTCCCTATGCTGTATTTTTCATCCCTGTGGCTCGTTTATTTTATAGCTCGAAGTTTATGCCTTTTAAGCTCTTTCATTGGCTTCACCCATCCCCACCCTCTTCCCCTCTGGCAACCACTAGTTTGTGAGATGGTCATTTTTTTTAACTTATTCTGTTAATGTATTGGATTATATTGACTGATTTTTAATACTTTAAGCTACTCTGTTCTTCCTCTCCCCTGCAAAATCCAGTATGGTCATGATGTATTGTCCTTTTTATATACTGCTGAATCTTATTTGTGAATGTTTTGTTTAGAGATTTACATCTAAGTTTATGTGAGACATCGTTCCGTGCCTTTCCCATTCTATAAATTCCTTTCCAGGCTTTGGTGTCAATATTTTCCTAGCCTGATAAAATATTACTTCCTTTTTTTATTATTATTCTCAAGAAAGGCTTGTGTAATCCTGGTGTGTGTGTGTGTGTTTTGTAAGTGTTTGGAGGAAATTGCCAATGAAGCCTCTTCAACAGACACATGTATATATTACAAGATGATTATCACTATGGGATTAGCTAACACTTCCATCCCATAACATAGCTGCCTTTTTTATATGATGAGAACATCTTAGATCTACTCTCTTTGCCACATTCAAGATGATATAGTATAGCTATGGCCAGCATGCTGTACATTAGATCCCCAGAATGTATAATCTTAGAACTAACTATATATCTCTTAATCTTATACCTATAATCTTGACCAACACTTCACCATTTCTGCACCCCCAGACCTGACAGCCACCATTCTGCTCTCCATTTCTGTCAGTTTCCTCACACTTCAGTTGGGGGGTGATTTTTGATCACAGAGTCAATGCATTTAATGTACACATAAGGTGACACATATTTTCTACTTATCCTTCATCATTTTGGAAACTTGTATTTTTGGGGATTGTGTTCATTTCATCTACATTTTCTAATATGTTGGCATACAATCGATCATCATGTTCTATTAATGATTTAAAGTCTGTAGGATGTGATGCCCTCCTGAAAATGATAATGGGTGCCCCCCACTCTTGGCCATTTTGACTAGGATTTATAAATGTGATTGTTTAAAAAAATGAACATTTTGGGGCGCCTGGATGGCGCAGTCGGTTAAGCGTCCGACTTCAGCCAGGTCACGATCTCGCGGTCCGTGAGTTCGAGCCCCGCGTCAGGCTCTGGGCTGATGGCTCGGAGCCTGGAGCCTGTTTCCGACTCTGTGTCTCCCTCTCTCTCTGCCCCTCCCCCGTTCATGCTCTGTCTCTCTCTGTCCCAGAAATAAATAAAAAACGTTGAAAAAAAAAAATGAACATTTTGGGCTTTATTGATTCTTCTTTATTTTTTGTTCGTCCTCATTAGTAGCTACTCTTATCACTATAATTTCCTTCCTTCTACCTTCATTTGGAATAATTTGCTTCTTTCCTCCTCTAAATTCTTGGTATGATAACTTGGATCATTGACTTTTTAGGCTTTTTTCTTTTCCTTTCTTCTTCTTTTTTAAAAATTACATCCAAGTTAGTTAACATATAGTGTAAAAATGATTTCAGGAATAGAATTTAGTGATTCATCACTTACATATAACACCCAGTGCTCATCCCAACAAGTGTCCTCCTTAATGTCCCTTGCCCATTTAGCCCCCCACCTCCTCCCCTCCAGCAACCCTCAGTGTGTTCCCTGTATTTAAGAGTCTCTTATGGTTTGTCTCCCTCCCTGTTTATTATTATTTTTGCTTCCCTTCCTTTATGTTCATCTGTTTTGTATCTTAAAATTCCACATGAGTGAAATAATATATTTGTCTTTCTGACTGACTTAGGTCGCTTAGCATAATACCCTCCAGTTCCATCCACATAGTTGCAAATGGCAAGATTTCATTCTTTTTGATTTCCGAGTAATACTCCATTATATATATATATATATATATATATATATATATATATATATATACACACACACACACACACACACACATGCATATATATATATACACATATATATATATATACACACACACACACACATATATATATATATATATATATATATATATACACACACACACACAAACACACACCCCACATCTTCTTTATCCATTCATCTATCAATGGACGTTTGGGCTCTTTACATACTTTGGCTATTGTTGATAGTGCTGCTGTAAACATTGGGGTGCATGTGTCCCTTTGAAACAGCATACCTCTGTCCCTTGGCTAAATACCTAACTAGTACAATTGCTGGGTCGTAGGTTAGTTCTATTTTTAGTTTTTTAAGGAACCTCCATACTGTTTTCCAGAGTGGCTGCACCAGTTTGCATTCCCACCAGCAGCGCAAAAGAGATCCTCTCTCTCTGCATCCTCGCCAACATCTCTTGTTGCCTGAGTTGTTAATTTTAGGCTTTTTCTTTTCTAATATATTCGTTCCTGGTTGTTAATTTTCCTGCACCATAGGTCTGATGTGTAACATTTGCATTATCATTCAGCGTAAGCATTCTCCCATTTCCATTTTGGGTTTCTCATTTCACTCACGGATTATCGAGAAGTCTGTTGCTTTATTTCCAAAATGTAGGGGCTCTAGCTATCTTTGATGGCAGAATCCGGTCACTCCCAGAAGGTCCCAGGAGTTCTTACTGGTCTATGTTAGGAGTCCAGGCTGGCTGGGGCCATTAGGCGGCCTCTGTGGGCAGCTCCCGTGCCTCCTGGGGTCCCCGCGGTCCCCTCCCTGGAGTGTGGGGTGTGGGTCCTTCCTGGGCTAGCGGATGGCCAGAGCAGCATACACGCTGGGCTCTGCTGGAGGCTTCCTGGCTTGGGAGGAATGGGGTGCACTCGTCTCCCGTCTGAGCGTCAAGCGGTTCAGCTGGGCGTAGGTCACATCTGGGGGGGCGTCAGATGCGGCAGCCTGCAGTGGGCGGAGGGAGAGGGGAGGTGTGTGGTTAGCGTGGGGGGAGCCTGGGAGCCTGGAGAAGAGAGGACCCACCTGACTGTCCATCTGCCTGTCTTCCTCTGCTTGTTTGTCTCCTGTGTCCGGCAATCCCCCCCACAGGGGGGAAGGAGAAGTGGCCGGTCCCCGACTGAGTCTTGATCTTGAGTGGCTCACCTGGGCATACATCGTTCCTTGGGGGTCTCCATCCTCCGCGTCCTGCTGGAGACAGACAGTGAGGGGGAGATTCGTCTCCTTGATTCCACTCGACAGCCTCGGTGAGTTTTCCACACTATTGCCAGAGTGATGCTTTCGAACTTTTAGGCAGCTTAGGTCAATCTCCTGGTGGACTCCTCAGGGACTTCCTGAGCCTTGGGGCATCTGGGTGCTTCCTACGGCTCTGAATCTGTTCCTGACACTGTTTCTTGCTCATTCGGCTCCAACCACATGGCCGTCACCCCCACCTTCCTGAAAACGCATGTTGCTGCCTAAGGACCTTTGCGCCTGCTACCCCCACCTCCTGCCTTATTTTCCCCAGCCACACTTTGCACTCCAGGACACTGCCCACTTCCTCGCATATGGTCTGTCGCCCACGAGGTGAGCTCGCCGAGCGTGGGTCAGGTTTGCTCACTGTCGTGCCTGCAGCACTAGGTGGGGCCTGGTAAACGGTGGGCTCTCCGTGCACATTTGCCGGGCAAATGAACGAATGGGGCCTAGAGACCTGCGGGTGTTCACGCACCCTCTTGAGACCTGAGCGAGCACCCCAACAACCGGAAGTCCGACGGCGGGTGAGGACCAGTCAAGGGGGGCATGTGGGAGGTCCCGCGAGGTCACGGCAAGAGGCCCCGCGGTGCCCAAGGAGGGAGAGGGCACCCGTGGGACACCGCCACGACCGGGTGGTGTGAGGACACAGGAGTGTCCGTTGGTTTACGTTTGGCACCAGGAGGGCCCTCGGGGTCTGCACGGGAGCAGGGGTCTCACCCGCTGGTCCAGCTCCACCCCCTCCTCGGGCTGTGCGTCTTGCACGGCGGCATCTGCTGGGGCAGAAAGGGGGGCGTGTCTCTTGGCAAGGTCCCCTGGGCTCACACCCCACCCCGCGGTCCAGGGGCTCCAGTGGCGGGTGAGGGGCCGAGGCCACACGTGCAGGAACGCGGTCCTCACTCCCAGCCCCCAGCCCCTCCCAGCCCCCACCCCCCGGGGCGCCCCCACTCCTCTCACAGAGGGTCTCCTCCTGGGTGGCGGCAGCTGGCCCGGAGCTGGGGAGGAGATGGGGTGTTAGGGGGCATAGACGGGCAGGCGGGTGGGGGCCCGGGGGTCTGCGGGCACGAGTTACCTGTCCTGCAGGCCTCTGTCCTGGGGCTCTGGGTCTGCGGTCCCTGTAGGAAGTTGGGAATCAGCCTCCCTCTGGGCTGGGAGGTTACGACCCCCGCCACGTGATCCCAGAGGAAAGGAACCCTTCACACATATTGCCCGTGTTTCAACATCTCCCGAGACGGAAAAGAGGAAAACACCTTCAATTGGCACATGGGTGCCGACCTTACGTGTTTTCTTTCTAGCCTCTCCGACGTGAGACTCTGCAGAAGTGTCTTTCTACGCTGGCCTTTCCGACATCTGGTTTCCCTCTGGCTGGTGCCCTGAGCCACTCTCCATCCACCCACGGGACAGCCACCACCCCCTGGGGCTGGTCACCCCCGTCCCTTCTCACCCGGCTTCCTGCCTTTGCCCTGACGCCGGCGACGGACAAGGAGGACGACGAGGAGGCAGAGCAGCAGGACGAAGGCCCCCGCGGCCCCGATGAGGACGTACAGGTACCGGTTGGGACCTTGGGCAGAGCCACCCCGTGAAGGAGCCAGTGATGCCATTTAACTGGGCGCCTGCTGTGTGCCAGGCACGTGCTGGGCCCTGGGCATTCACCTCTGACCCTGTCAAGGGTCACGCAGCAGGGCACTGCCGCCCCGCCCCCACCCCCCCACTCCACAGACAGGAAAGTGAGGCACAGGGAGGCTGATCACGTGTCCCAGGTGGCCCAGCGTGGAGGCGGCAGGGCTGGGACTGGAACCCAGGCTGTGGGTTCCCTGCGCTCTCCTCATGCTGCCCCCCCAGGCCGACACCAGCTTGGGGCTCTGGGCTCCTTATCTGCAGGCGGGTCTGTCCCAGCATCTTCGTCTGGGGCCGAGGGTCCTTCCAGATTCCCCTCACTACCTGAAGGCCCCCAGCCATTGTCCTCCCGTCCCTCCCCCTACAGGGTCATCCCACCGCTGCAGAGGGCCAGGTCCCCATAGAATCCCGACCCAGAGGGGCTTCCCCATGAGCCCTCCTCTCCCCCCGGAGGGGGCCAGAGCCACGGCCAGAACTGAGGGGAAATCTAATCTGGGCCACGACTTTCTCCTTTACACCTGGGGAAACTGAGGCCCAGGCAGGGGAGGGGCGTGTCCAAGCCAGCGTCTCCAGAGGTGCCTGAACTGACGGTGTAACCAACCCCTGCTCCCATGGACCCACCCGCCTCCTCCTGACAGAGACCTTCACTTGCCCGCAGAGGCTCCTGGGGTCGGGGGAGGGGGGGCAGAGGGGGCTGCCTCTTCCCCAGCTGGGCCCCCACCCTCTCCCTCTGCCATGACCACCCCAGCCCTCCTCCCCCTGGCCTCAGAGCCCCTGGAGCCTGGTGGCCGCCCTGGCATCTCTGAAACACAGGAAGGAAAGCCCTGGACAGAAGTCACCGTGACTCACCAGCTGTTGAGCTGGGATCTGTGGCTGGGGGGCCGGGCTCTCCAGAGGATCCTGGGGGAAAGGCAGTAGTAGAGGAGGGGGCTGGAGTTTCCCTTCAAGACCCTGTCTCTGCTTATAGTCTTCTCCCTCATGTGCTCTGCGGCCCCCAGGGCCCTCCTCCTCCACCTGGAGAATTGTGGTGATGGGGACAAGGGAAGGGGCAGGGAGGGAGGGGCGTGTTTCCCTCCTGTGCTCTGAGGGGCGGACCCCTCGGGTGACACTTCCCCTGAGCCCCTTCCATTATGTCTCAGCCCAGGGCTCTCTTGGGCACAGAGCCCTGAAGACAACATTGGGACACAGAGGGGACAGGGCTGGGGCCCCTCACCTGAGACCTGGAGCTCCAGGGGGTCACTGGGGTGTGACAACAGGTGGGGGGAGGTGCTATATGAGCCATAGCACCTGTAGGTCCCCCCCTGGGCTGAGGTCACAGGACTCATGGAGAATTTGGCCTGGTAATGTCCAACTCGGTACTTTGATCTAAGACGCAGGGGAGGGTCGGCTGCCCCCTCCTTGGACAGAAGGAAAGTGTCCACAAAGCTCCAGGACTGACACAGCAGGGTCACGTTCTCTCCTGAGGCCACCATGGGTCCCGGCTGCACCGAGAGGGAGGGTGTGGAGAGGAGCTGTCCTGGAGAGAGGAAGGCAGGTGAAGGGCTGTCCATCCTTGCTCTGAACGGAGTCTGTCTGTCCTCTGAGTCTCTCCCCTTCCCCATCCCCTGTCTCTCTGTCTCTCTCCCTCCCTGGGGACCCCACACCCCCGATCCCAGCCACCACCACCTGGGACACCCCCAGCAGGGCCTGTGCAGAGTCTGGGGCCCTGACTGAACCCGTGTCCCCTCACCTGTGACCAGGATGTCCAGGGGGTCACTGGGGGCCGACCACTCAGAGGAGAGGTTGTGTCCACCATAGCATGTGTACCGGCCCCCGTGGGAGCTGTTCACTGGGCCCAGGGGGAAGTCGGCCCCCGAGAGCCCAGCCTGGGGCTGCAGGCTAAGGTGCTGGAGAAGGTCACGTGCCCCCTCCTTGTATAGAGCGAATCTGTCATAGCCGATGTCAGAGCGACACTGGAGGGTCAACCTCTGTCCAGGGGTCACGACAGGGCTCTGCTGGGTCAGGAGGGAGGGCTTCCTGGACATACCTGGGAGACAACCAGTCGTGGATTGAGGAGCAGATTCTCCCCAAACCTCTCTTCTCCTGTCCTGACCCCCAGGTCTCAGTGTCTCTCACATTCTGTCTCTCTGACCTGTGAGATCCCGTGTCCCCCTCACCCCACCCTCTGATCTGGGACTCCCCTGGGAGCAGAGCCTCCATAACCTGTCTGGTGGTCAAAACACGGATGCAACAAAAATCAGACTCCCTCACCTGAGACCAGCAGTTCTAGGGGGTCACTGGGCTGTGACCACAACTGGGGAGTGTTGTTGAAATAGCCATGGCATCTGAATGTCCACCTGGCGCTGGGGGTCACAGGGCCCACAAGAAACAGGGCCTGGAACTGTCCACTGGTGGGTTGCTGGGAGTCCAGGGTCCAGACGGGCCTGGGTTCTCCTTCCTTCATCAGGACGAACCTATGGAATCCCATCAATGAGGTGCACTGGAGGGTCACCTTCCCTCCTGAAGTCACCATGGGGTTGGGCAGGGCTGAGAGAGTGGGTTCGGCATGGAAACCTAGGAGAGGAGGAAGGGACACGTTAAATAGGACCCAGATCCCCCCACAGTATGCCCAGCGCTGGACTGTGAAAGGGAGACTCTCTGGGAGCAGACCCCCTCCCTGAGGGCAGAGCCTGGGGCGGGGACCCTGAGGGGGCTCGCACCTGTCACCACCAGCTCCAGGGGGTCACTGCCCTCTGAGGAGCCAGTGGAGCTTTGATAGGAACAGTGATATCGGCCTGCATACTGCTGTCTCACATATGTGATGGAGAACTTGGCTTTGTTCCCAGGCTCCAGTGGCCTCTGTCTGTCCCAGGGCATTGAGTGTCCGTCTTTATCCAGATGGAACTCGTGGGCCTCCAGGATTCCCTGACACCAGATGGTCACAGCGCTACCCCGAGGGACCACAGAGCCTGGCTCAGCCCAGAGGGAGGGTGCAGGGAGGGTCCCTGGAAGGAAACAGAGGCTGGGTCACAAGACTTTCCCCATCCCCAGTTCCCAGCTCAGCCCCAAACCCCAGACGTCCCCTCTCCATCCGCCCAGAACTGCTGTTCTCCATTCCCAGCTGCCTGGTGGGTGACCCCTGTCCTCAGTGAGGAGGTGGGATGGAACACCTGGGGACACACTCACCTGCCTGAGCTCGGGTCCTGGGTCCCACACTCAGCCCTGGAAAAGGGTTCCTGTGAGAGGGTTGCCCCAAATCCTGAGCAGAACCCCTCCTTCCCAGAGCTTCCTGTGCTTGGGGTCTCTAACAGCCCAGGGCCTGGCTGTGACGCAGGTTCCTCCCAGACTAGGGCGTCCTCTCCCCTCCTGAGATCTCACCGAGGAGAAGCAGGGTCGTGAGGGTGGGGGTCATGGCGTCTCCTGCCTCTGTCCCTGTTGTGCAGATGGAGGGACCTTGGTGCTTGGAGGACAGACAGAAGCACAGGGTGTGGCCACTCGGAGGCTGGTCTGCCTGGTCATGGGGTTGTCACATCAGCAGCCAGGCAGGAAGGGGAACAGCCTGGCTGTCATTTCCCCAGGGCTGAGGCTGGAGAAGGCAGCAGGCTTTGCAGATATTTTGACCACATCCGAGGCCTCACCTGATCCATAAACTGTTGTCTTCCTGGCCTGTCTTCCTGGTCACCCCCTTGTGACCCAAGCTTCAACACGTATTTATTAAGTATTTGCAATGTATCTGGCCCAGAAATACATCACTGGACAGGACTGATTCAAACTAGTTTGCAGAGCTCAGACTACCAAAACAAAACCCCCAGACTAAAAAAGAAACATAATTTAAAACGGAGTATCTGGGGGCGCCTGGGTGGCGCAGTCGGTTAAGCGTCCGACTTCAGCCAGGTCACGATCTCGCGGTCCGTGAGTTCGAGCCCCGCGTCGGGCTCTGGGCTGATGGCTCGGAGCCTGGAGCCTGTTTCCGATTCTGTGTCTCCCTCTCTCTCTGCCCCTCCCCCGTTCATGCTCTGTCTCTCTCTGTCCCAAAAAAATAAATAAATAAATAAATAAATGTTGAAAAAAAAAAATTTAAAAAAAAAAAAAAATAAAACGGAGTATCTGGTGTATTATTTTCCTGTTGTGTTGTTACCATAACCAGTCACTACAAGCTAGTGGGTAAAACTGTGAAGATTTACAATGGTACAGTTTTGGAGGGTTGAAGTCCGAAATGGACACACCTGAGCTAAAATCTGGGGGTCCTCAGGCTGTGCTCCTTATTTTTTTAATGTATATTTTTGAGAGAGAGAGAGAGAGAGAGAGAGAGCGCAGAGGAGGGGCAGAGAAAGAGGGAGACACAGAATCGGAAGCAGGCTCCAGGCTCTGAGCTGTCAGCACAGAACCCGACGCGGGGCCTGAACTCACGAGCTATGAGTCATGACCTGAGCCAAAGTCGGACGCCCAACCGACTGTGCCACCCGGGCGCCCCAGACTGTGTTCCTTCTAGAGGCTCCAGGAGTGAATCCATTCACATCTTCCCTGCCATATTCAGGACATCACATCACTCCACCTGCTCTGGGGTCACTTCTTTGGCTCTGACCCCCTGCCTCCTTCTTTCACTCATTAGGACCTTTATGATGACTCATGTCCAGACGTTCTGTGTCTACTGGAGTCCAGGAGCATGCCAGAAGGTCTTTCACAAAGGAGACTAGTTCTCTACAGAAATGGCATAGTGTGGTTCCAAAATCTCTAATATCTATGCCCTCCTTCTTCCATATAGTTCTCTGCTGAAGGATGTTGACCTCATCTGCCACAGGTGCTCCAAACCCCACTGCATGTCTTCAGTCATGCAACTCAGGCCAGGGCCCACTGCAAGGGTTTCTCTTGTTTCTCACCACTCAAAGCCAACAGCCTCTCAAGACACTCAGTAAGTGGGTGGAGGTCGCAAGCCCAGGGAGCTGTATGTTGTCTCCACGTTCCCAAGTTGGCCCACTAGGGAGTGAATTTTTGTCTCATTAGCAGGAGGATGAGACAGAGCAATGAGTCTTCACCTTGGATGGGGTATCTCTCAACATGCCTCAGGCAGCTGTCCTCCTAGAGATTTCACCGAGGCAGCAGGAACCTGAGATTTGGGGAGATTTCTTTCCCAAACTCTTACAAAGCACCTAGAAGAGTTGCTACTCCCTGTTTCACAGATCCAATCAGCATGGTGCATTCCTGTGTGATGTCTTGTGTAATGGAGGGGCAGTCACGGTCCCCACAGCCTTGATAACACAGGGCTGGAGACATAACGTGGCCCCGAATGTGGACAGTGACAGCGTACAACTGGCCCTGACGGCTAACCACACACTGAACCTGATGGCTTTTACAGAAAGAGCCAAGAAAATAAACCCACCAATCAGGAGCTGCACAGCAGGTGCCAAGGGGATTGGTGGGTTTTTTCTATGGGTCTTCAGATGGAGTAGAAGTGGAAACTGGAATGACCTGACACACAAGAGCCTGCTTCTCCAAGGCCCGTCTATGCCTTCCGTGAAAACCAAGTAGGCAAGTTGAGTGGGCATGTCTGAGACACCTACCTCTGTATCTTTTTGAGTCCTCGATAGCAGTGCAACTCTGTGCAATCTCTTCAAGAGTGCAGAATTACCAGGGTCCCTGGGTGGCTCAGGTGGTTGAGCGTCTGATTTCAGCTCAGGTCATGATCTCGCAGTTCATGAGTTCGAGCCCCACGTTGGGCTCACTGCTGTCAGCCTGTCAGCACAGAGCCCGCTTCAGATCCTCTGCCCCTCCTCCCACTTGTGCTTTCCCCCCAAAAATAAATAAATATTTTTTAAAAAAGAGTGCAGAATTACCTTCGTTCCACTATTTCGGTAGGGAGACGTGTTTCCAGAGCCTTCCACATGGCCTTTCCTTTGCCAAATCTCTTACTCCACGTGTCACAAAACCACTGCCCGTTGTTGAGGATATCTGTGCCGCCTAAAGATTCCAGAACTAGGGGCGCCTGGGTGGCTCAGTCGGTTAAGCGTCCGACTTCGGCTCAGGTCACGATCTCACAGTATGTGAGTTCGAGCCCCGCGTCGGGCTCTGTGCTGACTGCTCAGAGCCTGGAGCCTGTTTCCGATTCTGTGTCTCCCTCTCTCTCTGACCCTCCCCCGTTCATGCTCTGTCTCTCTCTGTCTCAAAAATAAATAAAGGTTTAAAAAAAAAATTTAAAAAAAAAAAAAAAAAGATTCCAGAACTAGAAAACTAACTACAAGGGTGGGTTCAGGGACCCACTAATCACACCTCCTCTTTACGCCTTTACTCTCACTGGCCCACTCAGACATCAGTAGTTTGGGGGGTCTCCAGAAGTAATTGAATATTTATAACCAAATGGTAAGGTCAACAATGCGTTTTTAGGAAAAAAAAAAAAAATCCGCAGGAGACTAGAGGTTACTATTTACCAGTAAAGAAGGCAATGGCATTGTTCTTAAGTGAGGGGAGACAAAATGCTCAGAAACTGAAAAGCCTGCACGTAGGGCATGGCGATACCATCCGGTCTCAACTTCCAACACACGTTCCAAAACGTGAATGTGCATGAGGCGCGTGTCCTAACTTCCTCCTCTCTGGAGAAACAGATTCTCCTGGGAAGAGCTCTTCATCCCCATTTCTCCTACGCAGAAAGTCCTACTCTGTTACTTCCCATTTCAGGGTAGATACCAGATCTGAATCTGCCTCTCTTGGTGACTCTCCACTCCTATCTCGGCCTAACGGTCTCCTGAATCCCTCCCCGCTAGGCTCCCCTTCACCTACAGATCCAATATAATCTCACCTGGTGTCTAGGACTTTCATGGAAGTGACTAATTTTGCACTTCATGCTATTAACATGCTATTAACACATAGATTTTTTTTATGTGTTTTATGCTATTAACACATAGATTGTCTCTCCCTGCCTCGTAAATAATTGTCCCTGACAGGGTAGCGGGTGCATTTCAGAATTTGTTATAATGACTCTGTAGACAAACAAAAGGAATTCAGCAACAAATTGCCCCGTGGAAATCTTGGTTTTTAAATTTTTGGTAATCTTTATTTATTTTTGAGAGAGAGAGACAGAGCACGAGTAGAGGAGAGTCAGAGAGAGGGAGTCACAGAATCCGAAGCAGGGTCCAGGCTCCGAGCTGTCAGCACAGAGCCTGACGCAAGGCTCGAACCCACAGACAGTGGACTGTGAGATTGTGACCTGAGCCGAAGTCGGATGCTTAACTGACTGAGCCACGCAGGTGCCCCACCCCACCCCCGCCACGGAATTCTAAGCCACATCTTCTCAGTGCTGAATCATCAGCAGACCTCACACTGTGCTCCAGCATGTGAAAGATAATACGTGAACGTTTATATAGCAAACAAACACATTATTAATGCTTGGATAATATTTGCTTAGGTGATCGCCAATGCTTAGTTAAGACTATTTGTGAATGAATAGTAAATTGGTAACACACCACCAAGAAGAAAAATTTGAGGGGAATTTTAAAGTAGAATTCAAGGGGGCACCTGGGTGGCTCAGTCAGTTAAGCATCTGACTTCGGCTCAGGTCATGATCTCAGGGTTTGTGGGTTCGAGCCCCACGTCAGGCTCTGTGCTGACAGCTCGGAGCCTGGAGCCTGCTTTGGATTCTATGTCTCCCTCTCTGTCTGCACTCCCCCTGTTCATGCTCTGTCTCTCTGGGTCTCTTAAAAATAAATAAAAATGTTAAAAAAAAAATAAAGTGGAATTCAAGGCTCATTCTAAAAGTACAAAGTGATATCATAAATATGACTCACTTTCCTTCCCCACAGAGTACAGCAGTGAGTTTCACAACCTCAGTGACTTTCCTGCCGGCCCCGGGCTGTGTGGAGGGGCCAGGGGACAGAGCCTGGAAGGCCACACTGAGCAAGAGGGTGCATGAGTAGGCATCATTACCCTCCGCCTCTGTCTACATTTTGACACTGAAATTTTACAGGAAGCAGAACAGCTATTTCCCCATTTGTCAGTCCCTATAGTGGTCCCAAATGTGATGTGGACTTCTCCTTTCTCAGGTAACCATTTCTACCTGTCATAAGCACACAGTTGTGCATTGCAGGCGCTGTCCAAATGTGCCATCAAGTGAAGAGTGCCCGGAGCCAGGTTCAGAGCTGGACAGTCAGAAGGTTTGTGGTTCCTGCCCAGGTGACCGGCTCCCCCTGCACTTTGGTGGTAGACGTTGAGTACCTTTCCTCGCAGCTGCTGGTCATGGCTGGGGTGGTGAATGGAGAAGACTGAGGGCTGATGAGAAGGGGTAGGCTCTGCAGAGGAAGAAACCATGGTGCATACGAAAGAAGAAGTTTGTCCGACGGCACCTCACATTTAGATTCGGGATGTACATTTTGGGGTGGAGTACCACTCCAGCGACGTTGTCCTCATTTTTTCTTGGGATTTTTGCTTTCAGAACTTGCTTAACTTTGGCACCCCCCAGGTTTGTCCACAGTGAAGTTGCCATTAGCCCTTTGTAATCAGTCACTGATTTGTGCGGAGCTAGTTTGAGACTAGGTACATATCACGTTCCCCCATGAAATTTCCACCAGCTGATTCTGTCAGCCACTGACCATCATGCTGAAGCAAATGCCTTCTCTTCTCCCAGAGGTATTCATTTTTATATAAATAATATTGTGGATTTCACTGTTTTTAAATGCCTATGAAACATAGCTGGAGCTACTGGTATTTCTTTCTTTTTAAAAATGTGTATTTATTTATTTTTGAGAGAGAGCCCAAGCAGGGTACGGGCAGTGAGAGACAGAGAGAGAGAGAGAGGGAGAGAGAGGAACCCAAGCAGGCTCCACACTGTCAGCACAGAGCCTGATGTGGGGCTTGAACTCATGAACCATGCATGAGATCATGACCTGAGTCAAAATCAAGAGTCGGCCACTTAATGGACTGAGCCACCCAGGGGCCGCTCCTAATATTCCACAATAAGCAGCGGCATCTGGGCTTTCTGATTCCCCCATATCTTCATATTGATATCTGATGTTCTTACAGCACCATTTTTTCTTCTCTTTACTAGTATGTTCTTTTCATTTAACAGTTCACCCTAAAATTCAGTTTATGTAAAGATAACTTTCTTGCAAAAGGGTGAAGTTGGACCACTTTCTTAACACCATGCACAAAAATACACTCAAAATGGATTAAAGACCTCATTGTGAGACCTGAAACCATAAAAATCCTAGAAGAGAACGCAAGCAGTAATTTCTCTAAAATTGGCCATAACAACATTTTTCTAGCTATGTCTCCTCAGGCAAGAGGAAAATTAAATCGTTGGGACCACATCACAGTAACAAGCTCTCATAGCAAAAGAAACCATCAACAAAATAAAAAGGCAACCTACTGAATGGGAAAAGATATTTGCAAATAATGTCTCTGATAAAGGGTTAATATCCAAGATATATAAACAAACTGAGGGCTGATGGGGGGTGGGAGGGAGAGGAGGGTGGGTGATGGGTATTGAGGAGGGCACCTTTTGGGATGAGCACTGGGTGTTGTATGGAAACCAATTTGACAATAAATTTCATATATTGGGGGGAAAAAAAAGAATTTACACAATTCAACACCAAAACACAAATAATCTGATTAAAATGATCAGAAGACATGGGTAGACACTTTTCCAAAGACGACATCCAGATGGCCAACTGACACATGAAAAAATGCTCCACGTCACTCATCATCAGGGAAACACGGATCCAAACCACAATGAGATACCACCTCACACCTGTCAGAATGGCTAAAATCAACAACACAAGAAACAACAAACGTTGGCGACGATGCAGAGAAAAAGGAATCCTCACGCACTATTGGTGGGAAGGCAAACTCGTGCAGTCACGTGAAAAACAGTATGGAGGTTCCTCAAAAAGTTAAAATAGAATTACCATATGATCCAGTGATTCTGCTCCTGGGTATCTGCCCAAAGAAAATAAAAACACTAATTTGAAAAGACATATTTATCCCTATGTTTACTGCAGCATTATCTACAAAGGCCAAGATACGGAAGCAACCCAATCATGGATAAGGAAGCTGTGATGTGTACATAGACAGATACACACAATGGGATGTTACTCAGCCATGAAAAGGATGAAATCTTACCATTTGCCACAACATGGTTGGACCTAGAGTGTATTGTGCAAAGTAAAATAAGTCAGATAGAGAAAGCCAAATGCCATATGCTTTCACGTATATGCAGAATCAAAACAAAAACAAAAACAAAAACAACCCAAAAGAAATGAATAAGCAAACAGACAAAAAGCAGAATCAGATCTATAAATACAGAAAACAAACTGGTGGTTGCCAGAGGGGAAGGGAATGGGGGTGGGGGGTGGGCAAAAGGGGTGAAGGGGAGAGGGAGGCACAGGCTTCCAGCTGTGGAACGAGTAAGTCATAGAATAAAAGGTACAACGTAGGGAATCTGGTCAATGATGTTGTGATGGCATCATGTGGTGACAGAGGGCAGCTACACTTGTGATGAACACAGCCTATCATACAGAGGAGTTGAATCACTCTCTTGTGCACCTGACACTAATATAACGTTCTGGGTCAACTATACTCTAAAAAAAAAAAAGAAGAAGATAATTTTCTATTGTCTTTTACCTCTACAGTTTATCTAGCTCGATTTCCCACTAGCTCACCAGTACAAATAATGCTTCAATTAGTAACCTTGGGATATATCTTCTCATATTTTGGAGGGCATTTCCTGGGCAAAAGCGTAATTTGCATATGGTGTTTTGGTAAATAATGACAATTTCCCCTAAACGTGAACTGTCCAATTTCTTTTTCCACAAAAAAGCAATCCCTTAATTAAAAAAAAAAAAAAAATTTAACATTTATTTATTTTTGAGACAGAGAGAGACAGAGCATGAATAGGGGAGGGTCAGAGAGAGAGGGAAACACAGAATCCGAAACAGGCTCCAGGCTCTGAGCCGTCAGCCCAGAGACCGACGCGGGGCTCGAACTCACGGACCGCGAGATCGTGACCTGAGCTGAAGTCGGACGCTTAACCGACTGAGCCACCCAGGCGCCCCAACAATCCCTTTATTTTAAGGAAATTGGTATTTCCCAAAGATATAGAACTTTGAGGGTCTGGGTTCAATTTTGCATTCCTACCAACAATATGAAAGTATTTCTGTTCCTTCTCAGATTTGTAAAACCAAGTTGGCAAGTTTCTATTTTTTGCCAAATAGAAAAAAATAACATTTCGGCTTAGTTTAAATTTGCATTTTTTATAGAAGTAAATCTGAACAGACTTTTGTGTTAAAGTGCCATTTTCTTTTTTTTTTTTAATTTTTGTGGTGTAAAAGAGTGTTCATTTTCATGGAAAATATTAAAATTAATTTGGAAAAGAATAGAGCACAGGCATTGGATTATTCCTTTTGTTGTTGTGAAATATTCTGAATATTTATTTTTATTATTTATTTTTTTAAGTTATTTTTATTTTTATTTTGGTATTTTTAAAAATTCCATAATAGTTAACATACAGTGTTATACTAGTCTCAGGTATACAATATAGTGATTCAACACTACTATACATTACCCAGTGCTCATCATAGTAAGTGCCATTTTAATCTTTTTTATTAATTTCCTATTCACATAGTTTGCCATGTGTCTATTTTTCTTCAATAATTGACATCTACATATATAATGTTCATATACATGTGTATGCATATACATATAAATATATGCAGAATCTTTGATATATGTTATAGATATTTGATTTTCCACCTATGTTTTGACTTTTTCTTATTTTTTGTATCATGAAAAGAAGTTTATTTTAATGTTTATTTATTTTTGAGAGAGACAGAGACGGAGCACAAGCAGGGGAAGGGAAGAGAGAGAGGGAGACACAGAATCTGAAGCAGGCTCCAGCCTCTGAGCCATCAGCACAGAGCCCGATCCGGGGCTTGAACCCACAAGCCGTGAGATCATGACCTGAGCCGAAGTCAGGCACTTAACCTACTGAGCCACCCAGGTGCCCTAAGATATGTTTATTTTTATGTAGTTCTATTTCCATTATTTTCTTGGAACTACATCTGCATTTTGAGTTATATTTTATTTTTTTTAATATTTCTTTTTTATTTTTCTCAGCTTTATTGAGAATTGGCATATAACTGAATTACATCTTGAAAGTCATGTTTACTTCACATGCCTTTGTGGGTCATTTGTTCACCTATTTTATGTTTAGGGGTTTTTTTTTTATGTTTGTTGTTATTTATTTTGAAGAGAGAGAGAGAGAGAGAGAGAGAGAGAGAGAGAGAGAGAGAGGAAGTACGTGAGCACGGGAGAGGCAGAGAGGGAGAGAGAGAATCCCAAGCAGGCTCTGTACTGTCAGCGTGCAGCCCACACGACCCTGGAATCATGACCGGAACAGAAATCAAGAGTCTGATGCGTCATCGACTGAGACCCCCAGGTGCCGCCTAGTTTGCATTTAGATCTCTGTTTTATCTGGAGTTTCATCTGTGTACCGTGTGACCTATGGGTCTAATTTCATTCCTTTCTGCCCAATCCCATCTTTGCCCCAGTGAGTTGATACACCATCTCGTTAGTATCTATCACATAATAAATTTCCATATGCCCTGGAGTCTACATCTGAACTTTATATCACGTTGCTTTTTTCTGTTTATCATTGTGTCGACAGCAACTTGTTTTAATCACGTGGTCACTTTGGTTGAGCCAGCCCACTCCTACGTCCATACCTGCACTTTGCTTTTTCCCTCGCTCTTCTTCCGTTTTCGTTTATCTGTGTCAACTTTCGTATCAACTTGCTTAGTTTGAGGAGAGCTCCTGGGTATATTTTGGGGACTCGGTCACATTTATAAATTTCCTTACAGGGAACTCACACCCTTACCATGCCCAGTCATTCCATCCAGTGATAAAGGCACGTCTCTCTTTTTGTGCAAGTCAGTTTCGGGTACCACTCAGAAATGTCTGAAAGGTATATATTTGTGTGCGTTTCAAGTTATGCACATGGTGTAAAACATCCATTCCTTAGAATTTTCTCATCTTGCTGTCATTGGTCTTTAGGGTAAAGTTGGGATTTATTTGTGTGCATGAAAGCTGTTGGTTCCTACAAATTAACTTCATAACAGCTAACACTTTTGATATTTTTTACTGCTGGGTGACTTTCACCATCGGGTCTCTAGGGCTTTCCAGGTCACTTCACTTCTAGCTGTGCACTCTCGCTCAATATCTTGCCCTCCTCACCCACATCCTTGCTGTCCAATTCCCTAAGAATTACGCACTCAGATTCTCCTTGCTCCTCAAATTCTTCAAAGAACTGGCTCATCCCGCCTTTCCAACTCTGTTTTCTACTTGATATCCCCACCACAGTAGAACCACCATAATTCATGTGAGGGCAAGGTCTTGCAATGCAAAAAAATTTCAGTAAAACAAACAAACAAAAAAAAAAAAAAAACAAGAAAAAATGGCTAGAGTCCATTCTAAGTGTTTTAATACCCACCCCCTTGGTTTTTGTTGGCAACCAGCCTGGTTTCCGGGCTCACGGAATGCAATGAAAAATTTGTGGAAATGCAAGAATTGTAAATATATGTCTAATCTGGACAGTGATGTTGCAAAATAGGAATCCAAAAGTACAAAATAGTAAGAAATGATAAGAATACGTGCTTTCTCTCTCTTTCTTTTTTTTAAGTAATCTCTACACCCAACGTGGGGCTCACGCTCATGACCTCAAGATTGAGAGTCACATGCTCCTCCACCTGAGCCACCCAGATGCCCCTGTGAAAGTTTCTTTAAGAGCTGATAGAACCCAATAACATGCTGAGGCAGGAGGCCCTTTGGGTATGACCCTTTCTTTACCTTGGCCTTCCGGAAAATTCTTAGCCAGATGAACGTGGGTTCCAACAGGGACAGCCTCAAATGATGTGGTGTTGTGGTCTGTTCCAGGCTACCATTCAGCTCTATTCTCCCTAAAGGATGATGGGAATTTCCCATTTCAGAACCGAAACAGAAGTTGGTGGGGGAAAGAGGAGGCAGAGCTCAAAACAAAAATGGAATAAATTCTATCTTTGGGTTCAGAAGGCTGTGGGAATCGGGGGTTTAGCTTTCTAGGGTTATGGGAGCAAATCCCAACGTCTTTGGTGAAATGACTGGGTCTCTGAAGACATTGAAAGTAAAGGGAACAGGGGCGCCTGGGTGGCTCGGTCGGTTAAGCGTCCGACTTCGGCTCAGGTCGCGATCTCGCGGTATGTGAGTTCGAGCCCCGCGTCGGGCTCTGTGCTGACGGCTCGGAGCCTGGAGCCTGTTTCGGATTCTGTGTCTCCCTCTCTCTCTGCCCCTCCCCCGTTCATGCTCTGTCTCTCTGTGTCTCAAAAATAAATAAATGTTAAAAAAAAAAATTAAAAAAAAAAAAAAAAAGAAAGTAAAGGGAACAACTGACCAGTGAGCTCAGTGCAGCCCGAGGTGACTGTTCATGAACCTCGAAAAGTGGAAATGCCCTCAATACTCATCTTTCAGTGAAGATATGGTCAAGCCAGCTCTGGTTAGAGACAACCTCCAGCCAGTTAAAACCAGAATTAAGGACATTTAAGCATCTGGGAAGAAACACACCATACTGAGCAAAGAGGTGAGGGAACAGAGAGGGATGTGTATTTATGGGTCATCTCAATTTTGCATTACTCCCATGGAGAGAAAAGACTAGCAACAAATACCAGGATTAACACAGGTTGGCTTGAATTGTAAGATTATCAGGTTTTTATTTCTTCTTCCTACTTTTCTGTGATTCCTGAGTGTTCTGTGATGAACGAACTGTTTATATAATAATAATAAGATACAAATGTATGAATAAAAAAAGGAAATTTGTAGAAGGTCCAGGAGTCCAATGAGCAGACACTGCATGAAATCCCCTGAATTTACATGTTAAAGCAGCCCTATTTCATTTCCCTCTGGTTGACTGCTGACTTCATATTAGATCTGCAGGTTTTAGAAGCATGTCCATGGGTACCCCATCCCAAGGTTACTCATGAATCTTCACATTTGGTGTGGGGACTTCCTCTGAAGCAATGTCAACCCCAATCCCTAGCTGGGGAGAACCTTAAAGCAATAGGGGCTGGGAGCCCATAAATATATTCCCAAGTGTCTCATCATTTGGAAGGAAAACTCTGGATGGTATTCTGTTCTCTATTGGAGATGCTGATAAAGTCTGGTCCACATGACCTACTGTAGCAACCTTAGGAAAGAATCCCTAATTCAGGAACCCCTTTCCCCATCTTATTCTTTCTTTCTTTCTTATTTACTTATTTTTATTATTTTTAAATGTTTATTTTTTTGAGAAGGAGAAAGAGAGTGTGTGTGAGAGGGAGACACAGAACCTGAAGCAGGTTCCAGGCTCTGAGCTATCAGCACAGGGCCTGACATGGGGCTCGAACCCACGAACCATGAGATCATGACCTGAGCTGAAGTTGTATGTTTAACTGACTAAGCCATTCAGGTGCCCCATCATCCTTGATGCCAAAGAAACTACCTGCACTAACATATTTGCCTTAGGCACTGATTTTAGAATCACTAACACTAATTCAAGAACTAGAAAATTCCATGAGGTTTCTCCCCCCAGTGACATGACTGCTTCTCTATCACCATAACTAGCCCAAGACGTCTTCTTACTGATTTATTCACCCATTCACCATTCAGTAAGTCTTACTCCTGTTCATTTCAGAAATATCGAAACATGTCAACCCACAGCCACCAAATGAAGAGATAAAGTTGAGCAAAGTGGATATATTCTCTGCCCTCATGGAAGATCTGGTGTCACTGAGAAAGCCCAATTAATAAAACAATTACACAAATAAGTCTAATGTAGGAACCAGGATTAGTCCCATGGTGGAAAGTTTTAAAGCAATAGGACAACATAAGGTAAAGAGATAACCTGTTTTATGGATTCCAGATTGAAGATGATGAGGGAAAATTATTTAAGTTACAGCTAAATGCCAAGCATGAATTGATATTATAGGAATTAAGTGACGTTAAGAGGAAGAAGAAAGCTCATCACAAGTGCCCTCCTCAGTACCCATTACCCACCTAGCCCATCCCCCACCCACTTCCCTCCATCAACTCTGTTCTCTATCCTGAAGTGTCTCTTGGGGGGGGGGGGGGGGGGCGGCAAGATGGCGGAACAGCATGGAAGGTTTTTGTGCAACCCTGAAATACAGCCAGATCAACACTGAACCATCCTGCACACCTAGAAAACTGATCTGAGGATTAACACAACAATCTGCACAGCCTGAATCACAGAATTCAGCAGGTACATGGCGCGGAGAGCTGAACTGGGGGAGAAAGTCACCGAGGGCAGGGAGCTGTTTGTGCTTGCGGAGAGAGGATGGAGTTAGGGGAGAGTACAGGACGCTTCCCCCCACCCCCAATGCCCGAAAGCAGCTGGAGAGAAAAGAAAGTGTACGCAAGGGACTGAACAAAAAAGGGAGAAAGGAGAAGGAGAGGGTTTAAATTCCATTAAACTCTGTAAACAGGGGAAGCTCAGAGTCCGAAGCTCCGCAGCTGCATACCTGGTGGGGCTCTGATGGGAGGGGCGAATCCCCAGGAGCAGAGAGCGAGGTCCTCAGGCCACATGGGAGGCTGTTCCCCTTCTGGGAGGAATCCCCACGGGCAAAGGTCCCAGCGGATCCTGGAAAACAACCACATTCGCAGGTGCTGGAACAGGGCCGTTGGGGGTGAAGCCTGGCGCCAGATGTGAGTTGTGATTTTCCAGAATCCCTGAAACGCTGCTGCTACATGCCCCCCGTGAACTTTTTCTGGGGCGGGCTGGCACCCGGCTGCGGTCTATTGGCGTTGGCAGCAGCATAGTCTCGAGAACGTTCCCGGGGCGGCCGGCAGGTGAGACCCTCCCGCAGAAGGTCTGAGCGGGGACAAAGCCGCAGTCCCTCAGAAGTGACCGGCGGGAAACAGCCGCGTCTGAGATAAAATTCAGGAGGGAGGAGCTGCCTGGCAACCTGACAGCTTGCTCACGGACAGTGTGGAAGCGGGGGGTGGACGGAAGCCGGACACAGAGGATGGGTGCGCGATTGCTGGCGGGAGAGAACAGAGTTCCGATAGAAGAGACCCGCTACCTGGGTGACGCCATTTTTGCCCCTCCGCGCATGCGCACACACGCCTAGGTGCGCCGCAACATCCACCCCAGTAAGCTAAGCAGCGCCATCTAGTGGAGAACCGGGCTGTTACACTAAGCCCCACCCAACTGCCAATCACGCTCTTCAGGAACAACACTAGTCTCTCCACCTGCTTAGTTTATGGACTACAAAGTGCTTCATAGTTCAACTTCTAGGGGAAACTGATGTAATTTCAATCGTACTTCAGTCTGTTTGCTGGTCCATCTATTCAATTTTTCTTCTTTTCTTATTCTTCAATACAGAAAGAGAAAAAATTTATTTTTATTTTCCACTTCTACTAAAAATATTTTTCTTTAATTTTTTTCTACTATGTTTTTTACTTTTTTGTAAATTTTTCAAATTCTATTTTTTTACTTCCATCATTTCATTTTATTCTCTTTCATTGTATTCATTTTTAAAATTTTTCAAACATTTTCCTTTTTTTCTTTTCTTTTTTTAATATTAAATATAGTTTATTGTCAAATTGGTTTCCATACAACACCCAGTGCTCATCCCAATAGGTGCCCTCCTCAGTGCCCATCACCCACTTTCCCCTCTCCCTACCCCCCATCAACCCTCAGTTTGTCCTCAGTACTTAAGAGTCTCTTATGCCTCCCTCCCTCCCTGTAACTTTTTTTTCCTCTTCCCCTCCACCATGGTCTTCCGTTAAGTTTCTCAGGATCCACATATGAGTGAAAACATATGGTATCTGTCTTCCTCTGCCTGACTTATTTCACTTAGCATAATACCCCCCAGTTCCATCCACGTTGCTGCAAATGACCAGATTTCATTCTTTCTCGATGCCAAGAAAAAAATTTGTTTTGAAGAACCTCCACTGTACCCCAATGTTTATAGCAGCACTTTCAACAATAGCCAAATTATGGAAAGAACGTAAATGCCCATCAACTGACAAATGGATAAAGAAGATGTGGTTTATATATACAGTGGAATACTACTTCACAATGAGAAAGAATGAAATCTGGCCATTTCTAGCAACGTGGATGGAACTGGGGGGTATTATGCTAAGTGAAATAAGTCAGGCAGAGAAAGACAGATACCATATGTTTTCACTCATATGTGGATCCTGAGAAACTTAACAGAAGACCATGGGGAAGGGGAAGGGGTAGGGGAAAAAAGTTACAGAGAGGGAGGGAGGCAAACCATAAGAGACTCTTAAATACTGGGAACAGGGGCACCTGGGTGGCTCAGTCGGTTAAGCATCCAACTTCAGCTCAAGTCATGATCTCGCGGTCTGTGAGTTTGAGCCCCGCATAGGGCTCTGTGCTAACAGCTCAGAGCCTGGAGCCTGCTTTAGATTCTGTGTCTCCCTCTCTCTCTGTTCCTCCCCTGCTCATGGTCTCTCTCTCTCTCTCTCTCTCTCTCTCTCTCTCTCAAAAATAAACATTAAAAAAATACTGAGAACAAACTGAGGGTTGATGTGGGGTGAGGGAGAGGGGAAAGTGGGTGATGGGCATTGAGGAGAGCACCTGTTGGGTAAGCACTGGAAACCAATTTGACAAAAAATTATATTTTTTGATATTATAATTCAGGGGTCTGTCCACCAAGAAGATCTATCAATTTTAAACATTTATGCTCCAAATGTGACAGCACCCAAATATATAAATCAATTGATCACAAACATAAAGAAACTCATTGATAATAATACTATAATGGTAGGGGCCTTCCACATCCCACTTACAGAAATGGACAGATCATCTAAACAGAAAATCAACAAGGAAACAATGGCTTTGAAAGACACACTGGACTGGATGGACTTAACAGATATATTCAGAACATTTCATCCTAAAGCAACGGAATACACATTCTTCTCCAGTGCACATGGAACAGTCTCCAGAATAGATCACATACAAATAAGCCCTCAACAAGTACAATAAGATTGAGATTATACCATGCATATTTTCAGACCACAACGCTATGAAACTCGAAATCAACCACAAGAAAAAATGTGGAAAGATAACAAATACTTGGAGACTAATGACCATCCTACTAAAGAATGAATGGGATAACCAAGAAGTTAAAGAGGAAATTAAAAAGCACATAGAAGCCAATGAAAATGATAACACTACAGCCCAAAACCTCTGAGATGCAGCAAAGGCAGTCATGAGTGAAATATATAGCAATCCAGGCCTTCCTAAAGAAGGAAGAAAGGTCTCAGATACACAACCTAACCTTACACCTTAAAGAGCTGGAGAAAGAACAGAAAATAAAGCCCAAAACAGGCAGAAGACAGGAAATAATAAAGATCAGAGCAGAAATCAATGCAATTTAAAAAACCAACAACAACAGTAGAACAGATCAATGAAACCAGAAGCTAGTTCTTTGAAAGAATTAAGAAAATTGATAAATCCCTAGCTAGTTTGATCAAAAAGAAAAAAGGAAGGACCCAAGTAAATAAAATCAAGAATGAAAGAGGAGAGATCACAACCAACACAGCAGAAATAAAAACAGTAATGAGAGAATATTATGAGCAATTATATGCCAATAAAATGGGCAATCTGGAAGAAATGGACAAATTCCTAGAAACATATAAACTACCAAAACTGAAACAGGAAGAAACAGAAAATTTGAACAGACCCATAACCAGTAAAGAAATCGAATTAGTAACCAAAAATCTCCCAAAAAACAAGAGTCCAGAGCCAGATGGCTTTCCAGGGTAATTCTACCAAACATTTAAGGAAGAGTTAACATCTATTCTCTAGAAGCTGTTCAAAAAAAATAGAAATGGAAGGAAAACTTCCAAAGTCTTTCTATGAAGCCAGAATTACCTTGATTCCAAAACCAGACAGAGACCCCACTAAAAAGGAGAACTATGGACCAGTTTCCCTGATAAACATGGATACAAAAATCCTCAACAAGATATTAGCCAACTGGGTCCAACAATACATTAAAAAAATTATTCACCACAACCAAGTGGGATTTATACGTCAGATGCAGGACTGGTTCAATATCCGCAAAACAATCAATGTGATTCATCACATCAATAAAAGAAAGGACAAGAACCATATTATCCTCTCAATAGATGCAGAGAAAGCATTTGACAAAATACAGCATCCTTTCTTGATAAAAAAAAAAAAAAAAAACCTCAAGAAAGAAGGATCATACCTCAAGATCATAAAAGCCATATAGGAAAGACCCACTGCTAATATCTTCCTCAATGGGGAAAAACTGAGAGCTTTCCCCACTGGGATCAGGAACAAGACAGGGATGTCCGCTCTCACCACTGTTATTCAGCATAGTATTGGAAGCCTTAGCCTCTGCAATCAGACAACACAAAGAAATAAAAGGCATCCAAATCAGCCAGGAGGAAGTCAAACTTTCACTCTTTGCAGATGACATGATACTCTTTATGGAAAAGCCAAAAGATTACACACACACACACACACACACACACACACACACAAAACCCTGCTAGAACGGATCCATGAATTCAGCAATGTTGCAGGACATAAAATCAATGCACAGAAATTGGTTGCATTCCTATACACCAGTAATGAAGCAACAGAAAGAGAAATCAAGGCATCAATACCATTTACAATTGCACCAAAAACCATAAAATACCTAGGAATAAATCCAACCAAAGAGTGAAAAATCTATACACTGAAAACTATAGAAAGCTAATGAAAGAAATTGAAGAAGACACAAAAAAAATGGAAAAAGATTCCATGCTCCTGGATAGGAAAAACAAATGTTGTTAAAATGTCAATACTATCCCAAGCAATCTACATATTCAATGCAATCCCTATCAAAATAACACCATCATTCTTCACAGAACTAGAACAAACAATCCTAAAATTTGTATGGAACTAGAAAAGACTCTGAATAGCCAAAGGAATGTTGAAAAAGAAAACCAAACCTGGAGGCATCACAATTCTGGACTTCAAGATGTATTACAAAGCTGTAATCATCAAAGACAGTATGGTACTGGCACAAAAAGCAGACACATAGATCAATGGAATGGAATGGAGAGCCCAGAAATGGACCCACAAGTATATGGCCAACTAATTTTGACAAAGCAGGAAAGAATATCCAATGGAAAAAGACAGTCTCTTCAGCAAGCGGTGCTGGGAAAACTGGACAGCGACATGCAGAAGAATGAACCTGGACCACTTTCTTACACCATACACAAAAATAAACTCAAATGGACTTTGATCTTGGCCGCAGCAACTTCTTACTCAACACGTCTCTGGAGGCAAGGGAAACAAAAGCAAAAAGGAACTACTGGGACCTTGTCAAAATAAAAAGCTTCTGCAGAGTGAAGGAAACAATCAGCAAAACTGAAAGGCAACCGACAGAATGGGAGAAGATATTTGCAAATGACATATCAGATAAAGGGTTAGTATCCAAAATCTATAGAGAACTTACCAAACTCAACACCCAAAAAACAAATAGTCCACTGAAGAAATGGGCAAAAGACATGAATAGACACTTCTCCAAAGAAGACATCCAGATGACCAACCAACATATGAAAAAAATGCTCAACATCACTCATCATCCGGGAAATACAAATCAAACCACAATGAGAGGGGTGCCTGGGTGGCTCAGTTGGTTAAGCATCCAACTCCGGCTCAGGTCATGATCTCACAGTTCACAAGTTTGAGCCCCGCATTGGGGTCTGTGTTGACAGCTGAGAGCCTGGAGCCCAATTTGGATTCTGTGTATGTCTGTCTCTCTCTGCCCCTCTCCCAGTCACACTCTGTCTCTGTCTCTGTCTCTCTCTTTCAAAAATAAATAAACATTTAAAAGAATTTTTTTTAAGCTTGGGACACTTAGCAAGGTCACCTCCTTGCTGGGAAGTGATTATCATTTCAACTGTAAATACAGAGACAGTGTCTGCATGGGGGTTCGACATGATCTCAGAAAAACATGTGTGGGATGTTCAGATTACTGAAGGCTATTCATAGCTATTGGCAGTGATGGATCAATTGAGAGAAAGATGAAGAGAGAGAGAGGTCCAGCGGCCCCACAGGCAGAGCAAGTTACATGAAGAAGTGGCCCAGATGCACACGGTCTCCACTCCTGCTACACTATCTGTCTCACAGCCTGCACTTATGCTCATGGGGTGCTCCGTATGATCAGCTTACAGAGGACGGGAAAGCTTGGACATGTTAAACGATGGTCTTGCACAATATGCGTGCAGCACCCGAAAGTGGATGCTGCACCACTGTAGCCCCTCCCTGGGACACCCCTGAAGGACATGGTGAAGGAAATCCTCCCAGTGGACAGAATTTTGAGCAGTGCACGTGGTTGTCCACTGTGCTTGGAAAAGGAAATGACCAGAAATAGGATTATATACCAATTCGTGGGCTGTGGCCAATGGTTTGGCTGGATGGTCGGGCACTTGGAAGCAACGCAATTAGGAAACTGGTGACAAAGAAGCCTAGGGAAGAAGTAGGGGCAAAGAAAAAAGACCATGAAGATAATTGTGTCCCATCTGAGTGCTCACAAAAGAGTGACCTCAGTGGAGGAGAATTTTGATAATCACGTAAATGGGATGCCCCGTTCTGTGGATACCAGTCAGCCTCTTTCCCCAGCCACCCCTGTCATTGGGTGCATGAACAAAGTGGCCACAGTGGCAGGAATGAGGGTTGTGCATGGGCTCAGGAACAGGGACTGACACTCAATAAAGCTGACCTGGTTTTGGTCATTGCTGAGTGCCCAATCTGCCAGCAGCAGAGACCAACACTGATAGGGAATCATTCCTCAGGGTGATCAGCCAACCACCTGGTGGTGGCAGGATGATTGCACTGAGACTCTCCCATCATGGAAGGGGCTGTATTTTGTCCTTACTTCAGTAGAGCCTTACTCTGGATTCAAATTTGCCTTCCATGCACACAATGCTTCTGTTGAAACTACCATTGGTGGATTTACAGAATGTCTTGACTGCTATCATGCTCTCCTTGCATCTGACCAAGGAACTCACTTCACAGTCAAAGAGGTGTGGCAATGGCCTCATGCTCGAGGACCATAGGAGAAGGGAAGGAAAAATAAGATAAAAACAGAGAGGGAGGGAAACCATAAGAGACTCTTAAGTACAGAGAACAAACTGAGGGTTTATGAGGGTGGGGGCTTGGGGTGGAGAAAATGGGAGATGGGCATTGAGGAGGGCACTTGTTGGGATGAGCAGTGGGTGTTGTATGTATGTGATGAATCACGGGAATCTACTCCCAAAGCCAAGACTACATTGTGTACACTGTATGTTAGCTAACATGACAATAAATTACTAAAAAAAAAAAAAAAAAAAAAGACTATTAACTCCAGCAATAGTAAAAAGCTGTGCAATAAAGAGGAAAAAAAGGAATTCACTGGTCTTACCATGTTCCCCACCATCTTGAAGCACCTGGCTTGATAGAACGCTGGAAAGGCCTTTGAAGATTCAGCTACGGCATCAGCTAAATGGCAGTACATCACAGGGCTGAGGCATTGTTTTCCAGGACGCTGTATATGCTCTGAATCAGTGTCTAATGTATGGTTCTGTTTCTCCAGTAGCCAGGATTCAAGACTCCAGCAATCGAGGGCTACAAATGGGAATGACACTATTATTCCTAATGACACACTAGCTAAACTGTTCCTTCCTGCCTTATGCTTTCCTTCCTGTGACCTTACGCTTTACTGGCCTAGAGCTCTTATTCCAAATGCGTCCACTAGGAGATGCAACCATGATTCTATTCACCTGGAAGCGAAGAATGCCTCCAGGCCACTTTGGGCTCCTCCTGCCTCTGAATCCACAGGCACAGAAAGGAATTATTGATTACCAACGGGAGACTGGATTGCTGCTCTGTTGTGACAGAGGTGAGAAAGATTATGTCTGGAACACAGCAGATCCCTTAGGGTGTCTCTTAATACCATCTGCCCTGTGAATAAGATCAATGAGAAATCACAACAATCTAATCCAGACAGGACTACTAAACAGCCCAGTCCCTTCAGCAGGGTAGATTTGAATCATCATACCAGGCAAAGAACCACAACCAGTTGAGGTGTTTACCCAGGACAAAGAAAATATGGAATGGGTGGTAGAAAAGGTAGTTATAGATACCAGCTATGACCACGTGACCAGTTACAGACATGAAGCCTGCAATTGTCATTAGCATTTCCTCCTAATTTTATTTTAAATTATATTATTATATTATATTATATCTTTATACGTATCTTTGTTTTCTGTTTTCTTCCCCTTCCTGTCTCTTAACATCTAACATAAAATGTATTAGTTTATATCATTGTATTTATTTAAGTACTATCAACTTTACACCATAGTAATGAGTTATGAGATACAAGGAAAAGAGTGAATATCACCCAAGGACTTTGATCCTATTCTGAGGAAAGGGTTGGTGTGTTTCCAGCTGTATGAAGGGTGGTTGTATCATATCGGGTGGAAGTATGACCTCATCATCATGTTTATCTGGAGATTAATTATAGTTTGAGATGCATATGGGTGGCAAGTTGACAAAGGACTTTGTGAAAGTTAATTTTGTGTGTCAACTTAGCTGGGCCCATGGTCGGATGTGTAGTAAAACATTATTCTGGATGTTTCTGTGAGGGTGTTTTTGGATGCTTTAACATTTATTTGGTAAGTTTCCATCGAATGATGAATGGATAAAGAAAATGTGGTGTATATATCCAATGGAATATTACTCAGCCATCAAAAAGAATGAAATCTTGCCATTTGCAACAACATGGGTGGAGCTAGGAAGCATTATGCTAAGTAAAATATGTCAGTGACAGAGAGAAAAATGCCATATGATTTCACTCATATGTGGAATCTAAGAAACAAAATAGATGAACAAAGGGGAAGGGGGGCAATGAGAGAGGGAAGCAGACCATAAGAGACTCTTAACAGTAGAGAAGAAAGTGAGGGTTAATAGATGGAGGTGGGTGGGAGATGGGCTGGATGAGTGATGGGGATTAAGGAGGGTACTTTTGATGAGCTCTGGGTGTTGAATGGAAGTGATGAGTCACAGAATTCCACTCCTGAAACCAATTTTACCATATATGTTATCTAACTAAAATTTAAATAAAAACTTGAAATAAAAAAAATTATTTGATGAACTTTGAGTAAAGCAGGTTGCTCTCCATAATGTGAGTGGGTCTCATCCAATCAGTTAATAGAACAAAAACTGATCTCCTCTGAGCAAGAAGGAATTTTGCCAGCAGGCAGCCTTTGGACCTGAACATCACCTTCCTGAGTCTCCAGCCCGCCAGCCCACCCTTCACATTGTGGACTTACTAGCCTCCATAATGGTATAAGCCAATTCCTTATAATAAAGCTGTTTATATATATAGACACATCTTATTTGGTTCTGTTTCTGGGACAAACTCTGACTGATAACAGTGGGAACAGGGCTTCCTTTTGAGATGATGAAAACACCCTGAAACTAATTAGAGGTGACAGCTGCACAAGATTGTGAATGTACCAAATGCCACCGAATTGTACACTTTTAAATGGTTAATGGTCAATTCTATGCTATATGAACTTTCTTGCAACAGGAAGAAAGAGCTATAATGTAATTAATGTTTGTTTTTAAAGCAGGCAGAACAGCCTTGACATTTTATGGGTGCGTGTACTCAGATTGTACACGTATCCAGAAAAGACAACATTACGACCAAAGTCCAGAGTACTTTCTTTATTGCTGTCTCTCTGCCTGCCCCAGTGTAGAGTAGAAATTATGTTCCCCAGACGACAGCATTCTGTGGTCAATGTGATCCGCATCTACATGTTGAGCTTCCCTCTCTCCTGCAAAATCCTGTCTCCTTCTTTGGGTGTCCCCAGCACCTTGGACCTGTGTATAAGCACCCTCCCTATTTCACCCATCAGGACCCAACCTCCAGTGGGTGGGTTCTGTCTTTGCTGTCCATGGTGCTGATCAGGACTTCCCTATTCGGTACGTTTCAGCACCATGGCCAGAGTCTATGGGGTGGTGGGGGGCACAAATTTGCCATATTCTGATACCTCGGTTGGCAAGCTTGGCTTACTGAGCCCCTATCTTTGGTCCTCCTATATAGTCTCCACGCAGGAGTCAAATAAAAATATTCAGTCAGAACTTAAGAGTAAGTTGCAAAAATACAGGGGGATGTCAGTACTTGAAATTAACTCAGACCCCCTTGGCAATCCGTGCATCCTGAACAGAGGCAGAATTCAGAAGCTCAGAATGTTAGCCCCACACTCAGCATTAACGTTACCTCAAGCTCATTACCGCAGAAGATCCCTTACCAGACCAAGTTCAGGGTACCGACTTTTGAGCATGGCCAAAGGATAACAGACTTGGGGGTACAGCAAACTGGTTTCAAAATGTAGAGCTGCCTCTTGCTAGCTGTGTCCTTGGGAATATCATTTCACCTCTCTGAGGCTCCCTCTGCTTTTCTGTAAGATGGGTACCTGCTTCGCAGGAATGTTCAGAAGATTGATTGATGGTCAGAGATTGTTATACTCTGCCTTTCACAGGAGACAAGAAGTTCAGCTAAGTGGGAAAGATCTGGAGCCAGGTAGCCTGGGATTTGACCGTAGGTCTGTCGCATTAACTACATGACTTAGGGAGAGTCACCCCCATGCCTCTGTGTTGTCATGTATACAATGAGGATAATGCTAGGATCTATTTCACAGGGTTTTTGGTAAGAAACTAAACAGTTTTATATGTGGTGTGTGGAGTAAGGTGCCTGACATAGAGTTAGCTCTCATGCAGGAATGAGAGTTGTTATTACCATCATCATCATCATCATCATCATCATCATCACCCTAGTCATTATGTGCCTAGACACAGCCTGATAAACTGCCTGTGTTCAGGAATGACGGATGCTCTTTGATAGATTACTGTTAGAACCGCTGACAACTGATACAGGTAAAGACACTGAGGCCAAGAGCTGAAAGTGACCAGCCTGGGGTCACACGGGCAAGAGTTGGTGGAAATGGGGCCTGAAGCCAAGCCTGTATGATGCCAGTGAATGGGCTTTTACCACAATCCCACCTGCTCACATTTAGCACCAAGGCAAGAAGGATCTGAGGAATCCCCTCTACCACTCCAGAGGCTCAGAGTACTTGGCCAGGACTTTGGCCCTTCCCTCCTGCCTCAGATGTTCCACTGGTACCAGAAGAGTTGCTCCTGCAGTGGAATCCCAGGACCTTTCCCTGGGCAGGGCAGAGGAGTAAGGAATTGTACATGGTCTTAGTTGCATGGGAGATACAGGCACTGGGAGACGGCTCAATGGGAAGGAGGAAGGAGCTGAGACTCATGACAAGGCACTCCAGAGACAGAACAAGGCTGTCCTGGGAAGCAGGCAGACTGGTTGCAGACCACTCCTGGTGCCATGGTTTCTCCTGGGGCTCCCTCTGCTGGCATGGTCCTCACCCCCTCTCTTCTGCCTCCCTCTCTGTCTCCATCTTTCTGGGGCTTCTTCTCTCTGATATAGATTTCTCTTTCTCTTTATGTGTGTTTCTGTCTCTCTGTCTCTGTCTCTGTCTCTGTCTCTCTCATTCTCTCTCTGTCTCTCCTCTCTGGGCCTCTCTCCTCTCCTTCTGAACCTAGATGGGGGTGTTTCAAAGTCCTTTGGGGTGCTGGAAATCCCTTCTGGTGGCAAAACCCGACCTTGGGCTACCCTGCACCTCAACTCCCCTGTTCACATCCCTGAGCTGGTGGAGAAACCCCCATAGCTCATGCATTGGCCACTGCACCCTTATGGCCTCTGACTCCCCTGGCCTCCATTTCCTCATCTGCTGCTCAGAGCCTGGAGCCTGCTTTCAAATTCTGCGTCTCCCTCTCTCTCTGCCCCTCCCCCCTCTCAAAAATAGACATTAAAATTTTTTTTAATTAAGTAAAACTAAGTAAATTTTAAATTTCAGTTCTTCGGTTCCACTAGCCACATTTCAAGAGCTCAGCAGCCACACATGGCTACCATATTGTATAATGCAGATAACAGGACATTCCCATCATTCCAGAAAGTTCTGTTGGACTGATCCCTGTCTTCCTTGCTCCTGGGGGTCCTCTCCATCGTAGAACATACCCTCTCTTGTATTTTCCATCACTCCTTCCCTGTCAGGGTCAGCCTGCCTGAATTAAAATCCCACCTGCACACCTTAACAGCTACATTAGCTAAGTTACCTAAAAATTAAAATTAATTTAAAAATGAATTTTAAAACACCTTTCTTTTGTGTGCCTCAGTTTCCTTATTTGTAACATGAGGATAATAATATCAACCTCCACCACCCACCAAACACACAATGCTATTGCAAGAATTAAATGAGGTTACATACAGAGAGGGCTTAGAGCAGTTTCCAGAAGATTCTAAGCACTCGATAGATGTTAGCTGCTGTTATTATTATTATCGTTGTTGTTGTTGTACATCATTTTCAAAATGCGGAAATAAGCTCAAGCCTCCTTTTGAAATCTGTATGTAGGGGCACTTGCTTGGCTCAGTCAGTAAAGCATGAGATGCTTAATCTCCGGATCATGAGTTCAAGCCCCACATTGGGCATAGAGATTACTTCTAAAAATAAAATAAAATAGAGGCGCCTGGTGGTTCAGCCGGTTAAGCCTCCGACTCATGATTTCAGCTCAGGTCATGATCTTGCAGTTCATGAGTTTGAGCCCCACATCAGGCTCTGTGCTGACAGCTCAGAACCTGGAGCCTGCTTCATATTCTGTCTGTCTGTCTCTCTCTCTCTCTCTCTCTCCCCCTCCCCCGCTCATCCTCTGTCTCTCAAAAATAAATAAACGTTAAAAAAATTCTTTTCAGTGTTTTCTTTGAGCACCATCTCGATCAGCAGTACTCAACAAGAGGCAATATCCCCCCTACAGGGGACATTTGAGGGGAGGCAGGGGTGATACTGGTATCCAGTGGGTGGGGGTCAGGGGATGGGGCCGCACATCCCACATGCACAGGACAGCCCACCCGTGACAAAGAATGATCTGGCTCCAAATGGCATAGGACGAAGGTGGAAAATGCTGGTCTATGTGTTTGCAAGAACCCAGACCATTTGGGAGGTGTACACCCCAAATTAATTTCAGGGGATACACAAGATGGAGACTGGATTGGAGAATGCCATCGAAACCTTATTAGTTGAGGTTTATTTCTCGATCTTTACAAACAGAATGTGTTCATGTATTGTTCATGTAACTAAAAATTACATTAACAACAAAACAAAATAGTAGCAAATGTATCCAAAGCAACCAAAGAAACAATACTCTTTTTCTGACCCCTATCTGACTCTTATCTCTCCTCCGTTCCTGTCACTGCCAGACTTCTGGGGTCTGTACCTCCTCTCTGACTCCTCCCCCACCCAGGGCAATCTGGCTTCCGTTGCCAGCCCCCCAGCTGCTCACCCAGGCCATTATCAGGTCTCTGGGTTGTTACTGAATCCAGTGAATCTTCTTATCATGTTGGCCTGCTTTTGAGACTGCGGTGAGAGGCTGTCTGACTTCCCTGAGCTTCTGGATCCCATCTCTCTCCCCCTCTTTCTCTGGCTGCTGCCAGGACCTTGTCCAAGCAAGTTTCTTTCCTTCTTGCTAGCTCTCCAATGTCACACTTCTCGGATGCTTTGTCCCAAGCCTCTGCTCTTCCCGCACTTCACCCCAGAACCAGCTACACAATCGGGGTGGGGGGTGCATTGCAAATGAAAATGTGGGGTCCCTTTTTCAAAATTGTTAATAATTTCAAGATAGTCACAGGAGATCATTAAACCAAGTGCACAGCACTTCTGAGCACAGGGCCCCAAGGGACTGTGCAGGTCAGTGGTCCATAAACTCACCTTGCTTCCTGCTCTCCTGGGTACAACCCCCAGCCTGTCTCACCCCCACCCCCTGTTCTCCACCTTGATAGTGGCCCCATCATCCCCCAGGACCTGCTTTCTGAGGGTTGTTGGGGTAGACAAAATGCACCTCTCAAGATGTCCCGGCATGAATGCCCAAAACTCACGAATATGTTGATCACAGAGCAAAGGGACTTTGCAGATATGATTAAAGTAACTTACAGACCTTCAAATAGATTATCCTGGTGTGATGGTGAATCTTGTGTCCACTTGGCCATTCTCCAGCACCTGGTTATTTAGTCAAACACTAACCCAGGTGTTGCTATGGAAGCATTTTGTAGATGTGGTTAAATGTCTACAGTCACTTTACTCTAAGTAAAGGAGAGAACATGGCGGGGGGAGGGGTCTCTCATCCAATCAGTTGAGCAAAATGAAGGTTTCTTTGAGGGAGAAGGAATTCTGCTCCATCTTCTCCTGACTGACAGAGCTTCCAGTCAGTCCTGTGGATTTGTGTCCTGCCAACCCTACAAGCACAAAACCCAATTCCTTGCAACAAATCATATATATATATGGTGTGTGTGTATATATATATATATATATATATAGTAAGTAATCATATATATATTGTAACTAATCATATATATATGCAACTAATATATATATATTGCAACTAATCATATATATATTGCAACTAATCATATATATATTGCAACTAATCATATATATATGCAACTAATATATATATATATATTGCAACTAATCATATATATATGATTTGTTAACCGTATTCCCTAGTAATCAGTAGAAATTAATATTTTATATATATCTTAACTATGTAGGTATCTTAATTATATATCTTCTTAGTTTGGTTTGGATACATTTGCTACTATTTTGTTTTCAATGTAATTTTTAGTTACACAACAATACATGAACACATCCTATTTGTAGAGAGAGAAATAAACTTTGACTAGTAAGGTTTTGATGACCTTCTCCAATCCAATCTCCATCTCACATATCCCTGTATATCTTAATACATCTGTGTATGTATATACACGTAGGATATGTCCTGGTTCCCTGGAGAGCCCTGACTGATAAACCTGTGTTATCCAGGTAGGCCCATCTAATCACATGAGCCCTAGAAGCAGAGAACTTTCTGTGGCCAGAGGCAGGAGAGAGATGAAGAGAATGGGGAATCCAAGAGATTTGAAGCCTAAGAGGGATTCAACTCACTGCCGCCAGAGGGGAGCTTCATGGAAAGCATGAGAAGGAGGAAGACAGCTTCTAGGAGCAGACCAGGCCCCAGCTGACAGCTAGTCAGAGCCAGGAACCTCAGACATATGGCCACAAGGAACTGAATTCAGCCAATACCTTGAAAGAGCTTGGAAGAAGATCGCCATATCGACATCTTGATTTCAGCCCTGAGAGGCCTAAGGACCCACCCGGACTCTGACCTACAGACACCGTGGAATAAAAAAATGCAGTGGTTGGCACAAAAACAGACACATAGACCAATGGAATAGAATAGAAACCCCAGAACCAGACCCACAAACGTATGGCCAACTCATCTTTGACAAAGCAGGAAAGAACATCCAATGGAAAAAAGACAGTCTCTTTAACAAATGGTGCTGGGAGAACTGGACAGCAACATGCAGAAGGTTGAAACTAGACCACTTTCTCACACCATTCACAAAAATAAACTCAAAATGGATAAAGGGCCTGAATGTGAGACAGGAAACCATCAAAACCCTAGAGGAGAAAGCAGGAAAAGACCTCTCTGACCTCGGCCGTAGCAATTTCTTACTCGACACATCCCGAAGGCCAGGGAATTAAAAGCAAAAATGAACAATTGGGACCTCATGAAGATAAAAAGCTTCTGCACAGCAAAGGAAGCAATTAACAAAACTAAAAGACAACCAACGGAATGGGAAAAGATATTTGCAAATGACATATCAGACAAAGGACTAGTATCCAAAATCTATAAAGAGCTCACCAAACTCCATACCCGAAAAACAAATAATCCAGTGAAGAAATGGGCAGAAAACATGAATAGACACTTCTCTAAAGAAGACATCCGGATGGCCAACAGGCACATGAAAAGATGCTCAACGTTGCTTCTCATCAGGGAAATACAAATCAAAACCACACTCAGATATCACCTCACACCAGTCAGAGTGGCCAAAATGAACAAATCAGGAGACTATAGATGCTGGAGAGGATGTGAAGAAACGGGAACCCTCTTGCACTGTTGGTGGGAATGCAAATTGGTGCAGCCGCTCTGGAAAGCAGTGTGGAGGTTCCTTATAAAATTAAAAATAGACCTACCCTATGACCCAGCAATAGCACTGTTAGGAATTTACCCAAGGGATACAGGAGTACTGATGCACAGGGGCACCTGTACCCCAATGTTTATAGCAGGACTCTCAACAATAGCCAAATTATGGAAAGAGCCTAAATGTCCATCAAGTGATGAATGGATAAAGAAATTGTGGTTTATATACACAATGGAGTACTACATGGCAATGAGAAAGAATGAAATACGGCCTTTTGTAGCAACGTGGATGGAACTGGAGAGTGTGATGCTAAGTGAAATAAGCCATACAGAGAAAGACAGATACCATATGTTTTCACTCTTATGTGGATCCTGAGAAACTTAACAGAAACCCATGGGGGAGAGGAAGAAAAAAAAAAAAGGAGGTTAGAGTGGGAGAGAGCCAAAGCATAAGAGACTCTTAAAAACTGAGAAGAAACTGAGGGTTGATGGGGGTGGGAGGGAGGGGAGGGTGGGGGATGGGTATTGAGGAGGGCACCTTTTGGGATGAGCACTGGGTGTTGTATGGAAACCAATTTGACAATAAATTTCATATATTGAAAAAATAAAAAAATTTTTAAAAATGTGGTGGTTGTCAACCATATAGGTTGTGGAGATTCTTTCCACCATCAATGGAAAAACAATACTCTCATCCTTGCTTCTCTCTCCTGCAAATCCCTTTTGGTTCTCAAGTCCAAGTGAACCTGCCTGAATCCCTTTGCGTTGTAATTTCCTCTCCATTCTTGTGGCCCTGGCTCCAACTCAGGTCCCTCTCCAGGGTCCCTGCACCCAGCCTCACAGCTTCCTGGCCAGGGCCAGGAAAAGGACACTGACAAAAAAAAAAAATTAAGGAAACATCAAAGATTCAGTAACCAAGATTGACAACGCTGTAACACAACAAACGAATAAATGCGACAAAAAGGATCAATAACACATCCGTGATGGACAAAATATCAAAATCTTAAATGAAGATGGGATCAGAGTGACTGATTTTTTTCCTTTTGTCCCAGGACCCGAAAAAGCTTTCCACCAGCCCAATCCTGTCTTTCTTTGAAGTTTTTTTTTTTTTTGTTCATTTTATACATCCATTTTCAAAATAGGGCATTAAAATGTTCTTTATTTTAGACAAAATGTGGTCTATCTGTGCCATGGAATATCATTCAGCCATAAAATGAATTAAACACCAACACATGCTACAGTGTGGATGAACCTTGAGGACACTATGCTCAGTGAGAGAAGTGGAACACAGAAGGCCACATAGCGTAGGATTCAGTGTCTGTGAGACGTCCTGAACAAGCAAATCCAGAAAGACAGAAAGCAGACTGGTGGCTGTAGGAGCTGCAGGTGGGGAAACAGGGAGGGACTGGCTTAGGGATATGGGGCTTCCTTTAGAGGGTGATGAAAATGGTTTGGAGCTGGACAGAGGTGGTGGTTATATAACACTGGGGATGTACCAGACATCACTTTTAAATAGTTCCTTTCGTTTTGTGTGGATTTAACGCCAATAAAAGTGTTTGATAAAAATCTATATTTAAGTATGTTATTTATCTTGGTTACTGAGTTTTGTGTAAACCCCTCCCCCCATCCACCCTAAATCCACCCTAAAATGCTGGATTTGAAATGCAGCATTCCTCTTGTGAATCCCAGGGGGAACTTTCTTCTTTCTTTCTTTCTTTCTTTCTTTCTTCCTTTCTTTCTTCTTTCTTTCTTTCTTTCATTTTTTTTAAGCAGGGCAAAGGGACGGGGAGCTTTAAGGACTGCAATTTTATTTTATTTATTAATTTTTAAGTTTATTTATTTTGAGAGAGAGAGCATAAAAATTGGGAAAGACAGAGAGAGAGGAAGAGAGAATCCCAAGCAGGCTCTGAGCTGTCAGCACAGAGCCACACGCCGGGCTCAAACTCACAAACTGTGAGATCATGACCTGAGCCAAAGAGGGATGCTTAACGGACTGAGCCACCCGGCGCCCACCCTCCAGGAACTTTCTAATACCTGGATCCGACCCTGCTATCCTATCCTGGGGTACCCCTTCAGTACCCCAGGCTCCAGGACAAAAACCTAAGCTCCCAGTGGCTTTTGAGCTGATCTCTGCATTTTAGAGAGTGCTTTTTGCCTGTGGTCCTCCTCTGCTCACCTGGACTCCCAGCCTGCTCTGAGTGTTCTTCCTCTTCTCCTCAGCTCTACAACCCGCCCCTCCTTGGAGGCTTTGTTCAAGCTTCACTTCCTTGTTACCTGTGAGATTGACTCTCTTCACCAGCCACCCCCCCCCCCCCCTCCTCACAACTAAGACAGCCTCCTCCCTGGGCCTCCTCCCAACCAGCCTCCTCTCTGGGGACTCCACTCTCCTGGGAAGACCCTCCCTCGTGCCTCCTGGGAGCGGGGGAGGGGGGGGATCTTCCCAACATTCAAATCTGAGACTCCTCTTGTCACTAAAAGGTGCAAATGCTCAGAGTCATGGAATGATCTTTCCATGAGCAGTGTCAGGCAGGGACATTCGCCCAGGAAACTCTCCAAAGCAGAGTCAGAGCTGCTCCTGCGGACTCAGGGACCTTGTGTGTTTCATTCTCACATTCTCTTTCCCTCTCCCTCCCTCTCGCCTGCCCTCCCTCTACACACACACACACACACACACACACACCACAGACACTCCTCCAACAGCTGCAATCTGGAAGAAATTACTCTTCTAAACAGCCAGACTTCCCCAGTTTCAGGAAATTCCAAGCTGGGCAGGAGGAGGGGCTGGGCTGGGAGGGGGGGCGCGCCCTGTCCATCCCCCCACCCCTTCTGCGTGTCCTCTGTGCGCACCCGGTCCGGCCCAGGCCCGCCCCCACACTCAGCCCGGAGGCCTCTGCTTTTCCACCACTGCTTTCTAGTCCTTTAAATCCTAGAGGCAAAACTTTTGGGGGATAAGGAAGGCGGGGAGGGGCCTGGGCCTTAACCCTCTCTGCCCCAGAGGGACTGGGCTGGACTGGGCAGTGACTTCGCGGCCCGTTTGGGCTCCTACCATGGCCCCCCGAGAGGGGCTGACACTTCGGTCCCCGGTGCAGGTAAGAAGGGACTCGAGGCCAGGGCCTGCCAGGGGTGGGGGCCCGGACTCCTTGGGTCTGAGGCAGGGAGGGTCGGCGGCCTGGACCCCAGGGTCCGAGGGAGGGGGGTGGGGGGTTGGGACCTGGGACTCCTGGGTCTGAGGAGTAAGAGAGGTAGGAGGCAGGACCCCTGGAACCTGAGAGAGGAGGGGTCCTGAGGAGGAGGACGCCTGGGTCCTGGACCCCCCCCTCCAGGTCCCGCATGACACTTTGCCAGGTGTGATCCGCCCGGAGGAAAAAGGAAGAAGGCGCGGACTTGGGACTCGGAGGCAGAGGCGGGCTCCGAACCAAGGAGAGGGGCGTCCCAGTCGGAGCCCGAGAGCGCGCCTGCCCCACTCCGCGAGGGCCACGAGGTAAGGGGCAGCGGGGAGCCGGGGTCCCGGGGCCCCTGCTCAGGTCCGGGGGGCACGCGGGACAAGACGCGCGAAGGGACCGCGGGCGGCAGCCACGTGGCCCCAGCAAGCGCGGCGAGCCCACGGCGGGGGGGGGGGGGGGGGGGGGGGAGGTGTCTCCCACCCGCGGACCCGGCCCCGCCTCGGCCCCACCCGCCTGGCCACCTCTCCCCCAGAGCCGAGAACCGGTCGGGCCGGGTCTGGAGCGGGCGGTTATTTCCGTCTTGGCGGGGCCGGGGCTGGAGGGGACGGAGGTGAACCAGCTGTGCCCTCCTCTCCTGCCGCTGCAGCTGCGGGCCTGCAGGGGCGCAGGGAGGCGGGAGGAGGGCGGCCCAGCCGAGTCTCGGGGCCAGAGTCCCCGGGCTCCCACCCTTGCGCCAGCACTCCGCCAAACAACAGCGCTCTGTACGAGCCTTGGCCGGCTGACGGAGTTTTTCCGAGCATGATCTCATTGTGTCGAGCACTCAGCTCTGCTAGAGGGAGACTAGAGCCTTCTATTTAAGAGGACACCGAGGCTGGAGCCACTTACCCGAGGCCCTTAGAGCTAGCACCAAGAGGCCGCGCTCGAAAACGATTTCTAATTCATTGCGCTCAGTCTGGAATGGAAAAAAAAAAAAAAAAAAAAAAAAAAGCAAGGCAAACAGATATGGTCGAGGGTGCAGGAAATCCCGGGACTTTAGAGCATCTCCGGACGTTGTTTTTTTTCCATGGGGATAACACACCCACCCGCCCCATCCAAAGGGGTCTGTGGGCAACAGGGTGGCCATCTTTAGACCCTCAAGTTTAGACTCTGCCTGGTGTCCAAACCGGGACCCCCACATTTGTTGCCCTGTGACTCCGGGCAAGTTAGTCCCTCTCTCTGTGCCTCAGCCAGCACATCTGTAAAATAAGGGTCTCCCCCCCTCACTGGGTTGTTCTGAGGATTGAATGAGTTTGTTTATTTGAGTAAACCATTTAGGCCCCCACCTGGCCCAGAATAAGGGCTTAGGAAATACAATATCAGCATCATGAATATAGTTTTCAAGTACGCCTAGCAAACAGGCTTTCCGACTCCCATTTTTCAGTGGAGTAAACTGAGATTTAAGGTTGAGGAAGGTAGTTCAGGGTCCCACGGAAAGGTGTGTTTGGCCAGGCACTGGGAAAATGGTGGTAACATGGCCTGGGAGAGCCACAGAAGGGTGGCATGAGGGACAAGCCAGGGCGTGGGCAGGGCGAAGAGCCAGCGGCTGAGAGCTGCCCAGGGAGGGCTCAGTTCAAGAGGCAGCAGGCAGTGGAAGTGGTAAGTCTGGGCTCCGGAGTCCCACAGAGCTGGCTTTGTGACCTTGGGCAAGTCTCTTTCCCTCTGTGGGTGTGTCCTTCTCTGGGACCTGGGAGAATGATCTAAGGTGGCCACTGAACGTTTACTGAAGTTCTGCTTTGGCTGTGTGTGTTGGGTCCTGTGCACAGACTTTATTGGCAACATCTCACCAGTTCTTGCAAAGGGACTATGACATGTTATGGGAACACCCTATGTCCCTAGGTTCCTTTTTTTTTTTTTTTTTGAGGAGGAAATGAGGTCAGAAAGGTTAAGTAACCTGCCCAAGGCCACACACACCACACAGCCAGACCGAAACCTGGGCGGTTGGCTGAGCTGTGATCTTTTTTTTTTTTTTTTAATTTAATTTTTGAGACAGAGACAGAGAGCCTGAGTGGGAGAGAGGCAGAAAGAGAGGGAGACAGAGAATCTGAAGCAGGCCCCAAGCTCCGAACTGTCAGCTCAGAGCCCGACACAGGGCTTGAACCCACCGACCTCGAGATCATGACCCGAGCCGGAGTCAGACGCTCAACCGACGGAGCCACCCAGGCACCCCCATTCGGTGTTCTTTTCACCTGCAGCTCACTCCACAGTAATGAGGGGCACCTACTAGCTCTGGGAGCAGATTCTTTTTATTTTACACTGTGGATTGAAATTCATTAATGAGAAAAAGTCAGCGTTTAAAACAAATAAAATAGATTAGGATTGAAAACATCTGAGTGCCTTAGCTTGTAAGTCTTGTTTCATCCAATGTTTGTTCCCTTTTATTGGGGGAGTGGTGGGGAGGAAAGGCCATTACGTGCCAGGTTATAATTAGAATATATTTACTCATCTAGGTGAGGTCAGAGGAGTTTGAGAAACACTACAGAGGTGATAAAATCAAGACTGGTTTTTCCAGGGAAATAAACGTAAAGTGTGTGTGTGTGTGTGTGTGTGTGTGCACGTGCGTGTGTGTTGGGGTGGGGTAAAGGACAATCCTCAGAACACATCCAGCCATGGTTATTTTAAATCCTTTTAGCTTTAATTTTTCTCTGCATTATCAGTGATGTTTCCCAGAGTGCTAGTTACTGACAGAATAGTGCTGACTGCTTTACCTTCTTCATAGGGTTTTATCAAATCTAAACTGTGTTCTAGTTATTTGGGGACACATCCTCCTCCCCCCACCCCCAACAACTGGCACCACCAATTGGCTGGCACTATTACAAATACAGTTTTCTTTAATTGAGAGTTTTCTACATGCCCTTCAAGGAAGGTGGTGTTATTTTATCCATTTTTTTTAATGTTTTTTATTTATTTTTGAAGGAGAGACAGACAGAGCATGAGCGGGGGAGGAGCAGAGAGAGAGGGAGACATAGAATTTGAAGCAGGCTCCAGGCTCTGAGCTGTCAGCACAGAGACTGATGCGGGGCTCAAACTCACGAACTGTGAGATCATGACCTGAGCTGAAGTCGGACGCTTAACCGACTGAGCCACCCAGGCACCCCTTATCCATTTTATAGAGAGGAAACAGACATAGAGAAATCACATAATTTATCCCACTCATACAGCTGGCAAAGGGTGGTGCTTCAATTCAAACAGAAAGGTGATTTTTTATTATGATGATGATGATGATAACAGTGACTGTTAAAACAAAAGTACAAGGTCATCAAAGCCCCTCCCAAAAGTTCCATAAAAACAGCCAGGTTCCAGGATGTGGGCAAAGGTTGGCAGGCATTTCCAGGTACCATACAGCCCAGGGAAGCCACGAGGTAGTAACACAGCTATTCCTGTAGTGCACAAGCAGCCAGCTTCAAATTTGTGCTGTTCTTGCTCATTTTTAGAGAAATTTGCAAAAAGCAAGACATTATATTGTCTCTTTCGGACTCAAATACTCATGATAAAATGCTGTGCAAGTATACAGATTCCCAGGCCCACCTTAGACCTGAATTTGAGTTTCCAGGCAGGCCTGCATTGGGACTTGCTTGTGCCCTAGGCAAAGGTCTCGAGGACATATATTAATTTATATTTTATAGCTGTGTTGGTGTAAAGGCAAATCTTTCCCACACGTTTTAAAATAGATTAAAACATTTTAACATTCTCTTAGGCCTCTCCAAGTGTGGTGGGTCCCAGGCACTGTGCCTGCGTCCCTCCCCTCCATGGACAAAGACATCCCGCCTTCAGGGAAGGGGCCTGGGAATCTCTGTCGGGCAGAAGCCGGAGTTTCTCCGTCAAGTTTAGGAAACACTCGGAAGAGTCGGTGAAGCACTGTTGCCTGGCCTGTAGGGAGACTCGAATATTAGTAATTAGTGGAATCAGCATGGCGTGGTGGTTGCGGGCCAACCTCCATTGGGGTCTGCGACCTCGGGCCTCCGGGAGCCGCTGTTTCCCCACCTGTCAAATGGAAGTAATCCCTCCTTTGAACCGCTCGCTGCCTTAGGCCCAGGGTGGGAACGCGGCCTCGCTCGCTCACTCGCTCCCGGAGGAGGCAGCGCTGACCCGGCCCTACCCCGCAGATGCCGGTGCTGAAGCAGCTGGGCCCCGCGCAGCCCAAGAAGCGGCCGGAGCGCGGCGCACTCTCCATCTCCGCGCCGCTCGGCGACTTCCGGCACACGCTGCACGTGGGGCGCGGTGGTGACGCCTTCGGGGACACTTCGTTCCTGAGCCGTCACGGCGGCGGGCCGCCGCCCGAGCCCCGAGCGCCGCCCGCCGGGGCCCCGCGCTCCGCGCCGCCGCCCGCGGTGCCGCAGCCCCCGCCGCCGGTCCTCCGCACGCCCGCGCCCGCCGACCCGCTGCTGTCCTTCCACCTGGATTTAGGCCCCTCCATGCTGGACGCGGTGCTGGGCGTCATGGACGCGGAGCGCCCGGGGGCCGCTGCCGCCAAGCCCGACTTGGACCCCAGCTCCGGGGCACAGCACCCCACGGCCCGCTGCCACCCCAACGCGGACCTCGAGAGGGACGACGTCATCGGCCTGTAGGCACCCCTGTTCCTGATGCTTTTACCATCTGGCACCCCACTTCTTTATACATAAATGGCTATGGTCTCTGCCCCGGGTTCTGCCTGTTTATTTTGCACGTAGGAAGGGAACATGGCAGGGGAGCAGGGGTGTCCGTGACGGGGTCCCGGCGCCTTTAAGGGCCAAGTGTGTCACCTCGACCTCTATTCCCCAAAAAGACTGGACCGGAGTCGAGGTCGGATGATTGCCCTGGTGAGATGTGGCCCCTTTAACAGAGGAGAGGCGTGGTTAGACGGTGCCCCTTTTAGGGGCGGTGTCCCCACGTGTGGGCTTTCACAACCTCATTCATTCATCAATTTTGATGGAGGGCCTGGCCTGACTTGCTCCGGGGAGCAACCTGATTCACTCCAGGAGGGGGCCGCTGACTCGCTCCGGAGGGGGGGTGGGGCACCTGACTTGCGGCCGGGCCGGAGTGACTCGCTGCCCGGGAGGCTGCTGAGTCGCTCCCGGGGGGGGGGGGGGCCACCTGACTCGCTCCAGAGGACCAAGCGCAGTCCCGCGTCTCCAGTGAACCCCCTGGGGAAGCTGCCCTTTATCCTGTGAGTGGCCGCACAGGTAAGTGTCCGGGAAGAGGCTGGGTCCTGGTGGAGGAGAGACCCTCCCAGCCCCGGATGTGTCGGCTCGAGGGCGACAGCGGCGTCCCATGTCACGGCTACCTAATTTCAGCCTGCCGGGGTCCAGCTGTCTCGCTGCAGGCGGGAGTGGCCAGAGCTGGTCGGGGCAACACTTGCAACTCTTAGGCGAAGGGTGGAACCTGGGCACCCCCCCTCCCCGAGGGCCCCTGAGGGGGCGGGACCTCCATACAAATCACCAGGCGGGGGCGGAGCCAGACTCTCTAAGAACTTAGAAGAGGCGGGGCTGTACACGCAGACGCGGCGGAGGGCGAAGCCGGGCACCCTGGGGCCCCAGAGGGGGCGGGGTCGCACCGGTAAATCTTTTGGGCTGAGGCCGCAGAGGGAGGAGGATCCGGTTCCTTGAGGGCACTGACGGAGGCCGGCACCCAGGAGGCGGTGCCGAGCGTGTAAACCCTTTGGAGCGGGGACGGGCCACACACATGAATCGCTGGTCCGCGGAGGAGGCGGGGGCCAGACCGCCTGAGGGCACCTCCGTGGAGAACGGTCCGCCAGGCCCGGGATCGGAGGCTCCGCGAGCGAGCGTGCGCCGTTCCCGGGGCGGCGGGGGCGGGGCGGGTGACGTCACGGCCGGGTCTGCGGCGGCCCGCAGAGGCTCTCGGCGCACTCCGCTCCCATGGCGGCCGAGCCCGAGTCGCCGCCGTCGGCCTGCCGCTTCTTCCTGGAGGGCCGCTGCCGCTTCGGCGCCCGCTGCCGCCAGCCCCACCCCGGGGCGCCGGCCTCGGCACAGCCTAGCCGCGAGGCCGAGGCCGGGGCCAAAAAACCGCCGCTGCGCACGGCCGCGGCCGTCATCCAGCGCATCCGCTGGGACCCGCGCCTCGACCCGGCCGACTTCTCTGTGGGCTACGCCGACCGCTTCCTGGGCGTGCGCGAGGAGCCCTTCTGCGCCTTCTGCTGGGACGAGCCGCTGGCGGCGCTGGGACCCGGCGTGCTGGCTGTGCCGCAGCACCGGGTGCGCTACTTCCGCTTCCGGGGCCGCCTAGTGTGGGACCGCGCCTCGCGTACAGACCACGTCTTCGGCTCGGGCTTGGCGGCTGGTCGCGGGCCCACCATCCTGGACGCGCTCGACAGCGGGGGCGCGCACGACGGTGAGGATCCCCTAGTCGGCGAAGACGCCCACGGGCCCCAGGACGTGCACGATGGCGAGGATGCGCGTGCCCGCGAAGACGCCCCTGGGGCTGGGGATACGCGTGACAGCGAGGATGCCCATGTCGGCGAAGACGACGCCCATGGGCCCCATGACGCGCACGACGGTGAGGATGCCCATGTCTGCGAAGATGCCCACGGGGCCCGAGATGCGAGTGACAGCGAGGATGCCCACGGGCCCCAGGACGCGTATGATGGCGAGGACGCGTGTGACAGCGAGGATGCCCACGTCGGCGAAGACACCCACGGGGCCCAGGACGCACACAGCGAAAAGGATGCGCTCGGCGGCGTAGCTGCCGCCCCTGCCAGCATCCGAGTGGAAGAGCACAGAGCACCCCACTGGACGGAACTAGAAGTGGGGCGGAGGCCAGCCACCGCAGCCAGGACCACGGAGCCACGGGACGGGAAGGAGCAGGCCCAGGCTGCCCCGGGAAGGTCCGCGGGAGATTTCCCGGAAACCGAAGCAGAGTGGGGTCCTGGGGCCTGGCCCTCAGACTGCGGAGAGGCCGCTGGGGCCAGGGCCGCGGGGCCTCGCCAGCCCCGCCCCACGCATTTTGTGGCTCTTATGGTGACTGACCCTGGGCTGCAGGCGAGAGTAGCCAGGGCCCAAGAAGAGCTGGTCTGAGCCGCGCCCTCGTGCGCCGCGTTCATGGTACCCGCGGGCGCGCTGCACCTGACACTGGCCCTCCTGAGGCTAGCAGGCCCTGGGGAGGTAGCCGCGGCCCTCGGTGCACTGAGACGTGCGTTCTCGGCTCCAGGGCTTCAGGCACCCTCACAGGTGAGGTTTAGGCGCCTGCTTCTCCTGAGGCACCATGTACTCTGTGCCCCTCCCTGCCCCTCCCTGGAAAATATGGCCCAAGTGCTGAGACAGAGGCTAGAGGCAGAGGGGCTCAGAGTAGTTCAGCCCCTAGGGGGGCTATACCCCCACCTCACCTTGGCCAAGGTGCCCCAAGGTTCTCAAGTCTGCCTCCCCAAGCCCAAGAACATCCCTGGACAGGAGCTAGGGAGCCAGCCCCTGGGGAAGCTCTGGTTGTGCCGCATGGGCAGGGCAGGAGATACCTACCAGCCCCTGGCTGAGATGCCCCTGGGGTGACCGCCTCTGCTCAGACCTCTGGGGGAGGCAGATCTCCACCCTAAAGAACAGGAGAAGACCCAGTCCACGCAGGAAGGGACAAAGTGCGCTCTCTCTCTCTCTCTCTCTCTCTTTAATTTTGGTTTCTCTCAAGCTTCCAAATGGTGCTCAGTGATCCAAGGAAAAGAATGAAGGAAGGAGAAGGGAGGGGAGAGGGAAGGGAGGGGAGGCAGAGGAGGAACATCTGGAAAAAAAGCAGCCTGACAGTCCAGCTGTTTGCAAACTCATTGCACATCCTCCAGTTACATGGCAGAAGAGGGGAGAGGGCCAAAAAGAAAAAGGGGAGGAAGAAAAATAACTTAAATAAACACACACAAAAAGAAAAGAGAAGGAAACATGACGTGAGCTGGTGATCCATGAAGGCAGGGAGGGAGGGAGGGAGGGTAACCGTTTTACCTGTGCTGAACCAAAGAAGGGTGGGGAGCAGGAGGAGGAGGGAGGGAAGGAAAAAAAAACCAGAAGAAACACTGGGGTGGAAGGAGGAGGGACACGGAGACAACTTAATACAACTGCAGACGAGGCGGCCCGGCCGAGGTCCCGCGATGATGGCCTCCGGAGTCCTCAGTGTGCAGTGGCGACGTGGACGTGGCGGCGGCTTGGCGGCGGCATTTCTGGCGTGGGGGGCCGAGGGTGGGGCACAGTCTCTACACGGCTCCCCTAGCCCCAAACACTGAGGCCCCGGAGGGCTGGGCAACAAGAGTCTGTGGTGAGGCGGGCGGGGGCCAGGAGGCGGGCTGGTGTGCTGGTGCCCCCGCCACAGGCGGGCACGGGCGGAGCGGCCTGTCTTCTTCCGGCCCCCCCGGCGTGGGATGGGCCAGGGTGCCAGGTCGGTACCGGAGTACAAGCTCGAGAGAGAGAGAGAGAAAACACTGAGACAGCATTAGTAGAGGTGCAGGTGGACACAGAGCAGCCTACAGACCATGCCCCCAGCCCTCCGCTGTCCCACCCCCTCCTCCCCCAGTCCCATCCCTCTGAGACAAAAAATAAAAATGTAGAAAAAAATCTCTGTACAGACGGGGACAGGGATGACGGCTCTTCCTGGAGCCCGCTCCCCGTGAATTAATTTACAACCCAAGTCCATGGCTCAAAAACAGAATCGGCAAAGGCGGCGCTGGGGAGCCACAGCCCTGCCCCCACCCCGCCCCCATCCGCGCTGGTGCTCAGAAGGCTGATAGCTGCGCCAGGCTGAGGCGGCAGTCGATGCTGGCGTTGTCCGGGCCCGTGTAGGCCAGGCCCAGGGGCTCTAGGAAGGCCCGGCAGGCGGCCTCGCCCTCGAAGGCCAGCTCGGCCTGCAGGTAGGAGACTGGCAGCGCAGGGCGGAAGCTACGGAGACAAGAGGAGAATGTGATGAGGCGGGCGGCGGGCAGGGGAGGGCCCCACGAGCAGGGAGTGGGCGCCCCCCCTTCGGGCACCCAAAGGGCTTCCTCAGCACATTACCTGCTGACCTCTCATCACCACCACCCCCGCCCGACCTCCCCACCTCCAGGGGCTTGGGGGGGCCCGGGGCAGGGGTGGTGGCCCCAGCCCCAGTTGTGCCCCCCTTCACCCTCACTTACCTGTACGGGGGGACCCAGGAGAGGGGATGGGAGGGAAGGGCCCAGCTGGCTCCTCCGCTGCTCAAGGGCCTGAGCAGGCCCTCAGAAGAGGGCCCACTTTGGCCCAAGGGCAGGGGCCAGGCAGAGGGAGTGACCCGAGGGCACGGGCATGGGCACGGGTTGCAGGTCTGGCAGCTATTCTGGGGAACCCGCCCTGCTTGGGTCTAAGTGCCTCGGGAACCCTGGGCACAGGGTCAACCCCCACTACACCCTTGCACACTGGCAACAGTCACTTGCACACAAGAGACTTGGCATGTTCCAGAAAACGGCTGTGAACAGGCTGAGCTCGCTCCCAGAAACCGTGTCACCCCTACCCTTTACAAACACACACGAACGAACCCGGAGCTCCAAATCGCACAGGGAGTTAAGCGGCAGAGAGGACAGATGCCTCACGCCCATGCCACATGGTGACCCTTGATAGCCACGGGGGGGCACGAGACAGCCTATTTCTCCCCACATCTGAGCTGGCCTCCCACACGCCCTGCCAGGACTTGGTTCTGGAGGCTCTGGGACGGAGGGACGTGTCTGCCAGGGAGTAAGGAAGGGGTGAGAGAGTGCGTCCGGCCAGTGAGAGGCCAGGACCCCTGCTCCCAGGCCCAGCCTGCCCGCATGACACCCTGGGAACGGCTGTCCCGCTGCAGAGGGCAGACGGACGGACAGCCCCCGGGGCCTCCAGACGTACCACCTCCCCATCACCCCTGGGTACGCAACCGTGTCCTGTGTTTCCTGCCGCCTCCGTGTCTCTGCCCCACGTCCTTGTCTCTCCTTCTGTGGCCTCTGCCCTGGCTCCGCTCTGCCTCAAATCTTCTGGACCCGAACTGGATCCCGGAATGTGTGCATCTCCTAATTTCAGGGTGACTGTGTCTCCTCATCTCCACACCATCCCTGTGGCTACACTAATGGATGTGGCCCCTTGCACCTACCAACCTCTGACCAAGGGTTTTCAACCCTGGCAAGACTGACACTGGGGCCGGGTAATTCTCCGTCATGGAGCATCCTGGGCACTACAAGAGGCTCTACCCACTAGACACCAGCAGCACCCCCTAGTTGTGACAACAACAAATGTCTTCTGATCTGGCCCCATGTCGCCCAGAGGCATCTCCGCGCCCTGACCACAGGTTCCCCAGCACAAACACACGCGCGCACACACGGCACCAGTGACATCTATTGAACAGAGAACCGCCCTGCCCTGGCTTGCCCCCGAATCACACCGGTCTCCCTAAACACTCTGCACTCTTGAAGGAGCTCAGAAACAAACGGGGTCTCGTCCCATTAGATCAGAGGCTACCAAGAGCAGGACTGTCCTTCCTAGTCTGTCTCTACCGAGTGGAAGCTCAGTGACGGGAGAGCCTTCAAAGGTGAACAGACACCTCGGAGGAAGGAAACCAAGAGCCCAGAGCGAGAAGACAAACCAGGGTCCGGGGTGACGTGAGCAGGAGAAACAGAGACTCAGAGGGGTGCAGAGGGCACCCTGGAGCAGCGAGACAGAGTGGGGGACACAGGAGACGCAGAGGGTGAACTGAGTGAAGGGAAGCAGGAGGGACTGGGGAGCAGAGCATATGTGGAAAGAAGAGACGGGCAGAGAGGACCACAGGCCCGGGGACAGGAGCCCAGGAGGGTGCGGAGGGCAGAGGGGAGGAGGGGTGGACGGCGGCGGGGCCGGCAGAGAAGAGGGGGCAGGGAGAGAACCCAGCTTCACATACGTTTTGATCATCGCCTTGAGGGCAGCTCTGCGCTCCCGGTCTGCAAACTTGTCCACCAGGTACCCGGACATGCAGGGTGCGTGAGAGTAGAGCCGGAAGAAGCGGTGGTAGTTGCCCAGAGCCCAGGCCGCCCTCAGTGCCAAGGCGTGGGCCACGCAAGGGTCTGCCTTCAGTTCCCGAGTCAGGTAGGCCAGCTCCGTCGTGATGTCTGGGGCCCGAGACAAACGGGGTCAGCAGCACCCGACCCTGCGGGCCTGGGGCCAGCCCGACCTGTAGGCGGCGCCTCCCACCTCCTGAGTTCTTGGTGAAGATGTAGTAGAGGACCCGGTAGGCAGTGAACTCGCCCACGTTGCCGGGTAGGTTCTCGGCGTACAGCGACTTGAGCTGCGTCTGGCACTGGTTGAACTCCTCGTGATCGCCCTGGAGCCCCGGGCACGGAGAACGAGAAGGAGAGTGAGGCCAGGACAGGGAGCCCCAAAGAGCCCGAGAGGGCCCCGGCACCCCACTCACCTTCTCCAAGGCGATGCGGGCGTGCGTCTCATACACCTCCACCGTGAACTCTGTCCGCACGCCTTGCACCTGGAACAGCGGGGGGGAGCGGTGAGGCCAGGGCAGGCCAGGACTCACCACGGCGAGGCCCTCCCAGCACCCCCCTCACCGTCAGGTCCTGCCGAATCGACTTCATCTGCTCGCAGGCAAAGGCGTAGTCCTGTTTCTCTTTCCAGTGGGACTTGACCATGCACAGTGACTTTTTCAAAACCTGGCAAGGGATCCAAATTAAGGCTCAGTGTGCTTTTAGCAAGGTGAGCAAGGCTATAACTAACACCCATTACTACTTTTTTTTTTTTTTTAACGTTTATTCATTTTTGAAAGACAGAGAGAAGCAAAGCACAAGCAGGGGTGGGGTGGAGAGAAAGGGGGACACAGAACCCAGAGCAGGCTCCAGGGTGCCAGCACCAGAGCCCGATGTGGGGCTTGAACCCACGAACCGCGAGATCATGACCCCAGCCAAATTCAGACGCTCAACTGACTGAGCCACCCAGGCGCCCCACCCATTACAATTTCTTAAACTCCGTGTGTAAGACAAAAGGTGCAACATCAAAGCCACTTAGCATCTCGCTACCAACTTAATAAGGAACCCAAAACACTCGGCAAGACTGCCAGCTCCCGAGCCCCAGCTGCCCACATCAGCATGTACCCTGGGCGCAGGGTCAGCCACGCTGCCGCTACCCAGCAGAGAGCACAGTGGCACGATCACCCGTCTCCCAAAGCGCTGGGCCGGGGAGGCGGCTTCCCTCCCCCTGCCTCCTCAACAGGAGACGGCTGCTCAGAGCCGAGGATGTCTCCCGAGGAGGCCACGTGACCGGGACCCAGGCTCCAGAGCACGTCCCTGCGCAGCCACAGGCTCCTGCCGCCACCCACAGCCCCCTGTGCCGGCGGTGGCCCCGCAGGGGGACCCGCCCCTCCCAGGCACTTACTGCCACGGGGCGCACAGTGGACGGGTCAGGAGCACAGGTGAGGCGCAGGTAGTGCTTGGTGATGTCAGGGCAGGTGCCCACGATCTGTAGCTCCTGCCAGTCGGGGTCCGCGCCGCTGCTCTCCAGGCTGCCCATGTGCAGCACCAGGGGCTCGAGGCGCAGGCGGCGGGAGTGTCCATGCTGGAAGCGGGCAGCCCGCTTCTGCTTCTTCAGCTCACGCTCAGGGTCCTCACACTCCAGCGCAGCCATCTTTTTCCGGCTGCGCTTGGTGGGAGCCAGGTCATGCCTGGGAAGAGAGATCACGGGTGAACGCAGCCGAGGTCACCGGCTGCCTCACCCGATACTCCCCAAGAACACAGCCCTCTTCCTCCCAGGAACCCGGATCTTGGTGCCGCCCCCCCCGCCCCCCGGCCACCTGCCCCAGGTCTCACCTCTTCCCACGCTGCGCCCTGCCTCGGCCTCGATCCATGTGGGCCCCCCGACCTCCTCGGCCCTTAGGGGGTGGGTTCCGGCGACCCACAGGGTGACACTCATTCCCTGAGTAAGAACTGTCTGAATCCGAGTGGGAGTCACTGCACAGAAGCAGCAGGAAGGTGAGGCCTGAAACAGCTGGCTTCCCCCCAAGCCCCGCCCCCCATCCCCAAGTCCTCGCACCTTCTGCGGAAGTGGCGGGTGGGGGACCGGGAGGAGGAACGGGAGCGCGAGTCCGTGCTGGAGGAGGAGCTGTTGTCCTTCATGAAGACATTGCGGTTGCCAAACTTGGCGAAGCTGCTGCCCCGGGCTCGGCCAGCACCCCCAGCCCCCGGTGTCCCTCGCTGGGACTGGGCACCCCCGCCCCTTGTCGCTGAGCCTGCCCCCCTGGGAGGATGTAGGCTGCTAGGGGCCTCCCACCGCTTCTTCTTGGGACTCTCAGCCACAGGCTCCCGGGTCAGCCTGAGGATATAGCAGGGCAGGGCATCACCAACCCAGTGCCCCCACCGTCCCCAGCATCTGCCGGCCACCCCAGGGACACACCACCTCAGGCAGGAAAGGAACTTACCCAGGCGACTCAGCTAACACACTGCAAAACCAGGAGGCAAACCCCAGGCTTCCTCTGTCTAGAGAGTGCTCTCCGCTGCTGAGCACCAGGCGCCCGGGAGCCCGCAGGACCTCCCTCCCACCCAGGATCTCATCCCCAGGCAGCGCCTGCGCCTCAGCTCTCCCCTCCTGGTCTTCCACCCCGGGGTCCGACCTCCCGGCTCATTCTCAGGGCTCCGGGGACCCAGGTCTGCGGGTCTCCGCTCCGGCACCCAGAACCGCCCTTAGCCGCACCCCTGCCCGGACTAACCCCGGCAGGGGCTCCCGGCTCCAGTCGATGGTGTAGGCGGAGCCGTCCTGCAGCCGGGCCTGCAACAGCTCCTTGAGCAGCTTCTCGGTCCGGTCCTTGTCCTCCTCCGACTCGCAGGCAGTGAAGCAGCGCTCCACATACTCCTTCATGTCCTGCGGCCAATCGTCGGGCTTCCCGGACAGGCTCCCCCTGAGAAGGGGCACATGTGGGGCTCAGCCGGGCAGCACCCCACAGCCCGACAGACTCCGTCATCGCTGCCGCTTGCAGAGCTGACACGTGCCAGACACGGTTCAAGTGCCTTCTCTCCCCTCTCATTTCCCGCTCATGGCAGCCAAGAGGGAAGGAGGACCCCACCCCATTTCTGGAGGAGCCGACGGAGTCTGGGTGCAGAGCCCACCGGCGGACCAGAGGCGAGGGAGCGGGGACAGCAGCGAGGAGGCGGCCCTCACCGGTGGTTCTGGGCTTTTTCCGGGTTCGGCTGGGGGCCGAAGCTGCCGTGCTGACCCTCTGAGGTGGAGCTGAAGCTCTGGCTGGTGACGGCAAAGGGCCGTTTCTGAATGTTGAACTTGAGACCGCCAGTCCCAGGGGCTGCTGTGGGGACCGCAAAAGCGGGGTTAGGCCTCACCCCAGCACACCTCAGACCGCCCCAGCCCCAGGAACGGGAGGCGCCCAGCTCCGCGTCACCTGCACCCAAAGCCTGGGGGTGCCCAACAGCCCAGGACAGACCAGCACACCACGCACCCCATGCACCCCACGCCTACTTCTGGACCCCGCGGGCTCTCCTCTCCAAAGTCTACCGCCGACTTACGCTTCATCCGGTTCCACAGCTGTTGGCCCTTCTTGGGCTTGGCAGGCTCAGAGTAGGTGTGTGGCCCATAGGCCTGGCCGGAGGCGGGCCCCGCCTGGCTGTGCTGTGTGGCAGGAGCTGTTCCAGGCTGGGGGCCGCTGTTCAGAGTATGAGCCCCGTGCGGGGTGTTGGAGGGCTGAGGGGGCTGGGCTGCCGGCAGCTGCTGAGGGGGTGCCTGGTAGGACATGCTTTCTTCCATGCCGGGGACTGGGGGCTGGCGGAGGAAGCAGGCACTGAGGGCGGGAGCAGAGGCCTCTGTGCCGGCCCTCACGCTGCCCCGCACGATCACAGCACCACTCAGCCCTCAACCCTGTACCATGACCCTCCCGCACCTCGCTGTCCCGAGCCTGCAGACAGCTGACAAGGCTCAGGCTCAGACCTGGAGCCGCTCTCCTCTGGCCCCCGGCTGTTGAATGGCAGCAGTGGGCATTAAACCCTGCAGCCCACCCCCATGTGAGCACTGGCCCAACAGCGCATCACCCGGTGGTTCCTGTCTGAGCATATCCCGCGTGCCAGTCAAGGCACAGAAGTGATTACACACACTCATGGGAGTTCTGTGAGGAAATGACAGGACTGGCAGAGATGCAGAGGTATCACGTGGCTCATAACGACACCACCGGAGGGGGGAGCTGGGGTTCTGGGCCAGGCCCACGCACCTCCCCGGCACCACCTCCACACTCCCCACTGCACGCTAAACGCCAAGGCCAGACTGCGGATGTGGCTGTGCAGGTATGTGTGCACGCGCTGGGCAGAAATCGGGAAGACGGGCCGCCACGCTTCAGACTGCTCCCGCCACCGCCCCAGCACCCGGCCCCAGGCCGTGCCCAAGCCGTAGACCCTCCCTTTCAAAAGCTACACTTTGCCCTCCTCGTTATCAGATGAGGAATTGCCCGGCAGGAGAGAAGGCAGGGGGCGGGGTGGCTTAAATGATGCAGGTGTGCCCACTGCTCGCCCGCTCAGAAAAACTGTATTCCCCTCCTTCAACATTCCGAGGAGCCGGGTACGGGCATTACCTGGTTCAGAGTCCCCTGGTGCTGGGGTGCCGATGGCTGCTGGGGGGTGGCGGAGCCATAGGAGCTGGCCACGCCGTACTGGGAGGGGGAGCCGTAGCTCTGGTACATGCTCTGCAAAGGCACGGAAAGAAGGGTCAGCGCAGGCGCGGGGCCGTCCCTGTCATCCTGCCCGCTGGGGAGCCACACGCAATCTGTGATGCCCCACTTCCCCTTTCTATTTCTTCCTTTCCGCTGCATAAACGCACCCAATTCTCTTAAAGAAAACTAAAATAAAATGGGGACCTCGATCGATTCCATTCCGTTATAGAAAATATTTACTGAGCACCAACTTTTCTAAGCACAACAGAGCCCCCCCCCCCCAAAAGAGTAAATAAATAAAAAACCATGCTCTAATGAAGCCCGCGCTCAAAACAGTTGCAGTCATCACAGGCAAATACGTAGCGTGTCCAGCAGTAAGCACCATGAAAGAAAAAAAGGCCCAGGGAAGACGTGGGGCAGGGGTGGGTGGAACCGCTTTAACTACTCAAGTCTGCCAGAGGACGGGGCTCTGTGAGGCACGACCTGGGCAGCCCTCGGCAAGGCGAGGACGCAGACAGGCACGGGAACGTGGGAAGAGAGCTAAAACAGAGCACAGGTGCTCGTCGAGCGTGAAAGACCTAGGAGGTCTCTGCGCAGCGGTGGAATGAGCGTGGGGACGGAAGCGGCCAGAAGCAGGGGAGGCAGGTCCCAGGAGGCACCCTGAACTTGATCTTGTGGGCAACGCGCCAGCGGAAGATTTTCCAGAATCTGTCGCTGCTGTCTTCGGGCCGCCGGCTGGCCCTGGCCCCGTCCCGACACCTCTCCCGCACCCCAGCGCGGCACCTGCCCCGCCGGGCCGGGCACTCACCATGGGGTAGTAGTAGCTGTAAGGGTAGGCGTAGTTATACTGCTGGTACCACTGGTAGTACTGCTGCTGCTGCAGAGCCGAGGCTTCTGCCTGTGACACGTACTGGGGAGAGGGACACACGCCATGAGCATCGGCAGCAAGAGCCCACAGGCCCTGCGGCCCCCAAAAGGAGCCCGGACGACAGCGGTTAAGAGCTAAGGAGCGACACTGGGTCCGCCTCTCTCCAGAGAGCCACGGCCTCTGCCAATGATCGTGGGTCACCTCGGAGACCCCGGACACATTCCCCTCTTCGGGCTGGATCCCCTGGGATGAGGACCGTGAGGTGCCCTAAGCTCTCCAAGCAGAACACACTTTGCTCCCCTCACCTGAAGGCTCCCAGGACATCTTCGGGGCACCCTGTCCTCGTGATACCAGAGAATACCAAGCGTGTCCCTCCCCTAGCAATCCCCCCACAGGCTACCCAGGCACTGTGTGCCTCCTCACTTGTGCGCTGGCCACGGGCCCGTTGCTGCTGGCCTTGGTGGAGCTGCCGGCAGCTCCTGCTTTGCTGATGCTGGCCAGAGCCTGGCGGGCCTTCTCCCACTCCGGGTTCTCATGCATAGGAGTCTCCATGCCATTCTCTCTGCCTGCCCCGGCCACCATGCTGTACTGAGAGGACCTGCAAGAGAAGGGACGCTGGTCGTCTCTCTTTTCCCTGTGCACGGTGGGCAAGGTGGAGGCAGGCACATACTCGGGCTTGAGTCCTAGATCTCCCTCGCACCACCTACTGGAGCCTAAATTTTATTTAATCCAGAATATACTTTCATCATAATACGCCAACACCTAGTTTCTGCATCACACCTTTCTGTGATAGATTAGAGACCCAAGGCGCTACAGGTGCCTACTACACAGCAGTTCTTACAAATCAGACAAAAAGATGACCAGTACCCACAGAAGTTAACATAGCATCTGGTGCCTAGTAAGCCTAAATGTTTCATTGGTCAGTTCTGGCTGACACCTCCCCAGCCAGCAAGTCATGATCACGCTGTTTTGGAAAAGACCAGGTATTAGCAGAAACACACAAGTATTTGAGGTGTTGGAGTCTGCCCCTTAATCACAGCTCACTGAATGAATTCCTGCAGTTTTATGAAATAAGCACCGTACTGTGAATTTAAAACAGTGCTCAGAGAGGTGAAGACCCGACCCTCTCCACCCTGCAACCCAATGCTTCCCTGACCCTGGTGGCCAGAAGAGGCCCTCATCCCCACTCCACCACACTGTGTGCGCTGCCGTCCCTGAGGACAACACTGGCTCTTGCTTCCTCTCACCCTCCCCTCCAGCCTCCGCCCCTCCAGCCACACTAACCAATCCGTGCTACGTTGATCACCCACGTTGGCCGCCATCTGGACCTTGGGGCATAAGGGGTGGACCTCAGGAGCCAGACTGCTTTTTCACTGTCTATGAGAAAAAGAGGAGTTAGAGAGACTTGCGAAGACGCAAGAAACAAGTCACAAAGTGGGGGACTGGAGGAGCCGGGCTCACGAGGAGCCCGGCACAAAAGGAGCGTCTGAGAAGTTAGGAGAGAATTCTGGGTGTGGAATCAAAGGGCTTCTGTGTGAGGGGAAGACCTCCACCACCCTGCAGTGTTCTGGCTGGAAAATGAAGGATTTGAAAACAGAGAAGTCTAAAGGAATTTCCCAAAGGGAAAGAGGAGTGCCTGAAACCCACATGGGAAAAGGGAAGATTCGAGGGAAACCCTGAGACGGAAGAAAGGTCCAGCGGGCGGGGTGGGGGGCCTCAGGTAAGGGCTGAAAAGAAATCCAGAGAGGAAGACAGCTTCTGAGAAGCAGCAGAAGAAAAAGGATGCTTGGAAAAACAAAGTCTACCTAACTCTTCAGGCTGCAAACAGGGAAGCATCTATGGGAACCTAGAGAGAACTCCAGAGAACAGATAGAAAAAAAATATCTGAGAGAAAAATATCTGGAAGTTACTCCAAGAGACAGGGAGAAGTGGAGGGTGCCCACGATGTTGGGGGGGGGGGGGGCGCTAAAATGAAGGAATGTGTTCTCAGAAAGCTTTCAGGGAGCCTGAAGTTAGAGAAGTCCCCAAGGTCAGAGGACAAGCCTATATAAGCGGTTCCTAGCAGCGGCCAAAAGAGGCGATCCCCTGTTGCGGTCTAGAGAGAAAGCTTTGGAGATGCCTGAAAACGTCCAAAACGTCTTCAGGAAACTAAGACTGGGGTAGAAAAGACTGCAAGAAAGTGAAGGGGGTGCCTTGGGGGCAAAACTCGAGGGGCTGAGAAGTATAGGGGGCTCAAAGGCGAGTCTCCGCTGGAGAACCCGACAGTCCCACAAGAAGGGAGGGGACAGGAACAGCAATCTGGAGTTGGAAGAAGCCCTAAGAAAAATCTGAAAGAGGAAAGAGATTGGGGGGCGGGGGGAGGGGCAGGAGGTGATGAGTGGGGACAGTGAGCGGGCACAGCGAATGAGGGAGGCCCGAGACAGAAAGGAGGGTGGGAGTAAGGCCTGGGGTGGGGGAGGGAGGCTCGGAGGGTCCTGGGCTGGTCTGACCGGCACCGGCCACGAGGGGCACCTGGCCATCCCGCAGGCCCGGAGGGGGCTAAGGCGTCAGGTGAAGAAAGAGCCCGTCCAGATCCGGGCGACCGGCTCCAGAGCCACTGCCCCGGCCGTGCCGCGCGTGCGCACCGCGTCTCCGGGGGGGGAGTGGGGGGAAGGTGCCGGGACCGCGCGTCGTCCGGGGCAACGCCATCCTCCCGGTGGAACCTCCCGGTCAATGGGATTGAGGGAGGGGGGCGCTCGGGGCCCAGAAATTCCGAGGGCGGGGGCGGGGAGCCGAGGCCGACCGCGCAAGCGCCAGGGTGCGCAAGCGCAGTGGCCTCCCGGGCCCGCCACACCCTGTCGTCGCTCGCGCGCGGCGTCCGTTGGTGCGACGGCCGACCTAGGCCTCGGGACCCGCTGGGCGGAGGGCCGGAAGGAAACGCCGTCCCCGCCCGACCGCCCACCGCTCCCCACACCCACCTCAGCAGTTCGTCCCCTAGAATCGTCAGCAGCGGCCCAAGGCGACGGCGACACGGCCGCAGAACTGCTCGCGACCCGGCCGGTTCTTGTCTTCCTTGGGCTTCGGCGTTCTGACCGCAGCGTCCTGACGTCACACGGAGGCCTCGCCCCACCTCCCTCGACACAGCACAGCCAATGGGCGCCTCGAGCTTGACTTGAGCCCGCCCCCCCGCTTGCGCAAGGACGCGTGGGCGTTTAAGGCAAGCCGGAAGACTAGGGTGGGGACGGTGGCCCCGAGGGGACACGCCCGGCGGGGTCGGCCGGCGCTGTGCCGGCACACGCAACCGTGTCTTGGCTCAGTGAGTTACGGTAGCCGCCGTTGTTTCCAGACACAGAGTAGCGTGAGGAGGGATGTGAGCCTACCTGCCGTACAGCTGTGGAAGCCCGGGGCAGAGAATGGTGAAGTCGAAGAAAGGGGGTGAGAAAAGCCTCCGGGAAAGGGAGCTTCCCTACTGCATGAAACTGCCAGGCGCCCCCGGCCGAGAACGCCTGCAAACGCACGGAGGCGGGCGACGGGAAAGGCCTGGGGACCACCGCGGGAGCACGGGGGGAGCAGGTGGCCGCGGCGGAGTAAACGCGTGCGGGGTCCTGGACTAAGCTGATGGGTCTGTACAGGTGGGCAGGTGGCACACCCTGGAAGGGCAGTGGTGCCACGCTGGGAAATGTGGACCTGGCAGGTAGCAGGGTGCCCTTTGTTTCCATCCTGGATCCTGACCGGTGGCACGATCCAGTCCAGCTCAGGGACCGCTCAATGTACGCATAGTAGGCAATAGAATAATTATTTCAGAAGCCGTTTCCTTCCCGTGTTTTACTATTAGAAACTTTTCTGTTGATGACTGCGTATCATTTTAATTAGCACAGTTGATCTTTTTCTGTCTTCTCTCTTTAAAAAGAAAACTTTGTTTTAGGTTAATTTTGGGTGTACAAAAAGTTGCAAAGATAATTCAGAGTTCTGTGTATCCTACACCCGTTTTCCCTTAATGCTGTTATCGCGCATTATTGTAGTATATTTGCTAAACCAAGAAACCAACATTGGCACGTTACTGTTAACTAAACTGCAGCTTTATTTGATTTTTACTTTTTCCACTAATGTGTTCTTTATGTGCTAGGGTCTAATCTAGAGTACCCCATTGCCTTTAGCATCCCTTTGCTCTTTTTACTTTTGAG